>NC_064630.1:94622817-95822817 GCF_023864275.1 Schistocerca cancellata | reverse complement strand
TTACAGAAATAGCATGTAGCAGCAATCTAAGAAAAATTTTTCAGTCTCACTACTTTCTACAACTAGAGAATCCAAAGAGAAAATTTCTAAAGCTCGCAAGAAACGGAAAGGGATTGTTGAGAACCGATAATGATTTATGACTGTCTGCTGTGTGATTTCTCTTCTTTTGTACTGTCTTTTGTTTATACTTCCCTCACACTTTCGAGTTCTCCCTCCCTCCCTCCCTCCCTCCCTCCCTCCCTTCCTCCCTCCCCTACTACTACCTCTCTCCCTTCCTCCTCCTCCTCCCCCCATTCCCTGCCCCCTCCAAATATGACGACACTGTCTCCTAGATAAGTAATCTAAAATGTTCAGGATGCCTATTTTCATTTTACAGAGGCAGCAAAATTTAATGTACTTCTGCTGCTCACTGGAGCAGGAATTTGGAAGAATTAATCAGTAGATGCTACATCCAAGAAGTAATATACATTATACATATCATTTTATAACATGCCCGACACCAAACTCTTCTTGCATCTGCAGGAGTTACATGGTGGATGAAGAGCTGTAGTGCATAGCATTAATCAGTGAGCCATATTGTTCCTTTCCTTATCAGTCACTATTGTGTTGCATTTAACTATCTCCTTCAACTAGTGTGCAACACTGGTTTATTAAATGTGATTGAAATTCTTTTGCTGATGTACAGCTGTATTTTTTGACATACTGTTGTTAAGCTTTGCATAAATATATAGAAGTCTTTGTTGTTTCGCAGTACTATGTTTAAGAATTCATTAACATCAAGTTCGAAGCCAGATGGAACACCATTTTGTTGGTAAGTGAAGCCCATCCTGTCTGTCTGTGACAGCAACACAATCCAATTTTGCTGCACGTCTAGATAAATGTGCCCCTTAATAGTCTGTTCAATCAAGTGAAAGTGGCTGTAAATTGTAAGCTGTCACAGAACATATTCACTTTCATCAAGTCCAGAAGATACTGCATGATAGTGCGCATGTTTTCTTCATGCCAGTTTCCCACATAGAGACCATTCAGAAAAAGAGCTGTATCTTTCCCACTACACACAAGGTCCTTATGGTTATCGTATTCTTATGTATGATGTTGGATACAAACTCAAGGCAATTTGTTTTTTCCTTAGGCATCAAAACTTGTAGCAGTATTTAATTGTGAGTGTCAAGGTCCTCCAAATGATTGATAGTGAGATATTTAGCTCTCTGCTTTCTGTGTTCACCAAGTTGAATGAGATTCAAGAATGTTCTAGATGATCTGTTGATTCACCTTACAGACACACCCTCAAGCCGTGAAATGGGCATAATGACTGAAGCTGCACTCAGGGCATTTAAAACTTTATTATGATGTGTTGTTACAATATTTGTTTATTTGCTACATTGTATCCAGTTTCCTGCAATTTAAACACAGTTTGTATTCGTTCTCACTCAAATTATTCTATCAACAGTTAATATTGTTTCCTATACATTGGCAACTAATGGAAGTGCTTTTACTATTACAGTTAACATAACATGATTTACCTTCACCATAGATATTCCTACAGTTAATTAAGACCGTCTACCTACCATACCTGAATATATCTACCACTCATATATTGTACTACAAGCATTTTTCCTTTCTCTATCACATCTATTCACTACATCTATTTGAACTACGTTATAAATGGTAATATTGCAGTAGGATTTTTTAACATACAATGTGTCAAAGCGTTATGAATCACCTCGAGGAAAATGATCTCTTGACACACAGTCAGCATGTATTCAGAAAACGTTGTTCCTGTGAAACACAACTAGCCCTTTATCCTCACAAAGTAATGAGTGCTATCGACAGGGGATCTCAAATTGATTCCCTATTTGTAGATGTCTGGAAGGCTTTTGACACAGTTCCTCACAAGTGAATTCTAATCAAATTGTGTGCCCATGGAGTATCTTCTCAGTTATACTACTGGATTTGTGATTTCCTATCAGGAAGATCACAGTTTGTATTAATTGATGGAAAGTCATCAAGTAAAATGGAAGTGAGATCTGGTGTTCCACAAGGAAGTGTTATCAGCACTCTGCTGTTCCTAATCTATGTGTAGAGTTTAGGAGACGATCTGAGCAGCCATCCTGGATTGTTTGCAGATGAAGCTGTCATTTATCAACTAGTAAAAGCATCAAAAGATCAAAACCAATTGCAAAATGATTTAGACAAGGTATTGTATGATGCAAAAAGTGGTAAATTGATCCTAAATAATGAAAAGTGTGAAGTCATCCACGAGTTCTAAAAGGAGTCTATTAAATTATGGTTACATGATAAATCGCACAGTTCTAAAGGGTGTCAATTTGACTAACCACATAGGAATTACAGTTACAAACAATGTAAATTGGAACAAACACATCAGTAATGTTGTGGGAAAGGCAAAACAAAGACTATGTTTTATTGGCAAACACTTCAGAGATGCAACAGGTCTATTAAAGAGGCTACCTACACTATGCTTGTCCATCCTCTGCCAGAGTACTGCTGTGCAGTATTGGATCCTTACCAGATACGATTGATGGAGGACATAGAAAAAGCTCAAAGGCAGACAGCTCATCATTAATCACGAGAGAGAGTGTCACTGATGTGATACGCTAGTTGGAGTGACAGTCATTAAAACAAAGGTGTGTTTTGTTGTGGCAAGATTTTTTGCAAAATTTCAATCTCCATTGTTCTCCTCTGAACATGAAAATATTTATGTGACTACTCTGCAGTTCACACTTAACGTGCCTCGCAGAGGGTTCACTGAACCACTTTTACATTATTTCTCTATTGTTCCACTTTCTAGCCGTGCACAATTCTTGAGATCTAATGCACATATCCCAAGTATTACCTACAATGACTCAACTTAGCACCAAGTGCTCTTGTTATTTGAAAAAGTGTCCTGCATTGCACCTGGTTAACTGAATATAGTGATGCTGTGGGCAGGAGTCTGTGTGACCAAATACCTTCACACTATACCGTGATCACAGTTTGGATTGGGTTATCATATATATTGGTTTTTTGCAATGGCAGTTTATAATCATACCTTGCAAGGGTAATAATTTGCATATTATCTTAACACTTTTGTTGGTATTTTCTTCTACATAAGCTTTAAAACTTTTGTCACTGATAAGAAAAGATGCCTATGCTTTTGGTTCTGAACTTTCTCTTTATGGACCTGTTGCTCAGTTTCATGATCAAGTCTCTTAAAACATTTTCTTTTAATAACTTATATGTTCTCCTTTCAGGAACAACAGACCACTTATGTATGGTAATTACTGAGCAACTGTATTACATCCTTTATCCAAGTAACTTGTCAGAGTTTCCCTTCATTAGAATCATGTCATTGACTATGGAAGCTTTGTTGTCTTGAAGCTTTCCTGATATCAGATACCAAGAGACAGGGCCACTTATGAATCCCTGTGAGCAGTTTTCTGAATTTTTTTATAATGTCTCTAGACATGACAGCATTGCTTCTGTTTTTGGCAAAAGCACCTAAAACCATTGTATAATACTTGTAGGCAGTTGAAGTGACCTCAGAATGGCATAAATTGATGGCCACGATAAGTTACGGAATGCCTGGTGATCATAGCAGCAACATATTTATAAGTAGCAATTTTCTCTGGTTTTATTGCATAATTTAAGGTGTGTTCCATTGACTTCCCACTAATGGACTCATAGTGTAGGAAATTTACTATGAAGAAGTTGCCGGCCGCGGTGGTCTCGTGGTTCTAGGCGCGCAGTCCGGAACCACGCGACTGCTACGGTCGCAGGTTCGAATCCTGCCTCCGGCATGGATGTGTGTGATGTCCTGAGGTTAGTTAGGTTTAAGTAGTTCTAAGTTCTAGGGGACTGATGACCACAGCTGTTAAGTCCCATAGTGCTCAGAGCCATTTGAACTATGAAGAAGTTGTTCCTTCTATTGTCTGTTACATAGCAGCTACTCTAGCTGTTTCCCCTAAGGTATCGAGAAGGGAAAATTTGCCCATACAACTTTGGATGCGAGGATTTCCGCTTCTGTTTGGTGCTTCTCTGTTTAATTCCATTATGGTGTCATATACACTCCTGGAAATGGAAAAAAGAACACATTGACACCAGTGTGTCAGACCCACCATACTTGCTCCGGACACTGCGAGAGGGCTGTACAAGCAATGATCACACGCACGGCACAGCGGACACACCAGGAACCGCGGTGTTGGCCGTCGAATGGCGCTAGCTGCGCAGCATTTGTGCACCGCCGCCGTCAGTGTCAGCCAGTTTGCCGTGGCATACGGAGCTCCATCGCAGTCTTTAACACTAGTAGCATGCCACGACAGCGTGGACGTGAACCGTATGTGCAGTTGACGGACTTTGAGCGAGGGCGTGTAGTGGGCATGCGGGAGGCCGGGTGGACGTACCGCCGAATTGCTCAACACGTGGGGCGTGAGGTCTCCACAGTACATCGATGTTGTCGCCAGTGGTCGGCGGAAGGTGCACGTGCCCGTCGACCTGGGACCGGACCGCAGCGACGCACGGATGCACGCCAAGACCGTAGGATCCTACGCAGTGCCGTAGGGGACCGCACCGCCACTTCCCAGCAAATTAGGGACACTGTTGCTCCTGGGGTATCGGCGAGGACCATTCGCAACCGTCTCCATGAAGCTGGGCTACGGTCCCGCACACCGTTAGGCCGTCTTCCGCTCACGCCCCAACATCGTGCAGCCCGCCTCCAGTGGTGTCGCGACAGGCGTGAATGGAGGGACGAATGGAGACATGTCGTCTTCAGCGATGAGAGTCGCTTCTGCCTTGGTGCCAATGATGGTCGTATGCGTGTTTGGTGCCGTGCAGGTGAGCGCCACAATCAGGACTGCATACGACCGAGGCACACAGGGCCAACACCCGGCATCATGGTGTGGGGAGCGATCTCCTACACTGGCCGTACACCACTGGTGATCGTCGAGGGGACACTGAATAGTGCACGGTACATCCAAACCGTCATCGAACCCATCGTTCTACCATTCCTAGACCGGCAAGGGAACTTGCTGTTCCAACAAGACAATGCACGTCCGCATGTATCCCGTGCCACCCAACGTGCTCTAGAAGGTGTAAGTCAACTACCCTGGCCAGCAAGATCTCCGGATCTGTCCCCCATTGAGCATGTTTGGGACTGGATGAAGCGTCGTCTCACGCGGTCTGCACGTCCAGCACGAACGCTGGTCCAACTGAGGCGCCAGGTTGAAATGGCATGGCAAGCCGTTCCACAGGCCTACATCCAGCATCTCTACGATCGTCTCCATGGGAGAATAGCAGCCTGCATTGCTGCGAAAGGTGGATATACACTGTACTAGTGCCGACATTGTGCATGCTCTGTTGCCTGTGTCTATGTGCCTGTGGTTCTGTCAGTGTGATCATGTGATGTATCTGACCCCAGGAATGTGTCAATAAAGTTTCCCCTTCCTGGGACAATGAATTCACGGTGTTCTTATTTCAATTTCCAGGAGTATAGTACTGTGCCTCTTCCCTGCTGCATGGAACTAAACCGTGATACGGCAGTAACATGACATTTGCACCCATGGTGGTAGAATAGTGGGTCTCTTTGACTAAGACAACTTACATCTTTAAATTACTCTGCATAGCAGTCTATAGCATTATCTACAATATTGTGAGCTAGGATGTTTTTTTTTTTTAAATACTGCAAACTGCCCCAGCTTCACATGGGTAGTACTAAGTATATACGATTGGACGACTAGTCTGCCATACCAGTAAATTTGTTTATAAGCCACTGCTCAGAGTTATCCATAAAGTGCTGAAAACAATGAGTCCAGCCTCAGTGGTTGGAGACAGTCATTGTGTGTGTGTGTGTGTGTGTGTGTGTGTGTGTGTGTGTGTGTGTGTGAGAGAGAGAGAGAGAGAGAGAGAGAGAGAGAGAGAGAGAGAGAGAGAGAGAGAAAGAGAGAGAGAGAGAGAGAAAGAAAGAGACTGACTGGATATGTCTTTGAATTTGTAGCATGATGTAGTGGAGTCTGGCTGAGTGAATCTTGTCCAAAGGCCACAAATAAAATGAAACAGAAAGAAACACACCTGATCTAGATGTGTAGTCCATGAGAAACCTTTGTGCTCAGTAGTTCATTATTGAGACCCATTGCCGCAGTTCTTTGTGGCAGACTTATTTGCCCTACGATGTAAAGAATCATGTCTGCATTTAGGTTTGATTCAAGGGAAGCAGAAAGCCGAATGTTGAGTCATCTTCACTCTTAAAAAAAACTTTCTTTATGTAAACGAATCAGAGGTCCAGCCCTTGCTGATTTAGTTCTTCAGAAAATGTTTTACGTTTTGCAATAAAATTAAAAGTCAAAGGTTTTTTATTCACATGTGTTTTTGTTGTGCAATCGTTCTCAAATGGTAGTTTATGATACTTCGAAGTTAAGTAACTGCTGCCTGTCATTTGAAGAATTTACAGTGAATTGGGCAAATTGCAATTGAAAATGTGAGGTAAGCAGAAATTAACAGTCTGAAATTTCGAAATTTTGCATAGTCATCTGGGAGTTTCTGAAAGCCATTCAATCATCTGTCTTTAAGGTGACAAGAAGATTATGTCCATGTCTATTTCTTTCTTTAAGAAGCTCAAAAACTGGTTGGTACACTTTAGGTTACGGGTTGGTACATTTCAGGTTATACAGTGATGCATGCGAAATATAGTTTGATTTCAAAGTGTCCAAACAAGTAATAACTGAATACGTTAAGTCGCAGCCACACTTACTGTGCCGTGCTAATTTGTTATGTCTATTGTTGGTATATAAAATGAAGCAGATCATTTTCACACACTCAGCTTGGCCATATATGAATTGTACTGCACAGAGCTGTCAATTGAAGAAGTTCTGCCATTGACCACAAGGAAACAGTAGTATTGTTTTCACAGTGGCAGTTGATAAATTCATCATAGTTCAGCCAATTAACTTGAAACACACTGCCGGAAAAGAAAAACAGTAGTACACTTGGAAAGATGGTGTCGATTTTGATTCAGTGATGGCATATGCCATCTGGAGGATAGCAGATGTACTGATAATAGTTTCAACATAGTCTGCCAATAAATAGCACAGTGGCATAGCTACCAGAGCACCATCTTTAATGTTCAGAGCCAGAAGGTTTAGCACAGTGCCAACATGTGAAGCGAGCAGGCAATCATGGCGTGGAGACGCACTCATGTGTCCTGCAGCCAACTGAGTGAGTTTGAAAGGGGTCAGATTATATTGGAGAACTGCCACCCAAGTTGGATGTTTTACATAAATTGTGCGGTGATGCTGTTATCGGTTGCCACACAATATTCTCACACTCGTAGGTGAGGCTCTGGATGTCCACCCACACAGGTGGCTGCCAGACCATCATATTTTAAAGGCAGCAGTGGTAGATCATACAGCTCCAACAGAAGGCTTGTGAGCCCAAACATGTCAACACAAACTGTTACAAGAGGTTTATTAGCAGTGGACTATGGGTATGCAGAGCTCTAGCTCATCTTCCAATCACACAACAGCATCAACGTGCACAGGTAGACTGGTCCCATCACTTGAAGGTGGAATGATGCACCACAGACTTCAGCAATGGAAGCAAATTGTGCCTGCACATTAGTGATGGTCATTTGCATGTACAACATAGATCTGGTGAGTGCTGTCTTGTCGACTGCATTTGTCCAAGACAAGCTGGCCCTACCCTAGGCCTTACGGCCAGGGGTGCAAAAAGCTGCAGCTCTTGTACACTTGCGGTGTTTATGGAGGGGATGCTGACCAGTGCCCCAGTATCTGCAGAATGTTGCTAGACCAGTTTTCTTGCCAGCCTTGCAACAGGAAGGTGCTGTGTTGTTCCAACAGGATAATGCCTGCCCACACACTGTCAGTGAATTTCAACATGCTCTGCAAGATGTACAGCAACTTCCTTGGCTAGCATGATCTATGGATTTGTCTCGAATCGAGCAAGTGTGGGATAGAACTATGTGAACAGGCCAAGCAGGTGTGGCACAGTGTATCCCAGGACAGAATTTGCCACTCATATGATTGACTGGAATCCAGAGTTAGTGCCGTCATTGCCACCTGTAGAAGCTACACCACGTACTAATATTGGTATTGCAGCATGGGTCGATACCTGGTACCTCAGAACTGCTTGTAGTACTATTGATCTGTAAATATAATCATTTCACATGCTTCATATACACTGTTGCAAAAATAAAACTTGAGTAAATTGGAAACTTCTAAAAAGGTCTTGTATTTTTTTCCAGCAGTGTATTTATAACCTACATACAAAAACCTTTCTCATAAATTGGCTGACATATTAGTAAAAACCATATCAAAATCCCTATGATAGTTCCTGAGAATAGCCGGGATATACAGAAAGAGGCAAGTAGGGAATTTGAATTTATGTGTGTAGAGATGACTATGACTGTCATTGGTTTTCAACCCTGTGTGATGACTTGCAGTGTGACAGCATTCCATGGATTTTCATGGGCTGAGGCAGGAGTTTCCAAAATGCAGCCTGTAGGCTGCATCTGGCTTGCAAAGGTGTTTAATACAGCTCACACTTGAGTGAAAGTTTTTTAAAGTAACATGTGATTCTTCCCACTTGTTTAATAGAGACGTCTAGGAGACTTCCAGCTCTCAAAGCATGTCAGAATCAACATCAGGAGTGCTGTGCCTGCAGGTGACTGTGACTTCTTGTTCCTGGCTTTGATTTGCTCAGATCACTGATTTTTCTGGTTTCACCCTGTTTTATGCGTTAGTAGTCTGTTATTTCTAGTTTTTGTTTGGAATCATGAGTGGTACATCCATTGAAGCTAAAAAGAGAAAAGTGGATAGTGAGTGTTGTATCTTCAATGAAATATGGACTGGGAAATTGCCACTAAAAAGGAAAGAGGGAGAGAGAGAGAGAGAGAGAGAGAGAGAGAGAGAGAGAGAGAATCAAGGATAAGGTTTGTGAAAGTGAATTGAAAATGAATTTGAAACACTGAAATGTGGACTTTGTTGGCAACAGAACATTTTTAGGAAACGTTTCAGGACAGTGAAGCCGTTATGAAAGTAAGTGTATGAATAGCACATGAAATCGCCAAACACGTGAAGATGTTCATTGATGGTGATTGCCTGAAGAACTGTTTTCTGTCAAAACCAAACAGTGTAAAGTGGTTACTCTTTTAGCAAACACAGTGGTGCATGAAGTAGGAGATATAGATTCTAATTTATCAAATCAGTTGCAAGAAAAGGCATCAAAGTTTGCTTGGTACTTAATATCCTTGAACTAATCTACAGACATCTTTGATGCTTTTAATGTCTTACTGTTTTCTTTTTTTAGAGGTGTTAACACTAACAAACATTTAAGTCACTGGAAAACTTGCATGATGGTAACAGCAGGTGAGGATATCTTTCAAAGGGTACAGTCAACTTTAGCAGAGAAGTACAACCTTCCTCTTTCTCATCAGCTGAAATGTATTACAACAGAACTTTTGACAATACACTGCATTCTTCATCAGGAAACACTTTGTGCAAAGTCAGTTGATATGTCTTGTGTGATGGAACTTGTAATTTCCATTGTCAATTTTATTTGAAGTCATGGGTCCAAACATCACCAATCCAAGTCTTGCCTAGAAGATGTGGAAATGTCAAGCTACCTCCCTTCCCACATAGCAGTAAGATGGTCAGCCTGTGTCAGAATTTTGTCAAGCTTCTTTTCTTATCGACCAGAGAAAAAAAAAAAAAAAGATCCTTTTGAAATGCTTCACACAAAGAATGGCTATGGAAACTAGCTTTCATAACTTACAGGTATATTACTCTCCATTTGAATGAAACGAATTAAAAACTTCAGGAAGAGGACAGTATTTTCCGTGACTTATACACACATTGTTAAAGCTTCCGGACAGAAACCAATACTTTCTGAACAAAATGTCAGACAGGAAATTTTCTTACGTTTTGTCAATTGCCAGTCATTGAAGGGTGAATACGGTTCAGGTTTTCCACTGTCTTTTGCCATGGGATTACCTGGTGATGTAAAGAAAGAGTTCTCTTCCAGGTTTCCAGATTGAGATGCTCATTCTGAGAAAATCTAGATTTTCCAGAACTCCTTTTCTTGTGAAGTGGAAGATGTTCAGGAAACACTGCAAATGGAAAACATTGATCTACAAGCTTACAGCACCATAAAGGACTAATTTAACAGGAGGTTCTGGTCAAGACCAATGAGAAAATGGATTTTTTTTTACATAATTCATATTCCTGAAGTATATAGATTATGCTTGCAAAAGGATTTTATGATTTTGAAAGTATTTTAGAAATTATAGCATGTTGAATGGAACTTTGCACCAGCCAAAATATAGATGGTGGTAGTAGGCACCCAATGAGTTAGTCAAAGAAAAGATTCAACCGGTATACGAATTCATGTACAATGGAGATTTGCTTTGGAAATGCACTGTTGCCAATGCACGAAATGATAATGAGAGCTTCAATGTGTGTGTGTGTGTGTGTGTGTGTGTGTGTGTGTTGGGAAACTGGTACCAAAACATCTTCATTGTGGGGCAAAAACTGCTGAAATAATGGTATATTCAGTGAAGGTTATTCATCTATTCTGAAGACTGTGAATGTGTTAGAGATTGTCGTGGAGATACACAGAAAAAATTTTGCAGAGTTGTCTGACAGGAAATGCATGTTTGCCGCATTTCAAGGAATCTCGCAGATTGTTAACTGAGCCCAGGAATACAGCACCAAATTCAGAACCAGGTCATGTTTGAGAAGGAAGAATGATGACTCAGTGGTCCTAGCTAGGAGTGCAGAATAACTCTTCTCTCTCTTTCTCCTTTTTTTTCCAATCTTAAAAACACATTTTGCAGTGTGTGAAGTGCTCTAGAGTTTTGACAAATTAATCGATTTAGTTGACATTTTTTAAAATGAAAGATGATTAAATTTAGATGCCCTTAGTGATGAGAACTTATTTAAAATTTGAATTAATATTTTTTTCAACATTTGAACCTAGGAAAACATGGCAAGAAATTCACATGTTTTTCAAATAGCTGCCGCCTCCCCTCGTCTTCTTTTTGAGGTATTTTTCAAAACCTCATTGTGATGGTCCCCCAGAATTCATTCTGATTTAAGAATTTTCTATTTTTATGGGTTTCAGAGATGGCCACGACTCTGTAAAATGCTTCATGCAAACCAGGACATGCCGGACGGTGCATATTTTGGGGAGGGGGCATAACTGCCATTTTTAATTTGTTATGGGTTTTTCCTTTTTTCTTCATACATGAAATATATGAGACGACAAACGTCATGGAATAGTGATACATACATATACAGATGGCAGTAGTATTGCACACACAAAGTACAAAAGGCCAGTGCATTGGCGGAGCTGTAATTTGTATTCAGATGATTCATGTGACAAGGTGTCCAATGGAATTATAGCCATGCAGTGGAAATTAACAGACTTTTAACCCAGAATGGTAGTTGGAGCTAGATACATGGGACATTCCATTTTGGAAATCGTTAGGGAATTCATTATTGTAAGATCCACTGTGTGGAGAGTGACTGAGAATACCAAATTTCAGGCATTACCTCTCACCACTGATAATGCTGTGCCCGACAGCGTTCAGTTAATGACTGAGAGCAGGGGTGTTTGCATAAAGTTGCTAGTGCTAACAAACAACACTGTGTGAAATAACCATAGAAATCGATGTGGGACATATGACAAATGTATCCATTAGGATAGGGTGGCGAAATTTGGCGTTAATGGCTATGGTAGCAGACGACTGACATGAGTGCCTTTGCTAGCAGCATGACATTGCCTGCAGCACCTGTCCTCAACTGATGACCATATCGGTTGGACACTAGACGATTGGAAAACTGAGGCCTGGTAAGATAAGTCATGATTTCAGTTGGTAAGAGGTGAAAGTAGGGTTCGCGGGTGGCGCAGACTTCATGAAGCCATAGACCCAAGTAGTTAACAGGGCATTGTGCAAACTGGTGGCGGCGTCATAATGGTGTTGGCTGTGTTTACATCGAATGGACCAGTTCCTCTGGTCTAAATGAACAGCTCATTAATTGGAGATGGTTATGTTCAATTTCTTGAAGACTGTTTGCGGCGATTCAAGGAGCTCATGTTCCTAAACAACAATGAAATTTTTATGGATGACAGTGCGCCATGTCACTGGCCCACAGCTGTTTGCACTTGCTTTGAAGGACATTCTGGACAGTTCAAATGATTAGTTTGGCCACCCTGATCATCCGACACAATTCCCATTGAACATTTATGGGACTTAATCTAGAGATCCGTTCTTGCACAAAATCCTGCAGTTTATTTTTTTATTTTATTTATTTATTTATTTATTGTTCCGTGGGGCCAAATTAAGGAGAAGTCTCCATGGTCATGGAACGAGTCAAGACATGAAATTATAACACGATTGTAGAAACAGATAAAATGAAATATAAGAAACATATTCAGGTGACACGTCATTAGTTTAAATAAAGAAAATCAAGAATGTAACACTGGAATTTGCTTAATTTTTTAGCTCTTCCAGGAGCTCCTCGACAGAATAGAAGGAGTGAGCCATGAGGAAACTCTTCAGTTTAGACTTAAAAGCGTTTGGGCTACTGCTAAGATTTTTGAGTTCTTGTAGTAGCTTATTGAAAATGGATGCAGCAGAATACTGCACTCCTTTCTGCACAAGAGTCAAGGAAGGGCATTCCACATGCAGATTTGATTTTTGCCTAGTATTAACTGAGTGAAAGCTGCTAACTCTTGGGAATAAGCTAATATTGCTAACAGCAAACGACATTAAAGAAAATATATACTGTGAGGGCAATGTCTGAATTTCCAGACTATTGAATAGCGGTCGACAAGAGGTTCTAGAACTTACACCACACATAGCTCGAACAGCCCGTTTTTGAGCCAAAAATACCCTTTTTGAATCAGAAGAATTACCCCAAAAAATAATACCATATGACATAAGCGTATGAAAATATGCGAAGTAGACTACTTTTCGTGTTGAAATGTCACTTATTTCAGATACTGTTCTAATGGTAAATAAAGCGGCATTTAGTTTCTGAACAAGATCCTGAACATGGGCTTTCCACAACACCTTACTATCTATCCGTACGCCTAGGAACTTGAACTGTTCCGTCTCGCTTATAACATGCCCATTCTGTCTTATTAAAATATCAGTTCTCGTTGAATTGTGAGTTAGAAACTGTAAAAACTGAGTCTTACTGTGATTTAGCATCAAATTATTTTCCACATGCCACAAACTTATTTCATGAACTACATTATTTGATAATGTTTCAATATTACACACAAGATCCTTCACTACCAAGCTGGTGTCATCAGCAAACAGAAATATTTTTGAATCACCTGTAATACTAGAAGGCATATCATTTATATAAATAAGAAACAGCAGTGGCCCCAGCACCGATCCTTGGGGAACGCCCCATTTAACAGTGCCCCATTGGGACTGAACATCATTAGCACTCTCAATATTGCGGAGAATTACCTTCTGCTTTCTGTTCTTAAAGTAAGAGGCGAACCAATTGTAAGCTACTCCCCTTACTCCATAATGTTCCAACTTCTGCAGTAATATTTTGTGGTCAACACAGTCGAAAGCCTTCGTTAAATCAAAGAAAACACCTAATGTTCGCAACCTTTTATTTAATCCGTCCAAAACCTCACAGAGAAAGGAGACTATAGCATTTTCAGTTGTTAAGCCATTTCTAAAACCAAACTGTACATTTGACAGCAAATTATGTGAATTTAAATGCTGCAGTAACCTTGTATATACAACCCTCTCGATAACTTTAGCAAACACCGATGGCATAGAAATAGGTCTATAATTATCAACATTATCCCTGTCTCCCTTTTTATAAAGTGGCTTCACTACCGAGTACTTTAATCGGTCAGGAAACCGACCACTCCTAAAGGAAAAGTTACAGATATGGCTAAGTACTGGGCTAACATACATGGAACAATACTTCAGTATTCTGCTAGATACCCCGTCATATCCATGAGAGTTCTTGGTCTTTAGTGATTTAATTATTAACTCAATCTCCCTCTTGTCAGTATCATGGAGGAGCATTTCAGGTAACAGTCTCGGAACACTTTTTCTATGAGCGCTATATGATTCCCTGTTGGGACTAGGTTTCTATTTAGTTCACCTGCTATATTCAGAAAGTGATTATTAAATACTGTACATATATGCAACTTATCAGTAACACGGACATTCCCACTACGCACTGATTCTATATCCTCGACCTGTCTCTGCAGACCAGCCACTTCCTTTACACCTGACCATATGGTTTTAATTTTATCCTGAGACTTAGCTATTCTATCTGCATACCACATACTTTTTGCCTTCCTAATAACTTTTTTAAGCACCTTACAATACTGTTTGTAATGGGCTACTGCATTTAGATTGTGACTGTTTCTAACATGGCAACACTTTCGCAATTATGGATGGTTATAGTGGCAGCATGGCCCAGTATTTATGCAAGGGACTTCTAATGACTTATCAAGTCCATACCAAATCGAGTTGCTGCAAAAGGAGGTCCAACATGATATGAGGAGGTACCTCATGACTTTTGTCGTCTCACTGTAAAGTAGTAAATTGCCCATTTAATAAAAGCAATGCTTCTATGGAAAAAGTTCTAAACTTCACTTATTTTTTGAGCCACTCAACCAGAACCTCACCGAAAGGAAGAAAGCCTTGTTCTGTTTTACAGTTTTCTTCCGGAAGAAAGCTGCTACAAGATGAAAGACTTGGCATGAATTTTGTTGTCTTTATTTGGCACTTCCCGTATGCGTGAACAAACACTTTCTTTGCCGATATTTGCGAAATCTAAATACAGAAGCAACCTGAGTGACAAACATTTACAAGATATTTTACTTGCACAACAGACAAAATTGGAGCCACAATTTGAGCAAATTTTGAATTCAAAACGCAAATTTCATAAAAATAGTTCCTGTGTTGGGTTAAACAACAATAATTTATGTTACAGTTTCCTTCTCTATGATTCCACCCATCTGTTTTGACTCTAGATTTAACTGTGTTGTATGATGCCATGACGGTGTGATGTTTTAGAGTAGTTTTATGTTTACTGATGGTGTATTGTAGTATTTGGTGGAGTTAAAGATTTCAGATGTTATTTATGGTTTTTTCTTGAATCTAAAGAGGGGTATCATGGTCACCATATTGTGTACACTTGATATAGATGTGTCTGCCATCTTGATGATGTTGCAAGATGAAATAGATTGTTGAAATCACAATTTTGGTAATCCTGGTCATCGGTTTTTTCTACGAACACGTTCTTTCAGTTTTTGGATGACTGTTGAGTATGTTGCTTTTTAGGTTGTGTGTGGCTTGCGAACCTAGATTTATGACGTTCGCTTTGGTTGATAATTTTTTTGGTGGTTTTATTTATTTATAATTGTGTATGTATGGTATGTGTGTTTACGTTATATTTGTTGGTGTATAGAAAAATTGGCGATGATGTGAGTTTTCATGAATCTTGGGTTTTTTTTCTCTTGTTAGTGTTTGGTAACTGTGTTGGATTGTGGTTATTGGCTATCATGGATGTTGGTTTACCATTGTTGGTTAGGTTACTTTTTTGGTATTAGTTATGTGATGAGTTTTGGTTTGTTGTACTGTGGACATTTTTTTGATAGAGAGGGTAAGTGAAGATTTGGATTATGGATTTGATGATTTGAGTATGTTGGCTTTTGGTACTGTTGGCTTCATTTTAGCTACCGTATAGGACAAGTAAAATTTATGATGTAGGGTTTTCAAGTTGATTGTGGGTTCATGGCATCAAAGGCTCATTTGAGCTGTGTGGGTCAATGGAGATTCGTGAGACCAAGTTTTTCAGTCATGTGAGGATTCCTTGTTTTGAGGGCTTTGTTTGAACTACACTACTGGCCATTAAAATTGCTACAGCAACAAGAAATGCAGATGATAAACAAGTATTAATTGGACAAATATATTATACTAGAACTGAGATGTGATTACATTTTCACACAATTTGGGTCCATAGATCCTGAGAAATCAGTACCCAGAACAACCATCTCTGGCCGTGGTCGTAATAACAGCCTGGATACACCTGGGCATTGAGTCAAACAGGCCTTGGATGGCGTGTACAGGTACAGCTGCCCATGCAGCTTCACCGCGATACCACAGTTCATCAAGAGTAGTGACTAGCGTATTGTGACAAGCCAGTTGCTTGGCCATCATTGACCAGACATTTTCAATTGGTCAGAGATCTGGAGAATGTGCGACCAGGGCAGCAGTCGAACATTTTCTCTATCCGGAAAGCCCAGTACAGGACCCGCAACACGCAGTCGTGCATTATTCTGCTGAAATGT
Source organism: Schistocerca cancellata (assembly GCF_023864275.1). Taxonomy (NCBI): domain Eukaryota; kingdom Metazoa; phylum Arthropoda; class Insecta; order Orthoptera; family Acrididae; genus Schistocerca; species Schistocerca cancellata. The sequence continues at coordinate 95,806,470 of NC_064630.1, read as the reverse complement.
AAGGTTTCGCAAGGATTGAATGAAGGGTAGAGCCACGGGTCGTAACACATCTGAAATGTAACGTCCACTGTTCAAAGTGCCGTCAAAGCGAACAAGAGGTGATTGAGATGTGTAACCAATGGCAACCCATACCATCACGCTGGGTGATATGCCAGTATGGCGATGATGAATACACGCTTCCAATGTGCATTCACCGCGATGTCGCCAAACACGGATGCAACCATCATGATGCTGTAAACAGAACCTGGATTCATCTGAAAAAATGACGTTTTGCCATTCGTGCACCCAGGTTCGTCATTGAGCACACCAACGCAGGCGCTCCTGCCTGTGATGCAGCGTTGAGGGTAACCACAGCCATGGTCTCCGAGCTGATAGTCCATGCTGCTGCAAATGTCATCGAACTGTTCGTGCAGATGGTTGTCGTCTTGCAAACATCCCCATCTGTTGACTCAGGGATCGAGACATGGCTGCACAATCCGTTACAGCCATGCGGATAAGAAGCCTGTCACCTCGATTGCTAGTGATGTGAGGCCATTGGGATCCAGCATTGCGATCTGTATTACCCTCCTGAACCCACCGATTCCATATTCTGCTAACAGTCATTGGATCTCGACCAATGTGAGCAGCAATGTCGCAATACGATAAACCGCATTTGCGGTCAACTGCTGTTTGTGTATGAGAAATCGGTTGGAAACTTTCCTCATGTCAGCACGTTGTAGGTGTCGCCACCGACGCCAACCTTGTGTGGATGCTCTGAAAAGCTAATCATTTGCGTATCACAGCATCATCTACCTGTCGGTTAAATTTCGCGTCTGTAGCACATCATCTTCATGGTGTAGCAATTTTAACGGCCAGTAGTGTATATTGGTCAGTCGAAATATACAATACCACTGCTTTTCATTTTTGCATTTTCTTATGTTGAACGAGAAGAATTTCATATGCTTGATTTTTGAGTTTAATATTTTGTTTTGTAACGGTGTCGTTGTTCGTATTGTTGTATATTTAATTTTACCCATCCAAAATCCTCTACTTCTTGTGGATACCCCATTAGTTTTATTCTGTTGCTGGAGTTAAATAATGTAGCTTGTTATTTATGTTTGTTCGTTGGTGTAATGAGTGACATCATGGCCGCCATATTGTATGATTAAAATAGGGGTATCCACCATCTTGATAATGTCATGGGTCAAAGCAGATGGGTGGAACCACAACTTTTGGCTAGCCCAAAATGTATTTCTGGCCCCCACTGAGATTTGAAACTTGACATGTGACTCTCATGGCTTCATAATTTGGAGCCTCTGGGCCGAGGGCATCTTCACACCATTGATAAAGTTACTGCAAGTTTTTGCTTCATTGCAGGTAAGTTTCTCAGCTGTTACTCAATAATTTTACATCTGTCCCTTCACTGTCCATTTCACTCTCTGTTAAAGTTGAGCAGTGCTGTTTATCCTGTCTATAAGCTTATATACAAAGTCTTGACTGTACTGACTTGTATTTCAGTTTGTGGGTGACTCCTTTCCTTTTCCAGTATACGGCTATATTGGGATTGTGCTGTGTGATGTTCTCCACCTTCACGCATGCTCCATGACTCATTACCAAATGTTGGTACCTTCATTTGGTTCAGTGTTATTGTTCCTGATTATAAGGTGCAATGCACACATCAGGGTTAGGTAGAAGTTATAGACTCCAGTCCTGTTTATGGCTCAGTTGTTACTGACTCCCTTTATTTGATTCCCTTTTTTCAGCAACAACTTCCATACCTCATTCACGTTTCAATTCCTCCTCGGCGAAGCTTTATGCTGGCTACATATTCAGCAAGTTAGTTCTAACCCTGTGCTTTGTCATCAGGTATTATTAGCCTTTTACCCTAAATGATGTGTTGGATTAGTCTGCCCAGAAGTATCTGATGTGTTAATCAGTCATTTGAATTTGCATTACATGACTTTCCTCTTCTTGTACATGGTATGCACATTAAGCTCATTTTCCTCTGCCCACAATCTGTCTTTTTATGCCAACTTTGTTGTAGCGTGCAAAAGTAATTTTGACTTTGGTTTTTTCCACACGGCCGTAATTCTGACATTTATGGTCACAGGTTCCTATGTGCTAAATCTTCATTACTGTAGCTTGGAAATCAATGAAATGATTGAGAAGCGTTTTCCTTATGGCAGGTCCTTCTGTCACGATATGATAAACTGTTTTCCTTTCTTTCAGTTGAGTATTACATTTCAGAATAATCTCTTAAGTCAGAAGGTTCCTTTTCATTTTCCTCTTTAGTATCTTCCTCAAACACGATGTCTTTAAAATGATGTACCCTCATGTCAGATGTGACGTTGTAAATTTTGAGCTGTTTCAACTTTCCCCTTAGTTTGTAATGGAAGTTCTGCTGCAGGCTAGTATTATTCATTAATTTTGCAGTGTCATCTTCTGAAGCTGTTTCCACAATAACTGTGTTTTTCATTTTACGCATGTGGTTTGTGGAGATTTTCTCATTTATAGTATTGACAGTAACAGTTAATATCTGTTGTATTACTTCTGTATTCCTAATTTGTATGAGACCATGTAAAAATAGTTTCATTCTGTTTTTCAATTGCTGTATTAATTGTTTTGGCTACATTTGTTCATTTCCCCAATGAATTAATATGACTAGCCATTACAATTACTCAAGGAAGTGTCCTCATGTTTCTTAGTTTCCCTTTCAGGCTCTTATCCTCCCTTTCAAGTTGTTTTATTCTCCTTATTATCACAGTTTCTTGAATTGTCCACAGTGCAACTTATTCCTCATTTGTGCTGCCTCAGCTGTCTTCTTAGGTCCAGAAAATTCCGTACCAACAAAGTTAGTTATTTTCTAAATTATTTCTACTACACTTGGTATGTTAATTCTGTCTTACTCTCCCACCATGTTTCCAAATAGAACTCTCAGAATGGTGACTTTGCAGATTTGCTGACAATCCTACAAAGCAAGTCGCAGGTCACATCAGCAGGGTCAAGCACTAGAGGTCTGAAGCAGAACGAGTACGAGTATGATGTTCGGGTTGCATCAGTGCCTCTGTTACATCAGTGCTCACAGGCTTCCTTCATTCCCACTGTAGTTCCACGAGTATGATGAGTCTGAGGCCTTTGGTGCTGCGGGCGCTTCGTGCTGATCACCTTGTTCTCTCTTATGAAGTGTGCAGGAGTGTAAGGCTAGTCTTGACTTACTGTTAGTGTGGAAGATGAGTACATGATCTTGCTGCTGTAAAGCTGCACTGACAAGGCAAAATGGATGATTGTTGAGATCAGGTGGCCTGTAACAAAGCTGTTTTTTGTGAGATTATGGAAGGTGTAAGATGAAAATTAATTGATACAAAGTACGTAACTGGAATTGTGTTCCATTAGAGGAGGAGAGATATCTGGAGTAAGTTTCACTCTACAGCCCACACTACAGATAAGAAACATACAAATTTTGTCCAGTGCAACCACAGGGGTTGTATTCTTATTAACTCTACCTCCATTGTGAGAAAACATATGTACCATGTCAAACGAAAACTGGGCATAGATCAATGTCACTGTTATACTCCTGCGATGAAAGAGTGTGATGTTTCAATATTCATTCAGTCATGGAAATTTTCTTTTATGGGCTGTTTGTGAGTTGTGAAGCTAGTCATTCATTTCTGTAATTTATTTTAATAATTAATCACCATTTAGAGATTGCACTTCATCCTCATGTCATGTTTTCCATTACTGTCATTACAGAAATGGTAAGATCTTAAAAGTGTGTGAATACATCAACATAATTGTTAAACAGTGGAAAACCCAGGAAGGAATGTAACAGTACTATGAAAAGGAAAGTTACTACTCACCATATAGCGGAGATGCTGAGTCACAGATAGGCACAACACAGAGACTGTCACAAAATAAAGCTTTCAGCCATTAAGGCCTTCATCAACAATAGGTGTAGACGACCGCAGTCTCGGGCAACTGAAACCACACTCAGTCTTTTTGTTGTGCCTATCTGCGACAAAGCGTCTCCACTATATGGTGAGTAGCAACTTTCCTTTTCATAATATTGCAACATAATTGTTAGACATTCTCTCAATAGATATTAAATATTAAAATAATTTTACAACAGTATTTGAAAAGGTTTTATTTATATAAATGCATGTATAAACAGGTCCGTTAGGCAGGTCACACGTTTTGTAATGTTTCAACTTGCACTCGAGAATGGCTATAAAGCTGAAATCATGATTCTGTGAAATAAATGAATAGTAGTTTATGGCTTAAGGGCAGAAATTTCTTTCAGAATAATTGCTTATGTAGAAGGAATGCCGGGACTCCATGGTTATGCTTGCAAATTCAGGTGTTCACTCTCCTTTCTGAAAGAGCAGAGTGCAGTTGTACCCAACAACAGACTCGGTGACGAGTGGGCTGTGACTGAGGCTCATGAGTGGAGTCTATGGGCACACGAAGACAGCAAGTTCAGAGATGATGTCACAGGACTTGCTGGCGAGTTTAAAGCGAGTATATTGAGCTCATTTCTGGTCTCTACCAGGCACTGCCAGTGACCAGGATGCTGCAGTCCAAGCCAATGAAACAACTGGTGCTGTTGGCCAACGGAGACCATTCAGCTGTTGCTGATGCCGGACTCTGCTCCACAGCATTCTTAGCATGAGGCACAGGCGGCTTCCACAGCCACCAGTCATTTCTTAGAAGGTGCTATTACTTTTAGTTTTCATCTTCACTCTATTGCCTGTGTGTCGCCAATCATAATGCAGCGGCTCCGTAGCACTGATTCACTCTTAGCACTGAAAATATATTATAAAATTACTTTCAATCACCCATGTTTGAAATGATGTTACAGTGCGGCTGATCTAGCCACCATATTAAATGTAGGTAGAATGATGAGAATCATTGCGGCTGATCTGGCAGCCTTCAATGTAGACAGAATGATAAGAATTAAATTGAAGAACAACATTACCTATCTTGCTTGAAAGTCTCTCAGGCATGCAGGAGTATTGATAGGTCATTGAATGGATTTTTGATGCCACAGCATGCTATCATCATCTTCAGCTTACTTCTGCTGACTGATGTCCTGAGCTGAAGGGTGTGACATATACAGGGTATCTCGTGTTTCTCCTAAGAGTTGTCAGGCATATTTTCTCTGGTTTTTCAACAGGTATTTGCAATTTTGTTTTTGCATTGTGTAGTTGGAATCAACCCAAAGAATACTGCTCATAAAATCTTTCATGTGATACATAGTGCCAACATCAGGTGTCGGTTTGTTTTAATTTTTAATGTGGAATTTTACATACTGATTCAAGTGAACAGTCCCAAAGTAGTCTAGTGTGATGCTTGTTTTATCGATATGCATTAACAGAGCAGTAAAACGTGAAGAGTAACTTGTACTCCAACAGTGACTCAATAACGCTGCTGATTGGTGGCAGCAGTCGTTAAGAGCCTGGGCAGTGCTGTCACTGCTGGACTGCTGGTTATTCTTGTATTTTGCTGTCCCTGCCAATGCAGACTGATAAACAGGGTATCACAGTAGAATAATTTGGGACTGCTCAATTGACTAGGCTTTGAAAATCATTTTGCTCAAAATGGGAAACAAACTGAACTTTTCATCTAGTGTTTGCATGCATGAAAAGTGTGAGGAGCAGTATTTGTTTGGGCTGACTCCAGCTACACATTGCAAAAAGTGAATTGCAAGTATCTGTCAAAGAACGAGAGAAAATGCACCTGATGACCAGCAGGAGAAACACCATATATACTTGCTGTCTCTGCACTCAACACCCCCATCCTGAAAGGAGATTACACAATGTGAAATATCCAGCTACCATTCTGGGATGTTCTGGTACACAGAAGACCGGGACACAGTGTCCATTGGAAGGCAACTTACACAGACACACAGACCAATACCATCATGCTTCTAGTTTTCACCACCAATCATAAAGGGAAGGAGTGCTAAACAATCTGATCCACAGAGCTCATGTAGTCAACAAAGTGCGTTTAACAACAGAATTAGCCCACCCAATGTGGGTTTCCAGAAAAATGACTATAACAACCACCAAAGTCCACGTGCCTTCAGGCAAAAGGCCACATTGCAACTTACGTCCAATGAGGATAAGCCTACAATGACAACCTTCTTCCCATATGACAGCAGGGGCAGTGGCAAGGGGGGAAGGGGGCTATAGCCCCCCCTCCCCATGGAGTCTCATATTACACGGGATAAAATAACTTCAGGAATCAGCGAATATATTACTCTGACAGATTCAATCATTTTTTTATAATTATGTAGCAATATACACTCCTGGAAATGGAAAAAAGAACACATTGACACCGGTGTGTCAGACCCACCATACTTGCTCCGGACACTGCGAGAGGGCTGTACAAGCAATGATCACACGCACAGCACAGCGGACACACCAGGAACCGCGGTGTTGGCCGTCGAATGGCGCTAGCTGCACAGCATTTGTGCACCGCCGCCGTCAGTGTCAGCCAGTTTGCCGTGGCATACGGAGCTCCATCGCAGCTGGTAGCATGCCGCGACAGCGTGGACGTGAACCGTATGTGCAGTTGACGGACTTTGAGCGAGGGCATATAGTGGGCATGCGGGAGGCCGGGTGGACGTACCGCCGAATTGCTCAACACGTGGGGCGTGAGGTCTCCACAGTACATCGATGTTGTCGCCAGTGGTCGGCGGAAGGTGCACATGCCCGTCGACCTGGGACCGGACCGCAGCGACGCACGGATGCACGCCAAGACCGTAGGATCCTACGCAGTGCCGTAGGGGACCGCACCGCCACTTCCCAGCAAATTAGGGACACTGTTGCTCCTGGGGTATCGGCGAGGACCATTCGCAACCGTCTCCATGAAGCTGGGCTACGGTCCCGCACACCGTTAGGCCGTCTTCCGCTCATGCCCCAACATCGTGCAGCCCGCCTCCAGTGGTGTCGCGACAGGCGTGAATGGAGGGACAAATGGAGACGTGTCGTCTTCAGCGATGAGAGTCGCTTCTGCCTTGGTGCCAATGATGGTCGTATGCATGTTTGGCGCCGTGCAGGTGAGCGCCACAATCAGGACTGCATACGACCGAGGCACACAGGGCCAACACCCGGCATCATGGTGTGGGGAGCGATCTCCTACACTGGCCGTACACCACTGGTGATCGTCGAGGGGACACTGAATAGTGCACGGTACATCCAAACCATCATCGAACCCATCGTTCTACCATTCCAAGACCGGCAAGGGAACTTGCTGTTCCAACAGGACAATGCACGTCCGCATGTATCCCGTGCCACCCAACGTGCTCTAGAAGGTGTAAGTCAACTACCCTGGCCAGCAAGATCTCCGGATCTGTCCCCCATTGAGCATGTTTGGGACTGGATGAAGCGTCGTCTCACGCAGTCTGCACGTCCAGCACGAACGCTGGTCCAACTGAGGCGCCAGGTGGAAATGGCATGGCAAGCCGTTCCACAGGACTACATCCAGCATCTCTACGATCGTCTCCATGGGAGAATAGCAGCCTGCATTGCTGCGAAAGGTGGATATACACTGTACTAGTGCCGACATTGTGCATGCTCTGTTGCCTGTGTCTATGTGCCTGTGGTTCTGTCAGTGTGATCATGTGATGTATCTGACCCCAGGAATGTGTCAATAAAGTTTCCCCTTCCTGGGACAATGAATTCACGGTGTTCTTATTTCAATTTCCAGGAGTGTAGGTTGAAATGTATTTCAAACAAATTTTAACAAAAGAATAAGAGTGGCAAGTAGCTTACTATCTAAACAAATAAATACCATTTAACTTAAAATGGGCACCTTATTATTAATTAATATACATTTTTTTACCCTGAACTCCAAAACAGATACCAAAAACTACTTGAAGCAAAACCAAATTTTACCAATTTGTCAATGGAGGCCCCAACTCTCCTTTTGTTAAGTGATATTCCATTCCCCAACCCCCCTACCTCCATTAGCCCCCCCCCTCCCCCCCTGTTCCCCACCAACCTCTTGACAAACTTCTAGAATCGCACCTGTATGGCAGCAAGATGTCAGGAAAAATTGGCAGGATTGTACTAACAGATGCATTACAGCCCACTGGCTAAGGTGTAATCCCTTCTTGGGTTGGTAAAAATGAGCTAGGACTTTAGAAATCTGGCACATACAACATACCATGCAAGTGTTAAAAGTATTTGTTGGGCAAACCATTCACGAAGTTCCATGGCTCAAAATCACAATAAACCTTATGATGTAGAAGATGTCAGTAGAACAAACATAAGAAGCTTATATACACAACTTATGGCTTTAAAAAAGGAAATAATAATAATAATAATAATAATAAAATGGCTACATGCTGGTCATTTACAGGTTTTATTTTTAATGTCTAATTACCTTTATTCATGAGTTTCTCTGTGTTGTAGAAGGAATTGTGAAGGAGAAACATGTTTAATTTATGTTTAAAACTGCCATCTGTCAGACATTTTATTTCTGTGTGTAGATTTCAAAGTGTTTTGTAGCTGCATGTTTCATCTCTTTCTGTGCCAAAGCTAAGATTCATCAGTGGTTAATGCAGATCATTTTTCCTTTTGGTGTTGTACTTGTGAATATCTCTGTTACTCTCAAACGTAGTTGGATTGCTGAGGTCTGTGAAGTTGTTGTTAATATTTCCAGATGCTTAAAAAGATACTTACTAGATGTACATGTGTGAACTCCACTCATTAACTTAATATTCTAATTACTTTCTTCTGTGCTATGAATACTGTACTTTTTGCCTAAGCAAGGAGTTACCCAAGAATATTGTCCCGTAGGACATCAATGAATGAGAATATGCAAAATACAGAAACTTATTGACTTCTATACCTGTAAAGTTGACAATTATTCTTATGGTGGAAGTAGCCAAATCTAAACAGTGTAGCAGTTCTACTATATGTTTTTCTCCAGTTTGTTTTCATCAATATGCACTCTTAAGAACTTACAATTTTCTATCTTGTTTATTATGTGTTGTTGGTATACTCGGGTAATTGGAGGTGGTATGTTTCTGAAATACAAAACTGGATGAACTGCACTTTTTCAAAGTTTAAAGTCAGCCAGTTTGTGCAAAACTCTTCAGTAACTTTGATAAAAACATCATTTATTGTTTTTTCTGTTGATGCTTCTTTGCTCAACTTCACAGAACTGCTTGCATCATCTGCAAACAGGACTAATTCTTCTTCCTTATTCGGATAGAGTGGCTGATTGTTAATGTAAAACAAGAACAGTAGTGGGCCAGTGGCAAACCCTATGGGACTCCCATTGTAAATTCTATCCATGGAACAGTCTAGGGTAACTTTCTACATTCAGAAGAACTAAACTACTAAGAACTAAACGAGCATTGACTAACCCTCTGGCTGCAAATAGGATTTATTCCAAAAGCTAGAAAATTTTCTCTCTCTTTTAACAATAGTTCACCACCGATTTTATTTTATTATCTGATCTGTCAATATCAGACAAGATATTATGTGTACTGTTGGATTTTGTACAAATGTGGTAAAGTACTGTTCGTAATACGAAAGTATTTGTGGGTCATTACTTGTTCTAGTTACTTTGCAAAAGTGTTTTTTTGTTGTGAAGGTACTCTGATACCTGTAATGTTCCAAGGTTTTTTTAATGACTTACCATTATTACATTTAATTATCCTTTTAGAAAATCTGCTTTCAAAAATGGATACAAACGCATTAAGAAATATGTTGAATTTAAAGCTTACATTAGGTTTATTGTAAACTTCAAGGCACACTAACCGCCAGCAGGCAAAGAAATCAGGTCAACCAAAACATACCGTACTGAGTCTCAGCCTTGACTTGTGATGTAATGATGTACATGTACACACATACTCCTCAAGCCAGTATATGGTGCATGGTAGAGGATACCTTGTACCATTATGAGTTGTTCCCTTTCCTGTTCCACTCACCAATGGAGCAGCTGTCTGTATGCACCCATACAATCCCTAATTTGTCTTATCTTGTTTTGTGATCCTTACACAAAATGTACGTTGATGGTAGTAGAATTGTTCTACAATGAGCTGTAGATGCTGATTGTCCAAATTTTCTTAATAGTGTTCTGTGAAAGGTACATCATCTTTCCTCCAGGAATTCCCATTTGAGTTCACAGATCATTTCCATAATACATGTTGATCAAGCCTACCAATAACAAATCTAGCATCATGCCTTTGAATTGATTCAATGTCTTCCTTTAATCCGGCCAGGTGGAGATCCCAAACACTTGAGCTGTACTTAAAAATGGGTCACACCAGTGCTCTATAACCAGATTCTTTTATAGATGTGCTACACTTATGTAGAATTCTCCCAATAAACCAAAGACAACCATTTTTCTTCCCTACTACTGACCTCATTTGCGTGTTCCATTTCATATTTCTGTGTAACATTTATTTATTTATTTTACATGTCCAGGAAATGAAATTATTACAATGCTGGTATATCATTAACACCAAACACACAGAGATTAACAACATACAGTGAATCAGTTACAGAGGAATTCCAATAAAATACAGGCAAAAAAAAAAAAAAAGAGAGAGAGAGAGAGAGAGAGAGAGAGAGAGAGAGAGAGAGATTAATATGTACAACAAGAATTTGCAAAATACAGCAAGGATGATAAAAAAAATTAACAAACAAGGCCCCAGTGTTCAGCGATGTTAACTGCCATTTTGTTAGTTGTAGCAAGATTGCTAGTAGTGCATGTATCCAGCAGAATCCCACAGACTAGCAGATTTTGTTGATCTTGTAGGTCACCACATTGTCAAACTTGATCATCACTGTTGAGGCCTCATTTCCTGAGGTTGGCTTTGCATTGTGATGCCCCTTGTGTCTCCCATGTAACTTTATGCCTAGATATTTAACAATGTGACTGTATCAAGCAATATATCAATAACATTGTATTCAAACATTTCAGTTACGTATTTTTATTCAGCTACAGGAACTTACATTTTTCTACATTTAGAGCAAGCTGCCATTTGTCGCACCAAATAAAAATTTTTCCTTAAGCCATCCTGTATCCTCCTACAGTCACTTAACAACACTTTCCAGTACACTACAGCACTGTCAGCAAACAAAGAAGATTGCGACTCATGTTATCTCTCTGGTAGTTTATGTAGATAGAGAACAAGAGTGGTCCTCTCACACATCTCGTAAGCACTGCTCGTGATACCCCTGTGTCTGATGAAGGCCCACCGTCCAGGATAATATACTGGGTGCTTTTATTTAAGAAGTCTTCGAGGCACTCACTTATTTGAGAACCTATGCTGTATGCTCGAACCTTTGTTACCTCTCTACAGTGGGGCACTGTGGCAAACACTTTCCGGAAATCTAAGCATATTGCATCTGCCTGGTGGCCTTCATTCATGATTTGCAGAATATTCTGAGAGAAAGTGGCAAAGTGAGTTTTACATGAGTAATGCTTTATAAATCTGTGCTGATTCATGGACAGAAGCTTTTCTGTCTCAAGGAAATTAATTATGTTCGAACTTAGAATATGCCCACGAATTTTGCAGAAAACCAGTGTTAAGGATAGCGGTTTCTATTTTGCATGTCCTTTGGTTTACCCGGAATACACCCACGAATTTTACAGAAAACCAGTGTTAAGGATAGTGGTTTGTATTTTGCAGAACCTTTGTTTTACCCTTCTTATGTATAGGGGTCACTTACACTTTCAATATTTTTTTCCCCCCCCACAGCTGCTTGGGGCTTTGTGCTGGGAGAGAGATTTGCAATAAATACAAGATAAGTAATGAACCAGTGCTAATAAGTAGTCTCTGTAAAGGCGAATTGGGATTCCATCCAGATCTGGTGACTTATGGGTTAGCAACACTTTCAGTTGCTTCTCAACACAGAAATGCCTATTTCTGTGTCCTCCATACAGCAATCTTTGTAACAGTTAAACAATGGTATGTCTGTACACTCCTCCTGTGTTAAGTATTTTTAAACGCAAAATTTAAAACTACAGCTTTCCTTTTGCTGTCTTCTATGACCCCTCCAGACTGATTGGTGAGTGACTGAATAGAAGTCTTCAACTCACTTAGTGAGTTTATATAGGACCAGAATTTTCTTGGGTTCTCGTCAAGATCTTTTGCTAACATATGACAGTGGAGGTAGTTGCTTGCATTGCACATCAGTCTTTTTATAGACACATAAATCTCTACTGGCTTTTGCCTGTCTACATTTCTGTGTTCTTTTCTGAACCAAGGGTGCAGTAATCTCTGACATCAGCATTTTCCAAATTTTGTTATTAAAATGCTGTAGATCTTTTCCACACTTCGTCCAGTTACTCAGCACATTCTACCCCAGAGCATGGTTTACAGTCAGTTTAAACTTCCCTCTTAATTCCTTATGTCCATCATATTGAAACCAAATGATGCCCATTTATTGTCTAACTAGGATGCTAACAACTGCTTATCTACTCATACCACGATGCTGTGTTATTTTACATCATGCCTGGGTGCCATATTTGAAATATGGCATGTTTGAAGGGGACTGAAATACCTAAGTTGAAACAAGGCCCCGGGAGTAGACAACATTCCATTAGAACTTCTGACAGCCTTGGGAGAGCCAGGCCTAACAAAACTCTACCATCTAGTGAGCAAGATGTATGAGACAGGCGAAATACCCTCAGACTTCAAGAAAAATATAATAATTCCAATCCCAAAGGAAGCAGGTGTTGACTGATGTGAAAATTACCGAACTATCAGTTTAATAAACCACAGCTGCAAAATACTAACGTGAATTCTTTACAGATGAATGGAAAAACTGGTAGAAGCTGACCTCTGGGAAGATCAGTTTGGATTCCGTAGAAGTATGGGAACACGTGAGGCAATACTGACCCTACGACTTATCTTAGAAGCTAGATTAAGGAAAGGCAAACCTACGTTTCTAGCATTTGTAGACTTAGAGAAAGCTTTTGACAATGTTGACTGGAATACTCTCTTTCAAATTCTGAAGGTGGGAGGGGTAAAATACAGGGAGTGAAAGGCTATTCACAATTTGTACAGAAACCAGATGGCAGTTATAAGAGTCAAGGCGCATGAAAGGGAAGCAGTGGTTGGGAAGGGAGTGAGACAGGGTTGTAGCCTGTCCCCGATGTTATTCAATCTGTGTATTGAGCAGGCAGTAAAGGAAACAAAAGAAAAATTCGGAATAGGAATTAAACTCCATGGAAAAGAAATAAAAACTTTGAGGTTCGTCGATGACATTGTAATTCTGTCAGAGACAGCAAAGGACCTGGAAGTGCAGCTGAACAGAATGGATATTGTCTTGAAAGGAGGATATAAGATGAACATCAACAAAAGCAAAACAAGGATAATGGAATGTAGTCGAATTAAATTGGGTGATGCTGTGGGAATTAGATTAGGAAATGAGACACTTAAAGTAGTAAATGAGTCTTGCTATCTGGGGAGCAAAATAACTGATGATGGTCGAAGTAGAGAGGATATAAAATGTAGACTGGCAATGGCAAGGAAAGTGTTTCTGAAGAAGAGAAATTTGTTAACATCGAGTATTGATGATGTAAGTGTTAGGAAGTTTTTTCTGCAAGTATTTGTGTGGAGTGTAGCCATGTATGGAAGTGAAACGTGGACGATAAATAGTTTAGACAAGAAGAGAATAGAAGCTTTCGAAATGTGGTGCTACAGAAGAATGCTGAAGATTAGATGGGTAGATCACATAACTAATGAGGAGGTATTGAATAGAATTTAGGAGAAGAGGAGTTTGTGGCACAACTTGACAAGAAGAAGGGACTGGTTGGTAGGACATGTTCTGAGGCATCAAGGGATCACCAATTTAGTACTGGAGGGCAGTGCGGAGGGTAAAAATCGTAGAGGGAGACCAAGAGATGAGTACACTCAGCAGATTCAGAAGGATGTAGGCCACAGTAGTTACTGGGAGATGAAGAAGCTTGCACAGGATAGAGTAGCATGGAGAGCTGCATAAAACCAGTCTCAGGACTGAAGACAACAACAACAACAACAATGAAGGGGAAATTAAGTAATATGTGGTGGCTCTGTCAAGTGTTGAATTTCAGTGTTCTGAAACTTATTCGTCATGGTATTAGTGACTGGTTGCAATTGAAGGTATTGGTGGGTTCTTTGTTTTGTGGTCAGAATTGTTAATTGCTTTGGATATGGCAAAGAAATTCAGTAGCTGTTCATTGACTGTTGCTGTGATTGAAGATATGGCCAGTACAATGAAATTTTTGCTACTATATGGCTTCATGGCCAAATTTTTATAGTATCACGAGTGTCAAGCACATAAAGTTGACTGAAGTTGGTGCTTCATTTTGTTGTATTCTTGTTCATTTCAAAATAGTGTATAATGTAATGTGTGTTCGTTTGGTTTGTTAATGAATCATGGTATTTTGTCTAAACTTAAGTGTTAGTCTGCATTGAAGGAAAGTCAGTTACACTAACTGGGGTCTGTAATAGGGAGTATTGCAAAGTCTGTACAAACAGGTGCCACAGACTCACAGACGAGTGCCTCTGTTGGTAAATGTGTGAATTAACATTGAAGAAAAGTGGTTGTGCTGATTGACTGATCTGTAGTGTAGGCCACTGTCAAGATTAGGTAGGAATGTTAATAGTTTGGTTCTGAAGTTACAAAGCTAATGAATGTGAATGGAGAAGAAATTGGCTGTGATGACAGACTGTTCTGCAATGTAGCCTCAGGTCTAGGTTGTGGATTGTGAAGTTTAGTCATTTTCTGGCTCCAGCCACATTTAAAATGATGTTATCAAAAACTTTGTGGGCTATTTTCAGAATGTCTTGTTTTTCGAAGTTGTTGGGGAGGGGTGATGTTCTGATAATCTTCATGAATACATAGAGGGCAGGCTGATCGTGTAGAAACAACCGCATACTGCCTGCGTCTACATAGCCCCCCCCCCCCCCACCCCCTCCAGTTGCCTATAAATAAACAGTCCACAGTTCTGTTGCAGTTTCTTCAGGATACCCATGAGCTGTAATTTGTAGGTGGCAGTCATCAGGTGTAATTGTTGACTATGAATCGAAACTACAAGGCAGATATTTGGTGTTTCATTTCACACGATATTAAATTTTTGTATGATGTTACCATGGTGAATGCGTTTTGTGGGCAACTTTCTGTGTGGACAACCCCCTCTTGCTGTAAACCGACTACACCTGCACAGTATAAACTTGATATGATCCTTCAAGGTATGTTGACAGACTGAGTGTACATAAGCCTTTTTGTCTTGTTCACAATTGGATACACAGTGTGCTCCGCCGAACTGTACTGGGAATACAGGTGTACATTTACCTCCATTAACACATCACAATGTGTAATGATTTCCTTTAAACAATGTGCATAGACTATTTAACATTTTTTCAACATTAAATAGTACATATCACATGGCTTATGGGATATCAATGCTTTTTTACATTTTACGTAAAGAGTGAAACTTTATTATTATTATTCATACTTTAACTATTTTTACATAATTACTTATTAGTAAAAGAACCAGTGAATAACTGTTGCTGCTAAGGATACGAATTGAAATATGTGACAGGAGAAACAGTTTATTTTCACAGGTAAACATCATGAAGTCATGTGACTTTTAGAGGCATTGTGTGTTGGTGACAAAAATTCAGTACTGCACATCCGAGTGACTTACCCCATAGCTCTTCCTAGTCTGTGGTCAGGAGTAGAGTGCAAAACCTTTTTAAAAGCTGTCTGTCTAGTACTTATTTAATCTGCTAGTTTTTTTATATCATTTGAATAAAATGTTTTTCCTACTGCAGTGAAATCATCCAATTCTTCTTAATTTCTCACTGTTCTGTTATTTTAAATCTCACAAATTATTGTGTGTGAAAGTTTCATTTTCATGAACAAGGTATGAAAGATTAAATTCTTGTGTGGTGGAGCATACACTGAATTACTAATGTGGGACAGGTTAAAACTAAATGAGCCAAACCTAGTTACCAGCTTTCTGCAAGCTGTGTTCCACCAGCTAAGCCATCTAATTATGCTCAACACCTTGGTTTCTGTTCCTATTCCTTTCCTTTAAAATGTTCTCTTGGAGTAGTGTGGAACAGGAAAACTGACATTCGATAGAGCTTGACATAATTACATTCTCAACATGAAATTCATTCAAATTATGCATGTCATTTAAATACACAATTGTAGCACATGAACACTTGCATGCACAAGAAGCAACATAATGTCAGAACTGGACTTCACAGTTTGAATGTCAGCATGAGATGACTGAAGTGTAATTGACATGACAATGACAGATTGTAAACCCTGGAACATTGGAACACTGCCACAGCTGTGCTAACCCCATTGTTTTGTTAGAATTTACTCCTACTTCAACATAGACTCTGTGTGTGTGTGTGTGTGTGTGTGTGTGTGTGTGTGTGTGTGTGTGTGTGTGTGTGTGTACTTCCTGTAGGCTAGTCAATATGAGAATGGCATTGTGGTTTTTAATTTTTATTTTTCCCCACATCTGTCTTATTTTGGTGTAATCTGCTGGAACATTTCTCAAGTATAATTAGGACAGTAGATCTGAATGCATCAACCATTATCAAACATCATATCACATGAATGCCTAGTGTGATGATGTAAAATTTTGGTAATGCGCTCCATATTGTGGCTGTTTCCTACAGGGATTACTACTGATTTGGCAAAGTTGTAGAGATTGGTTTGGTGTCATTTCTTCTGTACATACATGGAGTTGTATTTCATAAACACAGTATTCATCCATATAGTGCAAGGAATATTTAATACTTATATGTAAAACAGACACTGTTTCTTTTCTATTCTTCTCATCCATCTAACCTGTTGCTAATTGAACGAATGTGTGAGAGGTCCCTAGTCATTTACTAGCCCATGATAATCTTTCAGTAACCAGAGTGTTGACATCTGAACTTGGATGAAAACTGAATAGAATGAAATACTGCATGCATCTATTCGAATTCAATGGATTCATCATTGTGACATATTGATATACATAATAGCAAAGAATTTTTTCTTTGTATATTCTTCTTTTTCATTACTCCTTCCAAGAGCTTTTACTGCTTTAAATCTGCCGTTCCATTGAGATGTCTGAAATAAAAATTTTTATTACACTTTTTTTTTTTTAATTTAATTTACATCTTCACTCATTTCACAATCTAGCATCACTCATATATTAATTAATCTGTGAAAAATTACATGATTGAAATAAAAACATAGATGCTGTTATTGTAGTACATGGCACCTGCATTGAATATGTAATTTCATTCTTTCTGTTGTTATTGGTCCTGTGTCAATAAAATTTAATTAATTTCTGGATGTTCCTTGATAATGTAGTACACTTCTAGTCAAGTAATGTGTGAATACATCATCAAGATAATTAATAATTATTTCAGCTGCACATTGTTTAAATCTTAAATTACTTTTTAAAACTATATTAAGCCTCATATAAAGTGAAACAGGAAAAAGCTAACATGCAGAAGACAGCAGTGATGTATCATTGAAAGATCACTGCTCATGAATGGAAATGTAGATAGTAAACAATTGTGCTTAGGTAGACAAAATTTAAGAGTAGAAAGAAATTACTTAGTATTATTCAGCACTTGTGAAGAATGATGTGTGCCTTTCTGCCTCTCTCTCAGTGAGCATTCAGTAAATTCATGTGACGACAATATAATAAACAATTTTGGGAAAAAGTCTCACATTTCTGGTTGATTTCTTTGTTTTGTGCACCTCAGCCTTAACACACCTGTGAGAACTATATGTGATTAGACTATGAGCAATTGTATAAACAGTATTACCTGTTACGTGTTTGGGCATTGTGTCCATTTATGGCTGTGCCATGTTAAAGTTGCATGGCCTGTGGTGTTTGTTGTGTATCTAGTCCTTGTATTATTGTGTGTTTAAGACGTTTAAGGACACACAAGTGATAGTCATATGTTAAGATAGTAGCTGGAGAAAAGTCGAAGTGAAGGAGGTAAGAGCAGTAATTTCAGTACCAAGTTTTTAGAAGACTAACCAATTTTAAGTTCAGGGTGATCCTTCGCTTGCATCATCCCACATTTAATTTCAGTACACTTGTTCTACTGTCAACGTAATTTACAAAACATCTCTGACTGGAGAGAAACATTTGAGGCTTCACAATAATAATAATAATAATAGAGAAAAATATTGAATGATTATTAAGTATATACACTCAGAGGTGTACAACAAATTATCGTAATTTGGTCAGTTACCATCAATAGCTAAGCAAGGACATTGAAAAACATTTCCTGTTTTTTAACAATTTACATTCTGACATTTACTCTTTTAGAAGGAGTATACACAGCACTGAATGTTTGTGACAGGTTGAAACAGTGTGCAAGTTTTTGACTCCAACACAGATATCTGGCTCTTGCAGGTAGTGCAATTGATAGCACACTGTCCAGAAAGGCAGGTGTCAGGTTTTGTGTCTTGGGGCAATATGCAGTTTTAATTTGTCACAAATGTTCAGTTTGCTTCATATTTTATTCTTGCTGTGATAAGCTTCAATTTCCAAACTGTTTGTATCTTAGTACCTTTGATTTTTTTTCTTCTATGAGTTGATAACACTTCTAACTTAAGCCTTTTATAAATATTTAATAGAGTTTACCAACTATATATTCACTGAATTGACACAATAAGGAACAATCACAATTCTTTCTCAGGCGGTTGCAGTACCAGTTTGTAGAATGGTTGAGAGATACTGAAAGTGGTACCCACCACATAGTGAGGATTGCTTTGAGAAGAATCATATCATCTTTATAAGTAACGGAGAAGGAAAAGTTGTCGTCACATACCGATGTACCAAATGAACAGCCATCTCATATATGATTTTAGTTGTACATCTACCCCAAAATGCATCATGGGGTGTAAGTAACTGGGGGATATCTATCATTTATTTGATGTGTCATGTTATGTGTCACCTGAATCTGATTTTCATAATGTACAGCTGCTTCTTTTAATGGATTGTCCTTGTTTTCTGTCTGTATACAACAAAAAACAGCATACTTAATTCTTCTTTGAATCACATTGTTATAGATCTGCAAATTGAATTACGCTGGATTTTTCCCCTTTGAAAATTTGAGTTGTGATAAGAAATCCACACTCATATTTTCATTTCATTAATAAATTATTAAGACTATAAACAATACATGGATTGCACTTGTGACTGGTCTTAGAAACTTAAGAACATGTATCTATCTATCTGCTGTGGTTAATGAGCAATGAGCCCCAATATTGCATGTGTAACAATTTTTCTGAACGATTGTTGCATATTTTTTCAATGAGTAGTGGAGGTAGCATTAAGGAATTTTTGTAGATGTATTTGTGAAAACTTTATCTGTAGAAAAATACTAAGTTGTGTCATTCTGTGTGTACTTTTAGCCCCATATACTTAAAACATTAAAAAATGAGAAATGATTATGTAAGTTGATATAATAATCAGATACTGAATTAGACATATTAACTTAAAATTCACTCGTGTTACATCATCATGTGTTTTGTAAGACTACTCACAGTTAACTGTTGCCTCCAAGCAACAGGATACGTCCTTCGATGCTATGCTGGAATGTGAAACCCAGTGATTTAATATGATTAATATAGACATTGTAAATCACTGTGCAGCATCAATTAGTTGTTAGTGATGGGTTTTGATTAATAGGTGGAGCTATGTTTCATTTTGCAACCTGTTTTTTGTGATATAAGAAGAAAAGGCAAAACAAAATTAGGGAAGTATCACACATGGAGCAGATTGTGGTAGAGAGCATCCTGCCTCTTATCTTATCAGCTCCATTTCAGGTTCTGCCTACCAGTGAAGGAGAAAGTAATGTAAACAAATATTACCAGCCTGAGGCAAAGTGTAGTTGGTGTTGAAAGTTACTGTGCTAGGAGACCTCACTAACTTTTTCTCTTCATACTTTTATGTTCAGGATATACATAGCTTTTATGTACAGGATATTCATAGCTGGGGATGCGTGGTCACATTATCATAACAGTTCCTTAAGCTTTCACAAATGCAGAGTCAGTTATTCAGTGTGAAATCTGTTAATATTTTTAATAATATTGTACAAGTAACCACATTTATTTTTGTCAGACTTCAGTTGATCTGTGCTGTAGTGTCCTTTGGAAACCCCTTTAACCACCACCACCACCACCACCACCACCACCACCACCACACCATTCTAGCTGACATGTTGTTTTGAGTCCACTTATGGATGTATGGTAACCACAATACCTTATTTGTATTGTGCACATATTTAAAAAGCGTTCCATCCATGAAACTGATAATTTTGTGATGAGAAAAAAAGAGCTCTGATATACTATAAATGAAAAATATTAAGGTACAGATATGACATTACAAAAGAAGTAGTAACTCCACAATGCTGTACTTGTGTCAGAGGAAGTTTTCATTTTAATAATTATGCTACTTTATTTCCTTTTTGTTTCCTTTATCTAGCACAGCATTTAATTTGGCAAACTGATGTTGAATAAGAAGTTCCTTTTTTTTAAAAACTGTTTCAATAAATTATGTACTATGAATGGTTTTATCTCATGTGCATGCACAACACTTACTTTTCTTATTTGGTGTGTAGATAAAAATATAAAATACTAATTTTCTCATATACTGCATGCAGAAGCTATTATTATTGTGTTCATGCTACTTTTGTTGCCCTTCAGTCACCACTGATTGTTGATGTAACATATAATAAGTTTCCTTGCAAACACTACAGATATATTGGAAACTTGGGCATGTGGAAAGGAATTTCATATTCAACAAAGATTATTTGATTAATGTATTAATTAGTAATAAACCTTCTGCATTGCAATCACAATAAATAATGTTTTAACAGCCTAAGCTGTATGATTTCATAAAAAAAAAGTCCAGTTGCTACAATATATTTATTGCTCTTATGTTGTCTGGGATATTTGAAAGATAAACTCCATTTTCAAGCCAAAATTAAAGTTTGAACTTGCATCTGTTTCAGTTTTTCATCTTTTATTTGATTGCATGGTGCATCTCAGTATACTCAAATAGAAAATACAACTTTTGAATTTTACATCATATGATTGACAGAAGCTGTGAGATTTCATTGTTTCATTCATTTCAGTTAAATGTGCAGTCATCTATAATCTACTTTCCAAATTCAGACAGTGTCACTCTAGAAACATCATTTGTCAATCAAGACAACCTCAATAATTTTTGTCAGCACTTTCTGACAAACCATGATAGTAATTAATCTTTAAGAAGCATTAGGTGATACTCCATTGCTGTTGAAGATGTCTTAATGGTACCAGGAATATTTATTGTTGTTTCATTTATTTAGCAGGTGTACTCACATAGACGGTCACAGTCACTGCCTCCTCGCCTTGGCACCAGAATGAAGCTGCCGAATCAGGGTCACCTACCTCAACTCTTTGCTTCACCATATGTTCAGACATACCGATTCCATTCTGGACTTGGTGGTGACATTTGTGTACATGAATTAATGGCTGAGAGTCGTTTGTGCTTCCAGTTCCCTCAGCAACTGCTGTAAGTTATAAATTATTTTAATACAAGAATTTTTGTTCTTGGGGTATTTTTATACTTTATAACGAATGATGTTTTTTACCTGTAGTGAAACTCCAAAATGTCTGATATTACAGATGACAGATCATAATGTAGCAAGCAACCCATAACCAGTTGTACAGCAGGCAGAAAAAAGGATCACTAATAGGAATACAGAAAACAGCAATTAGATTGGAACTCAAACACTTAGCAATAAGTTGATAAAAATAGTTATACAGAGTTACGTAGGGAAAAAAGGCCAACTAAAGCTATCAGTACCAGATATTACCTGTGCCCTGTAACATAATGATGATGCCGTGTATGGCATCATACATGTACGAACAGAAAAGGAACAGAACAACAAACTGGCAATATCTCTTTTTGCATCTGTACTATTTTTTGGAATGCAGGTTGTGGTGACAGATTGTTCTATAGCATAGCCCAATGTCTACGTGGTTGTAAAATGAGCGACTGGTAGTGAGTTGGTGACATCAAACGCTGCAGTTAACCTGGAAAAAAAGAGGACATGCTAAAATTGTGGAAAGTAGACGAGACAAATAAAATGATAAAAATTTCTAATATATAAATTCAAGTCCTCTGCACTTCTTTCTTAATCTCAGGAGCTGCTTTAGGGATTTTGATAGGGTTTTTACTAAGAGGTAGACTGATTTATGAGGAAGGTTTGTGTATATAATTTATAAATATTTCAAGCCAGTTGACTGAACTGTGATGAATTTGTCAAACATGACTGTGAAAATGGTGCCATTGCCATCTATCAGTGAATGACAGAACTCCTTGGATCTACAGTTTTGCACAACACAATAAAGCCACAGCCAAACTGAGTGCACATGAACCCTCTGATTTGTCTGCTGTACCAACAACAGGAAGTGTTTTGTGTTATGTGGTCAGTGTGGACGCAGCTTAACATATTCAGATATTTGTGTGTACACCTTGAAATTAAGCTACATTTTGTGCATATCTTTGTATAACCTAAAGTCTACCAAGTGAAGAGTAGCAGCATTGCTCATAACCATTGATGGGTTTGTAAGTTTCTAAAAGGAGGAAACAGACAGGGGCACGGTCTTCTTGACACCTTAGAAATGGAGAACTGAAAAACATTCAGGAATTAATAACTAAATTTTTGAGTGCTTCCATACATGTCTGGGAGATGCACTTCAAAAAAAGATGAAAATTTCTGCCTCCCTTCCATTTGCCATCGTAATTCATACAATTAACTGTAAATTCATTGAACTATGGGCAGTGAGTTACTTATCTACGAAGTATTGTAAGCAGTGATTTTAGAACAGTTGCATAGCACAAAATCATGAGAATCCAAAACCTATAGTTTTTAATTTTTGTATGCAGAAAATAAAACATTTTCCGAAAAACTACTTCAGCAAGGGATGCACCTGTGTGTCATTTACATATAAGTTTTTTCAGCAGTGAAGCAGATGACTCAAATTTAAGTTTTCTGCTTCCCATGAATCAAACCCAGATGTGGACATGATTCCTTGCATGGCAGGGCATATAAGTCTGCCACAAAGAATTGTAGCAATGAGTATTAACAATGAATCAATGTGTACTTGGGTGTACAATAGAAACACAGCCTTCAGTGCATGATATGCTACAAGTTCAAAGACATACCTAATAATGCATGCAAAGATGCATCCATGATTTGTATAGAATATGTACATTGGTTGTAAACATATTAATTAACTCATGACGTGCTCTCATCGTTGCCACGAGGCATCATTCCAGACACGGGTAACATTCATGCCTCCTAATTAATTTCATGGCGTGCACTATTTAAATCATTTCAGTTATATGACACTGATGATTTTAAATACCAAACATTGTTCTCGGCATTTTATGGGTAACTCAATGTAATGGCCCATAAACAAATTTGCTGCTGCACCAAACAGGTCATCTGACCGTAGATACTTACTGTTTAGTGGTGAGTTGACAGCATTCAGCACTGCAATTGATATGGAAAAAAGAGGACATGCAAAAATTGTGGAAAGTAAAGAAGACAAAGCCAGGGCAAGTTATCAGCAGACTTGGTGTTAGTTGTGCATTGTCTGAATTATAAAAGAAAGGCTATACCTCTTTCTCTTTTTGTAAATAGTTCTTTTCATCTCTTTGAATCACATGTGATAGGATGTTATGATTCATCCAGCAAGCAGTGAGGCTATGTACTGAAGCATATGTTATCAAAGTGAGTCAATGGCCTGGTGTGAGGTACACGAAGCACAGTCCTTGTAACAGGTGGTGTTTCAACTGATTGATGGTCTGTTTGCATTGTGGGATCCAGGTACATGAAGTTGGTTTTATGGAATTCATTCAGTACTACTAAAATTTGGCTGTGTCGAGGATGAAGCACAGATTTTAATTTGTCACTGTGGCTCTGTGGTGGGAATTAATGGTGTATTTTAGAGAACAACACAGGCCGTACCCCATCCTTTCTGAGAATATGTCACAAGTACTCATCATCATGCTGGAAGAACTGGCACTTCCCTGGGTTTCAGTGCAGACTCATCTACCTTATTATCAAGAATATCTGTCACCAGTTGTGCATATTGATTTGGTTTCTTCCCATGATTATCAGCTTATTGAGGTGTACACAAATTGGTGTAGGATGTGAAAGCTGTTCTTCTATAAATTGTGAATATTAGCTAGTAAGTGATACCAAAAATCATTGTACAAATATTGGTACAAGCCAGAAAGAGTATAGATCATTCTGAACGTGTGTGATCCCATTGAATGGTAACTAAAATTATTCTTCCATGAGTTGAATATTTGAGGAAAATGACCAGCTGCTTGCCAGGAAAATAATTCCTCCAGGAATCTCAACAGGTAAATAACATATTAATGATGGATTTTGCATTGCTCACTGTCTTTTAGTTTCTGGAAATTTGCAGGGACCCATCAGATGTGAGGACAGTAATGTGGGGATGTCAGAAGTGTTAGATGAAATGTGGTGGAGAACTGCTGTTCAGGCTTTCAGTTGAACTTCTAGCACATCATTTGTGACAGTACATAGTGCAAGCTGTGCCTGTGAAAACTGAAGGGTGCTGTCAGCATGAAGAGGGATGTGGCCTTCGAAATTCTTGCTGGATCAGTGATGTATGACTATGGACAGGACACTACTTGATAGGACCTCAGACAAATCAGTTAATGAAAATCCAGAAGTGTTAAAGAAATTCAGTCCATATATATTCATGACACATTTTGAGTTATCTTCATGAACTTCAGCAGACACATGGCTGATTTACACTTATCAGGTGCCCAAAGTCAGCTCTAGTGACTACCAGTGTGTGGCAAATGTTACGCTGCATTTTGAAAGCAGTGCATCTCATGCTGGTCAGTTGAGGCTACAAGGAATGTTGTTGTTGCTCTGGTGTCGAGCCAAAAATGTAATTAATGTCCAGCAGTGGTGCGGCTGTGACGTAACTTTCTGTCTGTGGGTATAACTGGTGGATGCACCTTGTGTGTGCGTACTCCATTCAGCCAAACACATGACATTATTCATTCTGTTACAGAATGTTGGTATGAGCTCAACACAGTGTTAATAAAGGCATGGCAAAATGGGTATTCTATTCCTTGATGCATTCTGGGAAATATAGCAGAGCATGGTAATATTGGGGATGCAGATAAGTGTGTATGGTTTGGTAAATAGGTGCTGTGGTAAGTGCACTGTCCTTTGTATGACATTTTCACAAGCCATTATGAACAATCAGGAAACTTCAAAGATGTCCTTAACTTATGAAGTATTCAAGTTGAGGGCTTTAACACATGATTGCAAAAGCCATATATTCTGCATTACTCAATTTCATATGAGGCTGTGTGCATATGAGTAGCTACACCCCAAATTGAATCAGATGAAATGGCAACAATAATTTATGCCTTGTAATTCACAGACCGATTGCATATCAGATTATCCAGGTTGTTTCTTGCATTTAATAAATCCAAGCACAAAAGTTCCATTCAGATAAGAAACTTTCATAACAGTCAAAATATTTGTGGATTGCACCAGGTCAGGCAGTAATTACCTTAACGCTTGGTCCGTGAAATGAGTTACCCCAGGATGGTAACATCAGTCTCTCGCAAAGTCTTTCCTGTCTTCACAGACACTATCAAATGCTGGGAATGTAACGAAGGCTGATGAGATCAAAAAATGAGGGCTGGGACAATGGAGTGGATCGTGTAAGAGTTGTTCGATAAGCTTTTACTACTGCTGAAGCTGTAATCATGCCACTGTAGCAGTATCTATAGAAGCTGTAGCTGTTGCTGTTTCTATAGTTATCAGTCCTGCAGTTGCTACACCAGTTGTTTCTGTTGCTGCTGTAATTTTTAAAGTTGATGCTGTATGAGTTTCAAAGCGTCCTCTTTCATAAGAAAACTGGAATTCTTCTACATCCATTAGGATAGAAATAATAATACTATGTCATTCCAAAATCCTTATCACTATTTTTCCCCCCTCAAAAACTGGCCATACACAAAAGTTCAAGACACATTACGTGTTACAAGTTATATAAATAACATAGTTATATAAATAACATAGTGAATAAAACAGGTTTCAGCTATACAGTTAAAAAAAATAGTATCAGCCTGGGGCTCAGTGGAATTTAGTCAGTGCTAAAAGATCCTGCAAAACAACACAACAGAGTAAGTTCATGAACAATCTTATTAGCATGCAGCACATAGCATGCAGAACATAGAAGCAATTCAGAGGCGGGCTGCTCGATTTGTTACTGGTAGGTTTGATCATCACGCAAGTGTTACGGAAATGCTTCAGGAACTCGGGTGGGAGTCTCTAGAGGAAAGGAGGCGTTCTTTTCGTGAATCGCTACTGAGGAAATTTAGAGAACCAGCATTTGAGGCTGACTGCAGTACAATTTTTCTGCCGCCCACTTACATTTTGCGGAAAGAACACAAAGATAAGATAAGAGAGATTAGGGCTTGTACAGAGCCATATAAGCAGTCATTTTTCCCTCGTTCTGTTTGGGAGTGGAACAGGGAGAGAAGATGCTAGTTGTGGTACGAGGTACCCTCTGCCATGCACCGTATGGTGGATTGCGGAGTATGTATGTAGATGTAGAAGTAGATGTAAACTAGACTACCAGTTACAGTTAATTGGCTGTGGGCAAATGGCCACCAGCTTATATTTACATTGGGGAAGAAGAGACTGCTCGCAGTTTGAAATATAGAGTACTTGTATTGATTGACATTCTAGGCCAGTGACTCTTCTAGTGATTGAAGGTCGTGATATTAGATCTTTGAATTAATTAGGCCTGAACAAAACGGCATCAGCCGTACAAAAAGTTTTGTTTTACTTTTCTTTGTGCTGGGTAATATACATATATTACATGTGTAATCATTTTGACAATTGTGTATTATGTGTGTAATCATTTTGACAGTTTTATATTACTGTATTCCTATACATACTATAAAACCTATACTTAAATTTGGGATATTTGCAACACCCAGGAAGAGTGGCCCAAATAAATGAAAACTTGGGAGATGTGTAAACAGTGCACCAAGAATAAGCAGTTGTAGATTGTAGAGAGGTATCATACACTTAGGCTGGTCAGCACCTTCACGTCTGTGATTGTAAAGACCTTTGAAGAACTGTCAAATGAAGTTGAAAAGCCAGTACCATCATCTCACGTTAATGTGTGGTATCCGTACCAGATCGGGTTGACGGAGGAGATAGAGAAGATCCAAAGAAGAGCGGCGCGTTTCGTCACAGGGTTATTTGGTAACCGTGATAGCATTACGGAGATGTTTAACAAACTCAAGTGGCAGACTCTGCAAGAGAGGCGCTCTGCATCGCGGTGTAGCTTGCTCGCCAGGTTTTGACAGGGTGCGTTTCTGGATGAGGTATTGAATATATTGCTTCCCCCTACTTATACCTCCCGACCAGATCACGAATGTAAAATTAGAGAGATTAGAGCGCGCACGGAGGCTTTCAGACAGTCGTTCTTCCCGCGAACCATACGCGACTGGAACAGGAAAGGGAGGTAATGACAGTGGCACGTAAAGTGCCCTCCGCCACTCACCGTTGGGTGGCTTGCGGAGTATAAATGTAGATGTAGATGTAGAATGTCAGAGATTGCAATATCAGCATGTGTCAAATTAGGCAGCAAGATTGTAGTTGTGCTGCTGAAAGAATGTCTGTGGCAGTTGGCAACTATGTTGGCAATGCTGCTATGCATCTGTGATAAGTGCGTGAAATCAATGGTTAGAAACTGTCCTGGCCGCCTGACTATGAATATCACACCAGAAAGTTGTAGAGCCATTACAGTGCCATAGTATTGAAGTGTGATAAAACTAATAACCTCAGGAGATCAAAACATACTCTCTTCATAATTAAAAAGAAAAGTTTACTGTCGTGTTACTGTGTGAGCATCCAAGGAGCCACCAGCAGCAGCCAGATGGTTCTCTTTTCCTGAAGATGTCTTCTACATGAAGTCGAAACTGGTCATTAATAAAATATTATTGCACCGTTGACTGTTGTTTTAACCCAGTAAAAAGAAAAGGTTTGGAAATATATGTTGAGATAAAGTAAAGGTCATGATGTTTCAGTATTTCAATACGTATTTTAATATTTAGATGCATTTCTTACCCAGATCTTATGGAAGAGGGTAGATGCCACAGTATTCAGTTTGTGTCATCATTAGCCACATCTCCTACATCACTATCACTGTCTTGGCAATTGCTGCTACCATCCCCTAATCTTGTCATCAACTCTTCCACTTTTTGTTCCAGTGGACTTCCTCATTTCCGTGCCTTTTGTAAAAGACATGCCTTGTGTGTGTGACTATTTTTCTATTTTATGAGAGTAATACTGCCAGAGCCCCACACTCTAAAAACTCAATGTCTTTTAATTATTCATGTGTG
This sequence comes from Schistocerca cancellata, assembly GCF_023864275.1. Lineage (NCBI taxonomy): Eukaryota > Metazoa > Arthropoda > Insecta > Orthoptera > Acrididae > Schistocerca > Schistocerca cancellata. The sequence continues at coordinate 95,778,030 of NC_064630.1, read as the reverse complement.
CAACATATGATTTCACCTGAGCCCACACTAGTTCTATTGCAATGCAACTGCAAAGGTACTCTGTGACAGACTCTTCTACAATTGTGTCAATTTTGTAAATGATATTATGTGATTTCTGCTCTTCAGTGTGATTTTTTTAAAAAAGGTATGTGTTATTCAACATCAGTTTGACAGATGAAATGGTCAGCTAGATACAGGAAACAAAAAAAGTAAAATAAGTATTTAAATGAAAAATATTCTAATAAATTATTTACTGTGAATGGTTTTATGGTATATACATACACAAGCATTCACTTTTCTTATTTGGTGAGTGAAAGTCATGAGTGGGTAGAGGACTTATGCAATATGCTCATAGCATGGCATGACCTCTATCTTGTCTTTGCCGGTCTGTGAGCTTCATCTACAATCTTCACTCAATGGTGAAGCCCACAGGTGTGAACCTGTCTGTGTCATTGGTTAAATATTGTCTGCTGTGTGCTGATCTGTTGCCATTCATGCCATTGTCCAGAAAACATAAAAAAAAGCTTCTAGACACAATGGTCAGTTAAACACCATCTTTGGCAAGCTGAGTTGCAAAAATAATGGTTTTGATGAGTCTTGCTACAAACTGTTCTACAGTGATGGCTGCATATGTGTTTGATCCTTCTGTAATGATAAAGGTCTGGAAGACTTTGTTGTTGAACAACATAGCCATCAACAGTAAAGTTTAAGAGCTCAGTGCATCATTTTATGCAATTAGCTGAAAATAATCAATTTTTGACAATACAGTGTAATTGAATAGATAAAAATCTACTCACCAAGTGGTGGCAGGAGAATATACACATAAAAAAGGTTTAGTTTGTGGAAGCTTTCAGAACCAGGGGCTCCTTCTTCTGGCAGAAGGGTTGAGGGGGAAGGAAGAGGGGTGAAGGGAAACAGACTGGAGAGGTTTAGGAAAAAGTGGTAGAGTTTGGAAAAGTCATCCAGAACCCCAGGTCAGGGGATACTTAGCGAACAGGATGAGAAGGAAAGACTGATTGTTGGGTGCTGCACCAGACAAGATTTGTAAACTTGAGATCTTAAACATGGAAGGCAGGGTAATATGCAAGATATAGATTACTGGTAAAGCATCATGCATGAGGTAATAGGAGTGAAAAGCTAAGAGGGACGGTGAAAAATAGAAAGACCAGAGAATGAAAGATATAGAAAACTAAAACAGAGTGAAGAAAGGAGTAGTTACTATGAAGAAATGCTGATATGGAAGACATTATCATAAATTAAGGCCAGATGGGTGGTGAGAACCAAGGACATGTCGTAGTGCTAGTTCTCACCTGCAGAGTTCTGAGAAACTGGTGTCTGGGAGAAGAATCCAGATGGCACATGCAGTGAAACAGGCACTGAGGTCACGACTAGTGTTGTAGAGCATTCCCTGCAACAGGGTGTTCTGTGTTGCCAGTATACTCCCTCTGTTTATGCCAAAACTGAGCTTGGCCTTCACTGCTGCCTCCCAGTGCAATAATAGCTCATGGTCACAAGAACTAGTTACAGCAGCATAGTATTCTCAAACTCTCATCTAAGCCTTTCTTCCCTCCTAAATTATCCATATTATCCAAGGGTCTCACTTGCTTCATCAGTAACATTTTAGAGCTCTTCTTCAGACAACTCCATGTGCTGTATTTTATCAGGACAGTGACAGGCCACATATTCCTAGGAATGTGCAAGTGTTCACCTGAAATTGACAGGTACCACTAGCATGGCTTGCATGTTCGAGTGACATGTCACCCATCAAACAGGCATGGAACATGGTTGGCTGCTCCTTGATCTCTTCATTCCTGTCTCCATTTGCTCCGGTGCAGCAATGATTTTTCTAATAAATAAATAAATAATGAATCTTGTCACAGTGATGTGATTTGTATGCCTCAGCGATATAGGTAGCTGCACCGTAAGTGCAAACACATCAAAGGTCTATCTGTGGAGAGGCTAGACTAATATCTGGTTCCTGAAAATGGGCAGCAGCCTTTTCAGTACTCACTGCTGGTGACATGCAGGCATTGGTTTCATTCCTACCTCCTGCAGTCATTTATTTTTTAATGTTTTGCATTTCAGGTTGTTCTAAGACTTATGTTTTTATAAACCATTGTAATTTTCTGTAAATTTTATGTACGAATAGAAGCGTTCTCTGCTGATACATCCAGTCCAGATCCAAATGTATTCAGGGAATTTGCTTTCATTGTGTTGTGTTAGTTTTGTTGATGACCCAGTCTTGTAACTGATTCTAGATTCTGCATTCTGTGTGACATAGTCTACTGGAGGGCACTGGGTGCTTTGGATATTGATAACACCATGGCTCCAATAAGGTTACACAAAAGCCATCACCTTCATAGCCAGGAACCGGAATACAAACAGTACATTCCACTGATGGTACACATTGTCAAGGTGTAAATGGATACAAAAGCTTTTGTTAGATGTAAGTCAGGCATCCAACAGTATTTTTGGGAGGCACTAGCCAGCATCTGACATAGTGGCTAAAGGAATTTGACCGTATCGCGAAATATAACAGGTGAATGCCATGTATTTCCAGTGTCTACTTTTACTTGGATGGTACAGCCAAGTTGTGGGATGAAAAACAAATAAGGAAATAACCAACACGTGGCACAAATTTCAGGTGGAAATTAAGAACACCTTTGGCAACAACCAGAGCATGCCCTCATAGCCAGATAACTGGAAAATGAAAACCAATGCATGGGGGAGATGACATATTTGTATACGCAGAGTGATTTGGAGCTGTGTTACACACCACACAGTGAACCCGAATATGATGTAACCTGACACATCTAACGAAGGGTGTGCCAGAGGACTTATGTCAAGTGCTCATTTTGGAAGGTGTAACCACATCAGAGGAGTTATCAGTTGGTGCCAACACACTGAAGCAGTGCACCATGAAAACAGTATGTTGAAACACTTCTGACAGACTGTTAAATGTTATAATGATGGCCATCAGGACCTTGCATCAGAAATATGGGAAGCAGTGAGAGAATAAGTATGAGGGTTTATGACATCTGTTGATGTTAAACTCGGACAGCCAGGGGTAGGAGCATTGAATGTTTAATCCAGTCGAGAGGAGGTAATATCACTAATTCAAGATGATGTTCACTGATCATTGGTGCCAGTCTGTACAAGGCATACCAACAAGAAGGAGTGAAGCAAGTATAGGACAAGTTACAATTTTCTTGATGACAGAGATACAGCCAGTTGCAGACCAACCATAAGACAACATACTTGTTTCCTGATGACATAGATACAAGCACGTGCTGCATTAACAACATGAGAGTGGGGGGAGAACAGAACAAAAATAAAAAGAATGTATAATGACACATAGGTATATTTCCCCTGTGGATATGCTGGACATGTTAAACTATTATGCCACAAGACATTGAAAGAGTGCCATGCATGCCAAAGCTTTGAAAATGACTACAGCTTGCCTGTTATGATGATCGCCTGCTTTATTTCTTCATTGATTGTCCTCGGTGTCGACGTACTGTGTTGCTACACTGGCTGAAAAATGGTGTAATTTCGACACTGACTACTGTAAATAAAGTAGCTGACAGGTGCCCAGTTGCGTTTCACATTTCTTTACTTTCACTGTTTACAACAACCCCCCCCCCCCTCCCCACTCCCCCAATAATACACAGTTATATATGGCCATTGCTTTATTGTTTAACTTTCGATAAGCCTCATTAACAAGTTGCAGGCGAACATCCTCATACTGCTACAATAGTTTACTGTTGAACATCTACGAGCAGTAAAAGCCTAACCTCACAGTTCACTGTTCTTGTAGAATAATAAGGTACACATGGAACAGATACTATCATTTTTTTAACACACAGTCTATTGGTGTAACACTTACTTCACAGTTAAGTGGATGCATTGTTGTTGATCTAACCAATACGGGTTCTCCATCTGAAAGTCGGCCATGGACCCACTGTCTCGGGACCAAAAATTGATGCCTTATACATCCTCACAATAATAGGTACTGAAACTACACATTGTTTGATGTTTAATTTACAGAAATTACAGTTAAAACATAACTCATTCGATCAACCGTATACATCGAAAAATTGGTTCTTTTTAACAGTTTCCTTTACTACAAGAGTTAGGCTGAATTATTTGTTTAAATCATGAAATTAACATATATAGTTACACAAACAATACTTTTGATGAAACTGTTAATTAATTTGGAGTTAATTAAGGGCTGGCTTTGCTAACATGTTTCCGAATAGAGCCAAATAAATTTTTTAAAATGCTATTAATTGTTCCTCCAAATGTTTATAATCATTATAGAATTTATATTTGTTTATATGTCAAATTAGAATTTAAGTTACGAAACAATTACTGATTTCACCCTATAATAAAAGATACTAAATAGGAATAGTCGAAATAAATTAGAAAATCAATTACATACATAAAATTAAGCACAAAATTAGATCTGGTGTTATATTCTTTAAAACTGAGGGCCAACGTTTCTCTTTTATGAAAGTGCAGCTTATGCTCGTTTATGTTAATGGTGATAAAAGAAAGAAAGAGAGAGAGAAAGAGTTTTAAGGAGGAAGTAAAAGTATCCCAGCTTGCTTCGTCACACTGAGCGACAAAGCCCCCTGCAGTATCCTGGTTGAGGTCACTCTCCAATGTGCCACAGTCGTTCCTTGTCATCATACAGAGGTACCATCCGCCCATTCAGCTGCAAAATCTCAATAAAACCAAGTTAAGTGACCATCAAAGGAGAGGCTCTGGCAGACAAAAATCCTCAATGGATGACAGTTGCCAATTTACGAGAAAAGCTGTCGACATCATCACCTACAAGCAACATCCCCAGGCATTAGTCAACGTTCAGTTATATCAGATGATTATAACCAAGAACTAAAGAAGATTATGCTAAGAGATTTTAAGGCCAATGTGCTGAAAGCTGCAAATGGAAAATATTTCCAGCCTACAGTATTTTCTTTTGCAAGAATAACTGCCGAAGCCATTCACGTATGTTGTTTTACCAGAATGCAGTTATAGTGTTATTCTTGGATGGACTTCCTGACAGGTGGCACAAACGGATTGCAGATACAGATTGCCAAAGCTACCACAACAGGATGGTGCAACAATTTTTCTGGGTAGTTGTATATTTGTTTACCAGCGAAGACACACTTGTGAGACAGGTTCTTTGAGGGGCATAAAAAAGTGAAAGAGTGTGTGTGTGTGTGTGTGTGTGTGTGTGTGTGTGTGTGTGTGAGAGAGAGAGAGAGAGAGACCTGTAAACTTGTGCCTTTATTTCAAAAGTATTTCCCAGCATCACTGAGGCATCTTGTCCCACTGTGAAACCAGGTGGTGAATGACTACCTTGAAAAATTCCTGTTGCTGTATTGTGAACTCTTTCCATATGGCTTGATTTCCTTGTCCATCTAGATGTAGATGAAGGTGAACTGTTTACTTCTCAGATCCTTCTTTAGCTCACCAAAAATGGCGTAATCCAAGGGAGACAGGTCTGGACCGTATGAAGCATAATTGAGGATCTTCCATTTGAATGTGTGCTAGAACTTCTTGACTGCTTTTACTGTATGAGGCTTTGCATTTTTGTGGATCAGAATGACCCTACAAGAGATGTCAGTATAAGGGATCCCTTTTCATCGAAGAAGAAGGTGAGCATAACCTTTCATGCACTTGTGTGAATGTCATAGATAATGTGACCCTGCATGCTTCCACTAGAGACTTTGTTTTGACTCAACTTTAAAGTGATGAATTATTGTCTCATCTTTTGCAATCTCTCATGCCAGGACCTCATTCCTTTCCTTGACATGGCACTGCAGATGTGAAAAGATAAGAGTCCCATTAGACAAGCTTCCTGTGCTGTTTGAAGGCTACGAGAAACCCGCTGGGTGCACACTTTGTGTGGAATTTCAGTCTTTCCTTTCTGGTTAATTATGGTGTGAATACTTCTGATGTATAATGCAACCTCTGTGGCAATGGTTGCTACTGAAACTTGCTGGTCTTGGATAATGAGGATATCCACCTGCTGGACAAGGGCACTGGTAGTGTGGTGTGGCCCTCCAGACCATGCATCATCAGTCAACAACATCTGTTGTCCTATGAATCTCTCGTGCATGGCTTGACCCTTGCAACAGACATGAAGTGCTCTCTGTATGCTAGTGCCATCCTTCTATGTATTTACATTCCTTGCACTCTTTTTTGCTGTCAAAAAATACACTACTCCCCTTTGCTCTGCTTTAGAAATGTCTGTTTTACTATTTCCATCACAACCAAATATAGTAAACAGTCAACATGTGTACACATTCGCTCTTTTGTCATGTGGGTGTGTGCTCTTATGTCTCTAGCAGTGAGTTTAGGACCTCAGCGCTGCACCTCCTTCCCCAGACAACACCAGTATGACCTTTTCAGCAAGTTTTGTTTTGCAGCCCTCCACTCATGTCTTTTTGAAAAGCAGCTTACAATCAGTAGTCTGGAAACTCAGTTAAACAGTGAAGCTGTGGTCAAATGCAAAATAGTACTCAGTTTTACCAAAGAATCTATTATGTGTCCAGCAATGATCCATCAGAAATGGACAATCAGAGATTTAATTCACCAGTTGTCAACAGCAACTCATCTTAAGGAAATATGCATATGAACAACCAGACCAGTCCAGGAAGGTCACCTCTGTGCCATCAATAGAGAACCAAATTGCACTACCATTACTGATTACACAGCGGAGGAATCTACTATCCAGCCACCAGCAGGCCACAGATTCACTGAGGAACAATGTTGGCCTTTCTGTGTCGGTTTGTGGCCACATTAATGCAGCTAAATGACAGATAATTCAGGAAGACCTGGAGAAGATTCTAGGAGACATCATTAGACTGTCAGAGAATTGTTAGTACTTGTGGAGAAGAAAGATGGCATCTGGTATTTCTTCATCAGTTATAGGCGGCTGAAAAAAATACCCAAAATGGATTTTTACCCATTCCTGTGAATTGATGACACCTTGAAGTGTCTCGAGGGAGTGAAAGTATTTCAGCACTACGGATATGGAGCAGGTTACTGGCAGATCAAGGTTGACAAACTGAATGGGAAAAGACTGCTTTCATAACACCTGATGGCTTCTATGAGTTTGGATGTACGCTACTCAATCTATGCAGTGTAGTGACTCCATGAATGTCAACTGACATTAGGAGGGGTGGGGAAGGATCTTGGGTAAAATGTCCCTTGTTTCTGGGCATGATGATATATATTCAAAGCTTTGGTGATGGATATAGTTTTGTTGCTCCAGTCCAGAATGATACTGGGATATGTTTGGGGGATTATTTGTGTGTGAGGATATGGCACAGACTAGGTTTGGGGGAGGGGGGGGGGGTAGTGTGTTTCTGTGAAGACCTTAGTGAGACGTTCAGCATACTGAGCAAAGGAGTTCTTGTCACTGCAGATACACTGTCTCTGGGGTCTTTGCTCTGTGGGAGTGGTATTTTGGTGTGGAAGGGGTGACTGCTGTCAAAGTGCATGTACTGTCAGTGATTAGTTGATTTAACATGGAAAGAGGTGTGGATGGAGCCATCAGAAACTTTGAGATCAGCATAGAGGGAGGTTGCACATTGAATTGGAGAAGTGGATGGAAGAAAAGGTGTTGAGGTCATGGAGGAATAAGAATGTAATGTCTGGGCCCTGAGTTGTTATCAGTGAACAGTTTTGAAAATCTAGGAATGTTTTGTTTAGATGGTCCATAAAGAGGTTGGCTTAGGAGGGTGTGATGCATGTTCCCAAGGCTGTGCTGTAGATTTGTTTATATACCTTCTCCTTAAAGGAGAAGTAGTAGTGTGCAAGGATATAATTGGTCATGTGTATGAGGAATGAAGTAGTGGTTCTGGAATTGGAAGGACTTCGGGAGAGGTAGTGTTCCATAGCGGCAAGGCCATGGGCTTGAGGGGTGTTAGTGTACAGAGAAGTGGTGATTAATTGTGAAGTAACTTGACAACTTTGACACCACCAACTGCAGATGGTATGGATTTCAAAAAGGTATGTCCACAATTAAAGCTATATTCTCATTTACAGCTGATATACAATAGACTCCTTAGACAGAGAGATGGTATCAGTTGGCATATTTTGTGATCTAGCATGGAGATTTCAACTGTGTGAAACAAAATACTGCTTGACAGAGTGTATCACTAAAGAATCACAGCAACAATGGTAACCTGGCTAAAATCCTATTTGTAAAATCTAAATCATCCAGTTCCATGCTGATCATTGAATACCACAGAAGATCCCTATTGTACAATGTAGTAATCAGACAAACAAAAGTGTGTTACAAAGTTCATAGACTTTCAAATAAATAGTAGTTTTGCCTGGGAATGTGGCATCCTCTAGACTTTAAATAGGTTGAGAGTGCCCCTGTTATCCTTATTACTTGTGGCATTTTGCCAATTCCAATAAGAGTTCGAGCCCTGTGCACCTGCACTCAAGAGATCATTGGCCAAAATACACACACACAGGGCTGGGGAGGGGGGGGGGGGGGGGAGAGAGAGAGAGAGAGAGAGAGAGAGAGAGAGAGAGAGAGAGAGAGAAGAGTATAAGATGACTCTAAGATAATCCCCCCCCCCCCTTTTTTAAGAGACTTAGTATAAGATGACTCTAAGATGATTCCCCCCCCCCCCTTTTTTTAAAGAGACTTCTTGAGAAAAATTTATTTTTAAACATATTCTGATTAATCAAAATTATAAACTTCTATTGATGTAAGGTTGGTTGGTTGGTTTGTGGGTTTAAAGGGACTAGACTGCTACGGTCATCGGTCCCTATTGATGTAAGGCATGTGCCTAAAATGTTACCATTACGCCTATCCTTAACTTAGGTCCTTTATTGGTTGTCTATGTTTTGATAATACAAGGAAAAATAAAATAAACAAAATGAAAGTGTTTACATTAATTTTTATCTTCACTACCTCTGTTGTTTAGCTTGTGTCTGTGGTACCACTGGTCTTAATCATCAGCGTCATAATCCTAACAGAGCACCAGTGAAACATATTGTCACAAATATTTGGCTGTTTCTGCCGAATATATAGCGATATTTTGAATACACAGCAGATTTTGCTTCTGTACTGTCATGAGAATGTTGCAATGTCTTTTACTACAAAAACATATCATCTGCCCATCACTCCCTCATTGATTGTGAGATTCCAGCAGCTGGCACACCCCATATTGTTTGTGTTGTACCTCACGGTGAACATGGCAACAATGCTGCATGAAACACCAAAGTGTCCCCAGTCTAGACTTTTATCATCTCTGATATGAATATAATAGAGGGAAACATTCCACGTGGGAAAAATATATTTAAAAAGAAAGATGATGAGACTTACCAAACAAAAGCGCTGGCAGGTCGATAGACACACAAACAAACACAAACATACACATGTGTGTATGTGTGTATACAAACATACACATGTGTGTATGTGTGGATGGATATGTGTGTGTGTGCGAGTGTATACCTGTCCTTTTTTCCCCCTAAGGTAAGTCTTTCCGCTCCCGGGATTGGAATGACTCCTTACCCTCTCCCTTAAATCCCATATCCTTTTGTCTTTCCTTCTCCTTCCCTCTTTCCTGACGAGGCAACCGTTGGTTGCGAAAGCTAGAATTTTGTGTGTATGTTTGTGTTTGTTTGTGTGTCTATCGACCTGCCAGCACTTTTGTTTGGTAAGTCTCATCATCTTTTATCATCTCTTGCAGAAATGTATACTATTGTTGAATATTTGTCCGATTTTAAAGTCAATTTGATTCCTAGTACAAAATGATTTGTACAAACTGTAGTTTGTACTGGTATATGTTCATAAAAAGCCAAAGTATGCAACATACATTCCCATTGTTGGCAGCAAGTTTAAATTTACTGCCTGCTCACCACTCCCCTACCCACACTTTTTATAGTTCTCAGCTAAGCTTGTACCGCTATTCCCCTTCCAAGCCTTCTTTAGTGCTGTGCTTGTCAAAAGTGAAACAGAGTGGCTATATCTTCTAGGGTGCAGGTCATGTGTAAGAAGAGCGGCTAATATATAAATAAAAGATCACAATCCAGTCCAATTCTTGAACTTTTGCTCATGCCATGATCTAGCGTCAACTTTCGCTCATGCCATGATCTAGCGTCGTTTATTGGTACTACCCCCACGATGGGTCTTTCTGCTATAATTCTTTCTTTCAATAACGATTGCAGTCAGTTTAATGTGATTTGTTTCATTTGTTATGCATTTAAATTTGGATGAATTTCCTTCCTCATTTCATCTGAATGTCACCTTCTTCTTCTAAAGCTGTCTGAAAGCTGGCAGCATTTTCCCCTGGTTTCTAATACATAAACAGCTACCAAACTTACATTTTCAGCACACTTTGTAAATTATTGGTTTATCATAACCAAATAAAATAATGACTTGGGTTCACAGTCATGTGATGGTTTTAGAAGGACAAGATTTTCGGCTTTGAATGTGTACAATATCCATATATTAATATATGTATACAATATCCATACATGTATGTATATGGTATCCATACATGTATGAGAACTTCTATTGCAAACCTACTCAAAGACAACAAAAGGTTGTGAGTTGATGAATTTAATGCTATTTTCTCCTGTGTTTCACAAAATTGTCAATTTTTTATGAAGAGTATGAGATTGCAGTAGTGCCTAGTTCATAGTTTCTCGTGTATCCATCTATTGCACTAGCATCGTGATTCAATTGTAATGTGATTGTTTGTGGAAGATCGATATCACTGTCTAAAATGTAAGACCGTGATCAATACTGTATAGGGCACTTATGTGTATCAGCAAATCTCAAGCCTGGTTGAAAGAAAGTAGAGGGTGAGCACAAAGTCTTGCCCTGATTATAAAAATTTATAACAGAATAACCGTTTGACATAATAAGTTACATGTGATGCCATTACGTAGGTTAGTGTTACTAGTTGTTGTGACCAATAGATGGCGCTAGTGCTCCACAACACCAATGCGCTCTGTTAGGTCACGTTAGTTGCTGCCAAAATGGTGTCGAAGCGCAATGTGTGCTTTGGTTTCACGAAACAAAATCGCCCATCAGTGTTCAGTGTAAATTTTGGGCTTCTTATGGACACAGCCCTCCTGATGTTAAATCAATAAAAGCAACTGTATGCAAAGTTTAACAAAACAGGTAGCGTTGAAGATTGTCCACAAAGTGGCAGGCCTCGTGTGAGTGATGCAATTGTTGATCGTGTTCAGCAATTGCTTCAATGGAGTCCGTCTAAATTAACTTGTCAAGCATCACATGAACTTCAAATACTGCAAGCGATTGTGGTGAAGATTCTCCATGAAAGGCTTAGGTTGCATGCTTACAAAGTGCAAATCATGCAAGCCTTACAACCGAATGATTTGCTGACACGTGCTGAATTTGCAACTGAGAGTCCCAACAGGATTGATGGCACTAATGATTACTTAAATCGCATATGATTTACTGATGAATCCACCTTTCATGTCAGTGGAATGGTAAATAGACATAATGTCCATATATGACGTTCAGAGTCTCCACTTGCTACTGTACAGTTACAGGGAGACAGCGAAAAAGTGAATGTTTGATGCGGCCTCATGCATAACATGGTTTTTGGACCGTTTTTCTTCACAGAGTTTTGCAGTAGTTAATTGCCCCACAGTTAGAAGAACATCAACCAAGGATAATTTTCCAGCATGATGGAGGCCCCCTCCCCCCTCCTCCCCACTGGGCTTTGATATTGCGTGATTTCCTGGATGAAACATTTCCGGATCAGTGGATTGGAATGAATGGTCCACCACCCTGCACCCTGGCAACCCCGCTCTCCAGACATTACACCCCATGACCTCTTTTTCTGGGGCTATATCAAGGACAGAGTCTTCGTCATACCAGTTGCTGACGTTGACGAACTGAAGGCTAGGATACTAGTTGGTGTGGGTACTGTGACAGAACACATGTTACAAAACACCTGGCGGGAACTGGAATACCGCTTCAACATTCTTCGAACTACCAAGGGAGCACATGTTGAGGTTTACTAACGTAAGTGGTCTTAAAAAAAAACTAGTAACACTAACGTATGTAACTGCATCAAACATAAATTATTATGTCAAACATTTAGTCTGTAATAAATTGTTATAATCAGGCAAGACTTTGTGCTCTCCCTGTATTGTTTAACCTCAATAGCCAAAGTTTCACCTGTAAATGTAAGAGAACCCCCAATTAATTTATTAAATACTGTAAAAATGTTTACCTCAGCAGCAGTAGTTTAATCTGTGAATATAAGACAATCCAATATTTTCCGATTGCCAAATTAGGGAAAAACCTCGTCTTAGAGTCAGGTAAATATGTTATGTCCAAAAGAACAGACACTGCATATATACACTGAACTACCAGAACATTATATGACCACCAATCTAATAGCCAGTATGTCCACGTTTGGCATGGATAACAGTGGTGATGTCATTGCAATTAAGCAACAAAGCCTTTGTAGGTCACTGGAGGGAGTGGGCACCACATCTGCACACTCAAGTCACCTATTTATGGAGGGAGAGTGATAAACTCTGGTGCAACACTCAATCACATCCCAGATGTGTTCGATCAGGTTCAGATCTGGCAAGTTGTGGGGGGGCAGCACATCAACTGGAACTCGCCACTGTGTTCCTCGAACTACTCCATCACCCTCCTGGCCTTGTGATATGGTGCATTATCTCGCTGAAAAATACCACTGCCATCAAGAAACATGATTGTCATGAAGACATGTACATGGTCTGCCACCAATTTACAGTACTCCTTTGCCATCATGTTGCCTTGCACGAGCTCCACTGGACCAGGGATGCCCACATGAATGTTCCCTGGAGTGTAATGGAGCCGCCGCCAGCTTCCCTCCATCCCACAGTACAGGTGTCAAGGAGCTGTTCTCCTGTAAAGACTATGGATTCGTGCCCTCCCATCGGTATGCCGAAGAAGGTATTGAGTTTCATCGGACTGTGCAATAATCTGCCACTGTGCCAACATCCATTGCTGATGGTGACGTTCCCATTTCAGTCGTAATCACCAATGTCGTGATGTTAACATTGGCACATGCATGGGTTGTTGTTTGCAGAGGCCTGTTGTTAGTGTTCAGTACGCTATGTATTCAAGCACACTTGTCCTCCCCCCAGCATTAAAGTCAGATTTTAGTTCTGCCACAGTTCGCTGCCTACCCTGTTTTACCTGGCTGCTCAACCTATAACATCTGACATCTGTAATGAGGGGTGGCCACCAACTCCATGATGTCTGGACATGGTTTCACCTTGGTTTTTCCACGTGGTGAAGATGCTCACCAGAGCATTCCTCAAAAACATGACAGGTCTTGCAGTTTCCGAAAGGCTCGTGGTGAGCCTTCGAGCCATTACAATCTCCTCTCAGTCAAAGTCAGATATTTAATGCACCTTCCCCATTCTATACACAAAGACAGCACACTCAGTGATACTACGTGCACCATACATTTGTCTAACTGGCAGTCATTCCTTGCCAGGTGATGCTGCTATCACCTGGATTGGTTTATATAGATAGTAGTTCAGTGGACATAATGTCCCGGCTGATTAGTGTATATAATTAAGGTGAGACAGCCAATAATCTTTTCAGTGTAGGTGCAGACTAGGCTCAAACTCTTACAGGAATCGGTGGTATGCTGCGATTAATGAGGGTAATGGCAAGAGCCACTACATTAGTAGTATGTGGATAAGTTGAGAATGAGGGTTGGGTGGGTGGCATATAGGTTAGTCAGTGCAGTTTCAATGACCACTGTGTCCAGATGGCTTAGTGGTCAGAGCATCTGCCTAATAAGCAGGAGACCCAGGTTCAAATCCTAGTCCAGCACAAATTTTCAACTTTCCCCATTGATTTCAGTTGATGCCCCACTTGCAGCCAGCCAACATTTGTAATTCCTTTGTGTCTCAATTCATAATGAGTTTGTACGTGATATTATAGTTAGCGCACGAGTGATGGGACACAGCATCTCTGAGGTAGCAATGAAGTGGGGATTTTCCCGTATGATGATTTCATGAGTGTACCATGAATATCAGGAATCCGGTAAAACATCAAATCTCCAACATCGCTGCGGCCAGAAAAAGATCCTGCAAGAACAGGACAACAACCACTGAAGAGAATCATTCAGCATGACAGAAGTGCAACCCTTCCGCAAGTTGCCGCAGATTTCAATGCTGGGTCATCAACAAGTGTCAGTGTGCAAACCAATCAACGAAACATCATCAATATGAGCTTTCGGAGCCGAAGGCCCACTCATGTATCCTTGATGGTTGCATGTCACAAAGCCTTACACCTAGCCTGGGCCCGTGAACACTGACATTGGACTGTTGATGACTGGAAACTTGTTGCCTGGTTGAATGAGTCTCGTTTCAAATTATATCGAGTAGATGGACGTGTGCAGATATGGAGACAACTTCATGAATGCATGTCAGCAGGGGACTGTTCAAGCTGGTGGAGGCTCTGTAATGGCATGGGCTGTGTGCAGTTGGAGTGATATGGGACCCCTAACACATCTAGATACAACTCTGACAGGTGACACATATGTAAGCATCCTGTATGATCATTCCGACAGACTTGGGCAATTCCAGCAGGACAGTGCCTTGCAATGTGCTGTTCACAAGAGATCTCCATCCCCTGATGCACTTAAGGGCCCTGCAGGATTCATGGTGTCAGTTCCCTCCAGCACTACTTCAGACATTAAAAAAATCCTTGCCACATCATGTTGCAGCACTTCTGCATGCTCGTAGGGGCCCTATAGGATATTAGGCAGATGTACCAGTTTCTTTGGCTCTTCAGTGTGTGTGTGTGTGTGTGTGTGTGTGTGTGTGTGTGTGTGTGTGTGTGTGTGTGTGTAGATGTTATCCTGAACCTCATTTACTGTTAGCAGTTAGCAGAATCTCAAATATTGGAGACATAAGTGCTTGCTTTGACCATTCCCAGCTGCCGTGTTTCGTGAGATTTTACTATAGGGTTATTGGCATTTGCCGTGAGGTTCATGGCTTTGCACTATGAAGTTAACGAAGTGTGCCATGATTATAAAACAAGAAGTTCAGCGGATCTGGATTGCAATTCACATGCACATGCACACTCATCAACAGAATATGTATCTAAATGAAATAAAATAATAACAAGAAATGAGTATCTGCAATTCAGTGGTTGAGTTGTTTTTGGGGACAGGTTGCATTTAAAACTGTAAATACTCAGTATGTTTTTGGTGAACTGTATGCTTTGAGGAATTTAGAAGATATATGTTAATTTACTTTTTTTTTTCTTTTTTTCTCAGATTCAGTTTGTTGAGAAGAACTGATGATAAAATTGAAAGAAATGGTTCCCTGTAATACCTTTGCTGATTTACTCTTAGTAAATTTACCTGTGCTGATTTACTCTTAGTAAATTAGAAACAACATTTTTATTTTTGCAGAGCGCTTTGGATCCAGGAAGAAAAAGAACTGCTCCAGGAGGTAGCGGGCATGGGAGAGTTACGTGAACCTTGGCACTCAAGACAAGTTGAATTGCTTGACAGGCATCTACAGCTGTTGCACCTTTACTCTCAAGCGAAGGAGAATCTGGCTGTCCATCGTGGTATTTATCTTTTTTTTCTGTGTGTTTGTATTCATGATCAATGTAAATAGTACCTAGATTCTGACAGTCATTAAAGACCATTCTGTAGTTGATTGTGCATTAACCGAGTGTGACAGGAAACTCTTGTTTTATTGTGTGTATATGGAACTATCTTTTATGCAGCTACTGTTAGTTCATTTATGTTTAGCTCTGTTCTATAACTTTATAAAAGGTATAAACAAAACACCATAATCATCCTGATACAAGCCATATTTCCACTTTTTATCTGAGCTGCCTTAACACTGAGGTGTCATATTTTGTTTTCCCTTTGTATTATATATAGCTGACATTGTTTTGAGCCATGAGTAAGTTTTTGATCATTGTAATCTCATGTTGTTCTATTCTTATATAATATTTTGTAGACTTTCTATGAGAGCTTACTGTCAGTATACGCTTTGGCACGATTCTACCAGTTAGCTATGTGCAGTGTCATGATATCATTCAGTCTTCATGAAGAAAATTTGTCTGCCAAATACAATAGTGAAAGAAATTGTATACTTACTGTTAGAATCAGGTGATATTAATGAGGATAGCTTTTTCTAACAAGAAACTGCTAACATGAAAGTGAGTGTTGTGCTTAAAGCACAGTGCCATTGAAAGAAGTGCAGTTTATCTGGATAAATGAAAAATTTGTGGTAGAACTACTATTGATAAATCTCTTGTAAGCCATTCAAATACAAAGAAGATGCTTCAGTGGTCCAAGAAGCACAGAACATGGATTACTGGCTAACAAGTAATGTGGTCTTCCTGAGTCCATTGCTGCTTCACATACTAAAGTATGGAGAGTGTCTAGGGGAGCATACAGATGAGACTCTTTTCTTCCAACTATAGAGCAAGAATGTTCTATATTGGTTTTAGGTGGTCATACCATGAGTTTAAGTGAATCCTATGTAACACTGAAAGGAAAAGTAACTGATAAAGTTTATTACGCTATACAGGATGGCCACTGGGCACTGTGCACTGTTTTCTTTTAACCAACTGTCCAGTGACTTTTGCACCACCCTGTGGAATGGACTGTTGCTCAGACGCACAGGCATTTATTTCAGCTTGTAATTGTGTCTTCAAACATAATTCCCCTAGTGAAATTACTGTAAATGTCCAAGATTGGTTTGATGAGCATTACGCTGATCTACATCTACATCTACATCCACATCCATACTCCGCAAGCCACCTGACGGTGTGTGGCGGAGGATACCTTGAGTACCTCTATCGGTTCTCCCTTCTATTCCAGTCTCGTATTGTTCATGGAAAGAAAGATAGTCGGTATGCCTCTGTGTGGGCTCTAATCTCTCTGATTTTATCCTCATGGTCTCTTCGTGAGATATGCGTGGGAGGGAGCAATATACTGCTTGACTCCTCGGTGAAGTTATGTCCTGGAAACTTCAACAAAAGCCCGTACCAAGCTACTGAGTGTCTCTCTTGCAGAGTCTTCCACTGGAGTTTATCTGTCATCCCTGTAATGCTTTCGCAATTACTAAATGATCCTGTAACGAAGTGCGCTGCTCTCCATTGGATCTTCTCTATCTCTTCTATCAACCCTATCTGGTACAGATCCCACACCGGTGAGCAGTATTCAAGCAGTGGGCGAAAAAGTGTACTGTAACCTACTTCCTTTGTTTTCGGACTGCATTTCCTTAGGATTCTTCCAATGAATCTCAGTCTGGCATCTGCTTTACCGATGATTAATTTTGTATGATCATTCCATTTTAAATCACTCCTAATGCCTACTCCCAGATAATTTATGGAATTAACTGCTTCCAGTTGCTGACCTGCTATATTGTAGCTAAATGATAAAGGATCTTTCTTTCTGTGTATTCGCAGCACATTACACTTGTCTACATTGAGATTCAATTGCCATTCCCTGCACCATGTGTCAATTCGTTGCAGATCCTCCTGCATTTCAGTACAGTTTTCCATTGTTACAACCTCTCAGTATACTACAGCATCATCCGCAAAAAGCCTCGGTAAACTTCCGATATTATCCACAAGGTCATTTATATGTATTGTGAATAGCATCGGTCCTATGACACTCCCCTGCTGCACACCTGAAATCACTCTTAGTTCGGAAGACTTCTCTCCATTGAGAATGACATGCTGCGTTCTGATCTAATAGGTTTTGTCTGACCTTATTCCCTGACCTCCACAATCACTCGATGAGAATCCTGCAAAATATGTTATTAAATTTCAACAGTTCCTTGTGAGGAATGGTATAAAATCTCATTAACCAACATTCAGAATATATGTGTTTTGGTCCTTAGAAAAATTCAGGTTCTATTTGATGCCAAAGAGTGCCTACACCGTAGGTGAGGGTTCATGTTGTACTGTCCTGTTTTTTACAATATTTTGTACAACATTATCAGGGTAGACATCTTAGTAAACATTGTGTTCCTTGTTTTTATTGAATAGACCAATAGATGAAAAATACTAAACAGGCGAACTACCCGCAGACTTCCATCTTAGAAAATCTACTATCTATTTGAGGAAGTTTGTCATCAATTTGAGCAATAATTGAATTTTTCCTTCCTTTTGAGAAAATCTACAATTTTTCAGTGTGAAGTCTTGCAAAATTGATTCAGATGCTTCACTTCCTTGTGTGAGAACCATATGACAATCTCCTAATGAATATTAATTTGCAATGTCACAAAAAATTGGTATAGTAAACTAACTTAACTGTAAGTGTTCAGTTTTGTTTTGTTTTGCATCTTTTGTTAATGACCTGTATTCCCTCAACTAGTTTTCTTCCTAAGTTGAACAGTTGCTGGCAAGTTGACTTCCTATCAAAATATTCACTTAACTATTTCACTTGATCCAGCGACAAAATTGATTGAAATTGAAAAAAGTGAATTCACAGTATATTTTGTTCTAATAGATCGGAGCCCACCGTATTTTAATGTGATACACTGTGTTGGGCAAAAACATCTGTAATAAAAAAAGTGACAGACAAACCAGTTGCTTGCACTAGAGATGAAATTTAGGAGACAAATTTGTGACATCTCCAAGCTGGACCAAGTACCAAATACCAACAAAAAAGAGACGCCATGTGTGTCGGTAAATCAGTGATGGACACCATAGCGGTGAAACTGATGTGTAAAGGTTGTCTGGGTAGAATGGCTTGCACCTGTCATATTAGGTTTAGATGCCCTGAGGTGGATGGAGAAACTATGACAGTGCAAACAAATTAGTGACATACAAATATACACCTCATTGCACTGTGGTACTTAACATAAGTTCTACAGCAACTCATTGGATGTCCTTCGGGCAGATACAACTAAGTAGTGACCTGTCAAGAGCATGAAGTCCATTTCTGTCAGTGGCCGCTGCTTATCACAACGCAGAAGTCCATCTCACTGGCAGCAGTGTGGAGATTGCGCATTGCGCCGCACTTACGGTTGGCGGCGAACTTCAAAGTGCCACCCAGGGTGCCAGTCAGAAACTGTCTCAGTGTGCCAGCTTCAGTTGTGTCCATTGGCAAGGACATAACAGAAACATTTAAAATGGTATGGACATCTGGAAAGGATGGATGGTAGCCGATGGCCAGAGAGAGTATAGCGCTGGACCTCAGCAGAAAGAAGAAAGCTTGGGCAACCAAGAGGAGCTGGAGTTGAGAGCTCAGGAACACATTGGGTGCCAGAGGACTTCAAGAAGGAGATTGTAAGGATTGGAAGAAGTGGAAAACAGAAAGCGGGAAACAGTACCAGATGTAGAATACTCAAAAGATGTTGATGATTATGGACTCTGAATTGATACATCATAATCGGCCGCTGTGTACTGTCCACTGCTGATGCCTCGCACCCCTGATGGCAGTTGCTGCATGTCGTCTGTGTTGCTGACTCATTCCTGGTTGCCATTGCTGTTTGCTGGCTCATTGCTCATAATTTAGCTGATGTGTGTTGCCTGACTGCGCCATGTGAAATTGTTTATTGTGGGTTGCAGGCTGCCAGTCTTAGTTAAACTACTGTGTACTGTACCGTTTCTTCTTTGAATTAATCTTCCCCCACATTCAGCTCGTGTCCGAAGAACTTTTAATGCACGTAAATCTTTTGTATTTCCTTGTCACGTGTAATGTACGAATAAAATCTTCTTGAGAAAAATGTAAAATTGTGGTCTTATATTTTAAATATTATTTATAATTCTTGTTTGTTGCTACAAGTCATTTGATAATGTATAGTGGCATTTTAGTATTCTTGTGTATTTCCATGACAATAGCTTGTTAGTTTATGTTACCAAAAAAAATATACTTTTATATTGCAGATAATATTTAATATTTAAAAATAATTTTTGGTTCAAATATGCAGGACATAATAACATCTTGATGTATGGATTAAATATTTATAAAGCACTAGTGGGGGTACCCGGCTTTGCTCATGGTGTTCCTATGAGATTATATGAGAGTTGAAATTTTATAAAAAGTAAAAAAAAAAAATTATTGAAAACATATTCTAACTATTTACAATACTTGTTCATAAATAACGTTGTTCATTTTGTTATCTGGGGTATATATGTACAAATTTGTCCAATTTCCTACTTGAGAGCAAGGTACATATAGTTGACCGTGTGAGGAGCGGCAGTCTTAAGAGGATGATGACACAATATTTTAAAGTTTGTCCCTGCGCTATGTTAACGGTAAAACTGTAGGCTAATATGTTTAGAAATTGCAGTCTTCTAAACTGGAATGGCAATTCAGTAGAGATCAGTGGTATTCTGAGGATATATAGAGTGTGTCCTTTGTACTTTCCAGTCATAAGTTCGGCCTCGATGATGTTATTCGATAGCTGTTTGGCGATCATCCTTGTTCCATCACATAGTTTTGGTGAGTTGAGATTTTTGAGTAGTATTATTAGAGATCCAATTTTAAATTGAAGGCAGTGTAATGGCATTCCTGGTACTTGCAAAAAGTTTAGAAATTCTTCAACATTTACCATAATGTCAATCGACTTCTATATTCTCTCTTCACCGGTGATATCATTGGCATTATTATTTTTAGTTGCCAAAGTTTCTTTTCAAATAGCCAGTCCAGATTGGTATGATTGTGAACAATTTGATATATTTGGTTGATGAATTCATTTTCAGAATCATTTGCAGAAATCACTGTTGAATTTAATGAGGTTGGTCATTCTGGTCAGTAGGATATGTACCTTCATGTATTTGTAAAAGTTGTTGAGCAAAATGTACTGTTATTCCATCTTTCGATAGTTCAACTCTCATATATTTTTGTAGTCGCAGCATTTGTATGTGTGAGCAGAGATGTGATTTTTGTAGGGCGGTGAATAAGTCTCTCATTTGTTCCCAGCTGAGGCTGTGAATGAGGCTTCTTGTAGTGTTAATTCCCAGTGGTTGTCATTTTCCAGTAGTCCTAAGCGTTGGCATGCTTCTCTGTTTGTCTGACATACGGAACAGTCAACAATCTTGAGATCTGTGAAACTTGTTGGTCCTCATATTTCATGTAGCAACATCCGGGGAGAGAAACATTTGGCATTGTTTGGATGTGCAGAGTATACTCAGCCTTGTGCACAAATTTCCATGATTCATTGGTGACCTTTTATTAGAATTCCTTGTTTTTGTCATTGAAAGATTTTTCTTGTTGTGTTCGACGTATAATACGTCGAGACATCGACATACACTAATATTTTCACAAGTGGATCCTTTTGGCACAGTTTGTACAAAGCTGTTAATGTTGTGTTGTAAGGTGGTTCACTTTCAATTTTTCTGGTGGTGTCTTTTGTGAAGTAAACTCCCTGTCAATTCTCCAGATGTACTGCTAGATGCTGCACAGTTGGTTCGCATTTGAGTTCAGGAAAACCAAAAATTCGCTCTGCTGCTTCATTACCATTGAGGTTTCTTCCCATTTGGTACATGAGGATATCGTCATTTGTGTTTTGTTGTTCGCTGTCTATGGCTATTTGGAATATTGCCGTGTCACTGCCTTTGTTCACATGGTTACAGACATATTTGATGGATTTCACTGAATTACAGTATTCTGCATTCATGTGTCCTTGGAACATTTTGGAAAGTAGTGTGTTATTTGGTATTACCCACTGATTATCTATTTCCAATTTGGCACTGTCTTGTATTCGTATTTTTGATGCGAAGCCGCCATTTTTGGGTGATTGCCTCCTGTAATTGGGATAGCCATCAACTACAATTCGTGTATCATCTGAGCATGGTGTCGGGTATTTTTTGTACAGTTTCCGTCACTCATTCATAGTGAATTGAAGTTTAATGGCCCGCATTGTCAGTGAACCATGTTTTTTCACTACTGTATCTTACAGTTTCGGTCTTATTGTGGATTTGGAAATTCAGCTTGGATGATTTTGTCGATATCCATGGGATGAATTCTGTCGTGTAGCTGTAGGAAATTGTGTGAGCGAGGCAGTTCTCGTTTTTGCCATTTGATTGTGTACATCCAGCATCGAATTGTTTCAAAGAGCAGTATTTTGTGATGACTTCAATAAATGTCATTTATTTTTGTCGGAAAACTTGGGCTCTTATGTTGTGTCAATGCGTGGAGGCGTGTCTTTAACTTTGTTGTTCTTCAATTTCTGGCCATGATGAGTTGCATGTGAACGTTATGAAGAGGCCAGGTCATCCATATGTGCTTACGTAGGTTATGGCATCTTGAGTGTATTCGTACATGTGTCTCGGACTTTCTATGTGTGTTGACGGTAAGGTTACCAGTGTTTCAATGTCTTCAGTGGTTCCGTCATTTATGATTGTGTCCCTAAGGTGGATGTATTCTTCTGTGTGTAGTTTTTTCTGATTCAGTCTTATGTAAGGCACCCGTTCCACTTCTGTTTTTGCATACATACCTACCAGGAATTGTTGGAATAAACGGTGAGTGTTGAGAATGTGATTGTATGTTTCATTGTCTCTAATCAGTAAGTGGTAAGCGTAGAACTACTTGGAAGTGACTTTTTTGTTTGTTCATGTGCCTGTTTTGGGTTGGATTTGTTTCGCATTAAAATGATATCTGACCTCTCTTTGCACAAATATTAATGGATATTGGAGGGCATCATATGAACAATGTGTCTCTTTAATGTGTTGTAGCCCTTCTCTTCTTTGTTGTACAGTTATGTAACGGTGTGTGTTTTCACTGTCCGCAACTGTAATGGCGACTTCATCTATCTGAGGAGCATCAAATCGATGTTAGTGTTCTCCAAGTAGTCTTTTGTCGGCTTGAATTATGACTTTATAGCATACTGGAGCCTCCTTATTATTCTTCATAAACAGTATGAAATTTCCCAGTGGAGATCTATTTACACCTACAATTAAAAGTTAACTATTTTTCGGTATTATTTCACACACACGCACGCACGTATGCGCACGCACACACACACACACACACACACACACACACACACACACACATACTTCTATGTGCTGATCATTACAAAATCTAATTATCTCAAAATTTTTGAACTTTTGTCATGTCCTCCTTTTCCGTATTAATTCTACATACTTAAGATGCTAGAGTGTGCTATTTTATATTTAATTATTCTAACCATGTGGTTATACAGTTTTCACATTGGCACAGGATGTCTATCTTTTTAGAGCTGTCTAAGTTTTCTGAATGTATAGGAAGCTCTTCTACCTCTTCTGTGCATTCTTAAGTATCAAGTGTGACTTGTGATCGAACTACTCATCATTTCTTTAGGACTATCTGTACTTACAAATCCAGTCCACGTGGCTCCCCGTCGGAGATTCGAGTTCTCCCTCGGGCACGGATGTGTGTGTGTTGTCCTATTTCCAATTTTTTTCCTACATATCCCTTTGTGAACTAATGTGTGAAAGGTTAAAATTTTACATTCATGGAAGAGGGAATTTTCGTTGTACGGTTGCTGATTCTGACTATGAAATATTATAGCTTACACACCTGTGCACTTATTGCCACATTCATTAATAGGATTGTAATAAGTGAAGAATTCATCCCTGCCTTAGAGGAAATTGACAGACTCTACTGCCTCGCATGGCCAACTTGGTCGATGCGTCCGTCTATCTTTCGTCACTATGACTGGTCATTCAAATGCCAAAAATAGCTGCCTGGCCTATATCTTCCACCTTTATTTACCCAGTTGAGCCTATATGTAGTTCTGCACTTAGCAAAACAGAATCTTTCTCACGTTTTCCACTAAAAAGTATTTGTTCAACTTTTGAACAATGTTCCTAATGTATTTTCTTAATTTGGGTACTATCAATCCTCTTCACCAAAATGCAGAGCTGATTGGACAGTTCAATCTATGATAGAATAAAGCTTTGATGATTACATGAAATAAGTCACTGCGTACCTTATGCACTTCTTCATTGCTTTGTGGTTCCAATCAGCTTCCGCAACAACAGATGTCCTCTGTGAGACTCAGCAAGAGTGATGGTCAAAGTACCCTCCGCCACACACTGTCAGGTGGCTTGTGGAGTATGGATGTAGATGTAGATGTAGATGGTCACTAAATCCACTGAAAATCCAACTATGACTGTGAAGATTGGTTGCCAACTCTGATGGATCAAATGGTATTCAAAGTTTTTGAATAAAATGTGAATGTAATTACATTTTGAACTTGAAATTTTTTTTTAATTCTTTGTCTTAAAGAAAATAACTTTACTTTTAGTGAAATGTTTGCATACTTTTATGTTAACTTTCTACAGACTGAGACACAAGATGGATAAGCTGACTTAAATTTAATTGTAGCACACTGGCAACCAATGCAAAGTTTCTAATGTTCAGTGGCCAAGAAAGTTATCATGTAAATAAACTCTTCAAAACAGTCGGCCATGAAAATTTACTGTAACTGAAATGCATTCTCAGCAAATTTAAGTAAGAAAGGCAACCACTGAATTTGTTCATTGTTCTCTAGCTCTTAGTGACAGTTCAGTGTCATATTCTTATGATATTTATGATGAGAAGAATTTGTCATAATTGTAAACTTCTAAAAAGCACATTTATTCAGTCAGATCATTACTTGTAGTTAGTAGAATAGTGGAAGCAGGAACTTGTTTAAGAAAATATATTTGAAACCATTAGTTTGAATTACTCTAGTGTTCAAATCTGGATCATGTATTTGACGATACTGAATGAGCTCTTTGCACTTCTGATAGTGTGAAGAAAAGGAAGATATTCCTTGCTTTTTGAATTTGTAGACAGTGAGTTGTTGCTGTTGAGATGAGGTGGCAGATGAATGATATTTTCACATCTCAGTATGGGTACCCATTATTGCAAGAAGCCATTGTGTTCATCGCCGTCATTTTACCCTCTGTAGCTGCATCCAATGTTGCCATTAATATTAGTTCAGAAACTCTTGCATTCTGCAATTATAGAGATGGCTTTTCCCCATCATCTGCTACTGCCACTTCAGAATATTAGCAATGTATGCACTGATTCATGATTTTCAACATCACTGAAAATATGGAAAATTAATTTGCACCCACATCTTGTATCCATCTGTCAGCAACTGTCTTTTCCTTCACTTGGTACATGGCTTGGCCATGCAAGCACGGCTTGTTTGCTGAAAGGAAAACCCAAAATGTATCCCCATTATAACTGCTTCTGTTGTACACTATTGACTGACAACTATTAAGCCTGAGGTAGTATCAGTCAGTTTCTTTTATAAAATGACAATTAATAAACAATTTAAAACTACTAACAATTGTTGCATACCGTGTATCATTTAAATGTGTTGCATAATGTCACTTCCTAAGAGTCGTGGCTTCACACGATAAAAGCATATTATTGGGTATAAGAAATTTCTCTTATGAAATATGATAATTTATGAAAAATACTGCACATAGATTCGAGTTATGTTATTTTACCAACTCCACTGTCAGATTCGGTTAACTTGTAATTTGTACCAGAATTGTATCCTGCTCCACATTTCAAATTGGAGTAGATTCGCTCAACGGATTCTCTAAGCCACTTGCACTATGTATAGTTACTGTTAATGACATGTTCTCTATTTCTGATGCTTTTTGAAGCAGACTGGAACTAGCTGCTAAAGTGTAATTCTGCCCTAATTTATTTTCAGCCATCTTATGATTCATAGGTAAAGTCCCATCATGTACATTATGATGTGACGCCATTTTGTACTCTTCTTTATTATACATAACTGAAATTTTCATACAGTCAAGTATTACTTACTGAAGTGTTCTAAATGATAGTTCAAATCCTGTAGAACAGTAAATAAACAATCTGCTTATCTCGATTCAGGTTTTCCATGCTTTCACTAAATAACTTCAAGTGAATAATGGGAACCTTAACTTCTTTTCCTTCAGGTGAGAACCACATGGAGAGTGTGGAGTGCCACACAATCATTTATACCTGACCATATTTGGAGGTATATTAACAAAATTAGTACCAAACAATGATATACATTACTCTTTTACCATGCACTGAATGATGCATTACAGACAGTAAACATCATGAAGCTTCCTGGCAGATTAAAATTGTGTACTGGACCGAGACTCGAACTCAGGACCTTTGCCTTCCGTAGGCAAATACTCTACCGACTGAGCTACCCAAGCACTACTCACGACCCGTCCTCACAGCTTTGATAAACATCATGTTTACCAGTACAGTCATTTCACTTATTTGGTGCAATAAAGATTCATAGGCCTAATGATTTTTTTGAGATGTGCTAAGTGCCATGAGAAAAACAGTAGCTGTTATGATGTGACGAGTTGGACTTGAATACTTGTTGAACCATTTAAGTATACTGAAAAAGTTGAAAGAAAGACAGCTCGTTTTGTATTATTGTGGAATAGGGAACAGAGTATCACGGATAAGACACATGAGCTGCCATGGCGGTTATTAAACCAAAGGTATTTTTGATTATGGTGAGATCTTTTCACAAAATTTTGATCTTCAATGTTCCAAATGAGAAAATGTTTTGTTGACATGCACCTACATAGGGAAAAATGATCGTCAGACAAAAATAAGAGAAATCGGAACTTGCAACGAAAAACTTAAGTGTTCATTTTCCCCCACGCTGTTTGGGAGTGGAACAATGTAGTAGTAATCTGAAGGTAGTTCGATGAACCCTCTGCCAGGCATATAAATATGAATTGGAAAGTAGTCATGTAGATATTGATGTAGACACAATGATTTTCATAAATTCCTCCAGGCAAATGTTGCACGAGGGTGATTCAAATGAAAACCTTAAAAATGCTAAATATTTTTAATTGTAACAATGAACAAGTAACTTACATGTCACTTTTTGACGAGTCTCCCTGACATTAAAGGCACGTATCTCGACTGTCTTACTGGCTATATGGGGTTGGTGTTTTCATGCTGTAGCAATACTCTTGAAGTCAGAATTCCTCATTGTTTTCTCCTGGTTGCAGGGGAAAGTTGATTTTTCAGCATCTCTGAATAAGAAACGTCAATGCAATGCTCCAAAATTACTTCATTTGCATGCCAGAAGAGAATGAGCATGACTTCTCCAGCAGATGGTTGAGTGTGACATTTTTTTGATTTCATCAATGAGCTGTGGTACCATTCTTTGCTGGACATTTTAGTTTCTAGTTGGTGATAGTGGACCCAAGTCTCATCGCCTGTAACACTTTTTTTCCGGAAATGCATAATCTTCAATGTGAAAATAATGCACAAGTTCTTCACAGGCGTTGATGCGATGTTCTTCAAAAAAAAAGGTTCAAATGGCTCTGAGCACTATGGGACTCAACATCTTAGGTCATAAGACCCCTAGAACTTAGAACTACTTAAACCTAACTAACCGAAGGACACCACACACACCCATGCCCGAGGAGGGATTCGAACCTGCAACCGCAGCAGTCCCGCGGTTCCGGACTGCAGCGCCAGAACCGCTAGACCACTGTGGCCGGTGATGTTCTTCCAATTCAGCAGTCAAGTGTCGTGGCACCCATCTCGCAGACACCTTATTGAATTGCAGTACCTTGCGAACAATATTCTGTGCTGAACCAATACTAATCTTCACATTTGTGCCTATTTTGTTCAGAGTTATGTCTTTGTTCTTCTCTACAAGCTTCTCCACTAATGCAATGTTCATGTCCGACACTATGCTGTGAGCCTGCCCTGGTCTTGGGGCATCCTTCACAGACATGAGACCGCTTTTAAACTCCCTACCTCACTTGTATGCTTGCTGAAATGACAAACATTAATCACTGTACCATGCTGTCATTCTGCGATGAATTTTGATTGGTTTGATACCTTCACTACACAAAAAATGCATCACAGATCGCTGCTCAGTCATGGTGCATGTTGATGGCAGGACGGCCTTCTTCTTGTGGATGCAGCTGCCTTCCCTGCATTGTAGCATTACTCTGGCACCTGTTGGTCACCTTCTGAACCTCAACAAACACTACTGCCACCTACCAACTCTATCACACAACTATCAAGCAAAGGAGAAGCTGCTTGACAGTTTAGCCCCAATATTGTGCTAAAATTACAGCATTTTATTTATTTTCATGTTTCATTAGGGGCAGAATTTATGTAACAAAAGTGTTGCTGTGAATTTAGGCCCAGATTGACTGAATGTACTATAGTGGCAGTCCTACCACAAAGCACACCCGCTGTGCACTGCCCTATCATTCGCCAATAAGTTAGTGCTTATTCTGTAGCAACTTTGACATCTAACCTTCTTTTTACACAAAGTGATTATTTCTTTATTGCTGTCAGTTGTTACAGACTCATTGTGCTGCACTATGCATCTCTGAATAAACTGACAATTTGTTTATTGTGTGCTTCATAAAAACCAAATTAAATTTGAGTGTTTCATTTGAAACTCCATTTATAGCTGTCAGTGGTCATTACATCTGAATTAACTTCCACTTCGGCTTCTTAGTAATTTGCTCTATTTGCTTTGGAAGTAGATTCCCCATGTTACAAGTCTACAACTAAGTTGTTACTCTTTTATCCACCAATGAGAAGTTGTTGTTGCCACCAGTTCCAGTTAACATAGTTCAGAAATGTGTGTAACAATGTGTGGAACATTCTTGGATATTACCAGCAGCTTTAGTGGTGATAGTGGAAAAAATAAGAAATTTCTGTTAATGCAAAGTGGGAACCTCATCTTTCTTTCCATTTCATTATATTTAAGAATAATATCCAAAACTGTTTTTAAATCTGTAAACAATGTAGTGCACATGGTTAGAGATAAAGCCACAAAAATTACTCAGAGTATTACTACTACTACTATTATTATGATTATTATTATTATTATTATTATTATTATTATACATAGAACATGTTATATTTCATGACACAACAGTTACCCGTCAACAGGATTTGTGATATACAAACAAAAAACAGCAGCACTCAAACTGATCCAGAAATCAAGGGATATAAAGAATTCCATTATTTTACCATCCAAAATGCAAAGATAGAAGTGTTCTGATGTTTTACTACACCCAAACGTAATATTATCATCAGACCATAGCAACTCTCTCATAAAGTGAGCTACATATGTAAAAACTCTTGTCTTTTGTTTCACAGAAACAATTATTCTGCATCTTGGAAAAAAAAATTGATGTTATATACCAGTAAATCTTGGCCAAAAACTTTGATTCTTTTTGCAAGAATAGGAGTCACTGCAATATATTGGCAAAATGATATTCAGTGTTAAGGATTCTGCACTAATGTTTCTGAGAAAGAAGCAGCAACCAATTTGATCACAAGGAGCTGCATTATGCTTACTATGCTTGTTTGAGTTAATTCTTCATCAAGGCACTTGCAATAGTGTGCCACAAGTATTTATGCGCCTTCCTCATACAGTGTTATTATGTGTGTTCTCAACTATGTGAGTAAAAGTTCTTTGAGCATGTCGCTGTTGTTGAATTTTAGGTCGGCAGGGAATGGTTTCAGTTGCTAAAAGAGGTGGAAGTAGGGTACGATCAGGGCTGTAAGGAGGGTGGTCAAACTGGCTCTAGCCAAAGTCCTGTAAGAGTTGTGCTTTGTTGATATTTTAACTCCACCCAATTTCAACTCAGTCAATGTGAAATGTCAGCTATCTTTATTGCATCAAAATATTCGAGGACTGAGAAATAAAATTAATGAATTAACTATCTGCATAGATGAATTAGAGTCTTCAAACCCAGCTGACATAATCTGCCTCTCTGAACATCATGTGACCACTGGTATAGAACTTTTAAGTGTTACAGGGTTTAGGTTAGCATCTCACTTTTGTAGATCAGAAATGGAGAAAGGAGGAGTTGCCACATTCATCAGGAACTGTCATAAATTTAAGAACATAGACATTCATAAATTTTGCCTAGAACAGCATATGGAAGCATGTGCAACAGAATTAGATTTTCACAAAAAATCTTTCATAATATTAAGAGTATATCGAGCACCTGCAGGTAACTTCAATCTGTTTGTAAACCACCTTGAAGCTGTACTGGCCCATTTAACAACCAAAAACAAAGAAATAGTGGTTGTATGGTGATTTCAATGTAGATTTCCTTAAAGACTCTCCCAATAAGAACTTATTTGAGTTAGTAACACTATCATTCAACTTAATTCCCACAGTAAAGTTCCCCACTAGGGTAGCCACTTGCTCACAAACAGCCATTGATAATATCTTTATAGAAAAGTCCAATGAACAAAATTATATTACAAAACCAATAGTCAATGGCCTCTCAGACCATGACATGCAGTTCCTTCTGTTAAATGTTAATATTGAACAGGATATAAAATCTGTTAAATCTGAGCTCAAGAGGGTAATCAGTAAGCCAAAAATTGATTATTTTAGGACACTCCTCAGAGACATTCACAGGACTGATGTTTACAGTGCTCATGGCATGAATGAAAAATATAACATTTTTGCTAATAAAGTGCTTACCTTATTTGAACACTGCTTTCCCCCAAAACTTACCAAGGTTAGAGCAAAGTCTACAAAGAAGCCATGGATTACTCGAGGAATAGGGGTATCTTGTAAAACAAAAAGAAAACTGTATCTGTCAACCCGAAACATTTCCAATGTTGATGCTATAGCACATTATAAGAAATACTGCAAAATATTAAAGACTGTAATACGGATGTCAAAGCAAATATATTACAAGGAAAAGATAGTCATATCAGATAACAAAATAAAGACAATATGGGATATAGTGAAGGAGGAGACCGGTAGAACCAGACATGAAGAGGAACAAATAGCATTAAGAGTAAATGATACATTGGTGACAGATGTGTATAGTATTGCAGAACTTTTTAACAAACATTTTATAACTGTTACTGAAAAGATGGGGTTGTCAGGTTCGGTAGATGCTGCTATGGATTACCTTAGACCAGACATTTCAAGTAACTTCCATAATATGAATTTGACCCTCACTACCCCAACAGAAATAATGTCCATCATAAAATCTTTAAAATCAAAAACATCTAGTGGGTATGATGAAATATCAACAAAGTTAATTAAAGAATGTGATTCTGAGCTAAGTAACATATTAAGCTATCTGTGTAACCAGTCGTTTATCAGTGGAATAGTTCCTGAATGTCTGAAATATGCTGAAGTTAAGCCACTGTTTAAGAAGGGAGATAAAGAAATAGCATCAAATTTCCGTCCAATTTTACTGTTACCAGCATTCTCAAAAATTTTCGAAAAAGTAATGTACAGTCGTCTTTTTAACCATCTTATCTCAAATAACATACTGTCAAAGTCACAGTTTGGATTTCTAAAAGGTTCTGATATTGAGAAGGCTATCTTCACTTACAGTGAAAATGTGCTTAATTCATTAGACAAAAAATTGCAGGCAACTGGTATATTTTGTGAACTGTCAAAGGCATTTGACTGTGTAAATCACAATATCCTTTTAAGTAAACTAGAATATTATAGTGTAACAGGAAATGCTGCAAAATGGTTCAAATCTTATATCTCTGGCAGGAAACAAAGGGTGTTATTAGGAAAGAGACATGTATCAAGCTATCAGGCATCATCCAACTGGGAACTAATTACATGTGGGGTCCCACAAGGTTCCATTTTGGGGCCCTTACTTTTTCTTGTGTATATCAATGACCTTTCATCAGTAACATTACCAGATGCCAAGTTTGTTTTGTTTGCCGATGATACAAACATTGCAATAAATAGCAAATCAAGTGTTGTCTTAGAAAGATCAGTCAATAAAATATTTGTGGACATTAATCACTGGTTCCTAGCCAATTCTTTGTCACTAAACTTTGAAAAAACACACTACATGCAGTTCAGAACTTGTAAGGGGTGTCCCAAGAGTATATGTCTAACATACGATGACAAGAAGATAGAAGAAGTGGACAGTGTTAAATTCTTGGGATTACAGCTTGATAATAAATTCAACTGGGAGGAGCACACCACAGAAATGCTGAAGCGTCTTAACAAATCTGTTTGCAATGCGAATTTTGTCAGACATAGGGGATATAAAAATGAAAAAGCTGGCATACTATGCTTACTTTCATTCCATAATGTCATATGGGATTATTTTTTGGGGTAATTCATCAAGCCAAGCTAAAGTTTTCCGGGCACAAAAACGTGCAGTAAGAATTATATGTGGTGTGAACTCAAGAACATCCTGCAGAAGCCTGTTTAGGGAACTAGGGATACTAACTACAGCTTCCCAATATATTTATTACTTAATGAAATTTGTCATTAAAAATATATCACTTTTTCAAACCAACAGCTCAATTCATGGAATCAATACTAGAAATAAGAATAATCTTCACAAGGATTTAAAGTCACTTAGTCTTGTACAAAAAGGTGTGCATTATTCAGGAACACACATTTTCAATAACTTGCCAGCAGCCATAAAAAGCTTAACAACCAATGAAATTCAGTTTAAGAGAAGCCTAAAGGATTTATTGCTGGCCAACTCCTTCTACTCCATTGATGAATTTCTTAGTAAAACCAACTGATTTGTATATAAGTACAACATAACTTCTGCACAATTTCAGTGCAGTAATGTGTTCACTGAAAATTTGTGTGTGTGTGTGTGTGTGTGAGTATAATCTAACTTCTGCACCATTTCAGTGCAGTAATGTGTTCATTGTAAATAAGTATTACAGTAGTTGTATTACATGTTTATTACCTTATAAATAAATAAAAAACACTTTTATTTTAAATTCGGTGCATTAGTATTTGTAAAATGACTCTTAGTGTTCATTAAAAAATGACGATCATTCCACTTGGGACCTGTGGAATGGTACATTAGCTTATTTGTTTTAGTTGTAAATATTTGTCATGTATTGTTGTTTTTCTGACATGTTCCACATCCTGGAGGACCTCCTCACTACGGATCAATTGGAATGAAAGTAAATCTAATCTAATCTAATCACAGTGTGATGTCAGGTATTGTAGAATGCCATTTTTATCTCAAAAGATCGTACACATAAATTTTTGAGGTGTCACAATTTGCTTGGCTTTAGCTTTTACTGATGATGCAGCATGCCTCCATTCTATTGGGTCCACAGCTCGTGGTTTGCTGTCTCTGGATCACGGTGTCCCAGGTTCGATTCGTGGCCAGGTTGGGGGTTTTCTCCACCCGGGTACTGGGTGTTTGTGTTGTCCTCATGATTTCATCATCATTCGTGAAAGTGTTGAGATTGGACTGTGTAAAGATTGGGAATTTGTACTGGTGCTAATAACCGCACAGTTGAGCACCCCACAAACCATTCATCATCCATTCCATTGCTAGTAACTTCGATTGAAGGGGTTTCATAAGTGACCCAAGTCTCATCTGCAGTTAGTGTCTTGCTTAGAGGATCTGCACTGCCATAAATATTTCAGAAGAAGTGATCTTAAAATTTGCAGAAAGTACGTAGAAAGATCCAGTATTGTAAACTAACAGTTTTCCTTTATGAGTTCTTCAGCTATACAAACCAATTCTTCATTAATCAGGTAGGGATACCCATTTCATTCATCATTGTGCATTTGATCACATCCTTCATTGAGGTGTCAGACCCATCTCTTTAACCAGTGAATCAGTCACTCATTGTATTTTCTTCATAAATCTTTTGGTGAATGTCGGCTGGTTTAATGTTCTTTTTATTCACAAAACAGATTGCAGATCTGATCTCACAAGCACCAGGATTTCCAATCAGATTTTTCATTGTAAAGAAGCAGAATAAACAACAAAAAGAGAACTTAAGTGGTTTCATCTTCTTCTCCTTGACTCAAAGCAACTATTGTGCATGAGCTGAACAAAAAGAAATTCACACAGAACTATTTTCTGGGTGCACCTAATACTCATAACCTGGTAGGTGATATTAATAGTAACCCTAGATTTTTCACAGATGAAGTGCAGTTATCTATAGTGAAGTAACACCAGAAAAAAATCTGCATGGGCATCCTGGTTGCTTTTGAGAAGATTTCAGAATGGTGCAATTATTAGCAAGTTGCTCCAGATGTACAGAAATGTAAAATTATGTGCTTCACAAATTGCAATAAATTAATATCCTATGACTACAAAGAGTTCCAAGAAAAAATCACAGTATCAGTGAGCCAGGGTCAGAATCCATCAAATCCTTCAAGTATCTGGGTGTAACAGTTTGTACAGATCTGAAATGAAATGATCACATAGGCTTATACGTAGGTAAAACAGGTAGCAAACTTTGGTTAATTGCCATAATGTTGAGAAAATGCAGTTAATCTGCAAAGGAAATTGTTTACAAAACGTTTTTATGTCATATCTTTAAATATTGTTTAAGTGTTGTAGGCCTATACCATATCAGACTAACAGGGAATTTTGAACATTTTCAAAGTAAAGCATTATGAATGGCCACAGGTGTGTTTGACTCACAGGAGAGTGTCACCAAAATACTGTCAAACCTGAATTGGCAGACACTGGACGACAGTGCAAACTACCTCACAACAGCATACCACCCAAGTTTCAGCAAACAGTATTAAGTAAAGAATCTTGAAATATACATCACCTTTCTAACCACAATCCTGTAGGGACCACGAAGAGAATAGTAGAATAATTACAGTGCGCATAGTGGCATTTAAGCTAAACAGTCAATCTTCCCAGATTTTTGCAGAACATATAAGCAGTTGTAGCTAATGGTTTACTTCGTTATTGTCAGCTTCCAACTACAGTTCTTCTTTGTTTTACAGGAAGTTTCTTCAAGCCAAGTTCACGTAAAAATGATAGGACCCTGGAATTTGCACCAGTCAATCTACACTTGCAACGCATGTGGGTACAGAATGACACACTTCGGAAAAGTGGTTTCTATGACATCATCACAGTCGGCGCTTTCACTGCACATTCTCACAAGTCAAAAAATGGAGGTCTCATTAAGTATGTATTGTAATTATGTCTTTATTTTTTTTAAATGTGTAATTAATTTAATGTATTGAGATTGATGTGATTTTCTCCTTTAGGTTGTTACAGCAACTTAAGGAGTCACCTTCAAAACAGAATAGTAATTTACAAGGACCCACTAAAATTTCCATGGCACATGATGCTATTCAGGTACAGTATTTCTTCTCTTTTCACATCATGCTCCACCACTTTATACATTGAATTTTGTGTGTTTATGCAAAAGATTCACATGTTAAAATTAACTTCACTCTTTGCCATAACATAGGCGATTAAGCAACTGAGAAGAGAGGTTGTTGATGGGATGCGAGCTTTAATG
The DNA here is from genome assembly GCF_023864275.1 of Schistocerca cancellata. Taxonomy (NCBI): domain Eukaryota; kingdom Metazoa; phylum Arthropoda; class Insecta; order Orthoptera; family Acrididae; genus Schistocerca; species Schistocerca cancellata. The sequence goes on along the minus strand of NC_064630.1, from coordinate 95,742,820 downwards.
AAACTGGCAAAAGAGAAACAGACTGCTGGTATGCTTCCTATATGTGAAGATATGATCACAAAGGTATGAAACATCTGTGTGAACATGTGATGATAATCCTCTACCACTCTGGAATTATAGATTTTGCTTAACAAAATGGCATTGATATGAGATATCATTTGTAACTGAGGCAGTAAGATTGTGAATAACTTTGAAGATGCGTTTGTAAATGCTTTTGTAGTTCAGAAGTTATCAAATGAAATTTGCGTACGTATGACTGCATTATATCTTCATTCCGGTGTTTGAATGTTAACAGGTATATCAAGTTCTTCATGGCATTTCACTGTTTTATATTATATGTAGACACCTTTTTTTTGTAAAGGTCCTGCCAGTTTTTGACAGACTATTTTAATTACAGAGTTTGACATGATAAAGAGAAAAATGCATTACAGTAAATATGTTGATGTTGCAGTCATTGTAACCTGTTTATCAATAACACGAAGAATTTCACACACAGTTTGAAATCAAATTTTAATTAATCATATTAAAATCAGTTTAAGTGTGTTTCAGTAATAAACTGAAGACAATTGTTGCAGATGTTGACATATTGGTGAATAATGTGTTTGTTGATAATATAAGTGCTGCAACACTGTTTTCACCAATTTATAAAGTATTAGTCCAGTGACTTTGCAGTTCATTATAATATGCAATTCTAATATGTAACTATTCTTTTTCAGACCCGAATTCTCCTGAGCTTGTGGGATCCAGGTCTGGTTGAAGAAGCTCTGTCATTTATAGAGGAACATAAAGTGGCCCAACCTATTGTAAACGAATCTGCAGAAGGCGAAGATGGTCTCTGTAGTTTAGAGCTTCACCAGCAGCAACAGCAGACATTATCGCCATACCGACGAATTACTCAACAACTAAATTTTGATCTGAAATCACCGGATATAGATGATCTTGTGACACCTGATACTCCACAGTGTACAAGAACTTTTTGGAATATCCCTACTAGTAATAGTTCTGCTAAAATGTGCCCTACAAATTCCGCTGACAAAGAAGGTGGAACATCACAGAGCAATAGGGATTCTCAATTCATTATTTTTCCTGATGCAGAAGAGGACATTGATAGGGAAGCTAATGAACTGAAGGAGAAAGAAAATGACGACAGTGGTGTAGAAAATGAAGAGAACATTCATAGTAATGAAGCTTCAGGCACAGACGAAACTAAACAAATGATTCTTCCAAATGGGTATGATTCAGATATTGGGCGAAGATTCCTGGATACACAAGTGATGTGCAGTTCTCCATCTGCAAATTACTATAAACCAACTGATGAACCTGAGCCGTGGGATCTCACACAACTTAACATTGAAGCCAGTGTTATGTGCCTTGTCAGTAAAGTGAAATTTCTCTGTGGCCGTTGTGGAAGCCCAGCTGTACGTCTGAGATCTTCGCAACGTGGTGTTGGAAGATCTAGGAGCTTCAGAAGTGGGCTTTCAACAAAAGAAGCCAAAGACAGTGAAACTACCAAAACTGAGTCTGTCGTCACGGTCCAGCCAACAAGCAATACACCTCTGAGCAACGGGAAAGATAGTAATAGCCAAACTGAGAGCACCTGTTCTTCTACCAAAGCCAAAAGTGAAAGTGACAAAGTAAACTCAGAAGACTCTTTAGGCTTTAATGCCAGTATGAGCAGTGACGATGTTCTAAACAAAACTGTGGACACAGTTCAGAAGGCTGTCAATGGGGCTACAAACAGAAATGGTGCCACCGTTCGAAATAAGTTCACTGAAGGTCTGGATTTTGCTTCCATTGTAGACTGGACATGTGAACTGAGGCCTAGTATGAGAAAACTAAGGCAAGCAATGGATGGACTTCTAAAGACTGCTCGTCTTACTCATAGTGTTTTCCGTGTGCAAGAAGATAGTAGGATTGCACAACGTGCATGTAACGTTCGTTACCGCAGGGATGTGTGTTTTTCACAGTCTGTAAGTTAATTTTAATTCTATTATTCTACATTTATTTGTGTCATTTGGAGTTTTGTGCTCAGATTACTTTTAACACATCATTATATGTAGTATTTAGTCGAGCAATATTCTACCTTTAAATACTGTGTCTTAGAATAATAGTAAAAGTGTAGTTGTCTCGATTACCCTCTACAGAAACTGAACAAAACAATAGAAACATCATGATATACAACTAGAAGTTTTCATGCTCATAAACTGGGGGAAAAAATCAAGATGTGTTGATGGAATGTATGTAAACCTCCTCCATATTACTGATGACATTGTAAAATTAACCTCTAGTGCAGGAAGTTGTCCTGATGACATTGTAAAGTTAACCTCTAGTGCAGGAAGTTGTCCTGATGACATTGTAAAGTTAACCTCTAGTGCAGGAAGTTGTCAACATCTAATGCAAGGACTCGATCAAGTAAAAGTGAAAGCAGGCCTGAAAATCAATTATCTATATTATTAAAATGCTGTCCCAGAACCAGGAAACAGTTGCAGTGTAGGAGCAACAAAAATTTGATTTTAAGTATCTCGTGTGATTATTGACTGAATTTTAAAAAATTAATATGCTGCCGTAATTTATTGATTAAGAGGTATAATATGATATTTACACTTCAACACAATAAGACAGTAGCGAGCCAGTGTGTGTGTTGGACCTTCCATCAAGCTACGGACCCCCTTGAAGATGTCTCCCGCAGTCGGAGACGAAACGTTGGGAATCACCACAGCATTCATCAACCGACCACGGCATAACAGCCCGGATAATTATAATGGACAAAATAAGACAAGCGTTACAGTTAGAAACTGTGTGTTTGTCTTGAATCAGTGTAACTGACAACGTGCAAATGTACAGGCTTCATTCACCCAGTATTTGAGAATGAGTGCACTTAGCAGCTTCTAACAAAATTTACACACAATTTCAACACCCCCTCCCCATTGCACTTACTACATTTTCACTGCTTATGCAGTCAAACTTCAACATCAGACATGACATGTTAATTTACTACTTCTTTATTATTAACTCTATTTGTAACGCACTTTGTTGACAGTATCGACATACATCACTGAAGGTACCTGCAAAATTATATCATTGTATGACACATTGCTCGCATTTGATTTGAACAGGGAGAGTAAAACAACAACGGTTCCAGCCCACAATTGCCCACACTGAAAGAAGGTTTATTGTGCAGCTTCACTCTCTGTGATTCTAGTAACACCAACCAATACCCATAAAGAATCGTAGAAGACCCTTCACTAGTTCTTTACTAGACACAGTTTGTTCAAGAAATATAAAAATTCTGATTCTTTTCATCTCCAGCACTTGACGTTGGAGGATTAGGTGTGGTGCAGTTTCGTCATCCTTACGACACAGCCTATACTTATGGGTTTCTTTATCTATACCCATAGGTGTATGACACAGTTCAGGAAATGGTGGTGTTGTAAACATTTAGAAGAGTGAACAATTATCATTTGCTTAAAATGGAGCATAAATTAACCAAAGTGAAAATCTCATTCTGGATAAATTAACCAGTTTATATTCATCCAGTGTTTCATAAGAGCACTTGAAGCATAATTTCAAACCTTTCCTAAACTTTTTTGTGCTTACACTCTTAAGGGCAAATATTTAGTACATTAAATCATTTGTAAAGTAATCAGATGTTTAAATCTGTTTTATATACAGGAGTTTAATTCTTTAAAGAATTAAGGGTTTACTGGTAATAAGAGGAATTTAATGTATAACAATGATATTGAAAAAAAATTGAATGAATTAACAACAAAGTCATAGGACCTGTTGACGAGTTTTTCTATCAAGTTAGTTGAAGACAATGACAGGTTGCCAAAAAGAAAAAAAATGTTTTCAAACCAAGTTTTCAGTGTGTATATGACTGTCAATTTTGTGACAAGCAAGAATTCCCTGCTTTTACTTATGGCATGAGAAATTGACTTTCAATTACACTGAAGAGCCAGAGAAACTGGTACATCTGCCTAACATCTTGTAGAGCCCCTGCGAGCATGCAGAAGTGCCATAACACGATGTGGAATGGACTCGACTAATATCAGAGGTAGTGCTGGAGGGAACTGACACCATGAAATCTGCACACTGTCCACATATAGTACGAGGGAGTGGAGATCTCTTGTGAACAGTATGTTGCAAGGCATCACAGATATGCTCAAAGATGTTCATGTCTGGAGAGTTTGGTGGCCAGCGGAAGTGTTTAAACTCTGAAGAGTGTTCCTGAAACTACTCTGTAGTAATTCGGGATGTGTGGGGTGTCACATTGTCCTGCTGGAATTGCCCAAGTCCGTCGGAATGCACAATGGACATGAATGGATGCAGGTGATCAGACAGGATGCTTACATATCTGTCACCTGTCAGAGTCATATCTAGACATATCAGGGGTCCCATATCACACCATCTGCGCACCATTACATAGCCTTCACCAGCTTGAACAGTCCCCTGCTGACATGCAGGGTCCACAGATTCATGAATTAGTCTCCATACCTGTACACGTCCATCAGTTCAATACAATTTAAACCAGACTCATCTGACCAGGCAACATGTTTACAGTCATCAATAGTCTAATGTTGGTGTTGACGGGCCTAAGCGGGCGTAAAGTTTTGTGTCGTGCAGTCATCAGGGGTACATGAGTGGACCTTCGGCTCCGAAAGCCCGTATTGATAATGTTACATTGAATGTTCCACATGCTGACACTTGTTGATGGCCTAGGATTGAAATGTGCAGCATTATGCAGAAGGGTTGCACTTCTGTCACGTTGAACTACTCTCAGCTGTCATTGGTCCCTTTGCTGCAAGATCTTTTTCCGGCCACAGCAATGTCAGAGCTTTGATGTTTTACTGTATTCCTGATATTCATGGTACGATCTTGAAATGGTCGCACAGGAAAAGCCCCACTTCATTGCTACCTCAGAGATGCTGTGTCCCATTGCTCATGTGCTTACTATAACACCACGTTCAAACTCGTTTAAATAGTGATAACCTACCATTGTAGTAGCTGTAGCTGATCTAACAACTGCACCAGATACTTGTCGTATAAAGGCATGCCGACCACAGTGCCGTATTCTTCCTGTTTACATATCTCTGCATTTGAATATGCATGCCTGTGCCAGTTTCTTTGGTGCTTCAGTGTAGAAGCTATATTCAGACATAATTGTTGTAAGGAGTGTGACTAAATATAAGTTAATGTTTATTTGACACTACAACAGTGAAACCTTAGTCACAGTACATAATGTTTTTTCCTTAAAAAAGAGGGGTTACATTAACGATTTCAGCTAACTACTTCATCATTTTCAAATGTAAAACATCAGTTGGAGAATATATAATGGGATTTACGACCATACATCTGACAGCAAATACAAGAAATAACGAGACCCCCACTGAGGCAATGGTGGCACAACCAAGTCACTACAAGTTATGCCCATGCTTGCCCAACTGTCCATTCCGTTTCCTAATGTAGCATCGATAAAAACTAACCAGGGTAAAAATTGCCAAGGATTCTTGCAATGTGTCCTACTGTGACACAACAATTGTATGGCTGATACAGATTCATAAGCCATATGATCTTTGTGTCACAGCAGGACACACTGCAAGAATACTTGGCAATTTTTTTTACCCTGGTGTCACTTTTATCTGTTCTACATTACGTCATGTACTAAATGGTTGGGCAAGTATGGCATAACTTGTAGTGTCTTGGTTGTGCCACCATTGCTCGGTTGTCTGGTTTCATTATGTCTTGTAATTGTTGTCAGATGTATGGTCATAATCCCCATTATACATTCTCTAACTGATGTTTTACATTTGAAAATGATGGCATAGTTCACTGAAACTGGTAATGTAACCCTTTTTTTTAAAAATACTGTGACAATGGTTTAACTGTTGTAGTGTAAAATAATCATTTAAATTCATGTAGAAAACATTAAAAAACTGAGAGATACCGTGTAGAAATTACCAGTAGAGACAGAAAACAAACAAAATTATCAAAGAACAAGAAAATGATCAAGGAACAGACTATTGTGAGAGACATAATAATTATTGTAATGAAAATTAAATAACATTGGGTAGGACATGTAGCCAGGTGAGTAAATGGTAGATAAATGTAGGAAGTTCTTTGCTTGATTCCAGGGGACAGGAAAAGAAAAAGATGGTGGTGTAATGATATGTGACATTAGAAAGCATGCAAGAGAAACATGGCTGGAGCCTAATGTTTGGATAATACGAGAAAAGGAATTTATCTAATATGGAAGTGGACCAACTGATCATGATAATGAAGACCATCCCATTTTCAGAGCTTGGTTTCTAATGGTCCAGCAACATACTAAAAAAGAAGTTTCGTGATCATACTATTGTAATAGGGGGAGACTTCAATCTACCAGGTATAGAATGGGATAGTCACACAATCAGAACTGGAGCCAGGGACAGAGACTCTTGTGACATTATCCTGACTGCCTTGTCCGAGAATTACTTCGAGCAGATAGTTAGAGAACCAACTCGTGAAGCTAACGTTTTAGACCTCATAGCAACAAATAGACCGGAACTTTTCGACTCCGTGAATGTAGAAGAGGGTATCAGTGATCATAAGTCAGTGGTTGCATCAATGACTACAAGTGTAATAAGAAATGCCAAGAAAGGAAGGAAAATATATTTGCTTAACAAGAGTGATAGGGCACAAATCGCAGAATATCTGAGTGACCACCATCAAACGTTCATTTCTGAGGAAGAGGATGTGGAACAAAAATGGAAAAAATTCAGAAACATCGTCCAGTACGCCTTAGATAAGTTCGTACCGACTAAGGTCCAAAGCGAGGGGAAAGATCCACCGTGGTATAACAATCATGTACGAAAGGTACTACGGAAACAAAGAAAGCTTCATCATAGGTTTAAGAGTAGTCGAATCATAGCTGATAAGGAAAAGCTGAACGAAGCGAAAAAGAGCGTAAAGAGAGCAATGAGAGAAGCATTCAACGAATTCGAACATAAAACATTGGCAAACAATCTAAACAAGAACCCTAAAAAGTTTTGGTCATATGTAAAATCGGTAAGCGGATCTAAATCCCCTATTCAGCCGCTCGTTGACCACGATGGCACCGAAACAGAGGACGACCGAAGAAAGGCAGAAATACTGAATTCAGTGTTCCGAAACTGTTTCACTGCGGAAAATCGTAACACGGTCCCTGACTTCAGCCGTCGCACGGACGCCAAAATGGAAAATATTGAAATAAACGATATCGGAATTGAAAAACAACTGCTATCACTTAGTAGCGGAAAAGCATCCGGACCAGACGAGATACCCTTAAGATTCTACAGTGATTATGCTAAAGAACTTGCCCCCTTTCTATCAGCAATTTATCGTAGATCGCTGGAAGAACGTAAAGTACCTAGCGACTGGAAGAAAGCGCAGGTCGTTCCCATTTTCAAGAAGGGTCATAAATCAGATGCGAATAATTATAGGCCTATTTCGCTTACGTCAATCTGTTGTAGAATAATGGAACATGTTTTGTGTTATCGTATTATGACGTTCTTAGATAATACAAATCTCCTTCATCATAACCAACATGGATTCCGCAAACAGAGATCATGTGAAACTCAGCTCGCCCTATTTGCCCAAGAAATTCACAGTGCCGTAGACACTGGCGAGCAGATTGATGCCGTATTCCTGGACTTCAGGAAGGCATTTGATACGGTTCCGCACTTACGTTTAGTGAAAAAAATACGAGCTTACGGAATATCGGACCAGGTTTGTGATTGGATTCAGGATTTCCTAGAAGAAAGAACACAACATGTCATTCTTAACGGTTAAAATCTGCAGATGTAGAGGTAATTTCGGGAGTACCGCAAGGAAGCGTGATAGGACCTTTATTGTTTACAATATACATAAATGACTTAGTTGACAACATTGGTAGCTCCGTGAGGCTATTTGCAGATGACACGGTTGTCTACAAGACAGTAGCAACATCAGAAGACTCGTACGTACTCCAGGAAGACCTGCAGAGGATTAATGCATGGTGCGACAGCTGGCAGCTTTCCCTAAACGTAGATAAATGTAATATAATGCGCATACATAGGGGCAGAAATCCATTCCAGTATGATTATGCCATAGGTGGTAAACCATTGGAAGCGGTAACGACCGTAAAATACTTAGGAGTTACTATCCAGAGCGATCTGAAGTGGAATGATCACATAAAACAAATAGTGGGAAAAGCAGGCGCCAGGTTGAGATTCGTAGGAAGAATTCTAAGAAAATGTGACTCATCGACGAAAGAAGTAGCTTACAAAACGCTTGTTCGTCCGATTCTTGAGTATTGCTCATCAGTATGGGACCCTTACCAGGTTGGATTAATAGAAGAGATAGACATGATCCAGCGAAAAGCAGCGCGATTCGTCATGGGGACATTTAGTCAGCGCGAGAGCGTTACGGAGATGCTGAACAAGCTCCAGTGGCGGACACTTCAAGAAAGGCGTTACGCAATACGGAGAGGTTTATTATCGAAATTACGAGAGAGCACATTCCGGGAAGAGATGGGCAACATATTACTACCGCCCACATATATCTCGCGTAATGATCACAACGAAAAGATCCGAGAAATTAGAGCAAATACGGAGACTTACAAGCAGTCGTTCTTCCCACGCACAATTCGTGAATGGAACAGGGAAGGGGGGATCAGATAGTGGTACAATAAGTACCCTCCGCCACACACCGTAAGGTGGCTCGCGGAGTATAGATGTAAATGTAAATGTAAATGTAAAATTGTCTTTTGATTTGTGTTCCCCTTGCAGTTTTCTGAATATGTTCTGAGCCTTTACTGTATCTGCTAGTGTTGTGATTTAAAGCTGATTTACTGTCATTTCTGACCTGGTAGGCATCCAAAAAGCACAAATTGTCAGTGCCAACTTAATATGTGACAGCAGTTGCTAATTTATCAGGGGTACATAGCTTTTTCTCATTTTTTGAGGGGGGGGGGGGGGGAAATTCATTGTAAATACAACAGTGGAAGAAGCAGTAAATCAACTGATAAAGACAAAACGGCATCTGATAAGAAAACGCTGTCGTAAAAGTGACTCCTGAGGTTAGTGTGTGTGTGTGTAGAAGATGTAGTTGAAATGGAATTTTATAATAGAAACTGCATAATCAAAACATTTGTGGTGGAGTTGATATCACCAAAAATATTGTAATAGACCTAGAAGCTCACTTGCAGCAGTTGTGATATTACTGATATTCGAGAAAGTTCTGGACAGTAGAGCTTCGTGGCAATACCCAGGGATTCCCTAGTAGACTGCCAGCACTTTTAGCTAGTGGAGAGAGACAGTAGGTGGCAGGTGGTCAGGTGTGATGGTAAGATTGCAGCTTCATTTAGGGCGCTCCTTCCGCCCCCCCCCCCCCCCCAATCCCCCTCCATACATTTGCTAAATAACAATATGTTAGAAAAAAATGAGTTATTGCATATTTTGTTCTGCACAAAAGTAGATTTCATCTGTCTTGAAGCATTTCAGTGTGGCACTTAAGATGGGCACAATGAAAAGACTGTATTACACATTAAGCTTTCAGTCACAGCCTTCATCAGAAAAGAAAATCACATGCATTCACACATACACAGGCCAGAGCAGAGATAGCAGTTGTGTGTGTGTGTGTGTGTGTGTGTGTGTGTGTGTTTCCTGATGAAGGCTTTGGCTGAAAATGTGTAACAGTCTGTCTTCTGTACTTTCCATTGATTGAAATATTCTAAAGAGGTAGCTAAATTAACGTATCCCTCGAGATCATTGTTATAATATATTACTGTGCGTTTAGAATGTGTGTTTCGAATGCATTTGTGTGTGTGTGTGTGTGTGTGTGTGTGAGAGAGAGAGAGAGAGAGAGAGAGAGAGACTTTATTTATATTGTGTCTGATTTATTGTTACAGCTCACGTCACTCGTAACTGGACTGATGGCAAAATTATGGTGCCAGAAGCCTGATCCAACATTTCTTCTAGTTCTCACTACACTCGGGCCGTTGGTATCATTTGAAGGCCTGCTCAGCTACTATGGTGATGAAATAGACATGTGGGGTGACATGACAGTGGCTGTGGAAGACCTTGTGACTGTGAAATTTACACTGACACGTTCTCCCAATAACTGTCGGTTAGTAATTACTTTATTCTCATTCAATTGTTTTCCCAAACACACTTTTGTGCGTGTGTGTGTGTGTGTGTTGGACACCAACCACTTCTGCTCCTTTAAAATCTGTGCCTGTCCCACTCCAAATCACACACCTTGAGTGTTACAATTGACGCCACCTCCCTCTGTACCGACATCCCACATGTACAGGGTTTGCATGGATCGCTGAGAGTAGACTGTCCTGGGATCTGTAAGCCTTCAGCCCTTGGTTTGACGTAGATACCATGATGACATCTTTGTCATATGGACTCTTGGTGAGGCTGACCTGTTGAAATTTTTGGAACCTCTTCTCCCACATGGTCCTATTCTGAATCCCAAGCCACTTCCATTGATGCTGATCTCATCCTCATCCTCATTGAGAGTCTGCTACACACTTCTGTTCACATTAAACGTACTAACAAACAACTCATTTTCCTACCGTATGTCAATAAGTCTTGCCCTATGCGCCCTCCTACCACCACCTATATCACCCCTATAACTTCCAAAATAAACTATCAAAGGGAGAGCCACCTGTGAAATGACACAAGTCATGTACCAGCTGTTACATGAACACTGTTCAGCCTTCTGTATATGTATGACTACCACAAAGTTAATAGTTAGGATGATTGGGCAAAGACAGAGGGTATATACTGACAGCACACAGTATCCTTCAGTCGTGATGTTGGTGCTTGTTTCGCGACAAGTGCCATCTGGTTTCGTCTTCCAGACACCAGTTTCTCAGAACTCTGCAGATGAGAACTGGGATTACAACATTTCCTTGGTTCTCACCATCCATTTCACCATAATTTATGTTAATTATTTTCTCTAATTTCCTTGGTCTCAGCATTTCTTCTCAGTAACTATTCCTAGTTCTCTATGTCTTTTATTTTATGACCTATCTGTTTTCACCCCACCTCTACCACACTTAATGCACTTCGCTTTCCACGGTTATTAACTCTTACATGATGTTTTGTGATCTCTGTAATGTTTATTACCTTATCTTCCACCTTTAAGCTCCAGGGTTTCAAATCTTGTACAGTGCAGCTCCCAACAATCATTCTTTCCCTCTCAACCCATTCACCAAGTCTCCTCTGACCTGGGATTCTGGGTGACTTTTGTGAACCCTCCATATTTCCTAAACCTCACCAGTCTTTTACTTAATCCCTCTTCCTTCCCCAGCAACCTTTCTGCCAGAAGAAGGGTCGCACATTTCTTTAACCTTTATGTAGGGTGTCAGAAAAAGTCTGAAAAGCATATAAAGGTGTTGCAGGGGAGGTTGTGCTGAGAAATGATTGGTAAGAAAAAAATTTGACACTTTGTGCCACTTACGAGTTGTTTAGCATTGAAGTTAGCCAGTCAGGTCTTTTTGTGTGCAAATTCAAGCAGCACTGCCAGAGACAATGTCACCAAATTTGTTCTTTGTTCGATTTCCTCAAACTAAACCAACATAGCTTTTGCTCATCTAGCTTAAATTTATCACTTCTGAAAAAAGGCCCATTTTAACTATAGCCCGTATCATATAGGATGGCGCTTCCGTGCATAGAGGCAAAGTGGTAAGAAAGCGTGGGGGGATGAGAACTGGGCATGTGCAGCAGCAGAGAGCGGGCAAATAAACTACATTGTTTCAGACAACAGTCAGGCTCATTTGTGTACGGTACATCATGTTATACGTTCAAATGTATGAGGGGAATTGTAAATATTAAAGACAATTTCGATCAGTCATCATGGGAGAAATATTAATTCATATCTTGGTGATGTTGCGTCCATTGCTCCACAGATTTACTCTGTGTGACGTTGGCAGGTGAGAATAGCTAACACAGCTTTGTGAAGATATGAAGTACAATTTTTCTTAAAATGGCAGTTGTCTAACGAAAAGATCATTGGAACTGCTTGCAATAATTATCATTTATTGCGATCTGAAGTGTATTATAAGTAAAAATTCAATACACAACAAAATTTAACTTAAAGTACAAACTGAAGTAATTATATTTGCTTGGCAAGTGCTTCTACTCAATAGAATTTTTAAAAATGTGTGTAATGTGTATATCTCTATGTGTGTGTGTGTGTGTGTGTGTGTGTGTGTGTGTGTGTGTGTGTGTGGCTGTATTCAGTCACTGCGCGTAAAAAAGCATTAGTGGTAGAAAAGACTAATGTAAAAGTCAGTAAGTTGTCGTATTGTTCGCTGTTAACAGGCCCTGTGAGTGTAAACTAACTCACTCAAAATTACAGTGAGAGAAGTTTAAAACCCATTGAACAAGCAAACAATTAACCTATGAATAATTCCAGGGAATGCTGACCGATAACATTGGAAACCACCGATACGTCAACTTCACTTATAATGTCATTGCAGTTCATGCCTTGAAAATTATAGGGGTTTACACAAGGAAATATCGGACTTTTGATGAATTTATCCAGCTGCCTTCTCGCATGTTATTAGAGCAAGCAACGTAGTGACAGAAGCTTAATTTCTCCTTGGGTAATATGTTGAACGTCATAGTCTGCATTATTCAAATGATACAAAGTCCTAATCAAAAAGGCTAGGAAGTTCTCATTGTTGTGTATGCAACTGATATGTTGACAAACACATTTTTTAAACTACAGGTCTTTAAAACTAAGAAATATTATTACTTTGTTCCAAAGTCTATATCATAATACCATCATCATTTCTATTTGAGTATGTTTCTGAACAATCTGATTGTAAATGATAGCTTCAAGGCTTGTATCCATCCTCTTTCTGTAGCTTTTCAGCATGCAACACAGACTGTGCCCGTGCTACAGGTGGGATGTTGTCTATTGCCTAATGCACAAGTGATTCGCTGTATGTCATCTTGAATGTTTTGTTTTTTCTTCCATGTAGCGTTAACCTTTTGCCCAAATTAATTCCATGGGGCTACACTGACAGTGACACGTGGCTAATCACAAAACTGTGTGACCCCATTCACATGCAAGGAAGTCAAGTTTGTACTTTCTGTCATGTGACTAGTATAAATTAATGAGCTATAGGAGATCGACACAAGTCTGGTTTATACTGTGCTTAATAGTTTCATGTGTAAGCCAGGTATAAATATCCACTTTTCTGGAGTTTGTACTTGTTGTTTTCTCTGTAACAGTTGCATTATAATTGGCAAAGACCAACTTCGAAACAAGGCATGACAAAATTTGTCGATCATGTCACGAAACTGACAGTGTTCATTTGCGAGTGGTAGTCACTGCTGTTTTTCTTACATGTAAATACAAGTTTATTCTCAGAAACAAAACCAGAAGAAGAGTCAGCACTGCAGAATAATTATCCAAGAACCTATTCCTATGAGAATTTTAAAACAGCCAGTACCATCACTCATTTTCCAGCAGATCTTCCTGGAATGATTCTAATTGGCTCATGTTTCTTAAAAGTAATACACTGTTGAACTACCTCCTCTTATATCATGAATCTTTATATGGGATTAGCTCCTGCTGCATCTATGTCACTTCATTGAACTGAAAACTTTCTTCTTAATGTATCTGGAACCAACATCTTTCAAAATTCTTTACATTGACGAAGTGCTTATCCTTTGAGCCAATTTTCTCTTGCATAACTGTAACACATATTTGTGGATGTCGTGCATTCATCATTCACATGGAGCCCTTTAAAACATCATTGTTAAAGCCATCCATTTGTGTTACAGGTTTGTTGCGATTTCAGTGCTTTCCAGGCGACAAAAAACCATCTTTTTCTCTGGTTTCTACAGCTCTGACTCTTTCATTTACAATTCTCTTTACAGTTCTTGAGTCTTCAAATGTCAACAGTAGGAGGCCCGCTTTCAAATTCATGTTTAAAGAAGTTATAAATGTAGTAAGTAATTCACCTCTCCTGTTTGTGAAGCACTTCACATTTAATGCCATCACCTGACTTTTTTTTTTTTATCACACTTGAAACATTTACAGATACACATTCACTGCTATACTGCTGTAAGGAAAAAAAAGAAAACAAAAACAAACTGAAAGTTGAATAAATAACTCAGCTGCCATGAAGTATGGCAACAGTGCAGCAAGTACGAGCGAGATTCTTGTTGTCTAGCTGTAACTCGCTGCTAGCCACTCGGAAAGAGAATGCACATTATTGGCTACCAGTAGCTAGTGGAGGGGGATGCGCAGAACGGCTGAAAATTGGGTCGCCATCCTACATGACGTGGACTTAAGTAATGACCATTTGAACAAATGGTAATTCCCTGACCCACAGCTGTTTGTGCATTACTGCATTCTAGCTTGTGCAAGCATTTGAATTTGAGTGTGCAGTGACAGGATCAGATAACTTCAGTGCTAAGTAACCCAAAAATGGCACAATGTATTGAATTTTTTTCATAACAGTTTCTCAACACAACCTCCCATGCCACAAACACCCTGACAAGCATTTCAGACCGTTTAGGGCCACTCTCTGTATGTTTCCTCATACAACCCTATGGTGGGTTGATTTTTTAATCTATACAGTTACATGTATGATTTGCAGAAGCCAACGAATCTAGATTTTGTTACAACTGCAGAAACTACGGGGAGGGGGGGAACAGAAGTATGGAAACACCAAAAATGCAATACATTACCATGCCTAATATGGTGTACAAAAACTGTTGGCATTCAAAACAGCTTCCTGTGGGTAAATACAGATGCTGTGTGGTTTTCAAGGGGATGTTAAACCATCATTCCTGCAAAATAATGGCAAGTTAAGTTAACTATGATCAAGGTAGAGAGTGATCACTTATCCTTCCCTCCAAAGTAGACCACAAAGGCTTAATAATATTGAGATCTGATGATTGTGGTGGCCATGGGAGATGGAACACTCTATCCTCATGCTCACAAATGCAGTCGTGGACAATGTGATGAGTGTGAACAGGAGCGCTGTTGTCCTGGAACACAGCATCACCATTGGGGAAAAAAATGATACCAAGGGATGAACGTGATCAGCCACAATGGTCAGAAAATGCTTGACAGTAATGCAACCTTGCAGAGTAATCATGGGCCCATGGAATTGAGGCGCCCATACTCGGCTGCTCCAGCTCTTAGGGAAAGGGGAAAATATAGTGTAGCTAGGTGGTTTTCTTTCAAGAAAATGATCTAAAAGTCAGTATTATGCAGTCTGAACTGCAAATTTTTTATGGCACTTACAAATCACTGTGTGTCCAACAAAATATTGAAAATACTCCATACTTCCATGGGTTAGCCCCCCCCCCCCCCCTCCCCCGCGGCTAGGTCATAAAATGGAAACAGTAACTTGGCAGAACACCTGGAAGCTCACTGTTAGTCAGTTGCACTGAGAAAACATGAGAGACCACAGAGCTCTTTGCGGTGTGGGGGAGTAGCCATGTATGTGAAAACGGCATCGCATTTGAGTCAATTGATGTTTCAAAGTACTGCACTGAAAAGGTGTTTGAGTGTTGTGCAGGTGTGGTTAAATTTAACAGAGCTAAACTTGTAACTGTTGTTATTTATACACTCCTGGAAATGGAAAAAAGAACACATTGACACCGGTGTGTCAGACCCACCATACTTGCTCCGGACACTGCGAGAGGGCTGTACAAGCAATGATCACACGCACGGCACAGCGGACACACCAGGAACCGCGGTGTTGGCCGTCGAATGGCGCTAGCTGTGCAGCATTTGTGCACCGCCGCCGTCAGTGTCAGCCAGTTTGCCGTGGCATACGGAGCTCCATCGCAGTCTTTAACACTGGTAGCATGCCGCGACAGTGTGGACGTGAACCGTATGTGCAGTTGACGGACTTTGAGCGAGGGCGTATTGTGGGCATGCGGGAGGCCGGGTGGACGTACCGCCGAATTGCTCAACACGTGGGGCGTGAGGTCTCCACAGTACATTGATGTTGTCGCCAGTGGTCGGCGGAAGGTGCACGTGCCCGTCGACCTGGGACCGGACCGCAGCGACGCACGGATGCACGCCAAGACCGTAGGATCCTACGCAGTGCCGTAGGGGACCGCACCGCCACTTCCCAGCAAATTAGGGACACTGTTGCTCCTGGGGTATCGGCGAGGACCATTCGCAACCGTCTCCATGAAGCTGGGCTACGGTCCCGCACACCATTAGGCCGTCTTCCGCTCACGCCCCAACATCGTGCAGCCCGCCTCCAGTGGTGTCGCGACAGGTGTGAATGAATGGAGGGACGAATGGAGACGTGTCGTCTTCAGCGATGAGAATCGCTTCTGCCTTGGTGCCAATGATGGTCGTATGCGTGTTTGGCCCCGTGCATGTGAGCGCCACAATCAGGACTGCATACGACCGAGGCACACAGGGCCAACACCCGGTATCATGGTGTGGGGAGCGATCTCCTACACTGGCCGTACACCACTGGTGATCGTCGAGGGGACACTGAATAGTGCACGGTACATCCAAACCGTCATCGAACCCATCGTTCTACCATTCCTAGACCGGCAAGGGAACTTGCTGTTCCAACAGGACAACGCACGTCCGCATGTATCCCGTGCCACCCAACGTGCTCTAGAAGGTGTAAGTCAACTACCCTGGCCAGCAAGATCTCCGGATCGGTCCCCCATTGAGCATGTTTGGGACTGGATGAAGCGTCGTCTCACGCGGTCTGCACGTCCAGCACGAACGCTGGTCCAACTGAGGCGCCAGGTGGAAATGGCATGGCAAGCCGTTCCACAGGACTACATCCAGCATCTCTACGATCATCTCCATGGGAGAATAGCAGCCTGCATTGCTGCGAAAGGTGGATATACACTGTACTAGTGCCGACATTGTGCATGCTCTGTTGCCTGTGTCTATGTGCCTGTGGTTCTGTCAGTGTGATCATGTGATGTATCTGACCCCAGGAATGTGTCAATAAAGTTTCCCCTTCCTGGGACAATAAATTCACGGTGTTCTTATTTCAATTTCCAGGAGTGTAGATCCCCAGACTCCGATTTCACAACATTTTTGCTAAAGCTAGAGGAGGTTCTTGGTTCACTTTATAGGAAATACAAAAAGTTAGTTATATGTGGTGACTTCAGTATTAATTGTATAAGTGATTGTGCAAGGAAGTCAATGGTGGTAGACCTCTTTAATTCATATAATCTTATGCAAACCGTATTCTTTCCAACGAGAGTGCAAGGGAACAGTAGAACAACCATAGACAACTTTTTTGTTCATTCCTCATTACTAGAAGGGCATTCTGTTAGCAAAAAGGTGAATGGCCATTCAGATCATGATGCGCAAATTTTAACTTTAAAAGATTTTTATGCTGCAACACGTGTTAAATATAGTCATCAGCTGTTCAGGAAAGCTGATCCAGTTGCTGTAGAGACCTTTGTAAACCTTATAAAGGAACAAGAGTGGCAAGATGTTTATAGCGCTGATACAGTAGATGATAAATATAATGCTTTTCTCAAGACTTTTCTCATGCTATTTGAAAGTTGCTTTCCGTTAGAACATTTAAAACAGGGTACTAGCACAAACAGGCAGCCTGGGTGGCTGACTAGAGGGATAAGAATATCTTGTAGAACAAAGTGGCAATTATATCAAAACGTTAGAAACAGTCAACATCTAAATGCAGCAGCCCATTACAAACAGTATTGTAAGGTGCTTAAAAATGTTATTAGGAAGGCAAAAAGTATGTGGTATGCAGATAGAATAGCTAAGTCTCAGGATAAAATTAAAACCATATGGTCAGTCGTAAAGGAAGTTGCTGGTCTGCAGAGACAGGTCGAGGATATAGAATCAGTGCATAGTGGGAATGTCCGTGTTGCTGATAAGTAGCATATATGTACAGTATTTAATAATCACTTTCTGAATATAGCAGGTGAACTAAATAGAAACCTAGTCCCAACAGGGAATCATATAGCGCTCTTAGAAAAAAGTGTTCCGAGACTGTTACCTGAAATGCTCCTCCATGATACTGACAAGAGGGAGATTGAGTTAATAATCAAATCACTAAAGACCAAGAACTCTCATGGATATGACGGGGTATCTAGCAGAATACTGAAGTATTGTTCTATGTATGTTAGCCCAGTTTTCAGCCATATCTGTAACTTTTCCTTTAGGAGTGGTCGGTTTCCTGACCGATTAAAGTACTCGGTAGTGAAGCCACTTTATAAAAAGGGAGACATTGATAATTTTGACAATTTTAGACCTATTTCTATGCCATCGGTGTTTGCTAAAGTTATCGAGAAGGTTGTATATACAAGGTTACTGGAGCATTTAAATTCACATAATTTGCTGCCAAATGTTCAGTTTGGTTTTAGAAATGGTTTAACAACTGAAAATGCTATATTCTCTTTTCTCTGTGAGGTTTTGGACAGATTAAATAAAAGGTTGCGTACACTAGGTGTTTTCTTTGATTTAACGAAGGCTTTTGACTGTGTTGACCACAAAATATTACTGCAGAAGTTGGAACATTATGGAGTAAGGGGAGTAGCTTACAATTGGTTCGCCTCTTACTTTAAGAGCAGAAAGCAGAGGGTAATTCTCGGCAATATTGAGAGTGGTAGTGATGTTCAGTCCCAATGGGGCACTGTTAAGTGGGGCGTTCCCCAAGGGTCGGTGCTGGGGCCACTGCTGTTTCTTATTTATATAAATGATATGCCTTCTAGTATTACAGGTGATTCAAAAATATTTCTGTTTGCTGATGACACCAGCTTGATAGTGAAGGATCTTGTGTGTAATATTGAAACAGTAACAAATAATGTAGTTCATGAAATAAGTTTGTGGCTTGTGGAAAATAATTTGATGCTAAATCACAGTAAGACTCAGTTTTTACAGTTTCTAACTCACAATTCAACAAGAACCGATATTTTGATCAGACAGAATGGGCATATTATAAACGAGACGGAACAGTTCAAATTCCTAGGCGTTCGGATAGGTAGTAAGCTGTTGTGGAAAGTCCATGTCCAGGATCTTGTTCAGAAGCTAAATGCTGCTTTATTTACCATTAGAACAGTATCTGAAATAAGTGACACTTCAACACGAAAAGTAGTCTACTTCGCATATTTTCATACGCTTATGTCGTATGGTATTATTTTTTGGGGTAATTCTTCTGATTCAAAAAGAGTATTTTTGGCTGAAAAACGGGCTGTTCGAGCTATATGTGGTGTAAGTTCGAGAACCTCTTGTCGACCCCTATTCAAAAATCTGGGAATTCTGACATTGCCCTCACAGTATATATTTTCTTTAATGTCGTTTGTTGTTAGCAATATTAGCCTATTCCCAAGAGTTAGCAGCTTTCACTCAGTTAATACTAGGCAGAAATCAAATCTGCATGTAGAATGCACTTCCTTGACTCTTGTGCAGAAAGGAGTGCAGTATTCTGCTGCATCCATTTTCAATAAGCTACCACAAGAACTCAAAAATCTTAGCAGTAGCCCAAACTCTTTTAAGTCCAAACTGAAGAGTTTCCTCATGGCTCACTCCTATTCTGTCGAGGAGCTCCTGGAAGAGCTAAAAAATTAAGCAAATTGCAGTGTTACATTGTTGATTGTCTTCATTTAAACTTACGACTTGTCACCTGAATATGTGTTTTTTTTATATATATATATATATATATATATATATATATATAAATTTCATTTTATCTGTTTCTAAGATCGTGTTATAATTTCATGTATTGACTTGTTCCATGACCATGGAGACTTCTCCTTAATTTGGTCCCATGGAACAATAAATAAATAAAACCACAGAGTAAAAGTTGTCTTTGTATCAAAAGGAAAATTCTCTTTAGAAAACCATAAAGTTATGAGTCAGAATTGCTGGCCGGTACTTTTCTCTTTTTTCACTGCTATCTTTCTGTTATTTTCTTTCCTCAATAATGAAATATCCACTAACCCCACTATCTACGTGTGTAGTTTATTGGTCAGTGCCCCCTGACTGCTATGTGGAGAATCGGGGATCCTTTCACAGTACTGCCAAGGGGCGAGAGGACTGGGAAGGGGGTATGCTCAGTGTAGTGTGACCAGTTGAGAAGCAGTGGGCCTGAGGTTTGGATAACCAACAATGGCTGGGAGAGCAATTTGCTAACCCCATGGACCTCCATATTTCATCCAAACCATGCTGTAATGTAGAGGATGAAGTGGTGGCTGGGCAGAATCACATGCTTCTCGGACCCTGATCATGGAGTTACTTTGATAAATAAACTTTGTGATGTCTCTTGTACAGATACTTCATGAAAGTTGAAATTCATTCTGTCCCTTTTCAACAGTATTGTAGATCATCATAAATCTATTGTTTGTTACAGCAGTAACCAGGCAGAGGTGATAACTGAAATATGATTTGATATCCAGTTGTAATCATAAAACGGGAGATGCGAGAGTAATAATACCCTGTTTTCTTCACTTACCTGTCACCTTATGCTCAACGTGCAGCAGGATATAAATTTTAATTATACATGGCATTATGCTGGGCGTTAGGGATTTGATCTTTGAAATGTATTACCAAACAATCCCAACAGGCCACAAATTTTAAAATGTGTTGGAACTTTTATCTTAGTTACACATTTGTATCTGTAATAATTTTATTCTTTCAGTGATACTTTGGTCTTACAGGAATTAGGCTATGGTCCAAAGCATATTTCCCTGCCTAATGTCCATAAAACAAAAACCATTGACAGAAGTACCATACAGGAAAGCCTGCATTGTATGATCACTTTCATTGTTTTTTATGTTCAC
Source organism: Schistocerca cancellata (assembly GCF_023864275.1). Lineage (NCBI taxonomy): Eukaryota > Metazoa > Arthropoda > Insecta > Orthoptera > Acrididae > Schistocerca > Schistocerca cancellata. The sequence continues at coordinate 95,722,043 of NC_064630.1, read as the reverse complement.
CATATCATTCAGTTTAAACTAAGCTAGAAAGTTACGCTTACTTTTATAAAATAAGTGATCACTTAAAATAATATAGTTATTTTTTGGAGATGTGGGTACTTATTAAACAATTTGTCATATAACGTTTGTAGAAAATGTGTGCACCACATTGATTCAAGTACTTCCTTTAAAAGGAAGAATAATGAAAACTACAGTTATTTAATTACCAGTCAGTAAGTTCAAACCAAAGTATACTGCTTGACACGACAGAATTTTTAAGGTTTCTTGTTGTGGATAAGTAAAGTAACATGTGTGAGACCATTTCGCAATGAGGATTATTACTGTGTTCAGATCAGGTAGCCAGCAGCAAGAAGCAGGACAGCCACAGCTGCCAGCTCCCCGTGTGACAGGTTCCCGGACTGCTCTGACTGTGCTACTTCCTGTCCCCGATGCTGTCTATTCCATGCTACCACTGTCACACCCAGGGGCTGACACTGTTTCATTTAACATCACACCAGTTTATTTCAACATTGGAATTAATGAGATGGCAACTTTGGCTGAAAGCCTGGGCAGCACTCGGCCACAGGAGAAGAGCAATGTTGATAATTTTGACCGTTTAAATGAGTATTACCATCGTTTCCGCAAGTTAAATATACCAGCCGACATGGCAGGTCATAGAGGTAAGATTAGTATGAGGAATGCATGCTAGCTATAATTCTGTTATCCACTTATTCAAAACCAAATTAGTTTAGTAAACTACTTATATTCATTGTATTGTTGGCTGGCTATACAAAGAAGTAAACTTCCTGTCTAATGTCCCAGTTGCTGATTAGACATGAAAACGTAATAACTCTCTTTCTCTCTTCCTTGGGCTAATAACAATAAGGATAATATTCTGCAAAAATAGCTGTCTGACACATAGAAGGATACAGTTATTACATTCTTTTTTATTTCATGAGTGTTGGAAATTCGAGGATGGAATAAGAATAATATGAAAAGGAACACCTAGGTGTTGAGTTGCAGACAGGCAAAGTGAAAAAGACTGCTAAACACTTAAGATGTCAGACAAAAATCTTTCTTCCAAAATGGAAAATACTCATACAAACACAACTCAATCACTCATCAGGGAACTGAGGACCAGTGCCTAGAGACAGCAGTCATGTGCTTGTGTGTATGTTTTTTCTATGTCAGACGTTTTAGTCTGAAAGCTGAAATGTGTGGCAGTCTTTTTCATTGTGTGTGTTAGTGAGTCAACAGCCTCTACGTGGTAATGATTTTTACTTTTCATAATGTTGTTATAAATGAGAATAATGATTTAATGTATGTACTCACAACATTTGCAGCTGATCTTATTCATTTTCAGGCCAGTCTTGTGCTCCATTACAAATGAGTCTTGGAGATCTGGTAGAGAAACTTCGTCAAGCTGTTCATACGAGACAGAGCAAGAATGTTCAAGTCCTGCATTTATCATCTCACATCTGCCGAAGGATGAAAGGTAATGGCCATGTAAGAGATCATACGGTTGGTTGCCTCATATTGTATGTTCAGATACTCTAAGCAGACAGCAATACAAACCAGAAACAAAATGTCACTTAAATGATAGCTTTCGGAAGAGATGGTTTTTTCATCACACAACAGAAGAGAGGAAAGGTTTGGAGGAAACAGAACTGCTTGATAATGAATTAGGAAAGTCAACCGTTAACCTAGGTTGTGGAAAATACAGCAGGACAGTGCAAGAGGCAGTTTAAATTCTCGTTGTGCCTGTTCTTCATTTTATCATGTCTTTTCCAGGTTTTCTCCTGTTTTTCCTTCTATTCTTTATCTTTTTCATCTGCCTTGTAGACTGCCCTCTTTTCCATTTCTGTAGCTTTCAGACTTGCTTATTGTTAGTTCTACTCTTATCATGATTCATTTGATTCAAATTTGGGATTACTTTGCTTCGTTATCCTGGAATTGCCTTATTTCTCCATCCTGTCCTCTCTTTGTGATATGGAGGACAATCTATTTAGAAAGATTTTATGGTTTAAATAATGAAAAGTGGGCCAGTTACTTATTTTTTCATGCTTAGCACAATGTATTTGAGAATTTATTCTCATTTTTAATTGCGTTCGTTTATATAAATATTTTATGTTACATTTGCATGGAGACTATCTGTTTCTCTTGCACTGCGTCTTTTTTAGGTTATACTGCAATCAGAAAATCAGACAAAATAAATCTTGGAGTATTTTCTATATTCTAATGTTAGGGATAGTATTTTGTGATTTTTGAAATTTTCCCGGTGTAAAGAGTTTTTCATGAAGGTCTGGGACTGTAGCCAGATATTGTCGACTTCTTGCCGTAACATTTCAGCTGACAAACAGTCATCCACTTTAAGGTGAGTTTTTTACACTGCAGATTGCTAGTTCACCTCACTAATTTTATCCCAGAAATTGGCACAGACACATGTGCAAAGGCAGCTGCTCATGAGTGACCTCTGTTGAATTGGCATCACACATTCAGAAATCGGATAAGTTACATAGTAAGTGAGTGAGATTGTTAGTTTCATTCTGTTTTTTACTGAAATGCTGGAACAATGGCCTCACTCCAAAGTTTGCCAGAGTGACACATTTTATCAAGACCAGACAATCTTCAGAGTATGACTGCAAGTTAGCAATTATTGCGAGAAGATGCTTTTCGATGCTCCATTGTTAATTTAATAGATAAGGTTTTGGACAATGTGTTGCTGTCAGTGCACAGGAAAGGCAGGAACTTGCACCTACAACTACAACCTTGCCTTTAACTGATTTCATTAGTGTGGTGGAAGAAGCTGTTAGACCTCTTCCAGTGATGCTGCAGAATAAATAAGATGTGAAATATGTCTTGCCCTTACAAGTACCCCATCTTAGAACTGTAATGTTTCCTAGAAGAGTAATGTCTGCTCCATGGAAAGGATTACATCATGCAAACTGTGAGATGATTCTCACTTGATAGTCCTTCCTGCAGATAAGAGAAATGTCATTGTGCTGTTGCCACTTGAGATCTCTGACCAGAAGCTTCATAACTTGTTAAGTGAACCAGTGTACTGGAAGACTGATAAAGACCCTACAGGGTGAGTAGAAAGAAAAATGACAGTGTTGCTGAATTCTTCTTCCCTTCTGCAAGAAGTTGTGAAAGGCTTACGACCCCACAGCTCTGTTCCACCTCAGTAATGTGGTCTTCCAAAGATACACAAAGGAGGTCTTCTATTACATCCTATTGTGAACAATATCAGTGCTCCAACTTATGACTTAGCTGGACAAATTGCATATTTACTGAGATCTTTTGTGCTCACATCATGTTTGTACCTCCAGTGACTTTGTTAATAAACAAAGTCATTTTGACTCAGTGAGTCACACTTACTGGTACCTTTGATGTTGTCTCACTCTTCACTAGGATTCCTCATGTAGATTCACCGTCACTACCAGTAGTAAGTTCAAAACTGGTATAACAGCACTACTCCATATACCCTTTCCTCAACCTACTTTTTATTCAACATTTAACATTTTGAGCAAATTGATGAGGTAGGCATGGGTAGTCCTCTCTCCCCTCCAGTAGCAAATTTTTTTAAGACTGAGGAGAGGGCACGTGGTTTGATAGAACTTAAACCAAAAGTGTTCTCGTGGTGGATGATATGTTTGTAGTGAGGCCCCACAGCATCATGCTTTTTGCAGCGTCAGATGTCTATCGACAAGAATATCAAGTTTACAATGGAAGTGGAGAAGGGCAGTTGTTTATAATTTTTGGATGTTTTGGCCAGTCCAAAAATGGATGGATCATTAGGGCATTCCCTTCACCATATGCCTAAACGTATTGATCTGTATTTGCAGGCATTTAGCTGCCACCACCCATCACGAATTATGGGCATCCTTCAAACATTAGTGCACCAGACACATGCTGTGTCTGATTGAGGCAGAAGAAAGAAGATGGAACACCTATAGTCAATGTGAAAATATAATGGATATTCTCCACATTAGATTAGCACAGCTTTAAGCAAGAAGAAACATGATCACCCACAAGACCAAGAGGAGAAGGGCCGCTTCAGATTGAAATATGGCAAATGTTATCCCGGACGAGCCCCCAGTTGAAATATTGCAAAATGTTTTCCCGGACGAGACACAAGTTGAAAATATGCTCACTATTTTTTATTTACTTAAATTTGCCATATTTCGTGACAGTACCTTTTCCATTAGACGTTTACACGGCGATATAGTCTTGGCTTCAGTTGTCTAAGTATGATTCCACAATGCATCTTTGTTGGTTGCAGAATTGACGTGGTTCAACGTGTTTCTCTCATTTTGGTGTTTCAAATACAGTTTCTTCAAATGTAGTTTCTTCTTTTTTTTTTAGTTAATACAAAAATAATAGTAACATACTTGAAAATTATTTTTGACGGCGACCTTCACATTGTTCTTCCGACAACACCATGGTCAACACACACCAACAGTTAGCTGCCGACTAAGTACAGTCAAAGATGACTCCAACGTCAAAGATGTTTTACACCACACACAATCTTCCAATTGTAATCAGTCTATTTGCTATTCTTCGATACATATTCTAATAGTAATCAATATGCTTTTACTCTCAAAAACAGAAGTAAATTAACATATAATAAGACAAATTATAATAAATCCTGACAAAAATATAAGAAAACATTTACAATTCAGTATCGACAAATACGGTAAAGAAAATAACATCTCCCAGATCCATTACAAGATCCGGGGCATTCCTCCCTTACATTGGCAATATTTCATCAAAATTAGGCAGAACATTAAGGAAATGTCGTGTCAGAGTAGTCTTCCACCCAACTACAGATACCAGTGCTCTTCTTGGTTCGGCAAAGAATGATCTGGCATTGCGGAGGGCTGGAACCTACAGTATACCTTGCCAGTGCGGCAAAGCCTATATTGGTCAGATAGTGTGCACAGTGCATGAAAGATGTGTTGAACATGATTGTCACTCTTGCCTTTCGCAGCCCAGTAAGTCAGCCATAGCTAAGCATTTTATCTTTACATTCTCTGGATTATTCTGCCATGGAGATTTTGGCCTCAAAGAGATCCTTCTGGGATTCAATTAATAAGGAATTGGTGAGAATCCATTTATGGCAAGATCTTATTAATGATGACGATGGCTTTCAACTGGATAAGGCATGGGACTTGGTGATTACTGTATCTTCAGAAAGAAAACATTTTGTGAACAATGACACTGCTAGCAGGAGAAACGTTTGAAAAAATTAAATGATTTGTTATCTAGTTTGTCAGGACAATTTTTCTTCCTTGCCTTATGTGGTGTACAAAATTTCCAACTCTCACTAAATCCATTGTAAGTGATTTGTGGAAGTAGTGGAATATCTTAATATCTTCCAACAGTCAATAATGGTAAAGTAATTTTATAATTGACAACAGTGGAAAATTTAGGATGGAATAATGACAGTATTGTGAATCAGAACCAAAACAGAAAAGTTTCCTTATCCCTATCCAGAACCCAGTACTGTTCTTACGTTGTTGCCTAGCTCATGGAATCCCCACAAATGGCTGTACCATAAAATTACTCATCACCAGAAGCATCTCCTCCTTTCACAGTGTTCTCTGTCTGTTCAAATTCTGCCAGTCCATAGCCCTCAGCTACCAAGTCCTCCAAAACCATGTAAATCAGGCCCAAACCTCCTAGCAGTACGTCCTCTCCATCTGTAAAATCTCCTGCTGTGCCAATTCCTAATTCCTGTATCCCATCTCTCATACTGAAACTCTTGCCCTCCAGGAGCTAGAGCAGCAAGCACAGTGCTACCTCAAAAAACTCCAACTGGTTCACCACCTTGGACTACCACTATCTGTGACCTCTACAACAACCTCCAAATGTCTCCAGCATCCCCTGATAGCAACAAACCCAGCCTCTCTGACCTACTATTATACCACACCCTTAGAACCTCCTACTCGCCACCATACAGAACCCAATCCATAAACAGACCCAAAAACAGTAATAAATCTTCCTCCAAAAGCCTTAGACCGACTGGAGTATCAGACCTTACCAAAGGCCCTTCCCTTTTTTCCCCACTTACAAATTCAATCATTCTGAACCTGTTAAAGACCTCTTCATCATCCGGTTCCTACAATGGAAAACTTTTTGCCACCACCTCTACCAATTAAACTCAACCTAGAGCCAATATTGATCCATGACCTACTCAGTTCACTCCTCCATCCAGCTGTGATCACCCCCACCGCCATCCAAATCACTCCCTGTTAACTTTCCAGAATTTCTTAACCTCAAACCTTGCCTCACCATCATTTCCCATATCCCTTAACATGCAAACTAACCTTTCATTCACTGAAAGAACCACTATCCACCATCTCAAAACTGATCCCAACTTCATAATCCTACCTGCTGACAAAGGCTCCACCGCTGTTGTTTTAAACTGCAGATATTACCTGATGGAGGGGCTTGCCGGCTGTCAGATTCGTCCACCTACAACTAGCTACAGTGACCCCATTTCAGAAAGCCAACAGGATCTCCAGTCTCTCCTTAATAGGCCATTCCAGAATGCGTCCCCTAAGTCCCTCTCCCTCTTACCTATTACCACTTACCTCTACCTCTACCTCCACCTCTACCTCTACCTCTCCCCTCTTCACTCTCCTCTCCCCCTCCCCTCTTCACTCCCCCCTCCCCTCTTCACTCTCCCCTCCCCCCTCCCCTCTGCCTCTTTCCTCTCCCTCTCCAGCCCTTCCCCTCACTCCTACCACTCGCTACACTCCTACCTTCTGCATGCTTCCTAGTTCTTAAACCCAATCGATTACAATGCCCCATTGTGCCTGGCTACTGTGACCCCACTGAGAGAATCTCTACTCTGACCCACACCTTCAGCCTATTACCCTCCCCATTTGAGAGAATCTCTGCTCTGACCAACACCTAGCCTATTACCCTCCTATAAAAAAGACAGAAATCATTTCTTCCTCTGACTCTCTGGAGTTTCTATTCTTTTACCACACAACATCTTGCTTGTCACTACACCAACATCCGTAATGCCCATGATCATGCCATTATTGAGCACCAACTTTCCCAGTGCCTGACTCTCTTCAAACGTACAAGCTCCTTTCTGGTCATAATGACCAAATATATCCTCACTCACAATTACTTTCCATTTGCAGGGATGACGTACAAACAAATCCGTGGTAACCATCATATGCCAACTTACCCATAAGTCATCTTGAGGAATCCTTCCTAACCACCCAGAGTCCCAAACCCGTCATCTGTTTCAGTTAGTGAAGACATCTTCATGAACCAAATTGAGGGTGAGGACACCTATCCACATTCCTCGAGAACCTCAAACCCTCTCCCAAATTTGCTTCACCTGGTCCTCCTCAACCGATCAAGCCACCTTTCTCTGTGTTAACCTTCACCTCAGATATGGCCAAATCAGTACCTCCATCCATATCAAACCTACCTCCACTTTGACAGCTGCCAGACATTCCATAACATGCAGTCCCTTCCTATAGCCATCCATAGCCATTGCATTTGTAGTACAAACAGTCCCTCCCCAAATGTAACAAGGGTCTCATTGAGGCATTCACAGATCAAAATTACCCTCCAGACCTTGTACAGAAGCAGATCGCCAGTGCCTTGTCTCTCCAGTCATCACCTCCCACATTCCCACCATCCAGACACAAAGGAGTACTCCACTTGTGACTCAGTACTCCCGGGACTGGAGCAACTGAGTCACGTTCTCCACCAGGGTTTCGACTACCACTCATTGTGCACTGAAATGAGGTGTATCCTACCCTGCATGCTTGCCGCCCCTCTCACAATGGTATTCTGGTGCCCACCAAACCTATGCAACATCCTTGTCCATCAGTACTCCAATCCTGCTCGTAATCCCATGCCTCGTGGCTCATATCCCAGCAATAGATCTAGATGTAATACCTGTTCCATACATCCTCCCACCACCACCTACTCTAGTCTGGTCAGAGGCATCACCTGTCCCATCAAAGGTAGAGCTATCAGTGAAAGCAGTCATGTGGTCTAAAAACTAATCTACAACCGCTGCACTGCTTTCTGCATGGGCATGACGTCCTGCATCCACATGAATGTCTACTGACAAACTGTGGGCAAGAGACAGCTGGACCACCCAGTTGCTGAACATGTAAACAACAAAATTTGCTTCACGTCAGTGACTGCTTCACAGCCTGCACCATCTGGATCCTTTCTGCCAACACCACCTTTTCTGAATTGAGCAGGTGGGAACTCTCCCCGCAGTATATCATATATTCCCATAACCCCTTTGGTGTCAACCTTTGTTAGTCTCTGCCCTTCACCCACCTATCCCTTTCCCCACTCCCATTGCATCACTTCACAGCCTGCTCTTCTACCAATGCACCTGCTGGTCTTTTTCTCTTCATCTACTTCTTCCCCTCCCCTGCCTCGAGTGCACCTAGCAGTTGTACCCTGACCCCACCATTTCTCTGCATTCCACAAGCAGCACTACACCTTCCCCCATCGCTGTGCTAATATCCCCTCCCCCAACCCAGCCTTCTCCTTACTCCCATCAGGCACAGTTGCTGTGCACAGTCAGACTTCAGCAGTGAGAGACAGTGGTAAGGTGCATGAGTTGTGTGTGTGTGTGTGTGTGTGTGTGTGTGTGTGTGTGTGTGTGTTTCCCCATTTGAAGAAGGCCTTTTGCCAATAAGTTCAAATGTATAGCTGCTTTTTGACATACCCCTCTGCAGCTCGACGTCTCTTTTATAACCAACAGCTCTATGTCAATGTAATCCAAAGAAATGTAACACTTCAACTGCGTACAAACTCTCTGTGAAATCATACTGTCATAATATCTCTTTAGAACATTGATTATAAAAACAATCAGTGTGAGTGATGATAAACATGTGTGTGTGATATTCTGTGTAATGGAGGAGGCACAATCCTTGTAAGTAGACATCAGCATATCAAACAAAAAATTACAAGACTTAATTTGTCTGATTCCGATTCCATTATGTCCTCAAAAAGACAGTGAAAGATAGGGAGAAAATCCTATATCCAAATGTCACAAAAAATATTTATGTGAAGAAATGTGCTATGCTCTTGAAAATGAGAATAAATACTTCGATTATATTGTGCTGAGCATGAAAAAATCAGTAACTGGTGCTATTTTTCATTATTTAAATCATGAATGACACACTTACGGGCTTTGCGAAAACATCATTTATGTTGAAAGAAGTTAAATGTGTGAGTTTTGTTAATGCATGTGTCTGCCAACACTTGGTAAGTAAAAGTACTTTTTATCTCTGTTGATATTTCACCTAGTAATACAAGTTGAGTTGGGGGCATCCTAGGAGAGTTACACAAAATACCTGAGAACAGCCAGAGCAGTTACTTTTAAAATTTCACAATCATATTCGTTTTTCAGTGTTTTATCTGGTAGTGCCATAGTTCTCTGCTTATTATTGCACCATGAAAGATATTTGTGTATTCTCAGACATTTGATGAGTAATATTCATTAGATTACAGCATTCGAAAAAAATGCAATAATGATGGTGGGCAGGTAACATTGTCAAACTCATTTTAGGGAAGTCTTTAAGCAACATACAAAACATTTCATTCTATTTACACCACAGTGAATCAAATAATGACAACCTTATGAACATGATGTTTGGAACCTGCAGCAAGCTATCTATTCGACACAAGGCACAAGATGAACATCCAAAAACATCCACTTCAGGCCTTTCATCCTATCAATGGCGCCCGGTACAGTTGTTTATAGTGAGAAAGTGAACAAAAGTTATAGTTGTGTGGTGAAAAACGGAATATACGTAAATTATAACAGTGAAATAGTGAAGCTAAATGAACGTGTATCAAGCCTGCAGTTAATTGTAGATGTACTAAGGCGGGACATTGCGCATTTAGAAAATGAAAATGCTGAACTGAAAAAGGCGCGTAATATCCCGATCGCCAAAGCAAGTAAAACACGGAACTGGGAGCACAGGACTAGCATGATCACGGAAGAAAGAAGCGAAAAGGTAATAAATACAACGAATGGAACGAACTGCGGCAATAAAAGCAGTTTCAGTGTCCTACCTACAATAAACGAGTGCTCTGAAGTGGATATAGGCCTACAGGCAGAAACAACAAGGCAACATATGTTTACTAGGCCAAAAAGGATTGGTCGTGTGAAACCCAGTGACCGTAGAATTCCTGTGGTAACAAAAAACCGTTTTCATGCACTAGATTCAGATATAAATGTGGAATCCACAGAAAACTGTGACGAAAACAACACGCCGAATCTATATAGTGACAAGCACATGAGCAGAAACTTCCGCAATAAACATGAAGACAAACTCAAAGTGAAAATATTCTCTGATAGCCATGGACGTGAGATCGCAAAAATACTATGTTACAGTCATTGTATACAAGCAACTAGTATTGTCAAACCAGGTGCACCCATCCAAGAACTCATTAGAAACATAGAAACTGAAAATGATCCTCATATTGTTGTCATAGCTGGAGCCAATAATGTATATAAAAACGACCTCCACAGTGCAGCACGAAACGCTAAGGCAATACTAAATTCAACACAAGAGAAATCAGTTTTTGTAGTCGGAATTCCACATAGGCATGACCTTTCGGAATGGTCACGTGTGAACGTGGAAATCATAAAAGCAAACAGGCAATATTCAGAGATTTGCAGGGCCTACCAAAATGCATATTTTATAAGTATGGACTCCTTGCAAAGAGACTGTTACACGAGACATGGCATGCACCTTAATAACAGAGGCAAGAAGATTCTGTGCCAAAACATCAGTACGATACTGAAAGCATCTGACAACCAAGAGGTAATTGCTGCTCTTCCTGTTCCTTGCTTGACACAAGCAGAGCCTGAAGAAATGGTTACCTCTATTGCAGCAGTAGAAGTAGAGGTGGAAGCAGCAATTATAACTACACACATAACAAACGCTGCAGTAGCAGTACCTACCACACTTCATCTACAGGATTCAACAACAGCAGAAGATGAAGCAACATCCAAATCTCCACTCTCACCAGTTGCCACAACAATGCCTACAGCAGCAGCAGCAGCAGCAGTACCTATCACACTTCACCAGCAAGATTCAACAGCAGCAGAAGAAGAAGCATTCGCCTTATCTCCTCAGTCACCAGATGCCACAACAGTGCCTCCACACACCATAACAGCAGTTCCATCAATTCCTGTAGTAGCAGCCTCATCTACAATATCATCACAAGGAGGGGAGAGTAGGCATACAACAGTATATGTGCTACCACTCCAAGTGAACATTTTTTTAGTAAAAGGCAACAAGAGGCAGAAATCCAAAAGATAAGCCCTGAAAAAGGTTTGAAAACCAATCACTATAGTGTTCAGTGTGTAAGCAATAAGAGCATGGATCTTAAAATATGTTACCTTAACATTCAAGGACTGAAAGATAAAGAACTTATCATAAATGAGTTTGGTCTTGATAACCAGTTTGATATTTTTTGTCTGAGTGAACACTGGGCTAATGAGAATGAACTTGCAGTTGCCAAATTTGACAATTTTAGTATAGTAAATAGCTACTATAGGAAAAAGCACATTAGAGGTGGTGTGGCAATTTATTCCAACCAGTCACTCAATTGTACAATAACCAAACTAGACCTAAATTTCTTGTGTGATGAACAGCACTTTGAAGTTACGGGTATAATCATTAATAGTCATAAGCTAATAGTAGTATCCATTTACAGATCACCAAAGGGAAGCATTAACATATTTTTAGAAAAAATGGACATGCTATTGAGTGAATTAAGTAATATTAAATGGCTACATTATGATATTGCAATAGGAGGTGATTTGAATGCTGATTTTGATGTTACTACCGTATTTACCGGAATCTAAGCCGCACCTGAAAAATGAGACTCGAAATAAAGGAAAAAAAGATTTCCCGAATCTAAGCCGCACCTGAAATTTGCGACTCGAAATTCAAGGGGAGAGAAAAAGTTTTAGGCCGCACCTCCAAATCGAAACAAAGGTGGTCCATTGTAATATGAGACACAATTTAGGTCGAATGAATGACGATACAGCTACAGTAGTTTGGTTCGAGTCGTAAGCTTTATCAGGTAGCCATTGCTATGCGTCAGGCGCTCCGTCCGTATTTATACGGGTACCCTTCCTTTTTCACGTGCTTCGTCTGGTTTGAATCGATTGCTTATTTTGTTTGATCTGATAAGTGCCGTTTTCTCTGTTATAGGTGTTTACGTCACTCTAAGCTGAAAATGCATCACTGTACTGTGTCATGCATTGTTTGTCGCATTCTGATAGTGCGTGTTTACGGCCTGTCGCCGTTTGCGGCATGGCTTGCTTTTGTGCGCGCTACCGCCGCTTACAACTAAAAAGAGGCGAATCGTCTCATTAGCGAAGCAATGTCAAGAGACTGCTATTTGTTGTTACTTACACTGCTGCTTTCTTTGAGAATGATCAATAAGAACCAAATAATAGGCTGGGTATGATAGAACATGTTCTGAACGAGAGTTAGGCGAAAATTTTTCTCCGTTTGAAAATCTTTGCGGCCGCTTCTTTAGTACATCAAATTCTGCACAGAAATTAGAGTCATCTTAGATTTAAAAATCTAGTCAGTTGCCGTGCTTCATTTCTGACTGTATCACTATTAGGCTAAGAATAATACGAATATAAACATGACACGATAAGTGTATTCTTCCGCGTTTGCTGTTGTCTCACTCTAGTTTCGTAGTTTATTAGGCAGACAGGATTTAAATGAGATAGCAACAAACACGGAAGAACACATGGCAAAATGTTTATATTCTTATTATTCTTATGGTGAATGGTGAAGAGAATACTGCTTGTGATTCACATTTCATCAGGTTACTATTAGCAACCATCTCTTCTCACAGGTAGGAAAAAATTCGGAACTTAGAGTTGGCCATATTGAAAAACATCCCAAACAGTCTTGCCAGTCGGGTTTTCATAGTACATTGAAATTCTACTATATTCGAAGATGAACAATACGGAATTTGTATTTACTTCGTTGGATAATGTATGAAAATGCAGTGGTCAAAACTCTGGGCGGAGAAGAAAAAGCTCGTCTTCCACCTTTTTTTTTTTTTTTTTTTTTTTTTTTTTTTTTTTTTTTTTTGTAATTTATTTACTGACGCAGAGGTTTTGGCGCCAGTATTTATCTTTGTGCCTACAAAGCATGCCAGTGTAGCGCTACATATATTTGACGGCAGAAGTTAGTTGTGGCGGCACCTACCAACATTTTTCAGAACTTCCGCTTGCTTTGCACTCGATTCTAAGCCGCAGGCGGTTTTTTGGATAACAAAAACCGGAAAAAAAGTGCGGCTTAGATTCGAGTAAATACGGTAAATGTAAGGGTAGTGTTGCAGATCTGGAAAACTTACTAAGACAATACAATTTACATCATGTTAATAACAGGCCCACAAGAAACAAAGCATGTTTAGATAACATCTTTGTAAACTTCAAGACCACTGAAAACACATGCGAAGTTGTAGTGTTCCCATTCTCTGACCATGACTCCGTATCTCTAAATTATGAAAGTAAAATTCCCATCAATAGGAGCAATGAAAACAGACCTGTCCCAACAGTTGTGATCACCAGACCCGTAACTGAGGATAAAATTAACACATTTCGTAATTCCCTTGCTGACAGAGACTGGTTTGGCCATTGTAGTGTCGATCGACATTACACTTCAAGTAATGACCTGCCAGCCAAAATAATATTTGATAGATTTTTTAATGCATTCTTGACCCTATTTAACTATAATATTCCCATAAAGAAAATCAAAATAATGGACAGCAGCCACAAATCCAGATCTCAAAACAGACAAAATATATGGTACACTAAACAGCTGACAGATCTAAAGATCTGTTGTTACTGTACAACATATACAATAGTATGAAGTCTGACTGTGCCAAATCAGCCTATGTGGAATGCAGGAATGAATACAAAAAAGCCATCCTGCAGGCCAAAAAAACCTACAATGCCAACAGCATACATAATTCCACCAATAAATGCAAAACCAAAGTAATTAACAGTGCTGCCATAGATACTAAAAAAGACAAAATTAATATCCCACCACAAACACTCAATGAGTTTTTTATTAATTCAGTGAAAGAAATAGGAGACGCAATTATCAAACCAGACATTAGTCAATCTGAGTTACCTCCCAAAATTGAGGTAGACAGTCACTAAATACAAGCATGCTAACTTTCTCTGAAGTAACGCCTAGATATGTACAAGGGGTCATAAAACAACTGAAATCATCTGATAGCTTAGATATATATGGCATATCATGCAACCTGCTAAAAAAAGTGTGTAATTGCATTCTGTACCCTTTAACCCATTGCATAAACAAGTGCTTACTTGAGGGATATTTTCCTGATGAGTTAAAACTGTCTAGGGTCGTCCCAGTATACAAAAAGGGAGATAAAGACTCTCCATCTAGTTACAGGCCTATTTCAATAGTACCCACATTCTCCAAGGTAATAGAATGCATCATGTACCAACAGTTATCATTTCACTTTGAGAATCTAGGAATAATTAATGCTACACAATATGGGTTTAGGAAGAATCTGTCAACCATTGATGCAATCAACACGGTAGTCAGTTACATCCTCAAAGTTTTTGAGAACAAAGGCTTTGCTCAGGTCTCATTCTGTGACCTAAGCAAGGCCTTCGACTGTGTTGAGCACACGCCACTACTAGAGAAACTAGAATTCTACGGCATCAAAGGAAACAGTCTCAGACTATTAAAAGCTTACCTCAACAACCGTAAACAGGTAGTTTGTGTTGGTAAGGAAATGTCAAACATAGAAAATGTTAAAGTAGGTGTGCCTCAGGGATCTGTACTGGGGCCCTTCCTGTTTCTGATAATGATCAATGACCTCCCCTCGTTTATTAGATCCACCACTGTATTGTATGCAGATGATATGACTTTTCTTCATAGCAGTAACAATCTTAATGATCTTAAAACCTGTGCTGAAAATACACTCACTAATGCAGCATATTGGTTCAGAGCAAATGGTTTCCTGCTAAATGAAAATAAAACTCAGCAGATAATCTTCACTCTAAGAGACAAGCCACTATCTGATGACACTAGTTCTGTTCAATTCCTGGGAGTTTATTTAGACGAAAAGTTATCCTGGGGCCAACATGTAAACTATATTAGTAGTAAGCTATCTAGAGTAATTTATTTATTAAGACAACTCAGAAATTGTGTACCTGAAACATACATCAGATCATCTTATTTTGCATTTTTCCAAAGTATAATATCCTATGGCATTATCTTGTGGGGTAACTGTAGTCATATACATGACATCCTATTATTGCAGAAGAAAGCCATTAGGATAATTACAAATTCTTCACATAAGGCTCACTGCAAACCCTTATTTACCAAACAAAAAATTATGACTGTAATAAACCTCTTTGTATACAATGTCTTAATCTTTACGAAGAAGAACCTACAAGATGTGAAACGTAGAGAAAATGTACATTGTTACAACACAAGAAGCATCAAACACATATACACGCCTTACCACAGACTATCAAAATCAATAAATAGCTATGAAGTCACAGGGCACAAACTATTTAATAAGCTGCCACATGCCATACAGGATCTTCCTGAACATACATTCAAAGAAAGACTGCATGAATGGTTTATTGCCCACCCGTTCTATGATATCAATGAATTCTTAAACTGTAAAATGCAGTAATCCAACAGATGACCCACTGTACATTTATCGTAATATAAGCTAAAATATTTCAGTAGTCAATACCTTATCACACTGTATTATAAATTGTAACTTCATTTGACGTTGTCAATTGCTGTAATGGCCTAAAGACAATAAAATCTTTATTATTATTATTATTATTATTAATGGTACCTGGAATAGGTGTGCCAGTATTATCTGTAGGATAGTAGGGCCATGCTTGCAACACAATCACATTTATTCTCATATGATAACTAAAGCAAAAACAAACTCATCAGCCACTATACAGATAGCTACTGATCATCCAAAAAATGATGACTATACACAAAATGCCATGTTGGTACACCCTTGGCATGAAAAACAGCTGCAATTCATTATGATGTAGATCCTAAAAGTTGTGGTGTGCAGTCAAAAATAGATGCTGCAAAATGACCACACAAAAATAATTTAATTTCTGTAGATTATAACCAGATGGTTAGTATGTTCATGACCTTGCACTTTCGATATTCGATATGGGTTTGAAGTCATTGGTACTACATCAGTTAGAATTCATTGTAATGCTCCTTAAATTCAACATTGGGATTTTTCAGTTTCTCTTTGTGTATTTCATAAGTAAATAATCCACAGGTGTACTGCCATTTGTTAATATCCAAATAGCACAATATTACAGCAATTGATCCCATCCATTCCCACAGAGGCACATCGAAGAGTCAACTGACACGGCATCTGGGATTTGCAAACCATCCCCACTCCATGACAAGAGTCACTGTGGTGGCAGCAATGGCTTCATTAATCCTAGGGTTCAGTTCCCTGTGTTTGTTGAAAATTTTGCTCTTGGTCCTAATTAAATCGAGAGCAAAGTTATCTTTGAGGGGACATTCTACAAGCTGTTAGTAGGGATTGCAATGGGCAGCCTCAACTTGCTGCTTCAGAGTATGTCAACAACACATTCAACACATTCATAATAGGGCTACACGGAACAGAAGACCTGCACAGATTCCTTGTGAATCTCAGCTCCATTCACCTGAATGTCAGATTGATGACAGAGATGCAATTGGATGGTGATCTGAATGTATTGGTGAAGAGGAAGGCAGATGGACCTTTGGGTCACAATATAAATACATCAAAAAAAGTTTTGCAGCATCACCCCGGCTTCCAGAACTCCTGAAGATAGATGGTGACTGTGGATATTGTATCACAGACACAGTTCATTTGACTGTTCAGAGATGTCACTAAACCCACCCAAAGATGTAAACAACCATGCATGAGTATTGCCTATTAGATGGAGGGGGTCCGACAGCTGATCAGTTCCAGTCATTGCACCAGGAAGGAGGTACACGGCTCTTGTTGTCTGTAGTTCAACCATGCCTAGACAGTCAATCCGTGGTTCGATCGCATCCTCTCTTTGTTACTTTGTGGCAGGAAGGGCTCTCGAGAAGGGAAATGTTCAGGCGTCTCGGAGTGAACCAAACCGACGTTGTTCGGACATGGAGGAGATATAAAGAGACAGGAACAGTCGACGACATGCCTCGCTCAGGCCACCCTAAGGCTACTACTGAAGTGGATGACCGCTACCTACGGATTATGGCTCGGAGGAACCCTGACAGCAATGCCACCATGTTGAATAATGCTTTTCGTGCAGCCACAGGATGTTGTGTTACGACTCAAACTGTGCGGAATGGGCTGCATGATGCGCTACTTCACTCCCAACATCCATTGCGAGGTCCATTTTTGCAACCATGACACCATGTAGCACCATACAGATGGGCTCAACAACATGCCGAATGGACCGCTCAGGATTGGCATCACATTCTCTTCACCGATGAGTGTTGCATATGCCTTCAACCAGACAATCATCGGAGACGTGTTCGGGGGCAACCCGGTCAGGCTGAACACCTTAGACACACTGTCCAGCAATTGTAGCAAGATGGAGGTTCCTTGGTGTTTTTGGGTGGCATTATGTGGGGCTGATGTATACCACTGGTGGCCATGGAAGGCGCCATAACGGCTGTATGATACGTGAATGCCATCCTCCGACAGATAGTGTAACCATATCAGCAGCATATTGGTGAGGCATTCATCTTGATGGGTGACAATTCACACCCCCATTGTGCATGTCTTGTGAATGGCTTCCTCCAGGATAATGACATCGCTCAACTAGAGTGGGCAGTATGTTCTCCAGACATGAACTCTATTGAACATTCCTGGGATATATTGAAAAGGGCTTTTTAAGGACTATGTGACCCACCAACCACTCTCTGGGATCTATGCCAAATTGCCGTTGAGGAGTGGGACAATCTGGACCAACAGTGCCTTGACGAACTAGTGGATAATATGCCATGACAAATACAGGCACGCATTATTGCAAGGGGACATGCTACTAGGTATTAGCGGTACCGGTGTGTACAGCAGTTTCGATCACCACCTCTGAAGGGCTCGCTCTATGGTGGTACAGCATGCAGTGTGTGGTTTTCATGAGCAGTAAAAAAGGCAGAAATGATGTTTATGTTGATCTCTATACCAATTTTTTGTACAGGTTGTGGAACTCTCAGAACTGAGGTGATGCAAAACTTTTTTTGATGTGTGTGTATTGCAATAAGACTCTCACAGATTGTACCTGTATGTTCAGAGCTGCGATCAGCTGGCACAGAGAACTGGTGTACTTAAAAACATAGTACACTCTGTGTACCAAAAAAAATCTCGACTAAAAATTAGAACACTTGAAGACAGCCTACAAGAAAATGGCTACATTGGAAGGCAAATTCGATGGTCACTACATATAACACCTACTTCACTATTGTCAAAGACTGTGGAGGAACAGGAACTAAGTGATGCCACTATATTTGTGCCATACACTGGGCATTATCGAGTGAAGCAGGATGCCTTGTCCAGAAACAAAATATTAAGACTATGTTCTGCCCACCCACTAAGGCATGAGCACTACAACAGAGTGTCATGGACGATCTTCCATTTCACAAAACTAGAGTATATGAAATGCTATCCAGTGTGCCAAATCATACATTGGATAGATCATGTGTACTATGAAAGATCACCACCAAGATCATCAGTGGTGTCATCATATGATACAGCCCAGTGGTTCACTTGTCTCAGAACATTGCCCTTCCAAAATACATGATGTGGGTTATGAATGCATCAGTCCTGGCTTCCACATCTCATTACTTGGACTGCATTGTTAAGGAATCTATTGAAATTTGAACCAGGGACTAACTTATCAACAATGGCATTGGTTAGAACTTCAGTAAAGCTTGAAACCATGCTACTCTTTTAATTGGGACCAGTAACAAAAAATTTTCAACAAACATGGGAACTGGCTCTTTGAACAGGCCGAGCTTCTGCTGCCACCGTGCAATGCATGTCATAGTGAGCAGGCTGCATGCAGAATTCCGGATACTACAGCAGTCAAAATGCTGCCACGCCTGTAGGAAGACTTGCAGATGGGACACAGGGTGGGAGTTATGTGGCATAGGGGTATAAGAACCCTCGAACCACAAGGTGGTCAGTTCATCATCCACCTGATGTAATAAGTGTAATTTTGCCACCACCTGCCTATTTACATTGTTCAGTGAATATATGTATTAAACACTCTCTGTAAAGATGAGTTGTCATCATCATCTTCAGGCATTTGACACACACCCACATACCTAGATAAATCCCATTTCTAGACATTCCGTCATCAACTCTGTGAATCTCTGCTTAGGAGATGCGTAATGATGACGAAGTCAAAAATCATCTTAAAACAACTAAGTTCAGTTATGTAGTCAAGAACAATAACAACAACAATAATAATAATAAATAAAAGTATGGCGAGATCAACAGGGTCACACACTTTAAGTACCTAGGTGAAGTTCCTGAACTGACATGAAAGGAGAAAATTGCCCTGAACACTAGGTTATTGAAAATGAAGAGAGCCTTATCCAAAACTCTGGGTATTTAGAACAAAGAAATGTCTCTCCACCTGCACCAAAATTCGTCACTTCAACACTATAATCAAACCTTAGGTGCTCTACACCAGTGAGAAACTGATGTTACATGCAAAGACCGACCTTGAGAACATTCTCACGCAGGAAAGAAAAACCATTAGGAAAATTATTGGGCCAAAACTCACAGATGATGGATATAGGCTTCACTCCAGGGACACCACAGAGAAGTTCAACATTAGAAAGAAGCGACTAAAATTTTATGACACATAAGCAGACTCCCACAGACCAGACACACCAGCAGAATCCTCAGGTACATCCAGAGAATCAAGACCACTACCCCTTGGATGACACAAGTCAAAATTGATCTGGAAAGAGCTCAGATAGATTCAGCGGACGTCATGGACAAAGACGTCTGTAGACACAAGGTGAACAAGTGGGAAGTGATGCCAGTTAAAACAGCACCTAAAGCCCAAAGGCCAAAGTGGACGGAAGAAAGGAAGAGAGCCTTCAGTGAATGAATGAAGGAGTACTGGAAGAACAGGAAGAACAAATAGTCATGAATTTTTCATGTGGTCCTATAAAAGGCCTGTAACGTGTGTAATAATAATAATAATAATAATAATAATAATAATAATAATAATAATAATAATAATTGCTGCTTGTGGTAGGGACAAATCTTCCCAGTGACATATAAAAAGAGAATATTTATTGTTAAAATCTTATTTTAATCTACATTTCCTTCAGTGCACTCTCTCCAGCATTCACACCTTTGTGCTAACATTAGTCTAAAAATTTCTGTAACTCTATGTGAGAAATTGCCTTCATCTGTTGCCTCACATTGTGGATCAGTTCTCTAAATGTTGTCCTTTCTGTCTTGTTTTTAGCCATAAGAGCCAGTAGAAGTTGATAGTAAAAGTGTTGATAAAACAATTTTAAATCATTTTGAGTGGTTACTGACTAATGAGCAGGGATGTTTCCTTAAAATTCGTGGTTGCTTCCTTGTAATAGCATCTTGTAGGCAGCTGAAGACATTCTTATAGATATCTGGCCTTTGAACATGAATATCAAAATATATTTGTGTCTTCTGTAATACTCTTGTCTTGTTTGTGTCTTACCTGGGGAATTTTAAAAATAAAAGTAAACTGATATTACTTCTTCTTAATGTCTTTTTCTGTACCACAGGCCACTATTTCAATAGTACCAAAAGTTCCAAACCTTAAGGGACACTATTTACTATTCACTGCTTTCAATTTAGTTTCATTTCTGCGGGGTTGTTTGTTAATGTGGCTGGCTATTCTCCATTGTGAAAATGCTCACATGCCTTTAACACCATAATATTTTGATTTCTCTGATAGAATTCAGCTATTACAACATTCAAAGGCATTAGCAAGGTCACTGAAACTGCCAACAGGATAACTTTTCTTGTTTAGTTCTACCAAAACAGAGTAGGACCATATATTGCTTTCTACAGAGAGAACTGTACTGAGCAGTTGAACACCTGCTTTTTCTTACTATGTTCTTGTTACTCTTGTTGGGAATATTATTGGGGGAACAAAACAGGGTGGTACATCAGTATGCCTGTGTGTCCCAAATCACTGTTATCTGAGTTGGAGTCACCACATACAAAAACTTCCAGTGTTGGTGTTGTTGTGGTCTTAAGTCCATGCTAGTCTGTCCTGTGCAATGCTCTTCAGTACTTGAGAGCACTTCCTTTAATTGCATTTGAGGTTTAAAAAACTTCCCATTCAGGCCTGTACACAATGGGAACTTGAGTCTTTTACGTGATCTCCCAGGTTTTCTCAGTACAATTGATTAATAGTGTGCTTCTGGGTGTTCTGCCAAGTTGTTGTTTACATTTTCTGCATGATGTTTTGATGACTGATCGAGCTATCTTCTTCAGGTGCTGCGAGTTTTGCTGTTATGAGTACTTGCTGCCTGGGCTCCAACCAGACTGTGAGCTATTGCTGCTCACAGGCCACTATTTATAGCAGTGTTCAATCCTTGAAACCCATTACACCCTTTCATGTAATGATAATGAAAACCTAGGTCTCTGAAAGTTAGGTGTGCATCACATTCCACATGAATGTGGCATGTTTGACATATGGCAGCCTATCAGAATAGCCGAGGAGAAATGCTAGGAACATCGATGTCGTACCTCACTAAAACAACGAAGCAAATCAGCTTTTGCAAAGCACTGCCTTGAATATAATCATGAAATGAAATATGTTGAGACCAGTACCATGGTGCAAATGCCAAGTTTCTGGGACTGCATAATTAAGGTGTGCATCAAAATAAAGATCTCAGAAAATGTAATAAACAGGGCTGGTAGTTTCAGTTTAAATAATGCTTGTGGTTCAGCACTCAGTTTATTAAAATCTCACCTGCCATCACATCCGCCAGAGTTGGAAAACTCGGAGAGAATTTGAATTTCAAGGAATACCAGTGTGAGCTCTGAAAAGCAAAGGAGCATCAACAATGCTTCACCCAGAGCATGTCTTTATTACTCAAAGAGTGACACATCTTCACATTTGTTTTGAGGAAGTTCTCAGTGATGTGCCCTATGATGCCATTCTCAGTTGTAATGTTGAGTTTACAGTTACCCTCTCCTCCCCAATAATCACTGCATGATCTTCTTTATCAGGATATTTCCCCAGGGAGCTTATATTACAGGTTAAAAATGCCATTTGCTTTGTATCACTACCAATGGAGTTATGTATTGGTTCTGACATTCTCCTCATGACTGCCCGCTAACATAAGGACTGGCTAGGTATTTTTAATTACTTCTGGTGTACTCCTGCTGAAACAGCCCTTTTAAACAAAGGCCTAAAATGTAAATTAAAGCTTACTCTAAATGATGTAAACATGAAATGCATAATAGCCGATGTTGAAATTGCAATGAAATGTTTCCATTTGAATATCAGTTGTTCACAAAATTGGCTTAGAAACTAAAGACGTAATCACCAAACACAAAAGTAAAAGAGATAATCCCAAATAGTTAAAAAATGTCAATGACAAGCTTACAATTAATAAAGCAATTGTAAGAATGCCAGATAAATGTAATATGTTGGTCCTTGTTAATGAAAGTGATTATATATCAAAGACTTTAATGTTTTCCAGTGGAAATGGCACTTCCGAAATTAACAAAGATCCAACTCCAAAATATCAGAATACAGTTAAAAGACTGATTGATGATAATAGTCTCCTTGTTTTCCCGATAGAAAAATCTTCATTGAAGAGAATGAATCAGCAGTTACCTAAATTAAGATCCCAATTAAAGCTACATAAGCCTAATATGTCAATTTGTCCAATTGTTAGCAATATGAACTCTCCATTGAACAACCTAAAGAAAAAACTGAATGATATTTTGAAAGTTTTTAGGTTTTTAAAGAGAATTTTATAATAAAGAACAGCTATGAATTGGCACAGTAAATCTACAACGTTGAAATTCCTGACAATGAAATATTTGTCTCATTAGGCAGTACGAACCTGTAAACTATTCTTTTTTTTTTTTTTTTTTAAAAAAAAGTCTTAAAATTTTTATTACCTACCCCATTTCCTTAAATGGCACAAAATGCTTATATTATACCTATAGATTTATTTATTCCTGTTCAAGAATTTGTCTGTGGTGTAGAAGGAGTTGTCAAGAGGTATGAATTCAGTTTATTTTTAAAACTGTTACTGCTATCTGTCAGATGTTTTACATCATTTGGTAATTTATGGAAAAGTTTTACAGCTACGAATTGTACCCCTTTCTGTGCCAAAGATAGGTTAAGTGGAGGAAAGTGTAAGTCTTCCTTTCTTCTGGTATTATAATCATGAATGTCACTGTTGTTTTTAAACTGGTCCTTGTTGTTGAGAACAAATTTCATTATTGAGTAAATGTACTGTGGGGCTGTTCTAAGAATTCCTAATCTTTTAAAGAGATGCCTACAAGATGTGCCACTATGAGCCCCATACATTATTCTAACCACTTTCTTTTGAGCAGTGAATACTTTTTGCCGAAGTGCTGAGTTACCCCAAGATATTATTCCGTATGACATCAGAGAGTGAAAGTATGCAAAGTATGTTTGCTTGCTAATTTCTATATCCTCAAAATTCGTAATTATTCTGATTGCAAAAGTTGCTGAACATAGTAACTTTAGGAGATTCAAAATATAAATTTTCCAGTTCATGTTCCAGTCACTGAAACAATAGCCATTATTAAAAATAATTTACTTACAAATAAGATTATTAGTACAGAAGAAATAACAGAGGTCATTGAGTTACTTGAATGTGCTGTTGCTTTCAACTATGTGTCATTCAATGGCAAAATCTATTACCAGAAAGATGGATTAGCAGTGGGCAATTCACTAGCAGGTACCATAGTTGACATCTTTGTTAATCATGCAGAATTGCAATTTTTCAAAGATAATCCACAGTTCATGAATAAAATTTTACATTATAAGAGATACATTGATGATACTCCATTGCTATATAAAAGTTCCAGAGATGAGCTGGAGTCACTGACATTTTAAATAATGTTCAGTCGGATATGGCTTGTACAATAGAACATGGAAACAACAAAACCATTAACTTGTTAGGTCTAACTGTTTCACATTGCAGCATAACTTTTGTTTTACCATTTACAGGAAGCCGACTGCCACTGATGTAATTATTAAAGCAAATTCGTGTCATACAGCTAAATACAGAAAAGCCTTTATAAGATCAATAAGTTACAGAATAGTTAAATTATGTCTGGAACCAGATGCTATCCAAAACAAACTAAATATTGTAAAGCAGTTTGCCGAAGCTAACTGTTGTAACCCCAGTGAAGTTGATTATTTGCTTCATAAATTGCAAAAATCTGATAACAGTCATACAACTCCCAATAGCAAATTTACCAGAATTACATACATGAGCTTAATTTCTGGCAAAATTAATAACTTGTTCAAGAACACTGATTTGACAATAGCCGTTACTACCAGTTACCTTTTGCAGAATAGGCTGAAGCATATAATTCAAAACTGCAATAATACCTATCTAAATTCTGGTGTTTGTGTTTAAATATTATGTAAAGATTGTGACAACCAATACATTGGCCAGATAGGTAGAAACTTCACTGCTCACTATAAGGAACACACTTCAGGTACTTCTCGTAATAAGCCAGTATTGGGCCAATACCTAATGCATCACAATCACTCAGAAGAATGTGTAACAAATAGTTTAAAAGTTAAAGAATTGTTGCTTAACGCATTAGAAGAGATAAAAATTTATACTCACTACAAAAATAAACCCTCATGCATACTCAATGAGCAGCTAGACTTCAGAGAAAAATATTTCCATAATCTTTTTGAAACTTACTATAGAATGGTTCTGCCCTTGTGTTCCTCTTTTATTCTTTCTTTTATTTTTTATAGCATCGTTTCATGTTTGTTATAAACTGTGTGCAATTAATTTTAATCTGACTAAAGAACCCTATTTTACTTCTGTTCATATTTATTCCACTTTTATTTCTCTAAGTAACAATTGTAACATCGTGATCACTGCTATTTTACGGACGTTTTGTGAGTGTTGACAACTGCAGTCACAGTATCTTTTAACTTTTGACTGATTATGTATTTGTTTTACATTTATGAGTACTTAGATGGGTCCTTAGTGTATTGTATCGTAATGACAATAACTCGTGTTTCTATACTTCCAACATTTTGCATGCCTATTTCATGGAGTAATTGTAAACAGACATGTTCAGTCTTGGTTTAAACTTCAGTTTTCTTATGCTCATTGTTTTATGTGTGTGATTGCCTCGATGCGTTGGTGAGAGTTTGTGCCGTTTGCCTCGATGCGTTGGTGAGATTTTGTGCCATTGTTCTTTTGATGTAACTAATAAACACATCAAAAAAAGTTTTGCATCACCCTGTTTCCCAGAACGCCTGAAGATAGACATTGACTGTGGATACTGTATCACAGATGCAGTCCCTTTGACTGTTCAGAGATGTCACTAAATCCGCCCAAAGATGTAAACAACCACGCATGAGCAGCGCCTATTTGATGGAGGGGGTCCGATAGCTGATCAGTTCCAGTCATTCCACTAGGAAGGATGTACATGGCTCATGTTGTCTGTAGTTCAACAATGCCTAGACGGTAAACACCGCGATTTGGTTGCATCTGCATTGTTACTTTGTGCCAGAAAGGGGTCTCAACATGGGAAGTGTCCAAGTGTCTCGGAGTGAACCAAAGTGATGTTGTTCGGACATGGAGCAGATACAGAGTGACAGGAACTGTCGATAACATGCCTCACTCAGGCCACCCAAGGGCTACTACTGAAGTGGATGACTGCTACCTATGGATTATGGCTCGGAGGAACCCTGATAGCACTGCCACCATTTTGCATAATCCTTTCGTGCTGCCACAGGATGTCATGTTACAACTCAAACTGTGCGGAATGGGCTGCATGATACACAACTTCACTCCTGACGTCCATTGCGAGGTCCATCTTCACAACAACGACACCATGCAGCACGGTACAGATGGGCCCAGCAGCATGCCGAATGGACTGCTCAGGATTGGCATCATGTTCTCTTCACTGATGAGTGTCGCATATCCCTTCAACCAGACAATCATTGCAGACATGTTTGGAGGCAACCCGGTCAGTCTGAATGCCTTAGACACACTGTACAGTAGGTGGAGGTTCCCTGCTGTTTTGGGGTGGCATTATGTGTGGCCGACGTACGCCGCTGGTGGTCAAGGTAGGCACCATGATGGCTGTATGATTCGTGAATGCCATTCTCTGTCTGATAGTTAAACCATATCGGCAGCGTATTGATGAGGCATTTGTCTTCATGGATGACAATTTGTGCCCCCATCGTGCACATCTAGTGAATGACATCCTCTAGGATAATGACATCGCTCGTCTAGAGTGGCCAGCCTGTTCTCCAGACATGAAACCTATTGAACATGCATGGGCTAGATTGAAAAGAGCTTTTTATGGACGACATTACCCACAAAATATTCTGAGGGATCTAAGCCGAATCACCATTGAGGAGTGGAACAGTCTGGACCCACAGTGCCTTGATGAACTGGTGGATAGTATGCCACAACGAATACAGGCATGCATCAGTGCAAGAGGATGTGCTATTGGGTATTAGAGGTACCAGTGTGTATAGCTATCTGGACCACCACCTCTGAAGGTCTTGTTGTATGGTCGTGCAACATGCAATGTGTGGTTTAAATGAGCAATAAATTTCCTGTACAGGTTCGGGAATTGTTGGAATCGAGTTGATGCAAAACCTTTTTTGATGTGTGTATTTTTGTTACCATGTTGTTTACTTGGTGAAAGACATCTAGAGGATCTGACACATAGCATGACACTAATCATACTTGCACAACAATATTTTGTAAAAACAAGTCACTGTTGCAACTTTGCAATCTGCACCTGTGAAACATGAATTCCATGTGTCGATGATAAGCAACGATGTCAGTCAAGCTGTACTTCCACTGCCACTATGATTTAGGAGGAATATGCAATACCTGGCATGCATTTCTACATGTTGATCTGCATGCAGTATGTTTTTGACATCCACCTGTGGTCACAGCTCTGAAATCCTCTTCTGCTGGAAGGCGCACATCAATATGGCCATGCCATCTCCATGGGGACCAGTATCATTGCTTAACCACAATTTTTGCTGCTATACAATGTATAAGTGTGCAGTAAATCCCCACAGATGGCTGTCGGTGTTCTCACAACTGATTATGATTGGTTCCCTCTTTTTTTACACACATTTTTATCACAGACTGATGAAATATTGTTTATAGCAGTTACTTTATATAATATAAGGGGGCCAGCCGGTGTGGCCGAGCAGTTCTAGGCCCTTCAGTCTGGAACCACACGACTGCAATGGTCGCAGGTTCAAATCCTGCCTCTGGCAAAGCTGTGTGTGATGTCCTTAGGTTAGTTAGGTTTAAGTAGTTCTAAGTTCTAGGGGACTGGTGACCTCAGATGTCCCATAGCGCTCAGAGCCATTTGAACCATTTTATAATATAAGGAACCTATTTCTTCTAATATAAGACACCTATTTCTTCACTTGTTATTAGTTTTTTATGTAATCATTCTGTATATACCTTATTGTAACAACTGTTTTACATCCTGTATGCCTGATTGGCTATCGCTGATGTAATTCAGTGTAGAACGGGTGGAGCATCATGTATTTAAATAACAGCTGCATTGCTCTCCGTAATAGTTGACATTCGTGGAATTCATAACATCTGATCCATTCACCGCCACTGCCCACCACCATGGGTATAATTTACTCTTTTTATTATTTATTATATAAGATCTGTTTTATTTGTTACTACTGTTTGTACACATCCCTCTTAATTCTTTGTACGTTCTTATTTCATTATGATGTCTGAAGAGGGTCGGTAACTGACTGAAACCAGTAACCACAAAAATTAAGGTTTCTTGTGTTCAAGACTTTATGTTCATTTTAAGGAAAGACCCTTCGTCCACATGAAAGTGAAAATGGAATACCATATCTATTATATTTGTAATTTTTATAAAAGCATGATTTTAGGTTTGCAGTTCATGTACCCACACGTTATGCAAACTTAAATAAATATTTGTTCTTCAAGTCAGGGGAAGTGGGGGTGGGGGCAGCAGCAGAGATATTTTCTTTTTTTTCCCAAGGACATCAGGAGTGCTAAATATGACCTGATTATAACTGAGGCATTTCATGTAAGCTCATGTTACGCTTGCATGCTATATGATAATGTACAAAATTGTTAATACTTCGGTATTCACAATATTTTTAGATTTTTCTTTCATGTTACTTACTGAATATTACTGTGTTGTTAAACACAGGTTTACGCTTCACTAGCTGCAAGAGTGCCAAAGATCGCACTGGAATGTCTGTAACTTTAGAACAATGCCAGATTCTTGTCACGGAGTATGATTTGGCAGAACATGAATTCCGCAGAGCTTTGGACTGCATGAGGAGGTCAGTATGTATGCATATATAGTGTTGCCTGTAATTGCTGTAAGGATTCATAAGAAAGTAATAAGAAGTGACTTAGTAAAGATAGTAGTATGAGTCTGTGCTAATTGACACTGTGTGATTACCACAAATTCATACAGTTCATGTGAATTTCAGTCACATTATGTCATTTTACACTGAAAATCCATACCATAGATAGTACTTCGAACATATCAAGATTTTTATGTAAGGAAAAGTAATACAATTGTGCTGTACATATATTGAAACTGTATGAATGTGCTAAACAAGAAGAGAAATAACAGGCCTAGCATTCAGGCAAAGAGACTATTTGTAGCACATGGATAGAAGTCAGCTGGGAAATTTTCATTTTTCGGTTATTCACAGCTACTCACAATATCTGAAGAATAATATCTGTAGATTTGATTATTATATAGGCACTTGGAGTATTGAAAGGAATTCTTTTCTCAAATGATGATTTTTGATTGTGTTCAATTTCGTACACTATTAATGCATCCAAGTGCTAATCCATGCAGTGGCATCATTCAGGTTTAAAAACCAGAAAATTTCAACCTATCACAATCAAAACGGAATATCGTGGCAACTGTGTTTTTAGCCAGAAATATGTTTATGATGGGTTCCATGGAGCTAGTAACTTCAGAAGTGTATCAGCTCTCACTTTTGAAATGTACTGTCCAGTGCAAATAATACAACATGCTGAGTTACTGACTTGCCTTGTGCCACTGTAATTAATATCCGTGCATTATTGTGAACATTGCCCAACTTCAGCTGTGTATTTCTTGAATGCCTGATCTCACACTTCATTTTATCATCTTCTTGTACATCTCATCAGATTAGTTACTTATCATTTTGGGGTTTCTGTTGTTAATTTTTTACACAAAGGCAAAAGAATTCCATGCAGAAGCTTAAAAAAGCGTTTTCTATTGTATCAAAACTGCTTATACAATGAAGGTGCTTACAAATAAAAATGATTATTAGTACATAAGTATATGTATAAGTCACAGAACAAATTATTAGCATACATCTTTTGAAATCCTAACAAAGTGTTTTTCAAGCACTTTCAATACACTATATCTCATAGCTATAGTTTTTAATAAATGACTTTTCCTTATGGAAGTCTTCTGAAAGGTAATCCATTTTTCTGTGCCCTTTTTAAGGCAGCCATTGGTGTTATATGTTAGGTACCATAATTCATATAGTAACACAATGCACTTAGTTTATGTGTGATTTTATTAATGTGTTCGCTGAAATCTTTCTGCCTCTGACAACATACAGGATATGACCTACCAAAATCAGCTGTTTACATGTTGATAGTATATGGCCCAAGAATATTTGTGGGTTTCCTGGATTTGTAGAACCATCCTAATCATTAACTCACACAATAACGAGGAGGAGGGGGATTGGTGAAGGGAAATTCGTGCACACCTTTTCGAAGTATTGTAATCTGGTCTGGTACTTTATGTTTTAAAATTTTGAAAAAAAATTTTGTTTTTAATTACTTCTTATATCAGACTCTGCAACTGTTTAAAATTTCTCAGTAAAACTTAATGCTACAATTTAAGTCTTAGTGGTGAATGTGACTTTAACAAGAGCAGGAATTGTCTGCTGGGGGAGCGACTCTTAAAACAAAGTTTTTGAAAACAAACAATGGAAAACCCAGGATGGAATAATGACAGTATTATGAAGAGGACAGATTGCTACTCACCATATAGCGGATATGTGGAGTCGCAGATAGGAACAACAAAAGGACTGTCAAACAATAAGTGTTTGGCCAAAAAGGCTTTCATCCAAATTAGACAAAACACCCACAACCACCCACCCCCGCGCGTGCACGCCCACGCCCACGCCCACACACACACACACACACACACACACATACACATACACATACACACACACACACACACACACACACACACACACACACACACACACCTGATCACAGTGTCTGGATGCCGAGACCGACCAGAAACTGTGGTAATGTGTGTGTGTGTGTGTGTGTGTGTGTGTGTGTGTGTGTGTGTGTGTGAGAGAGAGAGAGAGAGAGAGAGAGAGAGAGAGAGAGTGCTAATACAGAAAACTTATTTTGGCGTGACATAAAGTACATATTCTATTTCCGGTATGGTATGTTACACTCATATAGAAAGGCTCTATAACAGACCATATTGCAAGATGTTTCCCAAGACAGAAAGTTAAAGATGTGTTTTGAACTAGCTAGAAGTGCACTAATACACAAAGAAAGTGCATGTAAGGACAAGTACAGTAATGCAGAAGTATGCAAAATGAATTTCCAAAATTGTCAAAGCACATACACTGACCAAATTGGGAGAGCGTTTAAAATATGTTACAAGGAACATTGCAGTTTAAATTCAAATCGCACAGCATTGGATGAACAGTTGAGAACAAATAAACATACATTAGGTGAGATTTAAGATAGCATGAAAATTATCCACACTGTGGATAAAGGCCCTCCGTTAAATGTTTTGAAAGAGTTGGAAATTTTTGTTGAAAACTAGAAAAGTCCACAAAATTTATTAAACGAACAAAACTAATTTAAGTTACATGGGTTATTTGACAAAGTGCTGTAGATAAGCAACCAAAATATAATGCCTGCCATATTATCCTAACAGTGGTATTTTTGTAATGATAATTTTGGACACATATTTCTGAAGACATTTTTAATTATGTATATTTTATAATATATGTTGAAAGATACTTTAATTTTTACAGATGTATTTTTTGAAAGATCAGCAATATGTACAGATATGAGATGTCTATACACACATCTGTAAAAGAGGCAATTAAAATGTAAATTTCATTTTCTGTAGTTGTAAATTATATTTGGATACACTATACCTTGGACGTTACAAATACTGTTTTACAGTCAATTTAATCTGTGTCGCTGTCAGTGTCATCATGTAATTACTATAGTGCAGCCAGTTTAATCTTTAGTGCTGTCAGCTAACTTGAAAAATAAGTCACCATACTGGAAATGAATATGTACTTTACGCAACGTAAGTGTAAGTTTTCCATTTTATCTCAATTTGTATCTTTTACAGTGTATATTCTGATGATGCTCTTATTCATTTAAAGAGTATAATTGGTAAATAAAAAATAGTAACAGCGACTTGTGGCTGTTTACAAAAACTTGGTGAATATGACATTTTGCAACAAATGTCATATTCATAATTTCAGGTTCAGGACCCTTCTTACACATCCATATAATTTTAAAAACTATGTTCTGAATGAAAATCATTGAAAGTTAATGAAATTTGTATTTTTTTTATTTTTTCAGTGTTCATAAAGTATCCCTCCACTTGGTGTAAACATTACTGAAAATGTGTTGATGTTGATAAGATTGTGCTAAAAGATAATTTCGGGTTCTTTACCCCACTTACATATCAGAACCTATTTAAAGTGTATGTTGTTAATAAAAGTTAAAGACATTTAATGATTTTTTGTGGGCACAAAAGTACACTCCTCCCTCCCAATGGTATTATGTGTTACGGAAAATGCATTGGTATTCTAGGGTTAGTGGTGTAGGAAAGTTCTTGTAGAATGTAAGTACTTCATCATTAAAGGAGACCACTCACCAAAAAGTAGAAACATTGGGCTGTCAATAAACTTTCCTCCCGAACAGGCCACGAAGGCCCAAAGGTTCTGACCAGCCGCCGTGTCATCCTCAGCCCACAGGCGCCACTGGATGAGGATATGGAGGGTCATGTGGTCAGCACACTGCTCTCCCGGCCATATGTCAGTTTCCGAGATGGGAGCCACTACTTCTCAATCAAGTAACTCCTCAGTTTGCCTCACAAGGGCTGAGTGCACCCCGCTTGCCAACAGCGCTCGGCAGACCAGATGGTCTGTGCTAGCCCACCCCAGCGCTTAACTTCGGTGATCTGACGGGAACCAATGTTACCCCTTGGAGCAAGGCTGTTGGCAGGCTGTCAGTAGGCACACACAAAAGAAGAAAAATTTTGCTATCATTTGACAAGTTAGGGTACACACACACACACACACACACACACACACACACACACACACACACACACCTATTATACCAAAAAATGGTGCTGCACTGTGTGTGTGTGTGTGTGTGTGTGTGTGTGAGAGAGAGAGAGAGAGAGAGAGAGAGAGAGTGAGTATTTGTGTACTCCAGCACATCAAAGGATAACTGTAAAAGCTGGTAAGTTTCCCCCCTTTTGTGTGCTTATCGACAAATCAGACTTTTTGGTGAGTGGTCTCCTTTAATCCTAAAAAATTTACAACTTTATCATTACAATTATTATTCAAAGCAAGGCTTTATAATTTTAATGTCTAAAAATGTTTGAAGCACCAATATTAACAGAAATGGTTTTGTTGTGTTTTAGTGAAGGTAGCCGTAGAGAGAATACTAACAAGAACACAGGTGTTCGCAAATATGCTTTCAATAGCCTTCAATTGCTCACTCTACCTAAGGAGTACAGGCCACCTGCTGGTACTTATGGATCTGCACAAACGTGATGTGACTGTTGTGTCTTCCAGTCAAGTTCCTATATAGTGTTGTTGGTGCTCTTTGGTTCTCATAAACTTCAACCAGAAAATTACAAGAAGTGTTAGTGAGCTGCAGTTACCTGATTCTTAAATGTCCCAAAATTCATTAAAATTTGTGTGGCGTGTGTTTGCTCTAAGAGCTTATTGATGACACAGTGATGCTTCGTAAAAGATTACTCAGCATCTGATACATTTACTGGATCTACAGAAAGTAGCTTC
Organism: Schistocerca cancellata; assembly: GCF_023864275.1. Lineage (NCBI taxonomy): Eukaryota > Metazoa > Arthropoda > Insecta > Orthoptera > Acrididae > Schistocerca > Schistocerca cancellata. The sequence goes on along the minus strand of NC_064630.1, from coordinate 95,688,655 downwards.
ATAAGCTGTTCAGCTTCAGAAAACAATAAACAAATGAAATCTGCAAAATATATACAGCCAAGTGATATCTGTTTCTGCCTTTAGCAGGCAGCTTTAATAAGTACATTGTTGACAGAAATCTGTGTGCACTAAGAAAATATTCACCTTACCTAGACAGTACAAATTTTACACTGGGTGATTACTGTACATAGCAAAAGTATTATGTAATACTTCAAATTCTAAACACATATTCATCTTTTATTTGCTACTTACTCTGCACAAAATGTAACAATATAAGAAAATCAGTATTAATGGTAACACTATACTGGAATAACAATTTTTTGTTGATCTGGAAATGAGGGTGATAGATTTGTTTTGTAAAGATGTTGAAGTTTATTGATTATTGTAATGGTTGTTACTGAATTATTATTCTTGTGTAAATATATGTTTTTCATTTTTATATTAATATTTATTTTTACTTTTTTTGTTATTTGTATTATTCAGTTGATAATGCTACAGATTTGAAATGCTCTAAAAGCATTTTTTTTTTTTTTTTTTTTTTTCCAAATCTTACCTTGATAGCACAATTTCCACTCTGGTATGAGAGGCAAGATTTGTAGTACTGAATCACTGTAATGCTGTCTTGATGAGAGACTTCAGTGTCATTTTAATCTTGTACCATTTGCAGTTTTTAGATCTGAGGTATGCTTTCTACATGTAACTACTGAACTGTACAGACTGGTGCATGGCGACCAGTGCCAGTACTGAAACACTGCTTTATGTCAAACCTCTGCAAGCAGAAGTATTCCGACAATAGGGCTTACAGCTGAAGTAAAATATTTGCTTTGATGTTTAACACAGTGAGTGAACAGCTTGTGTGAAATTAAAATCCTGGTTAAATTCTGTAAGACAAGTACTCCCAGTAGATACCTATGAAAGTAAAAGTGATGACGTTATCGTAGCTTTTGGAACTATTAGTTCCTTCCCAAGGGTGGAGAGATGGGTAGATTGTAGAAGGGTGAAGAGGGAGGACAGGTCACTCACACATCAGGATGAGAGAGGCCTGCCTGTAATGAGGACAGTAGCATTAACAGTTTGAGTGATGAGTGATGTCCTCAGTATTGAAGTTAAGCTTGTCCTGCTTGTGGTTGTTTCTATATTTGCTGAAATCGATCACATACCTTGATCTTCTTCATACAATCTTTCAGTGTACTAACAGTCCTAACGTACAAGTAAATTTCAGTCCAAGACCCAATGCTTCCTTCTTTAACTGTGATAATCTCACTGCCTGTAGGACATAACATAATTGTGATTGGTAACTATCGGTTGCTCTAATGACTGCTATTTTACCAAACTAGGTGTGATCCTCCATCTGGTCTACAGTTGTAAAATCACATTCAGTAGGGCGATGGTTCAAACCCACATCCTGCCATCTAGGCTTAGGTTTTTCGTGATTTCCCTAAATCACTCCAGGCAAATGCTAGGATGTTTCCTTTGAAGAGAACAAAGCTGATTTCCTGCCTCATCCTTTCGTAGTCCCAACTTGTGCTCTGTCTCTAATGATCTCACTGCTGACAGGATGTCAATGTTTAAATCTTCCATAATGTAGGAAAAGACAGCTTTCGACCACAGCCTTCGTCAGTAAGAGAGAGATACGTACGATTCATACACACAAGCAAGCACACCTCATGCACGCTGTCTCTCTCTTACTGATGAAGGCTGTGGCCAAAGCTTTATGTAAGTGTCTTTTAATTGTGCCAGCCTGCAGCTTCACGTGTCATCTTTACAGTAAGTAGCTATCTGTCTTACCGTACATGGTTGATGTTCCTACTGGGGTTCCCATTGTTTAAATCTTCCATCCTTTTTACAGCTTTAAATCAACATTTACTTATCCTGTTTGGAGTCAGCATTTTTCAATCCATTTTTCCCTTTCTGCTTGTTTCTAATACCACCCTGTTTCATACTTTAAGTGAAAAGATTATATTTGTATCTTCTTGCACCACATTTCAGATGCTTACAGTTTCTTCTTAGATTTTCCATTGTTGTGCTGTTTAAAGACTAGGCAGTTCTATGCCCCAAATGTACAACTTGATGAAACCGTATTTTTATTTAGAGAATGGGTGAATTTTAAGAGATTTCACTCACATAATTATAAAATAAAAATGATTTATTCTTTGGAGTGCTCATCTTGTGTAATCTTACTTCTTAAATGTCAGAACTCTTTCACTTATTTTACAATGACTTTTCCAGTTCCAGTTTACATGTTCAGAAATTCATTCTCTCTTTCTTTCACAAATCATTTTAATATTTTTTACAATGCAAATTTTCTACAGGTTGCCCTTTACTTCCCATACAGCCTCCCCACTTTCAGCCTAATGAATTGTGTCACTCAGTCTTAAACATGGTATGCGTTCTCCTCTCACTCTCATTCCTGCTTTACGTTACTCTTTTACTCGTTTCAGTGCTTTTTTGTGTCAGTTGTAATGATAGGAACATGAAGACAATACAACACCCAGTCCCCAGGTGGAGAAGATCTCTGACCTGGCCTGGAATCAAACCCAGGCGGCCTCGGTTTGCAATCTGTTATGCTGACTGCACAGCTACTGAAGCAGACTAGACTTTTTAGTTTCACAATTTTTGTATTGTTTGCTACTGGTGGGATTATCATGGCAGAATTAAGATACACAGAATATATTGTAAATGGCATCAGGTATTGTGCTGCAATGATTGACTTCTGTATCAAAGCGAAGTTAACTGTCGTTGAAAAGGAATTCCTGATACGTACAACAGTAATCGATAGACAAGATTTTTAAATCCAAATGCAGTCACTTGTATTTCATTTTGAAGTGACAGCTGTCTCCATTTTATATTGCACTGACATATGTTAGTCACTGTTACATTGTAAATTACTAAAGGTATCAGGTTAATTTCTTTTAATCATTTACTCTAGGTGCAGATAGAGAATTACAAAAATGGTACATTTAATATTTAACATTCTGGTACCAACATGATTGTTGGAGATGGTACTGCAGTGTTTGTCTTGAATATATTTTGATTTATGTCATGAATAACTTTGTCTTTTATTACCAGTGTGCTACTTGTGCATTCATATGTAACTAATATGGGAGACAATTTGGGAAGACCATCAGTACGTTACAGTCTAAGTGCCTTGCTGGAGGCAGTCCAACTACTTAAACACTTTATTGAAGCATTAAGCATTCTCTGTGATAATCATATAGCTGAGACATTCTCCACAACAGGTAAAGAAGTCATGTTGTTAAACTGCTACCATTGCAACAAAGATTATTTCTATGTACAACAATAGTACTAAATATAAATGTACCAGTGAACAAAAGAATAAATGTTATTTAATAGCTAATCTGTTCTGATGTGGTACTTATTGAGAAGTCATAAATCTTAGTAAATAAAACTTGTGTTTATTAACCAACAAGTGGAATGTGCAATTACACATAGCTTTTACTTCTAGAGAGAAGAATATAACATGTACAGTGCACTTATTTTGTCTTATTATTTATTGCTAAATCTTTCTTGTTTCAACCATTTAGATGAACTGGTATGGAATCTCTATTATGACGTACAGTGTACATACCAACTTCTAAATTTAAAGTTGTATATATATTGTTATGTGGTTTAATATTGAGATGTTAATTCACATGCAGTAGCCTCAGTGTTATGAAACCTAAGAACTTTCATAAATTAAAGAAAATCTCAAGTTTTTTGTTACTTACAGATATTTGTAGCCATTAACTATAACCAAAGATTATATGATGCCCATAGATGCACTTTGCCTGTTATGTACAGTTTAGAATGTAGTTAAAAGTACAGTGTACATATAAATGTTATTTTAGATAGTGCCTCATGTGATACATTTGGTGAACAACTTATTTTAATGTATTGTACCTAATAACTAAATGTTTTAAAATGCAAACATTCCTAAGGTGCTGGTGACCAGGTTTGTTTTATGATACTGGTGGGATATTTAATAATATTTATTGTATTTATTTGTAGTTAAAATACAATGTATGAAGCATCTGAGTGGTTGTCTGTGACAGCATCATAGTTACTTTTAGAAAAGAAAAGGGGAGGGATTGGTTGTATACAGTCACGTCTGAAATCTATCATGTTGGATAGTAAAAGCACATAAATAAATTATATCCTACCACTAGACACATTTTTATGAATGAAATTCATATTGTGTGTTCTAAGGTTTAAAATATTGTCTAGTACAAATAAAAATATCTCCTTGTAAGATGGTGTTGAATGATGGAGTACACTGTATCAGAGCATTGTAATGTATGTAATTCACTATCTTTGTTCTGCGACCTCTATAGTCAAATAGGCATCTCTGTTTCAAAAGTGAAGGAACAGAATTTATCAGCAAAGGGTAAAGAAATGGTTTGGGGAGGAGGGGTGGGGAATGGGGACTTGGACAAGTAAAGACGTTAGCAAGAATCTTACACAGTGAATGGTACCTCAGGAGTTATCTACTGCAATTTCAACAAACAGTAGCAAAATTTGGTATTTATAACAATAAAAATCATCTTATCCACAGCAAAATGTAAGAGGGGAAGAGATTTTTCAGTTTCTTCTTACATCACATCTCTGGTGATTTGGAGGCCTAGATCTGTGTTATTGTTACTGATCACAATATTCTTTGTTTGTGCTGCTAGTACTCTCATATATTGTTTTTTAGCTCTCCTATTTTTTGTTGTCCTTGCTTTTATTTATCCTCCAAGGCATGTGTCAGTCTTTTTCCTATTTTACTTAACTGCCTTTCATCTTTACATTACCCATTTTCCTCTTGCTCACAGAATATGTTAATCAAATCAAATTGATAATATTAAAAGAGAAAAGGAATTAAAGTTGAAAACAACATGGATAAGAAGTTGGATATCTCAAAAGAGAGAACCCATAGCTAATTTTAGCACAACACTTTGGAGTGGGTTTGCAATGCATGAATGTAAATTAAGCTGTAGGAAGCAGAAGATAAAAAGTCTCACGGTACTGTTTGTCCTGCTTTCGGATGGTATTTCAGTAACTAACCAGATTCATGAGAACTGGTGCGTAATGCTTCAACTGTATGTGTTTTTCAAAAGAAGTTTTATTTTATGTGCTTATATGACTGCCTGGCCTTGGTTATTAATTGTGGTTTTCTGCCTTTTAGATAGATATTATTCATTTCCTGGGTCTTCATTTAATTATACCTTTTAACCTGTCACTTTCTACACACTACAATGTGAAAGTAGCAGATCACACAACTTCAGTAAAGATCAGGTGATCAAACTAGAATCATGGATATTACTCAACATGAACGTGAACACTTTCCATGGTGGTGTTGTATACGGAATGCTTCCATAAATGTTATGTCTGAAAGTAAGTAGTCGAAGGAAGAAGCAGAAACCAAATTGTAGTGCAGTTATTTTTGAGCATTTCATAGCATACACTGAGGACATTAGTTGTGTTATTCATAGTTATATTTCTTTGAAATTAACTTTGCACTCATAAATTATGATGCAAGTGTTTATAACATAATTTTCACACTTCATGCATTCAAAGAGTTTACACCCATAGGTTCTTCCTTTTTATGGACTAACTTTACAACAGTGGCACAGTTGACAACATTTTTCATACTTAATGTAGACTGAGTATTATGCATAAGTGGTGTACCTTTTCTTTATTGCATCATAACCAAATTTGGCTAAATGTTCAAAAGGTGGCTGGTTAAATTATTTTAAAGCATTCAGATATAATGCCAAAAAGTTAATGCCTCTGTAACATACACATATACTTAAATTTTAGAGATGAAGAGGTATATAATTTTGACTCATATAAATAAAATTTTGTATTGACATTCTTGTTGTGTGTTCAGAATAAGTATTATATTACCATTTAAACAATTTTTATGTAGTAGTTCTTTGTCTTTCTCAAAAACTGTTGTAATCATCAAATAATCGTATTATATTCATGCGTTCCCTAAAAGGGAAAAACACTGTTGTAAAACCTGTTGTTACAAATCTTGTATTGTACTCAAAAAGATATTTTAATGATGACAATCGAAACAGATTGCTGCAAAAGCAGATGTATTGTATTCTGAAGCAGTAAAAAAGTCTGAAACATTGTGGAATTTCATTTAATTATGCATGCACATACTAAAAATCTTTATACGGGGCTCAAAATCCACTTTTTTAAAACCCATAAAATAGATGGAAAGGAAAAAAATCATCTAAATCACTACAGATTTGGAAGTTATGCTGTAGCTGATAGTAAAAAGTGCAGGAGACTTTCAGAATTCAGTGCGTACAAAAGTGAAACAGAGAGAAGGAAATGGGATAGAAAATCAAGTGAGTCCCATGGCAGAAATACATTCCACTTCAAGATATGGGGTATGAAAGATAAAATTGGTGCAACAATTTAAACACAAATTTGGAAAGTTCAAAATCATGGAAGACTATGCCATTGAAGCACAAAATGATTGCTCACTCATTTTAGTTTACCAAATTGTGTTTAAGATGCAGACTGGTGGTGAAGGCAAACTTATGGTGTCCAAGTACAAAATCAAAAGACCTCTCATTCTACTCTCTTTTCAGTATAGTGCAAGACAATATAAATAGTCATTTGTTTTGATTAAATTTAAAATGGGCCTTGCATTGAGATTGATCATCGTACTAAATATGCTGTGCATGTTTAATTTGTGGTTTTTACAAACAAGCTACATGTATTTGTCATATTTTATTTTATTTGCAGAGATATCTGGTTTCAGCTTTACAGTTATCATTGTATCTGAAACCAGTTATCAGTGGAAATAAAATCAAATGGATGAAAACTGATTCCACAATTTATCTAGATTTGAAAGTCACCAGCATCCTCCAAAAGTCAGATTCAGTTCGGTCCATATGGCAGTATTCCTTTTGGAATATGTGAAGACTAAATGGTGGAAACTTGTGTGTGTGTGTGTGGGGGGGGGGGGGGGGGGGGGATACAAAAAAAAAAACTTTAAACGTTTGTACGAAATTCTTTTGGGTTGTAAAATGCATCATGCTGCAAAATTTTGACCCATTTAAGCCATTTACAGTAGTGTCCACAATCTTGGTTTGGTACTTTATGATATGACATGTTCCACAAGAGAGGATAATTTTGTGGAATCTGACTGCAGCTGTAAAAACCAGAAACATGCAACTGTAAATCTGTCCACAGTACTTGCTACCAGACCACAGGAAATTAACTTCATAAAAATTTAAATGCACAAAAAGAAAGGATCATTTATGTGAAAAAGAGGAATAAAATAAAGTTTTCAGAAGAAATAATGGGGAAAAAGAAAACAAGGGAACTGCTAGTGACATTCATTTTCCAGCATCATCTGTTTTAAGAATTGCCTACCTAGATAGAATATTTAACCAACTTTTGTGTCCAGTATTTGAGGGTGTTTTTTTCCTCCATAGGAACAGGAAGATGTGTACAACAAGATTTCACATTGTTTCTCACTCTGTTAAAGAGGAGAAACTTTCATACTTTTGCTATTAAGTGAGCAGCATTAGAATGATGAATTGGATTTGTAACAAGTGATGAATAGGGGCCAGTGAAGAAAGTTGGCAGTTTTTAAGATCCCTTGTTCAAATGCTGGAGGGGCAGTAGAATGGACTGTGGGCATATGGAAATTTTGTAATGTCCAGTTAATAGATATGCTAATCCTGATGATTACTCATTTTCATAAAAGAACCAACAAAACAAGAATGTCTTTTCAGATCCAAGTCATCTATTAGTTGCTTCTGACTTTGATGTGAGGTAAGCATTAATTCACATCTTTAAAACATATTTTGTAATATTTAAAAGTAGACTTTGGTGTTGTAAATATGTGACTAGTACCAAATACAATTCTATTCTTGTGCTGACTGAGACCAATTTGGTAAGCACAGCAGATGGCCTGGTTACATGTTTATCTGTTGACTGTACAGCATTACATAATAATTACACAATTAAAGTGGTTATAATAAACATGTAAAATATTTCAGCCATTACATAGATATAGAAATGAGGCTATATTATCATTAGGGATTGTATACCTTGGATTTGTAAAACACAAATAATAGTTACAACACTTGTTAAGCATTCTCTACAAAGCTCTACATTTATAAAACACAATTTATAAAACTATCAACATAAGGTTCATAAATAGTTAATACCAGTCATAACAACTTAGATCTGCCTCAACATTTTTTAATTCAGTATAAAAAATAATCTGTAGCAAATATATTATATTAGAAGTAAATAAGCAAGCATTTACAAAAGATGGCAGAAAATTACCCATGTATGTCTAAGTGACAGAAATATTATTTTTTGTTTTTTGAAAGATAAATATCACAATGGAAAATTCATTTCACAAGCAATGTTAATGATGAGAGGTAGAAGGATCATTAAGAATAACTTTTGTTTCTTATTCTGATAGTATGAATAAAAGCAATGGCTAACTACTTTGTGGTGTATATATCATTGAATTACATTTGTGGGATTTGTGCTTAGTCACAACCAAGTCTCCCAGTATTTCAGTGCAGTGAACATCACTTTTGTTACTGAAAGTCAAATTCTTTGAGTGACTATTACAAATTAATTTCACTGTCAGAAACTCCTCGTTGACTATTTCCTTTCTCTCTCCATTGCCCTTTCTAACATTTTACTTTCAGGACTTACTTATATGTAGAAATAAATTGGTGCTTTTTCCTACCCTTCCATATTGGTTCCAGGAAAAATGTCTGTCTGAATTTTGTACATTCGCAAACACAGTGGTGCTGCTGACTTTTAGAACCCTTGTCTATGCAACTAAATTCCACCTTCATTGCCCCCAAAAGCTGTGAGATGTGGCTTGTCTACTTTCTTATCAGACCATACAGCATTGTTTTTAAATTGGCAGAATTAAGTTTTATTGGTTAAATTGCTTTGAAGTGAGCTGTTGTGATAATGATTCCCATCAATAGATACAATGCTTCAGCTCACAGTTTGCAATTTGAAAATATGAACTGCAAAACATGAATAAAGCATTCTGATTGCTCTGCTGATCAGAATTTTTTAAAAAAGAAAATAAATCATTTCTTTGTGTTCATAGAAATAGTCCAACACCAGTGAAAACGTGAGATAGATCTCATTTTTACATAAATTAACCGTGAAAACTTATTCCAGTAACTCCTGCTCACAGAAAAAAGCATGTTTCATGTAGCACGAAATGTCATTCAAGCCACCATTGCGATGAACAGAACCACAGTCTTCACCTGCACTTATGCTGCTATAGCCCAGGTTGTCAGGACTGCTCACAGACCACCAACGATGGTAGCCTGTAGTTGATAATGGCTCACCTGTTAATTTATTAGCACATATAAAATTTAAAATGTCATTTAAAAGTTATCTTATAGAGAACCTAGATATAAATGAGAGTAAAATACTTTGACACGATGGTGACCTCTTTTGCTTAGCAGTTAGAGATAAGTGAATTATGAAAATTAGTAGTAATAGTTATCAAAATTTATTTTAAGATATATAATAAAAAAATTATAAAATGTCTATTTTATAACAATGGCTGTATGCTATGCTACATATTTGTGTAAACTGTGAATTTATTTATTTGGAGAATGTCGTGAAGTTATTTGGCAATACTTGTTATATCATTGAACTATAGAAGAAATGAATTCTGCAGATCACTTATGTTTGAGATAACATTGGGTGCACATTGGTTACTTTGTATTTTTGTACTTTGGCTGCATGGGATTATTCTCCAGTGACTTCAAAGTTCAAAATACAATTCAGTAATATAAATGAAATGAATGATGTGGTGCATTAAATGCACATTAGGCAATTGTAGGAGTCAAATCGTATTACGGCCATCCTGATTCTCATTTCCTGTATATTAAATAAAACTGTAAACAAAAAAATGAACATCTTGCATGACAGTATTGGTTTGAATATAGCCAGACAAATACTTGGTCTTGGAGTCATGTCTGACACGTGTTTTTGTTTAAAATCCATCATACGTTTCAGTGTCAACGTCTTTAAATGTGACAAGAATTACTCTCTCCAAAATGACATGTAAATGTTAACTGTTTACATCTAGACTGTAAGTCATTGTTAATAACTGTTCAACTAGAATCATTATTTTGATGAAGAATAGCATGTAAATTTCAATCAACTTTTTTATTGTATGATGCATAGCCATCAGAGATAGAGCAAATATGAGTCTACTGTTGAGGTTTGCTTACATTAGAAATAAAGGCACTGCTTTTATGTCAGAGGTATATTGGCTTCCTTTCTACCACTAGAGTTCTGTGAGTATGTCATAGCTCAATGAGGTACTTAAAACTTTCAACAAAGTGCAGGAGCATGTAGGGGAACTATGACCCAAGTTTAAAATGATAGCTGGCCACGCACTGGATAGTGTACAGTCACCATGAAGAAACTTCTCAAGAAACAGAGTCTACTGCATAATACGTGCAAAACAAAGCATAATGCTATAGTAGATAGAAAGAGGCTGAATTAAATGTTTTTGGCTGTCAATAGAGCAATGTGTGATGACTTCAATGACTACCATAGCAGAATATTCAAATGATCTTTCACAGATCCCAAAGAAATTCTGGTTGTATGTAAAGGCTCTCAGTGACATCAAAGTGAGTGACCAGTTGCTCATGATTGAGAATTGAAATTGAGGTTAGCACAGCAAAAGGGGAAGTGCTTAATTCCATTTTCAAATGTTCCTTTACAAAATAAAACCCTAGAAACTGCCCCAACTTAATCCTCATACCACTGAAAAGATGAGTGAAATAAGTGTTAATGTCAGTGGTCTTGAGAATCAGCTGAAATTATAAAATGTAACAAAGCTCTGGGGCCCAATGAAATCCCAATCAGATTCTATACTGAATTTATGATGTGAGTTACCCCTCTGCTAACTGTAATCTATTGCAGAGCCCACAAAGAAAAAATTATGCCCAGTAGTTCAAAGAAAGCACAGGTGACACCAGTTTGCTAGAAGAAGGGATCCACAAAACTACTGCCCAATATCCTTGACATCAATTGATTGTAGAATCTTAGGACATATTCTCAACTCAAACATAATAAGGTATCTCAAGCAGAAAGACATCCTCCATGTCAACCAGCGTGAATTCCAAAAGCATTGATCATGTAAAACCCAATTCACAGTTTTCTCACATGACACAAAAGTTTCTGATGAAGACAGTCAGGTAGATGCAGTACTTCCTGATTTCTGAAAATTATTCGACTCAGTACCACATCTACACTTATTGACAAAAGTATGATCATATGAGGTATAAAACAAAATTTATGACTGGATTGAGGATCTTATGGTAGGGAGGGTGCAGTATGTAGTCGCGGATGGAGAGTTGTCTTCAGATGTAGAAATAGCTTCGGATGTGCCCCAGAGAAATGTGTTGGCTCCCTTACTGTTCATATTCTTTATTAATGATCTTGAGGATAATATTAAGAGCAACCTCAGAGTTTTTGCAAATGACAGTTATCTGTTGTGAAGTATTGTCCCAAAGAAGCTGTGTGTGTATTCAATCTGATCTTGCAAAGATTTCAAAGTGGTCCAAGTATTTACAAGTTGTTTCAAATTTTTAGAAATATAAAATGGGGCACTTAACAAAATTAAAAAATGTAGTATCGTATGGCTATAATATCAATGAGTCACAGCCAGAATTGGCCAGCTTCCACAAATACCTAGGTGTAATACTTTTTAGGGTGACAAAATAGAATGATTTAATGATCGCATATGCTCAGTTGTGGAAAAAGCAGGTGGTAGACTTTATTTCATTGGTAGAATACTGGGGAAATTCAATTTGTCTCCAAAGGTGATTGTTTACAAATCATTCATGCAACCTGTTCTGGAATAGGGCTCAGGTGTGTAGAGCCTGTACCAAGTAGGAATAGCAGGGGATACTGAATGTATACAGAGAAGTGCATCACACATGGTTACAGGTTTGTTTGATGTGTGTGAGAGTGCCACAGTGACGCTGAAGAAACTGAACTGGCAGACTCTTGAAGTCAGACATATGCTCTCCTGAGAAAGCCTACTTACAGAGTTATTCTTGGAATGTAATACAATCCCATACTCAATGCTCACTTAGGGATTGTGAGGACAAGATTAATTACAGTACACGCAGAAGCATTTAAATAATCATTCTTCCCATGCTGAGTATGTGAATGGTATGGGAGGAAATCCTAATAACTAGTGCAAGGGCGATATCCTCAACCATGCAGTGACTTCAGAGTATAGATGTAGATTTCGATGTATGTGTAGGTATATGAAGAGACACAGATTGCTTTCTACTTGTTGATCTGTTCTCTCTTACTAAAGTGTGCAAGAGTGTAAGGCTCGCTGTGACTTAGCAGGAAATATGAGTGCTCAGTCTTGCTGTTGTAAAGTAGCATTGACAGGACAAAAATGATCAATTGTTGGGATCGGATGGCCTCTAACAAAGCTGTGTTTTCAGGGACTGTGAAGGATGTATCACAAAAAGTAAGTGATGCTATGTATACAACAGCAAATGTGCTCCATAAGAGGAAGAGTAATGTCTGAACAAAAAGAGTACTATTTGTATATTTTTTTGGTCAAAGCAATTTCTGTTTATGGGCTAATAGTGAGCTGTGTAGCTAATGAGTCATTTCTGTAACGTTTTCAAAGACTGCTGCAAATTTATTTAATAATAATTTAATTTAATAATAATAATAATTAATCACACTTTGTCCTGTTTTCTTGTACTTTCATCAGACACGCAGTAATGTGTGAAAAGTGTGTGTATGACCATAATTGTTAGACATTCTGTGAATAGAGATTAAATATTGAAATAAATTTACAGCAGTCTTTGAAAAAGTTTTATGAATATTTATTTTATTTTATCTATTTATTTATTTATTGTTCCGTGGGACCAAATTAAGGAGAAGTCTCCATGGTCATGGAACGAGTCAATACATGAAATTATAACACGATATCCGAAATTATAACACGATATCCGAAAATTACCTCGAGCAATTAAACAGAGAACCGACTCATGGAGATAACATCTTGGACCTACTGATAACAAACAGACCCGAACTTTTCGACTCTGTAAGCGCAGAACAGGGAATCAGTGATCATAAGGCCGTTGCAGCATCCCTGAATATGGAAGTAAATAGGAATATAAGAAAAGGGAGGAAGGTTTATCTGTTTAGCAAGAGTAATAGAAGGCAGATTTCAGACTACCTAACAGATCAAAACGAAAATTTCAGTTCCGACACTGACAATGTTGAGTGTTTATGGAAGAAGTTCAAGGCAATCGTAAAATGCGTTTTAGACAGGTACGTGCCGAGTAAAACTGTGAGGGACGGGAAAAACCCACCGTGGTACAACAACAAAGTTAGGAAACTACTGCAAAAGCAAAGAGAGCTTCACTCAAAGTTCAAACGCAGCCAAAACCTCTCAGACAAACAGAAGCTAAACGATGTCAAAGTTAGCGTAAGGAGGGCCATGCGTGAAGCGTTCAGTGAATTCGAAAGTAAAATTCTATGTACCGACTTGACAGAAAATCCTAGGAAGTTCTGGTCTTACGTTAAATCAGTAAGTGGATCGAAACAGCATATCCAGACACTCCGGGATGATGAAGGCATTGAAACAGACAATGACACGCGTAAAGAAGCTAAACGATGTCAAAGTTAGCGTAAGGAGGGCCATGCGTGAAGTGTTCAGTGAATTCGAAAGTAAAATTCTATGTACCGACTTGACAGAAAATCCTAGGAAGTTCTGGTCTTACGTTAAATCAGTAAGTGGATCGAAACAGCATATCCAGACACTCCGGGATGATGAAGGCATTGAAACAGACGATGACACGCGTAAAGCTGAAATACTAAACACCTTTTTCCAAAGCTGTTTCACAGAGGAAGACTGCACTGCAGTTCCTTCTCTAAATCCTCGCACAAACGAAAAAATGGCTGACATCGAAATAAGTGTCCAAGGAATAGAAAAGCAACTGGAATCACTCAACAGAGGAAAGTCCACTGGACCTGACGGGACACCAATTCGATTCTACACAGAGTACGCGAAAGAACTTGCCCCCCTTCTAACAGCCGTGTACCGCAAGTCTCTAGAGGAACGGAAGGTTCCAAATGATTGGAAAAGAGCACAGGTAGTCCCAGTCTTCAAGAAGGGTCATCGAGCAGATGCGCAAAACTATAGACCTATATCTCTGACGTCGATCTGTTGTAGAATTTTAGAACATGTTTTTTGCTCGAGTATCATGTCGTTTTTGGAAACCCAGAATCTACTATGTAGGAATCAACATGGATTCCGGAAACAGGCATCGTGAGAGACCCAACTCGCTTTATTTGTTCATGAGACCCAGAAAATATTAGATACAGGCTCCCAGGTAGATGCTATTTTCCTTGACTTCCGGAAGGCGTTCGATACAGTTCCGCACTGTCGCCTGATAAACAAAGTAAGAGCCTACGGAATATCAGACCAGCTGTGTGGCTGGATTGAAGAGTTTTTAGCAAACAGAACACAGCATGTTGTTATCAATGGAGAGACGTCTACAGACGTTAAAGTAACCTCTGGCGTGCCACAGGGGAGTGTTATGGGACCATTGCTTTTCACAATATATGTAAATGACCTAGTAGATAGTGTCGGAAGTTCCATGCGGCTTTTCGCGGATGATGCTGTAATATACAGAGAAGTTGCAGCATTAGAAAATTGTAGCGAAATGCAGAAATATCTGCAGCGGATGGGCACTTGGTGCAGGGAGTGGCAACTGACCATTAACATAGACAAATGTAATTTATTGCGAATACATAGAAAGAAGGATCCTTTATTGTATGATTATATGATAGCAGAACAAACACTGGTAGCAGTTACTTCTGTAAAATATCTGGGAGTATGCATGCGGAATGATTTGAAGTGGAATGATCATATAAAATTAATTGTTTGTAAGGCGGGTACCAGGTTGAATGGTTCAAATGGCTCTGAGCACTATGGGACTTAACATCTGTGGTCATCAGTCCCCTAGAACTTAGAACTACTTAAACCTAACTAACCTAGGGACATCACACACATCCATGCCCGAGGCAGGATTCGAACCTGCGACCATAGCAGTCGCGCGGTTCCGGACTGAGCGCCTAGAACCGCTAGACCACCGCGGCCGGCGTACCAGGTTGAGATTCATTGGGAGAGTCCTTATAAAATGTAGTCCATCAACAAAGGAGGTGGCTTACAAAACACTCGTTCGACCTATACTTGAGTATTGCGCATCAGTGTGGGATCCGTACCAGATCGGGTTGACAGAGGAGATAGAGAAGATCCAAAGAAGAGCGGCGCGTTTCGTCACAGGGTTATTTGGTAACTGTGATAGCGTTACGGAGATGTTTAACAAACTCAAGTGGCAGACTCTGCAAGAGAGGCTCTCTGCATCGCGGTGTAGCTTGCTCGCCAGGTTTCGAGAGGTTGCGTTTCTGGATGAGGTATAGAATATATTGCTTCCCCCTACTTATACCTCCCGAGGTGATCACGAATGTAAAATTAGAGAGATTAGAGCGCGCACGGAGGCTTTCAGACAGTCGTTCTTCCCGCGAACCATACGCGACTGGAACAGGAAAGGGAGGTAATGACAGTGGCACGAAGAGTGCCCTCCACCACACACCGTTGGGTGGCTTGCGGAGTATGAATGTAGATGTAGATGTAGATGTAGATATTAGAAACAGATAAAATGAAATATAAAAAAAACATATTCAGGTGACAAGTCGTAAATTTAAATAAAGAAAATCAACAATGTAACACTGGAATTTGCTTAATTTTTTAGCTCTTTCAGGAGCTCCTCGACAGAATAGAAGGAGTGAGCCATGAGAAAACTCTTCAGTTTAGACTTAAAAGAGTTTGGGGTACTGCTAAGATTTTTGAGTTCTTGTGGTAGCTTATTGAAAATGGATGCAGCAGAATACTGCACTCCTTTCTGCACAAGAGTCAAGGAAGTGCATTCCACATGCACATTGGATTTCTGCCTAGTATTAACTGAGTGAAAGCTGATAACTCTTGGGAATAGCTAATATTGCTAACAACAAACGACATTAAAGAAAATATGTACTGTGAGGGCAACGTCAGAATTCCCAGACTATTGAATAGGGGCCGACAAGAGGTTCTCGAACTTACACCACATAGCTCGAACAGCCCGTTTTTGAGCCAAAAATACCCTTTTTGAATCAGAAGAATTACCCCAAAAAATAATACCATATGACATAAGCGTATATACTTAAACACTTACACACACACACACACACACACACACAGATTGGACAGGACTTTGTGACCACTGACCTACTATCGATATAAACACATCCAGGCAACAGCAGCATCACCTGGCAAGGAATGACTGCTGGTCAAGACACAAACATGATGCATGTAGTATCAGTGACCATGCCATCTGTGTTTAGAATGGGGAAGTCGTGTGATCCTTCTGAGTTTGACCGAGGGAAGCTTGTGATGGCCTGGAGGTTTGGCACAAGTGTTTTGGAAACTGCATGACTTGTCTGGTATTAAAGAATTGCTGAGGTGAGTGTCTGTAATACGTGGTGAAACCATATCCAGACTTTATGGGGTTGGGTGGCCACCCTTCATTATGAGCTTCGGACGTCATAGGCTGGGCAGACTGGTAAAACAGAACAGGCAGTGCACTGTGGCAGAACTAACATAAGACTTTAATGCTGGGCAGAATACAACTGTGTCTAAACACACAGTGCACTGAACACTCCTAACAATGGGATTCCACAGCCAACGACCCATGAATGTGCCAGTGTTAACATAACGACTTTGGCAACTACAACTGGAATGGACCCGTGACCATTGTCATGGTCTGATGAATCCTGATACTTTCTTCATCACGCTGATAGGAGGGCACAAATCCGTTGTCTTCCAGGGGAGCAGCTCCTTGACACCTGCACTGCAGGACAAAGGCTAGGTGGTGGTGACTCCATTATGCTCTGGGGAAAATTAACATGAGCATCCACGAGTCCAGTGGAGCTTGCACAAGGCATCATGAGGGCCAAGGAGTATCATACACAGGTTGCAGACCACAAACACCCCTTCATGGTGATCATGTTTCCTGACGGCAGTGGCATTTTTCAGCAGGGTAATCGGCCATTTCACAATCCCGGGAGTGTGATGGAGTGATTCAAGGAACACAGTGGCGAGTTCCAATTGATGTTCTGACCCCACAACTCACCAGATCTGAACGCAATTGAACACATCTGGGATGTTACTAAACTTGGTTTCAGAGATCATCACCGTCCCTCCCTGGAATTTACAGGAATTAGGTGACTTGTGTGTGCAGGAATAGTGCCAACTCCCTCCAGCAACCCACCAAGGCCTCATTGCTTCCAAGCCATGATGTGTTGCTTCTGTTATCTATGCCAAAGGTGGAGGTACCGGCTATTAGGTAGGTGGTCATAATGTTCAGGTTGATAATTGAATGTTCAAATACACACTTCTACATATATCTACACACATATGAATAATACACACATACAGATATACACAGTATGTCTGCCCTAAGTCATCAGGCGCATTTTATCTGGTGTTTTGGTAGCTATCTGTGATTTTGTTTTTTCAGTGTGTTGCTGGAGTCAGCCCAAACAAATGTCAGTTTGTTTACCAGAACAAACAGAATTATCTTTAAAGCAAAATTTTACAAGCTCATTTGATAGAGCGGTACCAAATTAGTCTAGTGTAATATTCATTTTGCTGGTATGTATTAACTAGGACAGTAAAATATGAAGAATAACCTCAGTGACAGAGCAGCTATACAGCATTATGTTAGCAGTCAGCATGGGCCGGGGTGGCGGTATTGCTGCTAGAGTACTGGTTATTCTTTATGTTTTACTGGCCCCATTAATACATATTGATAAAAAGAAAATCACACTAGACTAATTTGAGATGCTCTATCAAATCAGCCTGTAAAATTTTGATTGAAAAATCTTTTTGTTTGCAACGAAGACAAACCAGTGCTTTATGTCGACAGTGGCTGTTGCATGGAAGACTTGATAATCAGTATTTGTTTGGACTGGCTCCAGCTACATATTGCAACAAAGAAAAATTGTAAATACGTGCTGAAACAATAGTAAAAATGTCCGTGGCAAGTTGTGGGAGAGATATCTGGTATATAATAACCAGAGTCACCACAAGTTCTGGAAATCAGGGAATATCAGGAAATTTCAAATGTATCAGGGAAATTTGAAAAAAAAAAGAAAAAAAGAAACACTGGAAAAATCTCATTTTTTATCTCAGTAGCACGAAACTGTTTGTTTACCGAGTTGCCATGCTTTGTCGCTGGCTGGGCATAGCTGAGTAAGTGCGCCTCTTCCCTACGCTCTCATTCTTACTGCTTCTCTCCTTCCCATCCCTCCCCTTAGCTTGCAGTCAGAGCTGCCACTACTACTTGCTGCTAGCCTAGCAGCTGCCGATGAGAGAGAGGGAGGTGTCCAGAGATGGTTGATGAAGTGGCCAGTTACAGCGGTTGTGTGTGCATGAGTTGCGTCCAGTGATTGTGCGAATGTGTGTGTGCTTTTGTTTTCTGATAAAGGCTATGGCCAAAAATTGTGTGTGTGTGATAGTCTTTCCTATGTGCCTGTCTGTGTCTGAGCGATCCTCTTTACCGTGAGTTGCTACTTATCTTCATTGGTGTTGATTCTCAGAGTATTTGTGCAAGTTATCTGTTGCCTGGGTGATCACCACAATCTCATTTCATCAACATGGTGACTGTGACATGCGGATAGCTGGCCACACGAATGGACTACCATGGCATGCCAAAACTGCAGGCCATTTCTGTGGGCATCTAACAGATCGGGCCTGCCAATCTGAAGCCCGCAGTTTCCCACTAATGTGCCAGCCTTGCCTGTTGGATCTATTCTCATTGATCTGTCCACAGGCAGGGTCTGTCTGTGTGTGGTGTAATGTGGATTTTCATGGTTTATCCATGGACCCAGGACTGTGGTGCTCCTCAGCAGGCCAAAGGCAATGGATTTCAGGAATTGCAACCGTGTCACCACAAGTACATTGTACAGTGCAGTGTTTTATAGAAATTTTATTTATTCTATTACATTTTGGCACTTCGAAAGTAGTTTATGTAGTGGAAAGTGTGGACGATAAGAAGAAGAAAATTGTGGCAGTTGCTGGTAGTTTATACTCATGTATTTCTTGAAAGAAAAATCATGCAATACCTGTAGAATAATAGACACAACAAAGTGGGTAATAACCAACAATAATGAACATAGTAGAACCAACATTTTTTTGGTGGTCACCTATAGTGTCAGTTTACACAACTCTTCCCCACCTTATACATTTCTTTCAAGAGGCCTACTTTTATCTGAGGTTATTGCTGAAAGCAGTGAAGGTGTTTTAAAACACTCTTGTGGATGGAATGAAATGCGTATTTTTGTCACCAAATGGGTTTCACTTTATTGAAATAAAATAACATCAGTGGTCTTAATGAAACATATATACCATTTTATAGCATTTCGGCCACTAAGGCCTTTGTCAGCAGTAGACACACACACACACACACACACACACACACACACACACACACACACACACACACACGAACGCAACATGCACACACATCTGCAGTCTCAGAGAGCTGAGACCACACTGCGAACAGCAGCAGCAGTGCATGATGGGAGTGGTGACTGGGTGGGGGTAAGGGGGAGGCTGGGGCGGGGAGGGGGAGGGATAGTATGTTTGGAGTGGCGGACAGTCAAGTGTTGCAGTTTAGACGGAAGGCAGGAGAGAAGGTGCGGAGGGGGGAGGGGCTAAGTAGCAGAAAGGAGAGAAATAAAAGAAATTAAAAGACTGGGTGTGGCGGTGAAATGACGGCTGTGTAGTGCTGGAATGGGAACAGGGAGGGGGCTGGGTGGGTGTGGACAGTGACTAACGAAGGTTGAGGCCAGAAGGGCTACGGGAACGTAGGATGTATTGCAGGGAAAGTTCCCACCTGCGCAATTCAGAAAAGCTGGTGTTGGTGGGAAGGATCCATATGGCACAGGCTGTGAAGCAGTCATTAAGATGAGGGATATCATGTTTGGCAGCGTGTTCAGCAACCGGGTAGTCCACTTGTTTCTTGGCTACAGTTTGTCGGTGGCCGTTCATGCCGACAGACAGCTTGTTGGTTGTCATGCCTACATAGAATGCAGCACAGAGGTTGAAGCTTAGCTTGTAAATCACATGACTGGTTTCACAGGTAGCCTTGCCTTTGATGGGATAGGTGACGTTAGTGAGCGGACTGGAGTAGGTAGTGGTAGGAGAATGTATGGAACAGGTCTTGCATCTAGGTCTATTACAGGGGTATGAGCCATGAGGTAAGGGATTGGGGGGTTGTGTAAGGATGGACGAGTGTATTGTGTAGGTTGGGTGGACGGTGGAATACCACGGTAGGAGGTTTGGGAAGGATAGTGGGCAGGACATTTCTCATTTCAAGACATGATGAGAGTAATCCAAACCCTGGCGGAGAATGTAATTCAGTTGCTCCAGTCCCAAATGGTACTGAGTTACGAGGGGAATGCTCCTCTGTGGCCGGACTTTGGGAGGTGGTGGGAGACTGGAAAGATAAGGCACGGGAGATTTGTTTTTGTACAAGGTTGGGAGGATAATTACAGTTGGTGAAGGCTTCAGTGAGACCCTCGATATATTTTTAGAGGGACTGCTTATTACTGCAGATGCGACGACTATGGGTGGCTAGGCTTCCATACCAAGCAGTCCCTTCCATTAGATTAGATTAGATTAGATTAGATTTACTTTCATTCCAATTGATCCGTAGTGAGGAGGTCCTCCAGGATGTGGAACACGTCAGAAAAACAACAATACATGACAAATATTTACAACTAAAACAAATAAGCTAATGTACCATTCCACAGGTCCCAAGTGGAATGATCGTCATTTTTTAATGAACACTAAGAGTCATTTTACAAATACTAATGCACTGAATTTAAAATAAAAAAGTTTTTTATTTATTTATAAAGTAATAAACATGTAATACAACTACTGTAATACTTATTTACAATGAACACATTACTGCACTGAAATGGTGCAGAAGTTAGATTATACTTACACACTTACACACACACACACACACACACACACACACACACACACACACAAATTTTCAGTGAATACATTACTGCACTGAAATTGTGTAGAAGTTATGTTGTACTTGTATACAAATCAGTTGGTTTTACTAAGAAATTCATCAATGGAGTAGAAGGAGTTGGCCAGCAATAAATCCTTTAGGCTTCTCTTAAACTGAATTTCATTGGTTGTTAAGCTTTTTATGGCTGCTGGCAAGTTATTGAAAATGTGTGTTCCTGAATAATGCACACCTTTTTGTACAAGACTAAGTGACTTTAAATCCTTGTGAAGATTATTCTTATTTCTAGTATTGATTCCATGAATTGAGCTGTTGGTTTGAAAAAGAGATATATTTTTAATGACAAACTTCATTAAGGAATAAATATATTGGGAAGCTGTAGTTAGTATCCCTAGTTCCCTAAACAGGCTTCTGCAGGATGTTCTTGAGTTCACACCACATATAGTTCTTACTGCACGTTTTTGTGCCCAGAAAACTTTAGCTTGGCTTGATGAATTCCCCAAAAAAATAATCCCATATGACATTATGGAATGAAAGTAAGCATAGTATGCCAGCTTTTTCATTTTTATATCCCCTATGTCTGACAAAATTCGCATTGCAAACAGAGATTTGTTAAGACGCTTCAGCAGTTCTGTGGTGTGCTCCTCCCAGTTGAATTTATTATCAAGCTGTAATCCCAAGAATTTAACACTGTCCACGTCTTCTATCTTCTTGTCATCGTATGTTAGACATATACTCTTGGGACACCCCTTACAAGTTCTGAACTGCATGTAGTGTGTTTTTTCAAAGTTTAGTGACAAAGAATTGGCTAGGAACCAGTGATTAATGTCCACAAATATTTTATTGGCTGATCTTTCTAAGACAACACTTGATTTGCTATTTATTGCAATGTTTGTATCATCAGCAAACAAAACAAACTTGGCATCTGGTAATGTTACTGATGAAAGGTCATTTATATACACAGTCTACTATGCGAAATATGGATTTGCTTTAATGAAGCTAGAATGGAAATGATGTCTGATAGCTGCTCTCTATCATCTTGAAAGATATAAAATAGTTTTCTGAAAACAACATGAATTAAGGATTATCTGAACTAACAGATTTCTGTGTACCACATAGAGCTAGAGAATTTCATTTTACCGTAACAAATCTAAGGTAATGTAGAGAAATATATTAAATAAATTCCACCTGATATTTGTCACTATAAACAGAACTCTTAAAAAGAAAACATAAAGTGTCCTCCTTTGGTATGCTTGTGTAGAAGTTGTCACTAAATTGTCTAGGTTAGTGGAAACTTCATGCACGTTGCAGACATTTAAGCTGACTTCATGGTTCTCGTATGTGAATGATTAGAACCCTGTGCGTTATATAAATTTGTGCCAAAATTCCAGGTTGTATTGTCTTTGTGACATTCTCCCATTATCTTTCACATATTAATTCAAAATTTGTGTCTGTCATTTGAGCCTTTTTTAAATGTCCACAGGTGACACAAAAAATTAAAACTATACTGTCAGCTGAAAACTATCTGGGACTATCTCCAATTGACAGCAATAGCAACCTCATTCAGACAGCCTTTCTCCCCAATTTCAGTATATACCTACTGATGTGTGATCGTCATATTTCATAGTAAATTGATAACTGTAAACTACAGTGTATACTGTACTCCACAAACATTGGCAGCAATGTCTTGTTCAGAAAATAGTTTCCTCTTAATTGCAGTACATATGGTTAGTGCTATAATTACACTTTTTCCCCAGTCATCAACCAGTTTGTTCTTAGAAAAGTTTGACAGTTCACAATTGTGATAGAGACATAACTCATACGAAGTCAACTTCTGTAGCGTGATGTTGTGTTAGTGTATAGTCTGTGATACTGTGTTCCAATTACTTTCTTTACACGTCCTTCAGTGAGCATACCTAGACAAAACTAAATTTGTACATACAAACTTCCAGGTAGCTTTAGGGGCTGTAGCGATCCTGTACAGGGGAGGCATGGACTTGGGAGAATTCAAGATACTACACTTACTCCATACCAACAAGTTTGTAGTTGCATCTTCCATTGCAACTGAAACTGATCCAGTGTGGCACACATCGCATGTTGAGGAGCCTTCTGTGACCCATGTCAAGAGGAAGTAAATGCAAAAGACTAGGAGTCTGTTAATCATCATCAGTACAGAACTCATAATAATTGAAATCACAGAATACTAAGTACAGAATGCTGGCTAAACTCTGAAATTGTCAGCAGTAAGATTATAAATATAAATCTAAGCAGGGCAGGTTTAAAGCCCAAGTGGCTGCTTGTGAGTGCAAAATGTGTATATAGTGTGTACAAATCTTCAAACATCTCATTATCTGACAAAATAGCATTTATCACTCTGTTATCAACATGTATTCCAGATTACACTTCAAAAGAACTTAACTAATCAATCATTTTATACTTTATTCCTAATGTGAAACACACAGAAGATATTTTAATGGTCATTTGTTTGTTAGACAGAGCATGCCGAAGAAATAATCATCAATGAACACTTCCTTGACTTTATTCCAGGTGCAGATACTACTGACAAATGTCTGACCAATGTTCTCTTGAACAAGATGATAAAATGGACAATTCCTTTGAAAAACTAAGCGAGACTAGGGATAGGACAATGGTTCAGGTATGACAGGAAAAGGGTAGGAGTTCAAAAAAGACTTGAAGACTCTAGCCCCTGAGCATTTCTGTTCCATATGAAGGTCATTTGTTACACCTTGTCATGAATGATACTGTGCTACTATGTCCTGTTGCTGTCAACTTTTTCAATACATTTTAAGAAGTTTTCAATTTCTTTTCTGTGTCTACCTATCAATGGGCATTCTGAAGAAGCATTTATCTAATAAGATTGTATGACTTATTAGTGGTACCTTTTGGGGAAGCTGAATAAATGCCTAGGAGCCTCTTAAGCTACTATACTGAATAAGTGTGTGATGCTGTTTAAGAAGCTAGCGAAGAATCTAAAGTAGATGTTTTTGGAGGAAACAGTACCACTAGTATTGCAAGAGAGGTAAAAAAAATTCTGATTTCATTGTTGATGTGAAATATGTTGGGATCAACCATGCCAACAGAGCTCTCTAAAGAGTTGCTGTAAACTTACTGTGTGCTTTGGATCTAGTTGTAAGTGTCGGCAGGTTTTGATGATGATGATGATATAAGAAGAGGACTTTAATAGTGCAAAATGGGGGTGGGGGGGGGGGGACTGGAGACTGTGGTCATTCATGATGCCCTTCTTTGTGATCATCATTACCCTTGTTATCTGACTTTCTCCTGGCTCCCTCACACTTAAGAAATATTCTACTGTGGATCACACTTACCATTTGTGCCACCCTTCTTTGTACAGGGTGTGACGAAGCAAGCTGGGATAATTTTTACTTCCCCTCTTGTTTTGCCATCTGCTTTCTTAAAAATTCGTTTTCTCAACTAATTACCATTAACATACATGAGTATAATCTGCATTTTCATAAAAGAGAAAGGTTGGTCCTCCGTTTTAAAGAATATAACACCATATCTAATTTTGTGCTTAGTTTTATGTATTGATTTTCTAATTTATTTTGAATATTACTAGTAGTACCTTTCATTATATGGCAAAATCAGTAATTGTTTCATAACTTAAACTGCTCATAAACATTTGGAAGACAAAATACTAGTAATCTTAAAGTATATATTTGGCTCTATTTGAAAACATGTTAGCAAAGCTGGCTCTTAATTAATTCCAAAGTAATTATCAGTTTTGTCCAAGTGTTGTTTGTGTAATGATATTTGTTAATTTCATGATGTAAACAAATAATTCAGCCTAATTCTTGCAGTAGAGGAAACTGTAAAAAGAACAAATATTTTGATGTATTCATTTAATCAAATGAGTTAAGTTTTGATTGTAATTTCTGTAAATTAAATATTAAACAATGTGAAGTTTCAGTGTCTATTATTGTGAGGATGTATAAGGGCCTGATTTCTGGTCCTGAGACAGTCAGTCCATGGCTGAGTTTCAGACGAGGAACCTTTGTTGGTTAGAACAACAACAATGCATCAACTTAACAGTGAAATACGTGTTACACTGATAGGCCGTGTGTTAAAGCAATGACAGTGTCTATTCAATTTATTTGAAAGACTGTGAACTGTGCGGTTAGTCTTTTACTGCTCGTAAATGTTCAACAGTAAACTATTGTGGTAGTATGTTGATGTTCGCCTGCAAACTATTAATGAGGCTTATGGAAAGTTAAAACAATAGTGCACTGGCCATATAACTGTGTAATATTGGGGGGTTGTGAACAGTGAAAGTAAAACACTGTGAAACGCATCTGTGCATCTGTCAGTTACATCATTTACAGTTGACAGTAGTTGCACATCCAACCCCAATTTTTTCAGCCAGTATGTCGACACCGAGGACAATCAATGAAGAAATAAAGCAGGTGAGCGTCATCACATGTGGTGCCCTGACATGAGGACTATTGTACATGGGAGCAATAAACTAGAACTAATGAAATTTCGCAGTAAAGTGTGAACTCAAGTGGTTTACGGTACAGTTTTAAATGGAAAAGATGATACAGCTGATCAGTGCTGGGGTTTCATAATGAAGAAGGTGCAGCAGCCAATCAGCAAGCAGGTTCTATGGAAGCAGCCATTGAGTACAGGAGCAACCAATCAGCACCCATGTGGACACAGCTGATCGGAGATAAACAAGACGCCTTGCTGAGAGAATTGCAGCTCACCGTAGCCATGCAGATCCAGATGACAACTGCAAGAACCACAGCAGAGCAGCAGCAGATGAGTGATTGAAAAATAAGGTATTTCACATGAAAATCCGTTTTATAATAAGTGATATATAATGAGTGGCTTTAACAAACAAGACAGTGTGAAAGGAAAACAGGAGACTAGTTCTGTAGGTGATAGAGGTTATAAATCAGACAAGAGTGCAACTCTGAATGATGGGGACGAAAGGCCTATTGTAGATGAAATGATTAAAGCATCATCTACATTGCGTGGTGATGTGAGCAAAATGGACAAAAACAGTAATGAAGTGGGTGAAATTGTTAGGGTTAAGGAGGTGGAACCTAGTAGTGAAACTCAACAAGGGCAACAGTTTATGGCAGACGGAAATTTGGAAGCGATGTTAAGGCAATGTATGAGTAGTTTGAGTTATTTGAGTAATATGAGTACAAAAGAAGACATTAGTAGGGTGGGAAAAAGACATTAATAGGGTGGAAAAGAAAACTGATAGCATTAGAATTGACATGGTTAGCTTAAGGGATGAACTGAAGAAAGAAATTAAAAAGGAGATTCAGATAGTCAGCTCTAATAATTCAGAATTAAATAAGAAGGCTGAGGCAGTAGTGGAAGATTGTGATGAAAAGAATAAGAAAGTAAGGCAGAATACAAATGAGAAATTAATATTAATGAGTAGTAAATGTGTATAAGAGAGAAAGAAACTTTGCGATGACTATAGTAGGAGGGTGGAGGCTTCCGAAAAACAGTGTAAAGATGAATTCAAAGCTGTCAGGAAATTTTGTGCTGAAAACAGGGTTAAACTTGAGAGCCAAATTGATCAGATTAAAAATGATTTAGAAACAGAGGTAGAAACCAAATGTGCGGTAGTGGTAGAGGAAAAACTGCTAAAAGTAAATAAAAATGTAAATTCAAAATTGGCTGAAATAGAGAAAAAGATGGAAGAGGTACAAAATCCAAAGTACAGAGTATGTATGTCCCAAACAGTCCTTCATTTGTTATTTGTAAGAAACTCAATAATTTTGAAACATATGGGGAAGTGCATCCACTGGATTTCATTAGGGAATGTAATGATTTGCCTGAAACGTGGAATGACAAAGAGAAGATGTTATTTGTGAGAGGCTTGTAGAAAGGTGATGCTTATGGATGGGCAGCTCAGGTAGCTGTCAGTTGTACTTCATGGCAAAGCTTTGAGAAAGCATTTTTAGATGAATATTGGTCCAAAGAGAATCAGCACAGAATTTTGAGTGAATTTTGGAGAGGAGAGAGATTTGACTCTAGGAAGGAGTCTGTGAAAGGTTTCTGTCAGCTTTGGATAAACAAACTGAAATATTTGCACAAAGAGCTGGGTAGTCAATCAATAATTATGGGTTTAGAAACTAAGTTGCCTCAGAAAGTTAGAGAATTGCTTGTACCTGCTCCTAGGGCTAATATTAGTGATTTCTTGAATTATATTGATAAAGTTGAGAGTGAAGCCCTCAGTGGAAGATCACAGGAGGAATTTGGATGACAATAATCAGTCAGGGAGAGAATTTCAGGTAAATAGGATGAACAGTAGAAATGCAAGGGATGGTTGGGTGGAGGATCACTAGAATGGGCACAGAAATGGTAGAAAAAATTAAAGTAAAAGAAATGGAGGAGATGACTTTAATTTTGGATCAAAAAAATAACAAGATAATGCTCCAGTTTTGGCTCACACTCAAGCAGGTAGTGATGAAGAGCCACAAGAATATAAATGTGCTGTAAACACAGGTAATGGTAATGTAAATGATAGTAGTAAGAGGAGTTTAATTTCTAATTCTAATGAGATGTTGAATGATGGTGTGGGTAGCAATGTTTATCCCATAGAAGGAGAGGAGGAACGTACTGTAATAAAATTAAGTGATAAAACAGCGTGTGCTGATGTTGCTCAGGATGTCCAAAGTGTCAAAACGGATGTTAAATTTTTAAGAGAACATAAGTAATTGAGGTGTTTTGCTTTGTGGTCTAATACTGGAAACAAGGATCAACTAATTATCCAAATATTTGAAGACACCCCCCCATGAACCATAGACCTTGCCATTGGTGGGGAGGCTTGCGTGCCTCAGCGATACAGATGGCCGTACCATAGGTGCAACCTCAACGGAGGGGTATCTGTTGAGAGGCCAGACAAACGAGTGGTTCCTGAAGAGGGGCAGCAGCCTTTTCAGTAGTTGCAAGGGCAACAGTCTGGATGATTGACTGATCTGGCCTTGTAACAATAACCAAAACGGCCTTGCTGTGCTGGTACTGCGAACGGCTGAAAGCAAGGGGAAACTACGGCCATAATTTTTCCCGAGGGCATGCAGCTTTACTGTATGATTAAATGATGATGGCGTCCTCTTGGGTAAAATATTCCAGAAGTAAAATAGTCCCCCATTCGGATCTCCGGGCAGGAACTACTCAAGAGGATGTCGTTATCAGGAGAAAGAAAACTGGCGTTCTATGGATCGGAGCGTGGAATGTCAGATCACTTAATCGGGCAGGTAGGTTAGAAAATTTAAAAAGGGAAATGGATAGGTTAAAGTTAGATATAGTGGGAATTAGTGAAGTTCGGTGGCAGGAGGAACAAGACTTCTGGTCAGGTGATTACAGGGTTATAAACACAAAATCAAATAGGGGTAATGCAGGAGTAGGTTTAATAATGAATAGGAAAATAGGAATGCGGGTAAGCTACTACAAACAGCATAGTGAACGCATTATTGTGGCCAAGATAGATACGAAGCCCACACCACTACAGTAGTACAAGTTTATATGCCAACTAGCTCTGCAGAAGATGAAGAAATTGATGAAATGTATGATGAGATAAAATACTCGTAAATTATTCAGATAGTAAAGGGAGACGAAAATTTAATAGTCATGGGTGACTGGAATTCGATAGTAGGAAAAGGAAGAGAAGGAAACGTAGTAGGTGAATATGGCCTGGGATTAAAAAATGAAAGAGGAAGCCGCCTGGTGGAATTTTGCACAGAGCACAATTTAATCATAGATAACACTTGGTTCAAGAGTCATAAAAGAAGGTTGTATACATGGAAGAAGCCCGGAGACACTGACAGGTTTCAGATAGATTATATAATTGTAAGACAGAGATTTAGGAACCTGGTTTTAAATTGTAAGACATTTCCAGGGGCAGATGTGGACTCTGACCACAATCTATTGGTTATGAACTGTAGATTAAAACTGAAGAAACTGCAAAAAGGTGGGAATCTAAGGAGATGGGACCTGGATAAACTGACTAAACCAGAGGTTGTACAGAGTTTCAGGGAGAGCATAAGGGAACAATTGACAAGAATGAGGGAAAGAAATACAGTAGAAGAAGAATGGGTAGCTTTGAGGGATGAAGTAGTGAAGGCAGCAGAGGATCAAGTAGGTTAAAAGATGAGGGCTAGTAGAAATCTTTGGGTGACAGAAGAAATATTGAATTTAATTGACGAAAGGAGAAAATATAAAAATGCAGTAAATGAAGCAGGCAAAAAGGAATACAAATGTCTCAAAAATGAGATCGACAGGAAGTGCAAAATGGCTAAGCAGGCATGGCTAGAGGACAAATGTAAGGATGTTGAGGCTTATCTCACTAGGGGTAAGATAGATACTGCCTACAGGAAAATTAAAGAGACCATGGGAGAAAAGAGAACCAACTGCATGAATATCAGGAGCTCAGAAGGAAACCCAGTTCTAAGCAAAGAAGAGAAAGCAGAAAGGTGGAAAGAGTATATAGAGGGTCTATACAAGGGCGATGTACTTGAGGGCAATGTTATAGAAATGGAAGAGGATGTAGATAAAGATGAAATGGGAGATATACTGCGTGAAGAGTTTGATAGAGCACTGAAAGACCTAAGTCGAAACAAGGCCCCAGGTGTAGCCAACATTCCATTAGAACTACTGACAGCCTTGGGAGAGCCAGTCCTGACAAAACTCTACCATCTGGTGAGCAAGATGTATGAGGCAAGCGAAATACCCTCAGACTTCAAGAAGAATATAATAATTCCAATCCCAAAGAAAGCAGTCGTTGACAGATGTGAAAATTGTCAAACTATCAGTTTAATAAGTCACGGCTGCAAAATATTAACACGAATTCTTTACAGACGAATGGAAAAACTGATAGAAGCCGACCTCGGGGAAGATCAGTTTGGATTCCGTAGAAATATGGGAACACGTGAGGCAATACTGATTCTACGACTTATCGTAGAAGAAAGATTAAGGAAAGGCAAACCTACATTTCTAGCATTTGTAGACTTAGAGAAAGCTTTTGACAATGTTGACTGGAATACTCTCTTTCAAATTCTTAAGGAGGCAGGTGTAAAATACAGGGAGCAAAAGGCTATTTACAATTTGTACAGAAACCAGATGGCAGTTATAAGAGTCGAAGGACATGAAAGGGAAGCAGTGGTTGGGAAGGGAGTGAGACAGGGTTGTAGCCTCTCCCCGATGTTGTTCAATCTGTATATTGAGCAAGCAGTAAAAGAAACAAAAGAAAAATTCAGAGTAGGTATTAAAATCCATGGAGAAGAAATAAAAACTTTAAGGTTCACTGATGATATTGTAATTCCGTCAGAGACAGCAAAGGACTTGGAAGAGCAGTTGAACGGAATGGATAGTGTCTCGAAAGGAGGATATAAGATGAACATGAACAAAAGCAAAATGAGGATAATGGAATGTAGCTGAATTAAGTCAGGTGATGCTGAGGGAATTAGATTAGGAAATGAGACACTTAACGTAGTAAAGGAGTTTGGCTATTTGGGGAGCAAAATAACTGATGATGGTTGAAGTAGAGAGGATATAAAATGTAGACTTGCAATGGCAAGGAAAGCGTTTCTGAGGAAGAGAAATTTGTTAACATTGAGTATAGATTTAAGTGTCAGGAAGTTGTTTTTGAAAGTATTTGTATGGAGTGGAGCCATGTATGGAAGTGAAACATGGATGATAAATAGTTTGGACAAGAAGAGAATAGAAGCTTTTGAAATGTGGTGCTACAGAAGAATGCTGAAGATTAGATGGGTAGATCACATAACTAATGAGGAGGTATTGAATAGAATTGGGGAGAAGAGGAGTTTGTGGCACAACTTGACTAGAAGGAGGGATCGGTTGGTAGGACATGTTCTCAGGCATCAAGGGATCACCAATTGGAGGGCGGCGTGGAGGGTAAAAATCATAGAGGGAGACCAAGAGATGAATACACTAAACAGATTCAGAAGGATGTAGGCTGCAGTATGTACTGGGAGATGAAGCAGCTTGCACAGGATAGATTAGCATGGAGAGCTGCATCAATCAGTCTCAGGACTGAAGACCACAACAACAGCAGAAGAGGGAATATAGCAAACTGTTATATCGTGTATGACAACTGCAAGTGAATTAATGTCAGAGTGTACTTGAACTGTGAATTCTATCCGTATGACAATTTACTACTGTAAAGAGCAATCAATCATGATAATAGATTACTCAAAACAGAACAAGATAGTTAAATCAGGACCGATAAATGTACGAATTGAATTTGAATCTTCAGAAAATTACTTACAATGCAATGCACATATGCTCTAGTTCTACATGACCATGCGATTAACTGTTGCCCACTCACTGGTGGTGTGCAGCGAGCTATATGAATGAACAGGTTTTGTTGGCATCTCAAAGTGTGAACATCATTGCAGACATTCAGGGTTTCTATGATAATGAACACCGATGATTCGTATTTAAAGATATTGCATTCATAGCATACACAGAAGATGCTGGTGTAATAGATACATTCTCAGAAAGCGTTGCATCACTGACGTTTTTTAAGGATATGAAGTGTGCTAAAACATGGAGGAGTGCAAAGTGGTTGTCACGTTTTGTCCATGGAATTTACTGGGACAATCCTGGTATACCCTACACTGATATGGTGTCATCACTTCAATTATTTGTCTACACAGATACCATCATCTACATCAAAGGGAAAGAGAACATCACAAGGATGCGTTGAATCTTGAAGTATCGAGCTATCCAAGATTTGGAATTCTACAGGTGGCATGCTTTCCATCAATTCAAAAAGAATAAAATGTTTCAAAATAGTATTGTGTCTGCTTATGAAAATGTAAAAGTACTTGTAAGTTGGATGACAAATAAATGATTTCTTTTTTTTTTTTTTTTTTTTTGCCTTACATTCTGTGCACTTTTTTTACTGATTTCACCCTGCTCACACTTTGATAGTTATATAGTAAGCAACTTCGTCCGGATACGACATTTCTGGTTCTCCTCATTCACAGGTGATATAATTTTAGACATGTCTGCTGTATGTCTATGGAAGTGGACACCCACACTGCTCCCATAAACCAATACATGCAGCACAATAGGCAAAATCCCATGCAGCCAACACATACATTTTGTTATTCTCCATCTTGAACTTCACCACCTTAATAGCATTCATGTTGAACACTAATGTCATATGTGTGTCTTGCACATCCTTTATACATACAATGTAATGGGGGACAGGTTTTCTGTAAATAACAACAACAAAGACATATGGTACCGAAATTCATTTATTCAGTTCTCACGGATATATAGGTACAGTTTGGTTTTTAAGAAACAAATTCCTTTCTTTTCCTTCACAAGACTGACATAATTTGGTTGTTCAGATACCATTTTGTTCTTTTTCACAACACTGATACAATTTGCTTCTTTAATGCAGAGATACTATTTTTTTTTATTTAAGCACTATTATTAATACTAATAATTACAACTTGAAAAATTCCACACAGTTCACAATTTTTGGGGCATGCAAGCATTGGCTGAAAATATGCAAAAATTTTTCGATGGGTAGCACTGCTTGAAAATATTCATAACTTTTTTGATGGACTGGGTGTTTTATATATCTACACTACAAACTAACCAGACATGGATGGCTAGCGGCAGGTGAAACTTAAAAGGCATTCTATTTACCTGATGTACAGGGACTGTTTACAAGTGTACATGGTTTTTTAACCAAAAGGGCTATTTAGAAGCATGCATTCTGTCGGCACACATGGTGGGCATATATTTCACACAATTTTTTATCAGTTTACAATATAACTGCACATATGTTGTGCATATGTTTACAAATGCACATAGTGCACAACTATGTCAGCACAAATGGTATGCATACATATTTACACTAAAGTAGTATTTGCATTATGATAAACAGATAATACCATTCCACATACAACCACTATTCACATGCACTCTCATTCTTTTCCATTCACACCACTCTCATCAACTGAATAGTGTGAGTATGGGTGAGTTTCAATCCTGTGCTCACAAATGACCTGCTTATTGTCATGAGGTGACAGACTGATCTTATATTACAGCACAGTGTGCACCTCATACCCTTGCAAATGAATACTAGTTTTCAGTACCATATGTTGCTGCTGTGGTGGAGCACCATGAGCACTGCTTTGTGTGCACTACAAGTAATTTTCAGTAGTGAGGGATCTTGATGCATCATGATGCACATCTATTACCTGCCTCTAGGTGGCACCTCCCAGTGTGCAATACATATACATTTTGGATCTAAGATCCACAAACTCCACAGTGGACTATCCCTTCATCTCATCTTTCATAAGGCCAATAACCGTCTTGTTCCGTGGAACAATACCGTAAGGACTATCAGTCACGTAGGAAGACATGTTGAATGCATTGCTGTGGCACCTTTTTGCTTCTTATGGATTACAACCCTTCATCCAATAGATGAAACTAACTGTATCCATATAAAATAACTTTGGATCAGCAAAATGAATTTTTGAAAACTTATAATGGAATCAGTACATGTGGAGTTTGGCCAGGTCTAATGTGCACATCCCCACATAGACAGGTTTCATGAACTCTACTGCAGTCTTTGCCACCTCCACAACAACAAAGTTCTTACTGAAAATAGTGACCCATTAAAAATTTGGTCTGGTGATTCATTTCGTTATGCCATGATGCATATCCCATTGTGCTTTCTCAAATTTTCCATATCTTGGCGAAAATTGCATTATTTATTAATTTAAAAATGTCTCTTTCAAAATCATTCTTCACACAAGCCCTTATTCAATATTTACATCAATACACTCCTTCATCCAATGTGACTGCTTGAAGGAGATAATGTTTCTATAATGCATGATGTATCTCCACTTGTTTCCCACTGTTGTCATCAATTTGGGGATGGAGCCTCATCATGCAAACTAATAGGGTATTTGAGATAT
Organism: Schistocerca cancellata; assembly: GCF_023864275.1. Classification (NCBI taxonomy): domain Eukaryota; kingdom Metazoa; phylum Arthropoda; class Insecta; order Orthoptera; family Acrididae; genus Schistocerca; species Schistocerca cancellata. The sequence goes on along the minus strand of NC_064630.1, from coordinate 95,654,541 downwards.
TTTTCCACAGCATACCTTACACAGGATCAGCCACCACACCCTATTTGCACCCAAACTGATGCATTTGTCTTCATACAGCCATCAAAACTTGCCAGTTGGCAAGGACTATTGCACAGCAAGCCCACACAAGTTATTCATATTCAAGTAAATAACATCGCTTGAATCGTGAGACACGTTGAACCTCTCATCCATCCATGGTTTATTTACCTTGACATGCGTATGGACACATTGGCAAAGTCCCCTATGGATCCCTCACGTCAAGAAAAGAAGCATGTCAACACTGTTCAGTAATTCAATGTTGACTTTTGTTATCTTGAGCATGGGGTCCCAAGACAGCCCAAGTGCTGTATGATAAAAAATAGGATCCAGAGCACATGTGGTCATTCATAAACTCTGGAATTTCTCAGAAACATCCTCAAGCAAATGTACATCTACCTATATGTAAAGTTTTGCATACTCTTCTAAAGTGGAGGTGTTAAGCACTCACAGTATGCTCATACTCTGCATCTGATATAGCTTCACCTGTAAGGTTACTGGTGAATGAATTTATGTTGGGTAGCCTGACTTCATTGAGTTTTCCCATACAATTCAGTTATTCATATGGGAAAACCCCCTTTCTTGTCACAAGTTGCAACTTTGTGTGATTAGAATATGTACCTCGAGTACCTGAGGCAGAGTTTCAGAAAGTTTCTGGAATGGTGCCTGGATAAAACATAATAAGTTCAGGAAGTACAGCATAATTCTCGACACCATTGATTTGGAGAATGATATTTATTTCTCAATGTTCTCATCAGGACACTGACCCAGTCCTTCCTCATACCAAACTCAGTGAAGTGCTCAACAAGAAAGTAAGCATCATATCCACTCAAATTGTGGAAGAAGACGGATATGTGTCATGGTAATTTGTCCTTCAGGTTGCCTGTGTTTTGGGTGGCACCGTAGAACTTCCCTGTTAGATGACCCGAGGTCCTATGAGGTGTTTCTGATTTCATATCAAATGACTGCTAAAAACAAATATGACAATCAATCGCCTTCTTGCACAAATCATCATTCTCCTTTGATCTGGTAATGGGAACATTGGTGCTGTAAAACTTATCAACCTCCTATGAAAGTTTTTAAAGTTCATTGAACAGCTAATCTGCAAGATTATCTCCAACAAATGATTTATGATGGCTAAGATTTCAGTCATGCGAACATACAGCCTGGTACGCAGCCGCATATAGTATGTGTTTTTCTGTGAAGGTGATATATAAGACTGTAGGGTTGCCATCACAGCTTGTTACAGGAGTGAGCAGGCACTCAAAGTCAGCATACTCTATAAAAGGGCAACACTTCTGGTGGTGGATGTACTTAAAACTTAAGATTTTGTTTTCTTCAGTAGGTATGGCAACACATACCATTTTCCTGGTAGAGCAATCCACAATATGCTTTGCTAATGAGTCGTTTGTGGAAAATGCATTGTGGCACTGAAGGCAAATATTCTATTTACCATTATGCTTACTCAGTTTGAATGAAAGGAGTCAAGACATATCTCTGACTCATATGTAATGATTTTTACTAGCCCCAATGCAAAATAGCAGCATGTTCACATGCAGCTTACACTGATTGGCAAATTTAGGGAACTCGATACTGTCAAAGTTATAAAATCCACAAGTGTCAGTATCTCTGCCATATTGAGATGGACAATGTGGATGATTCTTGTAATTGCAATTTTCCTCACATGCCAGGATTGACCATGCACAAAAATACACTCCTGGAAATTGAAATAAGAACACCGTGAATTCATTGTCCCAGGAAGGGGAAACTTTATTGACACATTCCTGGGGTCAGATACATCACATGATCACACTGACAGAACCACAGGCACATAGACACAGGCAACAGAGCATGCACAATGTCGGCACTAGTACAGTGTATATCCACCTTTCACAGCAATGCAGGCTGCTATTCTCCCATGGAGACGATCGTAGAGATGCTGGATGTAGTCCTGTGGAACGGCTTGCCATGCCATTTCCACCTGGCGCCTCAGTTGGACCAGCGTTCGTGCTGGACGTGCAGACCGCGTGAGACGACGCTTCATCCAGTCCCAAACATGCTCAATGGGGGACAGATCCGGAGATCTTGCTGGCCAGGGTAGTTGACTTACACCTTCTAGAGCACGTTGGGTGGCACGGGATACATGCGGACGTGAATTGTCCTGTTGGAACAGCAAGTTCCCTTGCCCGTCTAGGAATGGTAGAACGATGGGTTCGATGACGGTTTGGATGTACCGTGCACTATTCAGTGTCCCCTCGACGATCACCAGTGGTGTACGGCCAGTGTAGGAGCGCTCCCCACACCATGATGCCGGGTGTTGGCCCTGTGTGCCTCGGTCGTATGCAGTCCTGATTGTGGCGCTCACCTGCACGGCGCCAAACACGCATACGACCATCATTGGCACCAAGGCAGAAGCGACTCTCATCGCTGAAGACGACACGTCTCCATTTGTCCCTCCATTCACGCCTGTCGCGACACCACTGGAGGCGGGCTGCATGATGTTGGGGCGTGAGCGGAAGACGGCCTAACGGTGTGCGGGACCGTAGCCCAGCTTCATGGAGACGGTTGCGAATGGTCCTCGCCGATACCCCAGGAGCAACAGTGTCCCTAATTTGCTGGGAAGTGGCGGTGCGGTCCCCTACGGCACTGTGTAGGATCCTACGGTCTTGGCGTGCATCCGTGCGTCGCTATGGTCCGGTCCCAGGTCGACGGGCACCTGCACCTTCCGCCGACCACTGGCGACAACATCGATGTACTGTGGAGACCTCACGCCCCACGTGTTGTGCAATTTGGCAGTACGTCCACCCGGCCTCCCGCATGCCCACTATATGCCCTCGCTCAAAGTCCGTCAACTGCACATACGGTTCACGTCCACGCTGTCGCGGCATGCTACCAGTGTTAAAGACTGCGATGGAGCTCCGTATGCCACGGCAAACTGGCTGACACTGACGGCGGCGGTGCACAAATGCTGCGCAGCTAGCGCCATTCGACGGCCAACACCGCGGTTCCTGATGTGTCCGCTGTGCCGTGCGTGTGATCATTGCTTGTACAGCCCTCTCGCAGTGTCCGGAGCAAGTATGGTGGGTCTGACACACCGGTGTCAATGTGTTCTTTTTTCCATTTCCAGGAGTGTAGTTGTCTTTAATATTTTGGACATTAATACATGACTTCTTATCAGCTGTATCTTTAGGCAGCTTAATATAGCTGGACCCCTCATTTATCAGACTAAAGATGTGTATGGATGCTGAGGTATAGCACTTGGCTGAGTGCTTTATATGAGCCTCTAACTTCCATCTTGGAAAGCTTGGCCTATGTAGCACTCAAGATGGAATCATGGAACCACTTAGCAAATGAAGTGCTACGTGATACCATGCCACTTTTGTCCCAAATGTACAGACTGCTTGTCTCCTCAACAATGGCGTCCTGTTTGGGAGAATGAGTGAGTTCACAGCACAGCACAGCGCTGCACTTAATGGTGGAGTAGTGTGGATTATTAATGATTTTGAGGAGCTCTGTTTCCAGAACAGGAAGGTATACTTTCAGAAAACTGATCAGCTCTCTGTGCTCTCCTGCTGCATTCTCTATACGAGAAAATGAGATGCACTACTCAAATGCATGCTCAATCACTTTGTAGTTTAGCTGTGGCATATCATTAGTAACCTGGTGTCCATCTACGAGTGTTGGAACTTTAATAGTGACAACTATTTATTTACAGCTCATACAAAATATATACATGTTTCAAAGTTTTACTGACCTGCAAAGTTGTCACCAGCATTGTGTATAACCCGTTGCCAGTGATGTGGAAGTCATAGGATATTCTTAGCAGTGCCAGTTGTGTTGACAGTTCGAGCAGTGCAGTCTACTGCCGACGAATTTGAAGCAGTTCTGAAGCGAATGACATGAAGTGTTTCCTTCAGTTTAGAAATCGAGTTGAACTCACGAGGGCTTAAGTCAGGGGAGTGCAGTAGATGGTACAGCACTTAGCAGCCCCATCAGTCAAACAAATCAGTAACAGCTTGTACCATACGTGCTTGAGCATTGTCCTGCAAAATGGTGGTCAGGTCCTACAGAAAGTGTCATCATTTCTGCCTCTATGCTGTTCATTTTTGGAACACAACCTATGACCAGCTTAGAGACAGAAGTGATGACACTTTCTGCAGGACCTGACCATCATTTTGCAAGACAGTGCTCAAGTACGTACAGTGCAAGCTGTTACTGATTTGTTTGAATGATTGAGCTGCTAAGTGCTATACCATCTACTGCACTCCCCTGACTTAAACCCTCGGGAATTCAACTCGATTTCTAAACTGAAGGAAACACTTCACGGCATTCGCTACAAATTCGTTGGGCAATAGACCACACTGCTCGAACTGCCAACACAATGCACTGCTGAGAGTATCCTACGACTTCCACATCGCTGGCAATGAGTTATACACAATGCTGGTGACTACTTTGAAGGTCAGTAAAACTTTGAAACATGTATCTATTTTGTACGAGCTGTAAATAAATAGTTGCTACTATTAAAGTTCCAACCCTCTTATAATAGGATGGGAGAGAGAACTGCCGCTAACCACAGGATCACTATTGCTACCACTATGTCTAGTGGCCAAGGACTGCAGCCATCCTCTGGGTGCAGCTGGCTGCGGGATGGAGCAACAGGTATGTAGTGTGGTGGCACATCCCTATGGGGGCACCAATTCAGACAAGGAGGAACAGATGCTGCATCGTGCCAGGAGGAGCAGCTGAGTTGCTGTGATGGACTGTGATGGCTACTATGAGCTGCCTGCAACTCACAGTCCTGATCTGGTTGCCAGCAATAGCGGTGACATAGTGGCCAAAGAGGAAGAAACCCATGGCCGCCAGAGGGATGTGGCCGTGGTGTGAGCAGGTGGGCAGGGGTGGCTGTGGTAGTGGTGACAATTCAGGGATGGTGGTGGATGAGGGGGCTGCACGCCTCATTCTGGTGGGAAAAGCGTCCCACACAGGTTCGCATTTTGGTAATGCCATCTTCCTGTGCCCCGGCACCTCTGCCACAGCGTACTGTGTGGGATGGCAGAGTGAATCGCACCCCCAGCAGTGTTGGCTTGTCAGATGCAGAGAAAGAATAACAGAAAATGGCGACACATGTTAGAAACCTGCCGTCGGCTGCTGTAAAGAAAGAAAGAACGTTGATTATATGTCCTACAGAAAAGAAAGATGCATGCATAAATTACCTGAAGCAGGGGTGATGTCACCCTGACTCCACAATGACACCACATCCCTAAGATCAGTAGGGGCCGCGTCCACACAGTCAGACATCTCTGGCTCAAATTCTCAAAGCAGCAGTTCCCACTGTGGCATGGATGCACCAGTTCTGCTCGTCAATATCGGTTATAACAACAACAACATATTGATTTAAAAAACAAATTACATTATAAAAACAATTTAATGAAAAGAATATGTACTTACATGACATCTGTGATAGGTTTATTGGGGGTAGTGCATTGCACCTCTTCACCTCTTGAAATCACCTACAACAGCAAGAATATATCGATTTAAAAAGTATACACACACGGAAAATACAACACTATGAAAAAATTTCTTTTCATGGCGGAATCGCGACTGGAGGCTGCTCTGGGGGCTGTACAGCACCACCCCCAGGCTCACTGGCTAGCTCTCTATCAGCATCCAGCTGCCAGCCAAGCTCAGTCAGCATTTCTCGAATAAATATTGCTACAATAATTGGAAAATTTTTGTAACAAACACATACAATGTAATTCGTTTTAACGAAAATATACTACGAAATTCGAACATACGAAAACATACTACGAAATAATGAAAATATGTACTTACATGGAAATTCCTCCTCTGAGTGCCTCAGACATTTGCTGCTGCTGGTGCTGCCACTGTCATTGCTGCTGTTTGCTGCTGCTGATAGCTTCTTGGTGTTGAACATACTATAGGCAACTCGACAAAAGAGGTGGACGGATGCACTAATGACAGCGCCAACTGAATGTAGTCACAGACTACAGCAGAATGGAGATGAGTGTGGAGGGGTTAGGGCTTATGTAGACTCAAGCTCTGCCGACTAATTTGATGGGAACCAATAGGGACACAATGGGTGTCGCTGTGCCACAGAACGCAGGTGATGCATCAACCAGTTCCTCTTCTTTGAGGAATTTCTTTGTCAGTGTTCACCAGTCCTCCCTGGAGAACCTGCTGTTGGCTACATCAAAGCGGAGGTCAACATCGTGATGTGTGCCACATAACTTTTCTGGACGACTTTGAACCATGCGCACGCGCTCACGTGTGTGTGTGTGTGTGTGTGTGTGTGTGTGTGTGTGTGTGTGGAGGGAGAAAATGCACTGTCCTTGCAGGAACCACTTCATGCTTTTGTCAGTGTCTTTCAGGTGTGCAGGTGGTCACCGTCCTCCCAAGAACAATAGGACAAGCTAAGGAATGGCTCAGAGCACCCACTTGTGTGTGATGACAGGAAATGCGGCGTTCTGGGTCGGTCTTTCTAGGAAGGCCTTTGAAGCTGCTGTTACAGGTCTGCCGGCTCAAACACGCTTGGTGGATGGGATGATTCATAAGCGAATTGCGTGTTGCAGACAGAATGCAGGAAGTACTGTTGTATTCTTAAGTGAGCACTCCTTCCACTCCTCTTTCATGCAACCGTTACAACCCAACTGACCACATCAAAGAGAGAGTGTTACACCAATCTGGTCTGTGCTGACTGCTACTGCCATGCTGAAGAGGGCTGCTCAGTTGCTCAAAAATAGTTCAAATGACTCTGAGCACTATGGGACTTAACTTCTGAGGCCATCAGTCCCCTAGAACTTAGAACTACTTCAACCTAACCAACCTAAGGACATCACACACATCCATGCCCGAGGCAGGATTCGAACCTGCGACCATAGCGGTCGCGCGGTTCCAGACTGTAGCGCCTAGAACCGCTCGGCCACATCGGCCGGCTATGCTCAGTTGCTGCTGGAGTATTGGCAGTTCTTCGTATTTTACTGTTCCTATTAACACACACCAATAAAACCAGTATCGCACTAGACTAATGTCGGATCGTTCTGTCGAATGGACACACAAAATTTCATTTTAAAAATCATCTGCTGAAAAATTGATCTGATGTAGCACAATCATTTGCGATCACGCCGTGCCAGTGATAAGGCCAGGGTGAAATATCCACACAATTCATCATACTTCATAAACGTTTACGGATATCGAAATGAGATTTTAGCAAATGATAGCATGCAAAGAGGAGAGTATTTTACCATATCGTTATTACATAAAACTTCATTATCCATCGTTTTATTTCAATAACTACAGACTTTTTCGGTGAAAGAATGTAATTTTTAAGGGCCATTAACAACTGGTGAAACTAGAAATGCTATGCCTTTTGCAATAACGTATGTGAAGAAATTACACGATTTTTTGTACTGACTTTAGTTTTCCACAGTTTCTCACGTAAGAAACCACTGTTTCAGAATTCTCACGCAGCTGTGTCTGCACATGTTAGTGAGCTGAGACAGTGTAAAGTCTGCCCTGTTTTGGCAAGAGAGGCAAGTTTTGATATGGCAACCAGAAAAAGTGTAGGTTTTACTCAAAATTCGCCACTGATGACACTTCACCGAAAGTTACAAAGGTTAACAAGCCAGGCGAAAATAAATCGCTGCGTTTTCGGCGCAATTCTTTTTAGATACTAATGAAAGCAGAGGTGACAGTAGATCTTTTTGAACGGTCACCATGCAAGTGTGGTCATGGAGGGGCCCCACTTAATATTTTTACAAAATGTGAGCATAGGCTGAGAATGGCACTTTCCCCTCTAGCACTCGACATTTCCCCTACAGCGCTCTAAGCGACCCCCCACCACTGCCGCTCTCCCCGCGTTTCCCCAGCCGACTGTGCATCTAGCATTCATGGCATTTTCACTAACTCGCCACTTCAGATTATAACCACATGCTCACAACAACAAATACAAATCACACACAAACATAACACATGCATTAGCAATATCACTTCAAAACAATGGGAAAGTCCAATGACCCTTCAAGTAATACATGGGCAATTGCCCACCATGATAACGGCAACGGCAATGGCAACGGCATTTTGCGCGCTCTATGTAGTGAGACTGAGTGACACATGTCGGACAGCGAATATTTACCGGCACTCTTGCGCCTATGGATGGGCCCTCTTCATACGCTGCAGTTTGCGGCAGCTGCGGCTCGAATGTGAAACCCAATTTACCCTAAGGTCTGAGGCTTCCTGTCGTAGCGGCCAGCCGCGCAGAACGACAGTGCGGTTTGAGGCGCCATGTCGTGGATTGCGAGGCCCCTCCCGCCGCAGCTTCGAGTCCTCCCTCGGGCATGGGCGTGTGTGTTGTTCTTACAAGGGAACCTCCCCATCGCACCCCACTCAGATTTAGTTATAAGTTGGTACAGTGGATAGGCCTTGAAAAACTGAATCCAGATCAATCGAGAAAACAGGAAGAAGTTGTGTGGAACTGTGAAAAAATAAGCAAAATATACAAACTGAGTAGTCAATGCGCAACATAGCCAACATCAAGGACAATGTGAGCTCTAGAGCGCCGTGGTCCCGTGGTTAGCTTGAGCGGCTGTGGAACTAGAGGTCCTTGGTTCAAGTCGTCCATCGACTGAAAAGTTCAATTTTTTTATTTTCAGACAATTATTATCAGTCCGTCCGTCCGATACGAGGTAACTGCGCCGTAGTATGGGGACGCCACACCTAAACAAACATCGAAACAGACGACGTCAGTCGACTACAGCGCACGGAAGAGAGAGTATTGCTGCTAACGACGCTCCCTGGCTGGCAGTTGACTGTTCACTACTTTGGACGAGAGTGCATTAAATCCGTGAGATGTATTCCGTGGGCAATATGAATCCAGCAAATATAGCTCGCGACTTCAATAACAATCGCACTGTTTTGCGGTGCGGTCGCAAAACACAGGCGCTAAACTTATTACAGTGAACAGAGACGTCAGTAAACGAAAGGACAGATCATAACTTTGCGAAAATAAAGAAAGTAAAATTTACACTCGAGGGAAGACTTGAACCAAGGACCTCTAGTCCACAGCGGCTCACGCTAACCACGGGACCACGGCGCTCCTACGCTTCCATTGTCTTTCATGTTGCCTATCTTGCACATGGACTACTCAGTTTGTATATTTTGCTTACTTTTTTCATAGGTCCACACAACTTCTTCCTGTTTTCTCGATTGATCTGTGTTCAGTTTTTCAAGGACTATCCACTGTGCCAACTTATAACTAAATCTGAGGGGGGTGCGATGGGGAGGTTCCCTTGTTAGCTTTAGTTAGTTTAAGTAGTGTGTAAGTCTAGGTACCTCAGCAGTTTGGTCCCTTAGGAATTCGCACACATTTGAACATTCGTAGCAGCCCCTTACTGTCAGAGGGCCCCATTCAGCAGCGCGGAGAGAAATATCGCCAGTGGATAGACACAGTAACAGATTTTCCAAATAAAAACTGATATACTTTGCCAGACAACATGTGACAGTGTTCCACCAATCGGAACTCATATGACTGCTGTAGCACTCCGCCGACCTGGCTTTATAAGCACGCCTAGGCTGTCAGATCGGCAGTGGTTACCAACCGCTAGGAGCAGCTCCGTCCAATACTTACGCCGGCCCTAGCCTTGTATTCATTCGCCGTTGTCATAGTAGCACGTTGTATGTGGCAGACTAGATTTTGTCAGTATTTTCTTCTATTGTCTTGTTTCCTTATCTTTTTTGCTGTCGCAGAGTTGTGCGGTTTCTTTTGTTTGTTCTGCGGTTAAAACTTAGTGTATGCCAAGAAGGCGTTTTTTTCTTCTTTAATTGTAATAAAGTGTGTTCAAATTGACTGTTATTTCTTTCCTGCCAACCGCAAGACACTACAGTTATTGGTAATGAGGATGGGATTTTCAATTTCGAATGGAATGGCCTCCTCTGAGGAGCTTCTTCTGTCCTTGGTGGAAACTCTACAGTAGATTCAGGCAACGCTCACGCGTTCATAAATTCTCTCTCACTCGCCAGCGTTGCAAGACGTAGCCCATAGGGTCAATTCCATCGCAGATAAATTGAACACGTTGCACGTGGCTCCACTCACATTTCCAGCTTTCGATAGGTCTGTTCAACCATGGGCAAATAAAGTCGAATGGTTGGAACAAGATTTACTGGCACCTGGGATCCACGACAAAAACCGAAGTCGGTTTTTTTTTAATCGTCGACAGTCGGTCCACAGGTGTATCGTTTAATTCAATAATTGAACCCTGAACAGTCCCCTCGAGGTCTCTCATTTACTCACATTAAGAGCTGCCTTTTTGAGTACTTTGACGCTCAAATACACGTCAACTCCGCCCGTCAGACATTCTTTTACTGTCGAAAGTCTCCAGGTCAGACGTATTGGGGATGGATTACGATGCTCCAGGGTCTCTCCCGCTATTGTAAATTCGGGTGGGCCAACGTCACCTGCAAGCAGTCTTATACCTCTTCATTGATTCGTGATATGGTGGTGTTTCATGCACCAGACGAGGGTCTTCAGGCTGATATTTTGAAGTCATACGACCTTCCCCTGACACCTGTCTGCTGATCATTGATGCGTTTGAACAGTCTCACTGGCTACAACCACTGCGTCTTGATGCAGCTGTTTTTGTGGCTCGCCAGTTGCCTAGCGCCGAGCGGGAGCCTCGTCGATCCGCTGGCCCACTTCGTGACTAGGAGTCTTTCACCCGACTTCCATCCTGTCCGGACTTTTTCCAGACTCACCAATGGTCAGAGTGCCCCCACCGGTGAGCAAGATGCACGGCTTGCAGCTGAGTGGGCCATATCGCCATGGTGTGTAAGGCTTCACAGAAACATCGTGTGGGTGCCATGCTTCCTGCAGACTCAGAGGATCATCACGAATCGTCACCTCAGGAGCTGGAAGCCTCACATTCCATTGATGACCAAGTATGCTCCATCATTCCTCAGTCAGGTGCCCGTTTTCTCATTACCTTGGAGATCGCGCATATTCCGGTAGTCTTCCAAATTGACACGGCTTCATCCATCTCTATTGTGGATGGTGCCACATACCAAGGTTTGGGCTCGCCAGCTTTATCCCGATACACTCGCACGTTGCGCAGTTTCATTAATCACTCTATATCCGTCGATGGCGTTTTTCCACACACATCTCTTACAACGGTCGTTCCTTCACCACTCAGTTTTTGGTGGTCAGATCCCCTGGAGCTACTAATCTTCTGGGTGTGTACATTTTTGGTCATCTGGTGTTATCAGTGCAGGATGTGGTACAAGCGGTGTCGATTTTCTCATCTGATACCCTCCTCACCCCATTGCTCAGAAAATACGACACGTTACTCTTATCCTCCGCGCCAGGGGTGAAGGGTTTAACTGCGCATGTTCAGCTTCTTCCCTCTGCTGTTCCTCGTTTCTTTAAGGCCCACCCGGTCCCCTTTGCTCTCCGAGACAGGCTCCAGGTGGAACTTCGCTGCTTACAGGATGACGACATCCTTTCTCCCATGGCGCACAGTTGCTGGGTGACACCTATCGTGATAGTCGAGAGGTTGAACGGTGCTTTACGCATCTATGGCAATTTTAAGGTCACGGTCATTTCTCAGTCCTTCATCGATACCTATCCTGTCTCATCAGTAGATGACATACTCTCTGCCTTCCAGGCTCGACCGTTTTCGCCAAAATTGATTTGCATGATGCCAATTTGCAGCTGCTGTCGGATGAGGAATCGCAGCAGATCCTAGTCATCAATACCCCATGTGGCCTTTCCCAGTACAACCGCCTCCTGTTTGGCATTGCCAGCGCCCCTGCCATTTTCCAACGTTATTTGGAACACCTCACAAGCCAGGTGTCTGGGGTGACCAATTATCTGGACGATGTCATCTATGGTGGCTCGTCGGCGGTGGACCTTGTGGACAAGCTGGAACAGCTCTTTCAGGTTTTTTCCGAGGCTAACCTGCGTTGCCGGAATGAAAAGTGTGACTTTCTTGCGTGAGAGGTCCGCTATCTCGGGTTCATGATTGATGCCTGTGGCCTAGACGCCTATAAGGTGTATGTCGAGGTGATTCAAAACCTGCCTATTCCCACCAACGTGAAGCAACTGCAGTCAGTCCTTGGTCAAATCATCTACTATCGGCCTTTTATACCTCCCGCCACTGAGATTTCAGCACCCCTGACCGGGTTATTGCGCAAGGGTGTGCGTTGGGTTTGGGACATGGCGTTGCAATGCCACTTCCTCGGACGAGAAATAAAAATAAAAAATTAGCTCCTAATATCCCAAAGATTTCCCCCCAAGTCCCAAATTCCCAGAAAAGTGAATAAGCGAACGAAGTTCCATTTATCACTATTATTAGGACAATAACAAGTAATTAAATCAGAAATCTAAGACTTGACAATTTAGCAATCTACGAAAGAAAGATTAAATTTCAGTAAAATTAAAATCAAAATCATAATAAATCGCAAAATTAGCATAAATTAACATTCGCAAAGTAGAACCAACGATCCCATAGAATACTCCGTGTGATTACTCTTTGGGAATCGTGAGTAATGACTAAGTATAATTCAATGCATTGTCACTACGTTACGAGAGTTCGCCGAAGCAGGTCATATATTTGAAAGCTCGTACATGTAGGCGCGCTTAGATTGTTTTTGAGATTCAATAATTGCGATTTATTATGACGCAGTAATACGATCTTTTGACTTCAAAAATCACGGCATTAGAATTCGAACGGAGGACTTTTACCTACTAGAATAAAGTGAACTTTTAACTGGATAATAGAACTAAACATTACTTAGACAGTGATTTAGGCAACAAACACTGATAGTCAATTTTCATTCATAATAGCCAGTGGTTTATGGAACTTCAGTGATAGGTCCGAAGCATATAATTTAAATCTCCCCAACACCTGGGAAAGTTTTCTTCTCGAGGCTCGGTTAGGAAGTGACTGATATTGTGCAATAAAACACCCTCTAGTGCCCAGTCGTGCATTTGTGATTTAAAATTCTATCAAATTATTGACGTGAAACTTCCCAGTAATAATTACGCGCAGCGATAATATCTGACTGTAGCGCTCGGCGCTTGTGTAGAATCTTTGTTCACAAAACAAGTCCACTGTTACGATTTCTTAGATACTTGAAATTACGACCAGCTTGTAGGGAATTTGTTGTGGATGTGACTGTATTGGTTTTATCATTAATATTTCATCATTAATCAGTTAAACATCGATTACGAACCATTAATTACGATTCTTGGTGAAGTCAATATCTCACGCACGTCGACATTTCGGTTTAGTACTGTTATTTTGTGTAACGTCGTCTTCGTAGCTTGATAACGATCTCAACACTCTACCGACTGTCACCGAGTTTTAGCCGAGGCCAAGTACAAATCAGACCAAATCATCAACAAGATGAGGCGTTATAGCGTGTGAGCTGGCTTTCACATGTCTAAAGTCAGCTCTCTTCCGCCCTCCTTGTCTGGGCACTTATAATCCTTCCCTGCCCCTCATCGTCGCCGCCCTTGCCTCGAACTATGGCCTGGGTGCAGTCTTCTCACAAGTGCTCGACGGCGTTGAGAGGCTGGTGGTTTTAGCATTCAAAAAATTGACCGACGCTCAAAGCAAATACAGTCAAATTGAAAAGTAAGCTTTGGTGCTGGTTTTTGCCCTGACAAAGTTCTACGATTTCGTGTATAGTCATTTCACGCTGCAGACCGATCACAAACCTTTGGTTTCTTTGTTTCACCCGAGAGCTGCAGTGCCCACCCGGACGGCGCGCCGCCTCCAGCGTTGGTCGCTCTTGCTGATGATGTTCGACTTTGATATTGCCTATCGTACCTCTGAAACCCCCCCCCCCTTCTCCCCCCCCTCCCGTGAACCATGGACCTTGCCGTTGGTGGGGAGGCTTGCGTGCCTCAGCAATACAGATGGTCGTACCGTAGGTGCATCCACAACGGAGGAGTATCTGTTGAGAGGCCAGACAAACGTGTGGTTCCTGAAGAGGGGCAGCAGCCTTTTCAATAGTTGCAGGGGCAACAGTCTGGATGATTGACTGATCTGGCCTTGTAACATTAACCAAAACGGCCTCGCTGTGCTGGTACTGCGAACGGCTGAAAGCAAGGGGAAACTACAGCCGTAAATTTTCCCGAGCACATGCAGATTTACTGTATGGTTAAATGATGATGGCGTCCTCTTGGGTAAAATATTCTGGAAGTAAAATGGTCCCCCATAAGGATCTCCGGGCGGGGACTACTCAAGAGGACGTCGTTATCAGGAGAAAGAAAACTGGCGTTCTGCGGATCGGAGAGTGGAATGTCAGATCCCTTAATCGGGCATGCAGGTTAGAAAATCTAAAAAGGGAAATGGATAGGTTAAAGTTAGATATAGTGGGAATTAGTGAAGTTCGGTGGCAGGAGAAACAAGACTTTTGGTCAGGTGAATACAGGGTTATAAATACAAAATCAAATAGGGGTAATGCAGGAGTAGCTTCAATAATGAATAGGAAAACAGGAGTGCGGGTAAGCTACTACAAACAGCATAGTGAACGCATTATTGTGGCCAAGATAGACACGAAGCCCACACCTACTACAATAGTATAAGTTTATATGCCAACTAGCTCTGCAGATGAAGAAGAAATTGATGAAATGTATGATGAGATAAAAGAAATTATTCAGGTAGTGAAGGGAGACGAAAATTTAATAGTCATGGGTGACTGGAATTCGAGAGTAGGAAAAGGAAGAGAAGAAAACGTAGTAGGTGAATATGGATTGGGGGAAAGAAATGAAAGAGGAAGCTGTCTGGTAGAATTTTGCACAGAGCATAACTTAATCATAGCTAACACTTGGTTCAAGAATCATAAAAGAAGGTTGTACACATGTAAGAATCCTGGAAATACTAGAAGGTCTCAGATAGATTATATAATGGTAAGACAGAGATTTAGGAACCAGGTATTAAATTGTAAGATATTTCCAGGGGCGGATGTGGACTCTGACCACAATCTATTGGTTATGACCTGTAGATTAAAACTGAAGAAACTGCAAAAAGGTGGGAATTTAAGGAGATGGGATCTGGACAAACTGATTAAACCAGAGGTTTACAGAGTTTCAGGGAGACCATAAGGGAACAATTGTCAGGAATGGGGGAAAGAAATACAGTAGAAGAAGAATGGGTAGCTCTTAGGGATGAAGTAGTGAAGGCAGCAGAGGATCAAGTATGTAAAAAGACGAGGGCTAGTAGAAATCCTTGGGTAACAGAAGAAATATTGAATTTAATTGATGAAAGGAGAAAATATAAAAATGCAGTAAATGAAGCAGGCAGAAAGGAATACAAACGTCTCAAAAATGAGATCGACAGGAAGTGCAAAATGTCTAAGCAGGGATGGCTAGAGGACAAATGTAAGGATGTAGAGGCTTATCTCACTAGGGGTAAGATAGATATTGCCTACAGGAAAATTAAAGAGACCTTTGGAGATAAGGGAACCACTTGTATGAATATCAAGTGCTCAGATGGAAACCCAGCTCTAAGCAAAGAAGGGAAAGTAGAAAGGTGGAAGGAATATATAGAGGGTCTATACAAGGGCGACGTACTTGAGGACAATATTCTGGAAATGGAAGAGAATGTAGATGAAGACGAAATGGGAGATACAATACTGCGTGAAGAGTTTGACAGAGCACTGAAAGACCTGAGTCGAAACAAGGCCCCAGGAGTAGACAACATTCCATTAGAACTACTGACGGCCTTGGGAGAGCCAGTCCTGACAAAACTCTACCATCTGGTGAGCAAGATGTATGAGACAGGCGAAATACTCTCAGACTTCAAGAAGAATATAATAATTCCAATCCCAAAGAAAGCAGGTGTTGACAGATGTGAAAATTACCGAACAATCAATTTAATAAGTCACAGCTGCAAAATACTAACGAGAATTCTTTACAGACGAATGGAAAAACTAGTAGAAGCCAACCTTGGGGAACATCAGGTTGGATTCCGTAGAAATATTGGAACACGTGAGGCAATACTGACCTTACGACTTATCTTAGAAGCTAGATTAAGGAAAGGCAAACCTAAGTTTCTAGCATTTGTAGACTTAGAGAAAGCTTTTGACAATGTTGACTGGAATAATCTCTTTCAAATTCTAAAGGTGGCAGGGGTAAAATACAGGGACCGAAAGGCTATTTACAATTTGTACAGAAACCTGATGGCAGTTATAAGAGTCAAGGGACATGAAAGGGAAGCAGTGGTTGGGAAGGGAGTGAGACAGGGTTGTAGCCTCTCCCCGATGTTATTCAATATGTAAATTGAGCAACCAGTAAAGGAAACAAAAGAACAATTCGGAGTAGGTATTAAAATCCATGGAGAAGAAATAAAAACTTTGAGGTTCGCCGATGACATTGTAATTCTGTCAGAGACAGCAAAGGACTTGGAAGAGCAGTTGAATGGAATGGACAGTGCCTTGAAAGGAGGATATAAGATGAACATCAACAAAAGCAAAACGAGGATAATGGAATGTAGTCGAATTAAGTCTGGTGATGCTGAGGGAATTAGATTAGGAAATGAGACACTTAAAATAGTAAAGGAGTTTTGCTATTTGGAGAGCAAAATAACTGATGATGGTCGAAGTAGAGAGGATATAAAATGTAGACTGGCAATGGCAAGAAAAGCGTTTCTGAAGAAGAGAAATTTGTTAACATCGAGTACATATTTAAGTGTCAGGAAGTCGTTTCTGAAAGTATTTGTATGGAGTGTAGCCTTGTATGGAAGTGAAACATGGACGGTAAACAGTTTGGACAAGAAGAGAATAGAAGCTTTCGAAATGTGGTGCTACAGAAGAATGCTGAAGATTAGATGGGTAGATCACATAACTAATGTGGAGGTATTGAATAGGATTGGGGAGAAGAGGAGTTTGTGGCACAACTTGACAAGAAGAAGGGCCCGGTTGGTAGGACATGTTCTGAGGCATCAAGGGATCACAAATTTGCATTGGAGGGCAGTGTGGAGGGTAAAAACCATAGAGGGAGACCAAGAGATGAATACACTAAACAGGTTCAGAAGGACGTAGGTTGCAGTAAGTACTGGGAGATGAAGATGCTTGCACAGGATAGAGTAGCGTGGAGAGCTGCACAAACCAGTCTCAGGACTGAAGACCACAACAACAACAACCTCTGAACAGCGCGCAAAACGCAGATTTTCTGTTCCGGCTGCCTGCCGGGGCAGACCAAGAGTTTGACACTCCCCCCTGGTTTGTTTCCATGTGGACCCAGACATGGACGCAGCTCTGGACGCGCTTCCATTGGATGCTGATGTGGTCTGGAGGGCCTCCGTTGTGGATCAGACACTCCAAGCTCTCTGCCGTCAAATCGCTACGGGTTGGCTGACAAGCCGCCATAGCGTCCGCAGTGCAGACGTCCAGCATATTTGGGATCATCGGCACAGTCTCTTTTTGTTGCAGTGGCGTTATCCTTTTGCACAGAGATTCCGACGTTCCCCAGGTGGTCATCCGCTTGCTTTGCGCCGCCATTTCCTCGTCCTTCTCCACGCCGACCACTGGGGCATCGTCCTCACCATACAGCTGGCCCACCAACACCTTTATTGGCGCAGTACGGATAAAGACATTGCCTCCCTCGTGTCAGCTTGCACCACATGCCAAACACGTCAGGCAATACCCCTGCTCCAGTATTTTTCATGGCTTGATGCTGCTGCTCCGTGGGAACATCTCCATTTGGATTTCGCAGGGCCGTTTCATGGTTCCCTGTGGCTCATACTGATCAACTCTAGGTCGGGATACCTTTATGTCTCCCGCATGATGAACACCACTTCTGCTGAGACTATTAAAATCCTCCAGCCCCTCTTTGCTGTCAAGGGACTCCCCAAAACGACTGTTACGGATAAAGGTCGACAGTTTACTTCGACCGAGTTTAAGCAATTCTGTACTGCCAATGGAATCTCCCTTGTCCATACTATCCCATTTCACCCTGCATCAAACGGCAGCGCGGAACATTTTGTGTGGACATTCATGACCCAGCTCGATAAGCTGCTGAGCCATTACCCTCTGGAGGAGGCCGTGTGTCTTTTCTTTGCTATGTACCGCGCCGTCCCCCATGCCAGTAAAAGTCCAGCAGAGATACTTAATGGTCAAACATTCTGCTTCTCCTTATCTGTCCTGGTTCCCGAGGCTTCTCACCCTCCCGCCTGCACGCCAACGCACTCATTTCGCGTCGTGCAGGAGGTCTGGCGTGGACCTTCTCTCATCCATGAATCAGCACGACTTTAGAAGGCATTGCTTGTGTGAAACCCAACTTGCTCTTTTCTCATATACCTCGAACTATAGATGAAGTGCAACAGAATCCACTATATTATCCTCGACGGCGTTTACTCATCGAGTGCAGGAGTAACATTAGGAATGCCCCAGGGAAGTGTGATAGGACCGTTGCTTTTTTCTGTATACGTAAGTGATCTGGCACACAGGGTGGGCAGCAACCTGCGGTTGTTCGCTGATGACGGAAATTTTTTGGAAATTTGTGGTAAGTTCCTATGGGACCAAACTGCTGAGGTCATCAGTCCCTAGGCTTACACACTGCTTAATCTAACTTAAACTAACTTATGCTAAGGGCAACACACACACCCATGCCCGAGGGAGGACTCAAACCTCCGGCGAGGGGAACCGTGTGAACCGTGCAAGGCTCCCTTGACCGAGCGGCTACCCCGCGCGGCTTGCTAATGATGCTGTGGTGTACAGGAAGGCGTCGAAATGAGTGACTATATGTTGATATAAGATAACCTAGGCAAAATTTGTAGTTGGTGTGATGAACGGCAGCTCGCTCTTAATGTACAAAAATGTTAGTTAATGCGGGTGAACAGGAAAAACAAATCCGTAATGTTCGGATACAGCATTAGTAGTGTCCTGCTTGACACAATTACGTCGTTTAAATACCTGGGCGTAACGTTTCGAAGCGATGTGAAATGCAACGAGCATGTAAGGATTGTGGTAGCGAAGGTGAATGGTCGAGTTTCGTTTGTAGGGAGAATTTTAGGAAAGTGTGGTTCATGTACGAAAGAGACCGCATATAGGACATTCTTGAGTACCGCTCGAGTGTTTGGGATCCGCACCAGGTCGAATTGCAGGAAGACATCGAAGCAATTCAGAAGCAAGTTGCTAGATGTGTTACCGGTAGGTTCGATCAGCAGTGTTACGGATATGCTACAGGAGTTCAAGTGGGAATCCCTGGAGGGAAGAGAACATTCACTTGGACGAACACTACCGAGAAGGTTAAGAGAGCCGACGTTTGAAGCTATTCAGTGTCCCCTCGACGATCACCAGTGGTGTACGGCCAGTGTAGGAGATCGCTCCCCACACCATGATGCCGGGTGTTGGCCCTGTGTGCCTGGGTCGTATGCAGTCCTGATTGTGGCGCTCACCTGCACGGTGCCAAACACGCATACGACCATCATTGGCACCAAGGCAGAAGCGACTCTCATCGCTGAAGACGACACGTCTCCATTCGTCCCTCCATTCACGCCTGTCGCGACACCACTGGAGGCGGGCTGCACGATGTTGGGGCGTGAGCGGAAGATGGCCTAACGGTGTGCGGGACCGTAGCCCAGCTTCATGGAGACGGTTGCGAATGGTCCTCGCCGATACCCCAGGAGCAACAGTGTCCCTAATTTGCTGGGAAGCGGCGGTGCGGTCCCCTATGGCACTGCGTAGGATCCTACGGTCTTGGCGTGCATCCGTGCGTCGCTGCGGTCCGGTCCCAGGTCGACGGGCACGTGCACCTTCCGCCGACCACTGGCGACAACATCGATGTACTGTGGAGACCTCACGCCCCACGTGTTGAGCAATTCGGCGGTACGTCCACCCGGCCTCCCGCATGCCCACTATACGCCCTCGCTCAAAGTCCGTCAACTGCACATACGGTTCACGTCCACGCTGTTGCGGCATGCTACCAGTGTTAAAGACTGCGATGGAGCTCCGTATGCCACGGCAAACTGGCAGACACTGACGGCGGCGGTGCACAAATGCTGCGCAGCTAGCGCCATTCGACGGCCAACACCGCGGTTCCTGGTGTGTCCGCTGTGCCGTGCGTGTGATCATTGCTTGTACAGCCCTCTCGCAGTGTCCGGAGCAAGTATGGTGGGTCTGACACACCGGTGTCAATGTGTTCTTTTTTCCATTTCCAGGAGTGTATGTAGATGTCATCCATATCGATACTTAGGTTAGGCGGGGAATCCGAATCGCTCTCGGATACTAAAATAAATTGGTTCGGATAGAGAAGGAGACTGCCATAAACCGCTGTTTACGTATGAGGGGTTCCTGTACTGCAGCATCCAACAATGTGAGTTTGTCAAGTAGGGAGCGGTATCTTCTGAACCCACATTTGGGACTTGCTGCACAGTTTCCTGGACTCGAGAAATACTCAACAATGTGTAATACTAATATTTTGAAAAATGTTTCATACTAACCGTGTATAGTGACATACTGCCCCTCATTAAATTGATCGTGGAATCCAACCAGTGCGAAGTCATTCCATACTGTGTCATGTATGACAGGATGCCTCTTGAATATGGCCTGCAGCGTTGAAGCTTCCATTTCAGAATTGATAATGGCTAAGTGGCCACCTTCTGCCTCGCACTTGCGACGTGCATTTTCCCACGTATCCGTTGTCGTATGTAGCTTGTAGAAACCAACTCCTGGGAACAACTCGTAACCCGGCCCAGGTCTTTTCCGTTGAACTGTAGACACAAAAACGAATACACACTTAACACGAGACTAACAAAACTGAGGTGCATTACTATGGTACAAATATTGCAGATACTTTGGAAACAGATGCCAAGAACTGACCTCGTCCAGGAAGTGGTTTCGGTACGGCCTCGACCCCAATGTATGCTCCAGCGCTGTAGTCGATGCCAGCAGGTGATAGATACTCGCTGTAAAAACAAGTGCCTTACAGTAGCTGTAAAAACAAGTAGCTTACAGATTCTCAATGTAAAAACAAGTGGCTTACTCCATCCTGAATAGTACTTTCATTATATGGTCAAATACCAGCACACGCGCAGTGGTTTTTGTTCCAGACTCCAGACATCTCACTAATAACGCGTATAGCCAGCTTTTGCTGCTCTTACGGTGTATGATATTTGGGGACATTCTCACGAAGCTATGATTTCCCGAAACTATATTATGTTTTCAGTCTTACTCAGTTATGTTAAATAAATGTCGCATCGTGGGTTTTTATTTAATTTTTTTAGACAGGCCAGCAACTTCCCCAGATTTTCTTCAACCGCGATGCAATGTTTGTTCTTTATGGACAGGACCATTACCATGTTCATGCAGAGGCGGCCAAACGATTGGTAAAAAGCTAGTACCACAGTAGTGTAATAAATTTTCATTGACTCGTGCACAAAAGAAGACTGTATACAGGGTGGTCCATTGATAGTGACCGGGCCAAATATCTCACGACATAAGCATCAAACGAAAAAACTAAAAAGAACGAAACTCGTCTAGCTTGAAGGGGGAAACCAGATGGTGCTATGGTTGGCCCGCTAGATGGTGCTGCCATAGGTCAAACGGATATCAATTGCGTTTTTTTTTTAAAATAGGAACCCCCATTTTTTATTACATATTCGTGTAGTACGTAAAGAAATATGAATGTTTTAGTTGGACCACTTTTTTCGCTGTGATAGTCATAAACGTATAAGTACGTGGTATCACGTAACATTCCGCCAGTGCGGACGGTATTTGCTTCGTGATACATTACCAGTGTTAAAATGGACCGTTTACAAATTGCGGAAAAGGTCGATATCGTGTTGATGTATGGCTATTGTGATCAAAATGCCCAACGGGCTTGTGCTATGTATGCTGTAATAAATTTTCATTCACTCGTGGACAAAAGAAGACTGTATACAGGGTGGTCCATTGATAGTGACCGGGCCAAATATCTCACGACATAAGCATCAAACGAAAAAACTAAAAAGAACGAAACTCGTCTAGCTTGAAGGGGGAAACCATATGGTGCTATGGTTGGCCCGCTAGATGGCGCTGCCATAGGTCAAACGGATATCAATTGCGTTTTTTTTTTAAATAGGAACCCCCATTTTTTATTACATATTCGTGTAGTACATAAAGAAATATGAATGTTTTAGTTGGACCACTTTTTTCGCTGTGATAGTCATAAACGTATAAGTACGTGGTATCACGTAACATTCCGCCAGTGCGGACGGTATTTGCTTCGTGATACATTTGTTGTTGTTGTTGTGGTCTTCAGTCCTGAGACTGGTTTGATGCAGCTCTCCATGCTACTCTATCCCGTGCAAGCTTCTTCATCTCCCAGTATCTACTGCAACCTACATCCTTCTGAATCTGCTTAGTGTATTCATCTCTTGGTCTCCCTCTACGATTTTTACCCTCCACACTGCCCTCCAATGCTAAATTTGTGATCCCTTGATGCCTCAAAACATGTCCTACCAACCGATCCCTTCTTCTAGTCAAGTTGTGCCACAAACTTCTCTTCTCCCCAATCCTATTCAATACCTCATCATTAGTTACGTGATCTACCCACCTTATCTTCAGCATTCTTCTGTAGCACCACATTTCGAAAGCTTCTATTCTCTTCTTGTCCAAACTAGTTATCGTCCATGTTTCACTTCCATACATGGCCACACTCCATACAAATACTTTCAGAAACGACTTCCTGACACTTAAATCTATACGCGATGTTAACAAATTCCTCTTCTTGAGAAACGCTTTCCTTGCCATTGCCAGTCTACATTTTATATCCTCTCTACTTCGACCATCATCAGTTATTTTACTCCCTAAATAGCAAAACTCCTTTACTACTTTAAGTGTCTCATTTCCTAATCTAATTCCCTCAGATCACCCGACTTAATTTGACTACATTCCATTATCCTCGTTTTGCTTTTGTTGATGTTCATCTTATATCCTCCTTTCAAGACACAGTCCATTCCGTTCAACTGCTCTTCCAAGTCCTTTGCTGTCTCTGACAGAATTACAATGTCATCGGCAAACCTCAAAGTTTTTACTTCTTCTCCATGAATTTTAATACCTACTCCGAATTTTTCTTTTGTTTCCTTTACTGCTTGCTCAATATACAGATTGAATAACATCGGGGAGAGGCTACAACCCTGTCTTACTCCTTTCCCAACCACTGTTTCCCTTTCATGCCCCTCGACTCTTATAACTGCCATCTGGTTTCTGTACAAATTGTAAATAGCCTTTCGCTCCCTGTATTTTACCCCTGCCACCTTCAGAATTTGAAAGAGAGTATTCCATTTAACATTGTCAAAAGCTTTCTCTAAGTCTACAAATGCTAGAAACGTAGGTTTGCCTATCCTTAATCTTTCTTCTAAGATAAGTCGTAAAGTCAGTATTGCCTCACGTGTTCCAACATTTCTACGGAATCCAAACTGATCTTCCCCGAGGTCGGCTTCTACCAGTTTCTCCATTTGTCTGTAAGGAATTCGCGTTAGTATTTTGCAGCTGTGACTTATTAAACTGATAGTTCGGTAATTTTCACATCTGTCAACACCTGCTTTCTTTGGGATTGAAATTATTATATTCTTCTTGAAGTCTGAGGGTATTTCGCCTGTCTCATACATCTTGCTCACCAGATGGTAGAGTTTTGTCATGACTGGCTCTCCCGAGGCCATCAGTAGTTCCAGTGGAATGTTGTCTACTCCCGGGGCCTTGTTTCGACTCAGGTCTTTCAGTGCTCTGTCAAACTCTTCACGCAGTATCTTATCTCCCATTTCGTCTTCATCTACATCCTCTTCCATTATCATAATATTGTCCACAAGTACATCGCCCTTGTATAAACCCTCTATATACTCCTTCCACCTTTCTGCCTTCCCTTCTTTGCTTAGAACTGGGTTGCCATCTGAGCTCTTGATATTCATACAAGTGGTTCTCTTCTCTCCAAAGGTCTCTTTAATTTTCCTGTAGGCAGTATCTATCTTACCCCTAGTGAGACAAGCCTCTATATCCTTACATTTGTCCTCTAGCCATCCCTGCTTAGCCATTTTGCACTTCCTGTCGATATCATTTTTGTGACGTTTGTATTCCTTTTTGCCTGCTTCATTTACTGCATTTTTATATTTTCTCCTTTCATCAATTAAATTCAATATTTCTTCTGTTACCCAAGGATTTCTATGAGCCCTCGTCTTTTTACCTACTTGATCCTCTGCTGCCTTCACTACTTCATCCCTCACAGCTACCCATTCTTCTTCTACTGTATTTCTTTCCCCCATTCCTGTCAATTGTTGCCTTATGCTCTCCCTGAAACTCTCTACAACCTCTGGTTCTTTCAGTTTATTCAGGTCCCATTTCCTTAAATTTCCACCTTTTTGCAGTTTCTTCAGTTTCAATCTGCAGTTCATAACCAATAGATTGTGGTCAGAATCCACATCTGCCCCAGGAAATGTCTTACAATTTAAAACCTGGTTCCTAAATCTCTGTCTTACCATTATATAATCTATCTGATACCTTTTAGTATCTCCAGGATTCTTCCAGGTATACAACCTTCTTTTATGATTCTTGAACCATGTGTTGGCTATGATTAATTTATGCTCTGTGCAAAATTCTACAAGGCGGCTTCCTCTTTCATTCCTTCCCCCCAATCCATATTCACCTACTATGTTTCTTCTCTCCCTTTTCCTACTGACGAATTCGTCACCCATGACTATTAAATTTTCGTCTCCCTTCACTACCTGAATAATGTCCGCCCCAGTAGCTGAGTGGTCAGCGTGACGGATTGCCGTTCTCCGGGCCCGGGTTCGATTCCCGGCTGGGTCGGAGATTTTCTCCGCTCAGGAACTGGGTGTTGTGTTGTGTTCATCATCATTTCATCCCCATCCGGCGTGCAGGTCGCCCAATGTGGCGCCGAATGTAATAAGACCTGCGCCAAGGCGGCCGGACCTGCCCCGCGAGGGGCCTCCCGGCCAATGACGCCAAACGCTCATTTCCACCTGAATAATTTCTTTTATCTCGTCATACATTTCATCTATTTCTTCATCATCTGCAGAGGTAGTTGGCATATAAACTTGTACTACTGTAGTAGGCATGGGCTTTGTGTCTATCTTGGCCACAATAATGCGTTCACTATGCTGTTTGTAGTAGCTAACCCGCACTCCTATTTTTTTATTCATTATTAAACCTACTCCTGCATTACCCCTATTTGATTTTTTATTTATAACCCTGTAATCACCTGACCAAAAGTCTTGTTCCTCCTGCCACCGAACTTCACTAATTCCCACTATATGTAACTTTAACCTATCCATTTCCCTTTTTAAATTTTCTAACCTACCTGCCCGATTAAAGGATCTGACATTCCACGCTCCGATCCGTAGAACGCCAGTTTTCTTTCTCCTGATAACGATGTCCTCCTGAGTAGTCCCCGCCCGGAGATCCGAATGGGGGACTATTTTACCTCCGGAATATTTTACCCAAGAGGACGCCATCATCATTTAATCATACAGTAGAGCTGCATGTCCTCGGGAAAAATTACGGCTGTAGTTTCCCCTTGCTTTCAGCCGTGCGCAGTACCAGCACAGCAAGGCCGTTTTGGTTAATGTTACAAGACCAGATCAGTCAATCATCCAGACTGTTGCCTCTGCAACTACTGAAAAGGCTGCTGCCCCTCTTCAGGAACCACATGTTTGTCTGGCCTCTCAACAGATACCCCTCCGTTGTGGTTGCACCTACGGTACGGCCATCTGTATCGCTGAGGCACGCAAGCCTCCCCACCAACGGCAAGGTCCATGGTTCATGGGGGGGGGGGGGGGCGTGATACATTACCAGTGTTAAAATGGACCGTTTACAAATTGCGGAAAAGGTCGATATCGTGTTGATGTATGGCTATTGTGATCAAAATGCCCAACGGGCTTGTTCCTGGACGACATCATCCAAGTGTCCGGACCGTTCGCCGGATAGTTACGTTATTTAAGGAAACAGGAAGTCTTCAGCCACATGTGAAACGTCAACCACGACCTGCAACAAATGATGATGCCCAAGTAGGTGTTTTAGCTGCTGCCGCGGCTAATCCGCACATCAGTAGCAGACAAATTGTGCGAGAATCTGGAATCTCAAAAACGTCGGTGTTGAGAATGCTACATCAACATCGATTGCACCCGTACCATATTTCTCTGCACCAGGAACTGCATGGCGACGACTTTGAAGGTTGTGTATAGTTCTGCCACTGGGCACAAGAGAAATTACGGGACGATGACAGATTTTTTGCACGCGTTCTATTTAGCGACGAAGCGTCATTCACCAACAGCGGTAACGTAAACTGGCATAATATGCATTATTGGGCAACGGAAAATCCACGATGGCTGCGACAAGTGAACATCAGCGACCTTGGCGGGTTAATATATGGTGCCGCATTATGGAAGGAAGGAAAATCGGCCCCCATTTTATCGATGGCAAACTAAATGATGCAATGTATGCTGATTTCCTACGTAATGTTCTACTGATGTCACTACAAGATGTTTCACTGCATGACAGAATGGCGATGTACTTCCAACATGATGGATTTCTGGCACATAGCTCGCGTGCGGTTGAAGCAGTATTGAACAGCACATTTCATGACAGGTGGATTGGTCATCGAAGCACGTTCTCCGGATCTGATGTCCCCGGATTTCTTTCTGTGGGGAAAGTTGAAGGATATTTGCTATCGTGATCCACCGACAACGCCTGACAACATGCATCAGCGCATTGTCAATGCAGGTGCGAACATTACGGAAGGCGAACTACTCGCTGTTGAGAGGAATGTCATTACACGTATTGCCAAGTGAATTGAGGTTGATGGACATCATTTTGAGCATTTATTGCATTAATGTGGTATTTACAGGTAATCATGCTGTAACAGCATGCGTTCTCAGAAGTGATAAGTTCACAAACGTACATGTATCACATTGGAACAACCGAAATAAAATGTTCAAACGTACCTCCGTTCTCTATTTTAATTTTAAAAAACCTACCTGTTACCAACTGTTCGTCTAAAATTGTGAGCCATATGTTTGTGACTATTACAGCGCCATATATCACAGAGCGAAGAAAATGGTCCAACTGAAACATTCATATTTCTTTACGTACTACACGACTATGCAATAAAAATGGGGGTTCCTGTTTTAAAAAAACGCAGTTGATATCCGTTTGACCTATGGCAGCGCCATCTAGCGGGCCAACCATAGCGCCATCCTGGTTTCCCCCTTTAAGCTAATCAAGTTTCGTTCTATGCAGTTTTTTCGTTTGACGCTTATTTCGTGAGATATTTGGACCGGTCACGATCAATGGAGCACCCTGTATATAGGAGCGACCCAGAGACACTAAAAGGTTTCGGATAGATTGTATGCTAGTAGGGCAGGCATCCATAAATCAGTTTCTAAACTGTAAAACGTTCCCAGGAGCAGATGCCGACTCGGACCATAATTTATTCGCGATCAAATACAGACTAAAGCTACGTGCCTCTTTCCTTCCCACATCCCTCCCTACCTGGCCCTCATCTCTTCCCCTCCCTCCCTCCCTCCCTCCCTCCCTCCCTCCCTCATCTCCTAGCGCCTGGCAGATCCTCTGTTTTGATCATTGTCAGTGTGCCACATCAGTGTTGTGTTTAGTGCTGTTTCTCCTGTGCGTCAAGAGGTGTGATTTTAATTGTGTACTGCCTTGAGGTTCGCCGTCAGTGTTTGTTATATGCTACACCATCTGTCGATACCTTTCATGCTCCAGTCATACTGTGCCTTGTGTTCTTTTATTGTCGCAGTGTGTGGCTTTTTGTGTGTGCTACTTTTAAACAGTTTTAACAGTTTTTTTATCTCCATTTTACGGTCACCCCGTTTTTTGTCTATTGCCTTCCATGACGTTCCCCCTTTTTTTATATCTATGTTCACCATATTCTCTCCTTTGTTCTTTTTAAATGTCTTCTATTGTTTGTTCTATGTCTTTCGGCTGAAGAGCAGCGCATATGCTGCTGCCAGCCCGCCCCGATGGGGAATTGAAATACGATAAAGAAAAAAAAAAACCAGACTAAAGCTGAAGAAACTGCACAAAAGAGATGGGATCTGGATAATCTGAAAGAATAAGAGATAATTGGAAGTTTCAAAAGGAATATTAGTCAAATAATGACTGAAAGGGGAAAGGAATACAACAGAAGATGAGTGGGAAGCTCTGACAGACAAAATAGTGGCGGCAACAGAGGAAAAACCGATTAAAAAAGACAAGCCACAGAAATAATAATTGTTTAACAAACGAATCGTTGATTTAAACTGATGGAAGAAGAAAAACAAAATTTAAGCAGGTAACAGGAAATACTTATGTCTAAAAAATGAGATATAATAATTTAAAATAAGAGAATATTTTAATCCAAGTAACGTCAACCAACGCCGCAGGCTACTGCCATTCAGACAATTTCTTTCGGCTGTGGACCCCCTTGAAACTAAAATCATTTATGTAGTTCAGAAGAAAAACAAAAGACTGAAAATAGAACCCTCTGGTTTAACATGTCTGCTACATATACCGAATGCCTGTTGCCATCTTATCAACATAGAACTGATATCCTCTGCTCTCTGTCATGCAGTTAAGGCAAGAACAATAACATACGAATATGGCTAATGAACCTCCCGCTCAAACTACACACTGAGCTGTCGCAAAAACGCGAACTCTTTATCTTTTGAACGAAATGATATAAGATTTTTCTTGGGATGGCAAAAGCCATGCACAGCGATGAACTGCACTTTATTTTTGTATCAATCACTGATTCAAAAAAATTCCTGTTCATCTTCTTATTGTAATTCAGTATATCCAGTTTTCGTAATTTTATGCAGCTGCTACTCGCTTTGGATGCAGCTGACGCTCCTATGTCCTATTTAAACAGGGTATCGTAAATAAACTCATATTTTAGCAACGTTAGATCTTGCTGTTAAATTACAGAAAAAAATTATGTCCAATTTACCTGCTAAGTACTCCCTTTTAGCAAAGAGCTTGGGACTCATTTTCAATATAGCCAGGCCATCAGTTGTTGAGCAGCAACTGAGTCGTTAAAAATAAGCATTTGCAAAAACTATAGCGCTTGGATGTATAACCATGAAAAGATAGATTTTTTTACATATGTGTAACTTAATTTACCCCTTCACCAAGTAACTGTAGGCGCAGCACATCTCTCTAAATGTCCCGTCTGGATAGCAGGAAATGTTGGAAACCAATCCCGGTTCAATAACATAAAATTGAACTAATATATATAACTTTTTGCAAACATATCACGAAGATCCAAATTCAGTTTAGTCAGACAATTCATTTTTCCATTTTAGACAATTCTTACGAACTAGTATAGTCTTCGTCAGTGCTGTTTTTCTGGGGGAACGCGGAGGGATGCGTACCCCTAAACTTTTTCGTCGACAAAGTAATTTTTTTACGATGTTGAGAACTTCGAAGAGTGCCAAAGATTTATTTCACGGACGTAAATTTTTTTATTTCATTTTTACGTGTTGGTAATTGCAATACGAACGATACCAGTGCAGTTTTTGGTGGGAAAATCGATGTCATTGACTGTTTCAAGCATTTCGGAGCTGCGGCAACCGTTCTCGACAACTGAATCGCTGGCAGCCAGTTCGACCAGCATGTAGTGCCTTCGCCCGCTAATAGTGGGCGATGGTAGTACTAAACGGATAAGCGTACGCTCAAATCGCATGTTTAATTTGAGGTGATGTAAAGTGAAGTGTTCGATACCCGGTATCGCCTGCGTCATTTTAGCTGTAAAGTCAACTAAGAGTCTGATAGCATTTTTTTTTTTTTTTTTTGGTAGTTCGATATGTTGATGACGTCGTGGCTAAAAGCAGACGGGTGGCATCCCATGTTGCAGTTATAAATGATTTTCGCTACATTATATCCAATGTCGGAGTACCCTCAACTTTTTTTTTTTAAGAGAAAAAAGCACTGGCCTTCGTTCTTTTCTTTTAAGTTACGTTATCTAAAGTACATGGTATATGATGAATAGTTTTTTCAAAATTTGGATCTATAATAGTGACACCAAAACAAGTAGAAAGTCCACTTAATATGCGTCAGAAAGTCTTTCGGTTCTCACTAACGAAAATATCTTCGGTCTTTTTTTTACAGACGAGTTAACGATTAGAACAGATGGAATAGCGAATTATTACAACCATTATTTGTGAGCTGACAATAGGCGTCACCGTACGATTCAACCTGGACGCCAACAATAGTTACAGAATTTTACGTGTCTGTCTGGTAGATCTAGACAGTTCTCCTAAAACCTCTTGCAGGTTTCGTGCATAAGGACTTTATTCAGATTTGCCAAAGGATATGACCCTGTGAATACAGGGAAGCATGGTTTTGTGTCATCAGTAAATCAAAACACAGGAATTTCGTATGAATTTTTACATCGACGTTTTGGTGTTTGAAATCTCCTTCCAGTGTAAGTAAAACTTTTTTTCGGGTATGCAAGCCACAAGGGAAACTAAACAGTCGAATTCCTAGAAATAATTACTCATTTAAGATTATAGAACATATCACTGAAATCGACAACACTCTTTAGAAACCAGATAGAAAGGTACGTGTAATTCGTCTAGCACATTGTTAGTACTGCAGGCAGAAGTACCATACTCAGTCATTCAGTATGTCATAATGACGCCAAGAGGCAGAGGCTAGAATAACAGAAAACTGACCAATATAAATTCTGAAGACTGTAAAAATCTTATTTATATGATTCATTGACAAAATGTACGCAGTACCTGGTTTCCACTTCGCAGAAGAATGCATTTTTCTGGCCACACGGGAGATCGTTGAGTCCGCCGTCCCTGTGAATGGCCCCGCAGTCTTCTCCTGGATTTCCCATGAAATTCTGGCCCACGTTGTCCGGACCCTTCGACCACCAGCGAGAGTAATCCAGCGTGTACAGAGGTTCTCCTAGATTTGCAGAGAGACACAGGATAGGATGTAATTGACGTTGCAGGAACTTTATTCTAAGTTGTACAAACAGGCGAAAACAACTAAGGTATTCCGTTCGGTCTGATACTTTGAACGCTGTATATCTCTGAGGAATATGTTCAACCTGCTAACTCTTCTGCGCTACTAGGGTAGTCATAAAGTTTTGATTATTATCTCGAAAAAATACAGTATGAGTAAGGAGGAAAGGTACATGCTTTGAGGGGAAACAGTATAAACGATTCTGGACAAAAAACTTCATATGGTCACGTGCCCTTTTCCTATATTTAATGTAGCCTATTTTTATTTATTTTCTACGTTAGTCAAACATTGTCATTGCATACAACGTACCACAATAGTTTAGAGGAAGGCGAGACGAACAGTTTGATGAATGACATTTGTGGTCTATCAAGGCGGGGAACTACCGAAAATTGGGCTTCAAAAACTACCAAAGCCCATGCGCGTCTATTAGTCATAGAGAAAAAGTGAATAGGCCCTTTCTTTGTAGGAAATTTAACGTTGTTTAACTCTGTACTGCGACACGTTTTCGCTGGAAGTTGAGGTTTACGAGTTATACATGGAAGACGTGCAGATGTGATACTGAAAGTGTTCGATATCGGAAACCCACCCTGTATAACTTACATAATTAATATTTTCCTTGTTTGTTGGTACATATCTGCAGTTCCGGTAAACATTATAGGTCTCGTGCTGCAGTATCTTAGCACTCCGATAGAGGAGCCTAAATGAAGTGATACATCCCACTGGTAAAGCGGAGTGCGCAAAGGGGCTAGTCGCAAGGTTTTAAATGATAAAGTGAATGTTGGATGTACCGTTTCGTCTGGAAACCTCTAGCGGCGTACCACAGTACTGCCAACGCGGGGATTTTAATTCTGTACCAACAATGCACACATGCACCTACACATATACAAAAGATTCATTACGTACATTTTAGTTTCGATATGATACTTAAAACTTTATGACCAACGTTCATGCAAATAATGATACTTTCAACGTGCCCAAACACTGAGATACATGAACAGTTTCAGTTATAGAGAATTTATGGGGTTTAAACTATGGAACATGGGGATAAATCTCACTTAAAGACGTTTTTTACTTGTCTATATCTACGTCGACATACATACTCCACAAGCTGCCACATGTACCTTGTATCACTACTAGTCATTCCTTTCCCTTTGCAAATGCAGCAAAAGCGATTATATGCTGCTGTAGGGGTCCTAATTTGTCTTATCTTGTCTTCGCGGTCCTCATGTCAAATGTAAGTTGCCGGTAGTAGAATCGTTCTGCAGTCAGCCGCAAACGCCGGTTGTCTAAATTTTCACAAGATCATATCGTGAACAGAATGTCGTCTTCTCTCCAGGGATTGTCATTTGAATGATGAAATTCGCTACAGGTGTAAAATTTATTTATTTCTAAAAAGAAAAGGGCAACGTGGATTCAGAACTTGTATCCCATCTTTAGGTGCATATTAAAATGTTAATCCCTAAGAAATGCATTTTAACCTCAGTTATACGTCCTTTGGGGACTCACATTTTAATATGCACCTGAAGATGGAATACATGTTCTGAAACCGGGTAGTATATTCCTTTTTAGAAATAAATAACTTCTACAGTCATTGATGATAAGTAACAGTAGTGGGCGTCACGTCAAGAGAAACATGATTCCCATATGAGTTCACGAAGGAGCTCCGTAAAACTCCTCTGCTGATAGAACCTCCAAGTAACAAATCTAGCATCACACCTTTAAATTGCTTCGATGTCTTTCTTTAATTCGACCCGATAGAGTTCCCAAATGTTCGAGTAATACTCATGAGTGGATCGAACTAGTGTTCAGTGCACACGTCATTTCCTATGATTTTGCAACGGACCGCGTAGATATTAAACTGACGTGTCTATGTCAAGCAGTACACCACTAATGCTGTATTGTACTGTATTTGTTTTTCCTACTCATCTGCATTGACTTACACTGCTATACATTTAGAGGAAGCTGTCATACATCATACTAAGTATAAATTCTGTGTAAGTCGTCTCGTACCCTCCTACATTCACTAAGCTTTCCTGTACCCTGTAGCCGCATCAGCTAACAGTCGCAGACTGCTTCTCTCCCTATCGGCCAGATGTTATGTTTATTCGTACACCGGGTGTTTCCGTAAAAGCGTGCAAAAATTTAGCAGGATATAGAAGATGCTCCACTGAACAATTTGAGGTAGGGTACCTGGGTCGGAGAAGCCAGCTTAAGGAGATAATAGGAATAAAATCACATTCCTGTGTACTTTTTTATTTACTTTAGTTACAGTGAACTGCAAATACCATTATTGATACAATGAGTGTACTGTTTGTACTGTGCCTTGCAAAATGTGCTGAAACTGATGGCCATCGACCTCAAAGCAAAAATGACATCGGCGAACAAGAGTCTGACGCACCCTGACCATATCCCTTGTGTGTTTCAAATCACATCACAGGCAGCTACAATTCTGGCAACTAATTCCATCTCCGTATCAACTGCAGTCTTATACACAAGTGACTTTAGATATCCCCGTAGGAAATAATTAAGGGGATTCAGGTCAGATGACCTCACATGCCATGAAATAGGACCTCCCCTTCCAATAGTAAAATGTCACCAATAGGAATTTTCTGTGACTTGTCCAAAACATTTGATTGTGTGACCCATGACATTATGTTACAGAAATTACAATTCCATGGTATAAATGGAATAGCATATGTGTGGTTTAAGTCATACCCAGAGAACAGGAAGCAAAATGTTTCCTTATATGGGTCAAGTGATTTAAACAAGTTTGCCACTTCATCTAACTGGGATGAAATTACATTAGGTGTTCCACAGGGTTCAATCATGGGTCCCCTTCTGTTCTTGATATATGTGAACGACCTCCCTTCCTATCTGAAACAGGAAGCTGAACTGACACTGTTTGCTGATGATACAAGCATCATTATTAACCAAGTAAAAGAAAATACTATTGAAAATGATACAAATAAGGTCTTTGGAAAAGTCATTAATTGATTTTCTACAAATAGGCTTGCTCTAAACTTTGAAGAAAATACAGTACATCCAGTTTTCTGCTGCAAAAAGGACAGTTCCTTCAATAAATATAACACATCAACAAAAGTCAGTAGAAAGGATAGAGCATACTAAGTTTTTGTGTGTAGATATACATGAGAATCTTAATTGGAAAATCCATATTTTGGATCTTCTAAAGCGACTAGGTTCACCAACTTTTGCAATCAGAATAATTGCCAATTTTGAGGATATAGAAATTAGTAAGCTAACATACTTTGCATAATTTCACTCTCTGATGTCATATGGAGTAATATTTTGGGCTAACTCAAAATTTAGACGAAACGTATTAACTGCTCAAAAGAAAGTGGTTAGAATAATGTGTGGGGTTCATAGTCGCACATCTTGTAGGCATCTTTTTAAAAGATTGGGAATTCTTACAACAGCCTCACAGTATATTGACTTACTAATGAAATTTGTTCCCAACAACATGGACCAGTTTAAAAACAACAGTGACATTCATGATTACAATACCAGAAAAAGGAAAGACTTACACTGTCCTTTACTCAACCTATCTTTGGCACAGAAAGGGGTAAAATATGCTGCTATAAAAATTTTCGACAAATTACGAGATGAAATAAAATGTCTGACAGACAGCAGTAATAGCTTCAAAAATAAATTGAAATCATAGCTCCTTGACAACACCTTCTATACCGTAGATGCATTCTTGAATAAGATTAAATAAATCTATATATATATAGTATATGCATTTTTTGCCATTTAAAGGAATGGGGTAAATAACAGAAATATTAATCTTTAACTCTGTATTGTAATATATATATATATATATATATATATATATATAATTAAGCGGATTTAGGTCACGTGACCTCGCAGGCCATGGAATAGGACCTCCCCTTCCATATATATATATATATATATATATATATATATATATATATATATATATATATATATATATTAAAAAATATTGTTTCACATGTGCATTTCTTGTGCACTTGACACTTTCCGCATCATAACGGCTACCGTACCGTGCGATTGATCAATGGAACACGCAACCAACTAACTAACAATCCAGCGACCAGGAAATACAGCGTTGGTAAGGTTGCGGGCATCAGGACTGAAATGAGGCGGTGCACGGTCATGTTATGTCCATATCCTCTCACGAGCAGCCAAGGGTACGTTCTCCAACAACTCAGGTAGGACAGAGCCACCTTATAGATAAGTAAAGTAAACAAAAACTGCATAATGACTTCCTAGTAATCAGGCTCGTCCTCCTTGTTTCCTTGCAGGAAATAAAGAAAGTACATGTAAATAAATAGCAAAGTGCGTGTAAAATTATACGCATGTTAGTCGTAAATAAGCCGGAAAACACTAATGCTAGACAAAGCAATAGACAAGTTCACTTCCATATCTCCTTAAGTTGGCTTCTCCGACCCCAGGCTCCCTACCTCAAATTGTTCAGTGGTGCATTCTCTATGCTACGTTTTTGCACGTTCTTGCGGAAACACCCTGTACAGAGAAGGAGAGCGGTCCTATCACACTTTCCTGGGGCACTCCTGATGATACACTTGTCTCCGATGAACACTCGCCGTCCAGGACAACGCACTGAGTTCTATTAGTTAAGAAGTCTTGAAGCCACGGATACATCTGAGCACCTATTTAGTATGTCCGACCTTCGTCAAGAATCTGCATTGCGGCACTGTCAAACACTTCCCAGAAATCTAGGAATAATGGATCGTCTTTTGCCCTTCATTCACGGTTCGCAGTATTCGCCTCCTATTGTACTGAAAAGTATGTAAGATACGACTATTGCTTAACTCATATGTCGAAATTGAAATGAAGACAGTAAAAGAAAACGGAGAAGAGTAATACAGTTGCAAGCGGAACAGCCTCCTGGATAAAGTAGGGCTGTGAGTAGAAATGACAGCATCGTTAGAGTAGAATGTGCGTGCAGAATAAAAAAGTTATAACGAAAGTGATTATATACACAAGTGAAACTGAGTTTGCTATGATGACGACGAACGAATCGTCGTCAATGCTAAATCGAAACATACAAATCTCTTCTTTGCATATACAGCAGGTCTGTCAGTGAAGTCGGTAAGGAACTGGTTGCATGGTCTTGGTCAACAACGTCTAAAATAATTAGAAGTCGTTGGTAAAAAAACAATATCTTGTACTTAACTGGTGGTAGAGGAGTCTTCAGAGTCAGGAGGAAAATACACTACTGGCCATTAAAATTGCTACACCGAGAAGAAATGCAGATGATAAACGGGTATTCATTGGACAAATATATTACACTAGAACTGACATGCGATTACATTTTCACGCAACTTGGGTGCGTAGATCCTGAGAAATTAGTACCCGGAACAACCACCTCTGGCCCTAATAACGACCGAGATACGCCTGGGCATTGAGTCAGACAGAGCTTGGATGGCGTGTACAGGTACAGCTGCCCATGCAGATTCAACACGATACCACAGTTCATCAAGAGTAATGACTGCCGAACTGTGACGAGCCAGTTGCTCGGCCACCATTGGCCAGACGTTTTCAATTGGCGAGAGATATGGAGAATGTGCTGGCCACGGCAGCAGTCGAACATTTTCTGTATCCAGATAGGTCCGTACAGGACCTGCAACATGCGGTCAAGCCTTATCCTGCTGAAATGTGGGGTTTCGCGGGGATCGAATAAAGGGTAGAGCCACGGGTCGTAACACATCTCAAATGTAACATCCACTGTTCAAAGTGCCGCCAATGCGAACAAGAGGTGACCGAGACGTGTAACCAATAGCACCCCATACCATCACGCCGGGTGATACGCCAGTATGGCGATGACGAATACACGCTTCCAATATGCGTTCACCGCGATGTCGCCAAACACGGATGCGACCATCATGATGCTGTAAACAGAACTTGGAGTCATCCGAAAAAAATGACGTTTTGCCATTCGTGCACCCAGGTTCGTCGTTGAGTACACCATAGCAGGCGCTCCTGTCTGTGATGCAGCGTCAAGGGTAACCGCAGCCTTGGTCTCCGAGATGATAGTCCACGCTGCTGCAAACGTCGTCGAACGGTTCGTGCAGATGGTTGTTGTCTTGCAAACGTCCCCATCTGTTGACTCAGCGATCGAGACGTGGCTGCACGATCCGTTACAGCCATGCGGATAATAAGCCTGTCATCTAGACTGCTACTGATACCAGGCCGTTGGGATCCAGCTCGGCGTTCCGTATTACCCTCCTGAACCCACCGATTCCATATTCTGCTAACAGTCATTGGATCTCGACCAACGCGAACAGCAATGTCGCGATACGATAAACGGCAATCGTGATAGGCTACAATCCGACCTTTATCAAAGTCGGAAACGTGATGGTACGCATTTCTCCTCCTTGCACGTGGCATCAAAACCAGGCAACGCCGGTCAACTGGTGTTTGTATATGAGAAATCGGTTGGAAACTTTCCTCATGTCAGCAAGTTGTAGGTGTCGCCACCGACGCCAACCTTGTGTGAATGCTCTGAAAAGCTAATCATTTGCATATTACAGCATCTTGTTCCTGTCGGTTAAATTTCGCGTCTGTTTCACGTCATCTTCGTGGTGTAGCAATTTTAATGGCCAGTAGTGTAATTACGAACAGAGCTACAGGGGCATCACATAGGCCATACTTTAATTAAGCGCCTTGTTAGAGGTTGCTTCCTATCAGCTGAAGGCTATACTACTTTCCTACTTGACGTTCCGAGCAAGAGTGGACGAGAGCTCGCAGGATATATGTTACCTGCTGCGGCGCGGCGTTAGTCTTGACTCGCGGGTCCATTGATACTAGTACGAACCGCGGTCGGTAACTGGAACCCCTAACAAGTGTGATATCGAACGTTGATACCACAGAGGTGCTTAACGTAAAGCAAGAGGAAGGAACAGGCGAAAAAGAGATGAAGAATTTTTCGCATCTACGACGACAGATTGCACAGTAGTGATGGAGGTACTGCAGCTTAGTTAGAGCAGACCAAAAAAGTTATCATTGCTAAAAATTCTGTAGCAGTATCTGATTTGTCTCAGCACTGGAGAAGTTCCTGTAAATGTACGGAAGGAAAATGAAGTGGAACTCTGCTGCTGCATCCAGGTATATATCTCGGTTAAGTAGCGGAGAGGAAAGATTTGAAAATACAAAATGAGTTACCGAGGATGTTGGGTGGCAGTAGACAGGAACTATTAAAAAATTAGTTCAAAACAGCAACAGATGGAGGACGGGATTAACACACTCGAAAAAGTGTTGATTTAAAAATACTCTAATGGTAGAGACAGAAGCATATAGTCTGCCTGAAGCGGAACTTCACCATCTGACGGTGGCATCTCACCGTCCAGCGTCTTACACCTCTCTTCTGTAATACTTCTAACCCTGTAGATGGTCATACTATCTGGTGATCAAGACGCCTACATCGCCACCTCAGTTACTCCGTTCAGGTCAATGTGGGGATGAAATTTCTTCCAAAATAAAATCACGAACTGGCTGCGTCCAGGTTGAGTATTAATATATCACCACTAAACAGCCCAACTGACCAATGCCTAATAAACTTTAGTGACTGCTACCTCAGATCACAAAAGAAATTCGTTCTTTGCTTCCGTTCTGGAGATAAAAACAATTCTTTCCGTTGAAATTCATATTGTCCAGTGTAATACTCTTTTGGCTTGATGAGTTTATGTTCAGAATCTGCCCCAGTTTAGGATGGTGTAAGTTATATTGCCTGTTTTAAGGCTGATCAAATATTTTCCAGGCCAGCTTTCCTTCATCCACCCTGTGCGAATTGTGCAGTGTATAGCTCCGTGATTAATAGTCTCTCACGGGGGTAGGTGGTACAAAAGGAGGAAGAGGAAGACTGCTAAATAAAAAGTTCTTCCCCCCTTCGCTTTTACTCTCCTTCTCCCCCTTTTTTGTTTTCCCATCATCTGTCCAGTTTCCCCCCACCTGCTCTCGGCTGTGGTATGTCACATTTGCCAACTTTTTAGTGCAGTGTTCCAGTGACTATTCAGTGTTGTTCGTCTTTCTCGCGTTGCGAACAGAAACCATGCTGTCGCTCGGTGTGAATTTTATGTCTTTTGCGAACAGAATCCAGACTGTCGCCGTGTTTTTTAATTGCCTGTCTATTGTTTTACCTGTCTGCTTCGTGTGTATTTTATTAGCATCATCATCCATCTGTTCTTTGTTTTAAGTTCCACGATTTCTTTTCGCCATGTTACTCTTTAAGTCTCCGATTTTATCGCCTGTTTTTTATTATTTATTCTCTTCATCTTTCTCACAAAGTCTGTAGGCTGAAGAGCGGCATACTAAGCTGCTGCCAGCCCGCCCCCTTCGGGGGAAATTGAAATTCAATAAAGAAAAAAAAATAAAAATAAAAAGTTCTCGAGCTTCTAGCCGAGCCAAGTGATTAAAATTACGCGAGGTTGCGGGCAGGCACACCTTGGCCATTGTCAATCGGTATGACTACCAGTAGACTGCTGGTGCGCCGTTTATACAGCCCGCTATGACGTCACTGTTGGCCACGGCATCGCCATGTATGGCAATACGTTCACTCGGAGTTCGATGCGCCCGCTTCATCAGCGCCGTTGCTGGATTCCACGCTGTGCTGAGCCGCGTGTCACCGTCAGTGACTTTTATTCTAAGAGATTCTTTAATTACACACTCCCAGAAGCCGTTAATGCGACCCACGACAAATGTTTCGGCAAATTTTGCCCGGTGTCTGTTTTCTAAAGTATGCTCAGCTAAAGCAGATTCCTCGGGATAACGTAGGCGATGAGACCTCTCCTACTCTTTCCTGCGTTGTTCCACAGTGAGTACTGATAGTCCGACGTAAGACTGGTCACACTCGCAAAGTAGCGGGTATTCTGAGACCTACTGCGGCTTTAACTGGTCTGAGTAAGTGACGGATTTTTGTTGGAGGCCTGAAGATCGGTTTTACCCTGTGTAGTTTCAGCAGGCGATTTCTCTTGCCCGACACGGAGCCACAGAATAGTAAAAATGCAAGTTTCTGTGTTCCTTGAAATCACATCATGTACTTGACGGTCGCTATAGCTGTCGTTCCTTGCGTGGGTGGTTCAGTTCCCGGGGCAGGTTATCGTCATCTGATATCATTCTTGCACAATGCACCATGTTTGTAAAGCAGTGCGCTTTTGTGCCAGGTGGTGATGGCTGTTGGCGTGCAAGTACAGATCGATGTGGGTGGGCTTTCTATAGTTGCTGTGGCCAAGACATCGATTTCGTTAGCGGCGGACGAGGGCGTTGACGAAGGGTAATTCATCGTCTTTTTCTACTTCCATGGTAAACTGGATGTTACTGTTAATGTCGTTGGGGTGACCCAAGAACTCGTCAAGTTTCTTATGTCCGTGGGGCCAAATGACGAAAGTGTCGTCATCGTATCGAAAGGCTTTAATGGCGCCGTGCTTAAGGCGACATCCTGAAAATTTTGCTGCCCGGAGTGGCCGAGCGGTTCTAGGCGCTACAGTCTGGAACCGCGCGACCGCTACGGTCGCAGGTTCGAATCCTGCCTCGGGCATGGATGTGTGTGATGTCCTTAGGTTAGTTCGGTTCAAGTACTTCTAAGTTCTAGGGGACTGATGACCTCAGAAGTTAAGTCCCATAGTGCTCAGAGCCATTTTTTTGAAAATTTTCCATGAAGAGGTTTGCAACAGCTGGAGCTAACGGGCTACCCATTGCAACACCGTCCGTCTAATGGTAATACAGAAAACAAGAAGACGTGAGACTGCCTAAAAAATTGGACCACTTCACTTACAAAGAACTGGGAAACCAAGTCGAAAAAGTCGATGACAGACACATCCGCAAATAGCGCCACCACATCAGAATTGACCATAATGTCACCCTTACTAAGTCCGAGACGGTTAATTCGGTTGATAAAATCTGCTGAATTTTTAATATGATGTTCGCAGTGTTCCACATGCCGAGCGAGCAGGTTGGCCAAGTACTTTGCCAACTTGTATGTTCCTGAATCAATGGTGGATACGGTGAGGCAAAATGGCACCCCGTCCTTGTGGATCTTCTGTATAGCGTAAGCAGTAGGTGTTCCACGTGCCCGTGAGAGAAGATTCTTGACTACACTGTCTTCCACCGAAGAGCGCTTCAATTCAGCGTCTTTCTTATCATTCTCGATGTTGGGTTGCGTGGGAGTTTTCGATGAAAATCTTTTCCAGTAGTGAGCAAGTCTTCGTATCACAGTCCGCGTATTCCATAATTACGACTACATTCCCACTGTCAGCAGGAAGGACCACAGTTGTGTAGTGGTCGCAGGCCATTGCGCTCACCCCTGGTCATGTAGGGGTTCTGGTAACATTTGCTTTCGTGAGAATACGGCTCCTTTCACGCCGTAGATCATCCGCTGTTTCATTTGGGAGCTTGCGGACTGCCTGTTCGACGCCACTTACTACATTACAGACAGGAATGTCCCGCGGCGAAAGTGCGAAATTAAGTCCTTACTTAAGTGCCGCCATTGCACCCTTGTCTATACCTCTAGCCATCAAGTTGATGATGGTGCGTTCTGAGGGTCTGTGGTCCACACCGCGTTGTTGTTGCGAAAAGCGGCTGAACTTTCATTTCTGCCTCTCTGTAGTTCGTGTGGAGATTTGTTGGGAAATCGTAGCTGCGTCGACATATTTCCAGTCCAAAGCTGTGAGTGTCCTTGATTGTTCTCGTGTTCCAGCTGCGTCAAGCGCTTAAAATAATAAAATAATCTAGGAATCTACAACAAATCGATGTCGAGGATACTGGACGATATTTTTTTGGATCACTTCTACTACCGTTCTTGTAGACGGGTGTGACCTGTTCTTCTTTCCAAGAATTAGTTTTTTGTTCGAGGGATCTACAATAGTTAGAAGAGGGGCTAACTCAGCCGCAAATTCACTATAGAATCTGATAAGGATTCCATCATGCCCTGGAGCTTTGTTGAGTTTCAACGTTTCCAGCTGTAGCGTCGACAAGATACCGTGTGAGTGTGGCCAGCCTTACGTCGGACAAACAGTATGCACAGTGCAACAACGTAGGAAGGAGCATGAGACGTTTTATCGCCCACGCTACCCCGAGAAAGCTGCTTTAGCTGAGCATGCTTTAGGAAACAGACACCGGATAATATCTGACGAATCATGCGAGGCCATCAGAGCACGTCCACTCGAATCGAGCTGTCGCCTGGTGTTGTGTACCCTTTCTCGTAGTGATGCGAAGCTGTCACCACGAAATATCCTCCTGGTGGTGAGGGGTATCGATAAGATGGGATACCACAGCAAATCGTGGAATAGTCTTCTCGTCAAGGCAGCGCAGCAGGAAGGCTAGCGAAATCAATAAATTAGCCTTCTTGACGCGCAGCTTCCCCAAATGTTTAACGCGAAGCCACGTAGAGGTACGTGATGTAGGGATGCAGAGGCTCGCTACACTAACACTGAATAAAAAGTTCTCGGGTTCCAGCTGCGTCAAGCGCTTAAAATAACACGAGCTTTCGGCCAAGCGCTCCTAGGCTACTGTAAAGTGGTATGACTGCCAATGATGACTGCTAGTACGCACCTTGTATACACTAGCTGCCGGTTCTGACGTCACTGGAGCGCCGGCCACTGTGGCCGA
The DNA here is from genome assembly GCF_023864275.1 of Schistocerca cancellata. Classification (NCBI taxonomy): domain Eukaryota; kingdom Metazoa; phylum Arthropoda; class Insecta; order Orthoptera; family Acrididae; genus Schistocerca; species Schistocerca cancellata. Next base: position 95,611,899 of record NC_064630.1, on the reverse strand, counting down.
GCGGTTCTAGGCGCTTCAGTCCGGAACCACGCTGCTGCTACGGTCGCAGGTTCGAATCCTGCCTCGGGCTTGGATGTGTGTGATGCTCTTAGGTTACTTAGGTTTAAATAGTTCTAAGTCTAGGGGACTGATGACCTCAGATGTTAAGTCCGATAGTGCTGAGAGCCATTTGAGCCATTTTTGTCATTGGAGCCTGCGGCGTCGCCATATATGGGCATACGTCGACTCGGCGTTCGATGCTCCATCTTCAACGGCGCGATCGCTGGATCCCATGCCGTGCTGAGCTTCAGGCCAAAGTCTCTATTTAAGGCGTTACCGGTGATTTTTGTTTCAACAGCTTCTCTACTACACAATTCCAGAAGCCGTTAGTGTGAACCAAGGCTGATGTTTCGTCAAATAAGTTTTCTAAATCATCTACATCTTCATCTACACTCTACAAACCACCGTGAGGTGCATGGCAGAGGGTACGACCCATTGTACCAGTTACTAGGCTTTCTTCCTGTTCCATTCACGTATGGAGCACTGGAACAATGATTGTCTGAATGCCTCTGTGAGTGCAGTAATTATTCTAATCTTATCCTCACAATCACTATGTAAGCGATACACAGGGGGTTGTAATATATTCATAGAGTCATCACTGTAAGCCGATTCATGAAACATTGTTAATGGACTTTCTCGGGATAGTCTACGTCCGTCTTCAAGAGCCTTCCAGCTCAGTTCCTTCAGTAACTCTGTGACACTCTCCCAGCGATTAGATTAGATTAGATTAGTACTTGTTCCATAGATCATGAATACGATACTTCGTAATGATGTGGAACGTGTCAGGTTAATAAAAGGTGTCTATACAAAATATTACACAAAATATTACATGACACTCAATATTTTTTTTTGTGGGTGTTGGGGAAATTACCCACTTACTATATCCAAAAATCCATCTAATGAGTAGAAGGAGTTGCCATTAAGAAATTCTTTTAATTTACTTTTAAATGCTGTATGGCTATCTGTCAGACTTTAGATGCTATTAGGTAAGTGATCAAAGACTTTTGTGGCAGCATAATTTACCCCCTTCTGAGCCAAAGTTAGATTTAACCTTGAGTAGTGAAGATCATCCTTTCTCCTAGTGTTGTAGCCATGTACACTGCTATTACTTTTGAATTCGTTCGGATTGTTAATTACAAATTTCATATATATATATATATATATATATATTGTTAGGCTACAGTGAAGATCTCTAGCTCTTTAAATAAGAGTCTGCAGGATGATCTTGGATGAGCTCCAGCAATTATTCTGATTGCACGCTTTTGTACAATGAATACTCTTTTACTCAATGATGAGTTACCCCAGAATATGATGCTATACGAAAGCAGAGAATGAAAATAGGCATGGTAAGCTAATTTACTCAGATGTATATGTCCAAAATTTGCAGTGACCCTAATAGCATAAGTAGCTGAACTCAATCGTTTCAGCAGATCCTCAGTGTATTTTTTCCAGTTCAACCCCTCATCAATGCAGACACCTAGAACTTTTGAATATTCTAACTTAGCTACCGATTTCTGATCGAAGTCTATATTTATTAATGGTGTCATTCCATTTACTGTGTGGAACTGTATGTACTCGTACTGTGTTTTGTCAAAGTTTAATGAGAGCCCATTTGCAGAGAACAACTTAATGATTTCCTGAAGAACATTGTTTACAATTTCACCAGTTATTTCTTGTCTGTTCGGTTTGACAGCTATACTTGTATCATCGGCAAAAAGTACTAGCTTTGCATCTTCGTGAATATAGAATGGCAAGTCATTAATATATATTAAAAACAGCAGAACACCCAAGACCGAACCTTGCAGCACCACATTCTTGATTGTTCCCCAGTTTGAGAAATCACCAGTTTTTTGCATATTATGTGGACTGTTTATTTCAACTTTCTGCACTCTTCAGTTAGATACTTGAGCACTGTCCCATTCATGCCACAGTACTTGAGCTTATCTAGAAGTATTCCATGATTTACACAATCAAAAGCCTTTGATAGATCACAAAAAATCCCAAGGGGTGACTTTCGGTTACTCAGAGCATTTAATATTTCATTAGTGAAAGTATACAGGGTGTCCCAGTTATCTTGTCCATCCAGAATATCTCTGGAACAATAACAGCTATTGGAAAACGACTTTCACCGGTATCAATGTACGGCTGGGGCCCATGAATGTACATATTTGGAAACATTCTAAAACGAAAGCATATGTGTTTTTTAACACAAACTTATGTTTTTTTTAAATGGACCTCCTATATTTTTTCTTCAGCAATCCATAGCATGACAAAGCACATACACAATGGCGTTGATTGCATCGCAATATTCCCATTACATCCCGAGATATTAAGACGCGAAGTTGACGCTTGAAACACCCGACATGCGCTGCTAGCGCACGTCCTGAGGCTCAGGCGTGAACCCCATGCTGCCCGTAATCGCAGCAGGATGGCAGCAGTCCGTATTATTCGTTTCGGACCTCTTGATAAGTATGGAAGTGTAATTATGCATGTCAATCACATCGCGATTACGGGCAGCATGGGGTTCACGCCTGAGCCTCAGGACGTGCGCTAGCAGCGCATGTCGAGTGTTTCAAGCGTCAACTTCGCGTCTTAATATCTCGGGATGTAATGGGAATATTGCGATGCAATCAACGCCATTGTGTATGTGCTTTGTCATGCTATGGATTGCTGAAGAAAAAATATAGGAAGTCCATTTAAAAAAACATAAGTTTGTGTTAAAAAACACATATGCTTTTGTTTTAGAATGTTTCCAAATATGTACATTCAGGGGACCCAGCCGTACATTGATACCGGTGAAAGTAGTTTTCCAATAGCTGTTATTGTTCCAGAGATATTTTGGGTGGACAAGATAGCTGGGACACCCTGTATATAGCGTTTTCCTTTGAAAAACCCTTCTGGAAACCGAACTGACATTTTGTTAAAACTTTATTTTTACAAAGGTGTGAAGCTACTCTACAACACATTACTTTTTCAAGAATTTTGGATAAGGCAGTCAGAAGAGAGATCGGGCGGTAGTTGTTGGCATCAGACGTACCCCCTTTTTTCTGTAGTGGTTCAACAATGGCACACTTCAGTCTATCTGGGAAAATACCATGCTTCAGAGAGCTATTACATATCTGGCTAAGAATCCCACTTATTTCTTGGGAAAACGCTTTCATTATCCTGCTGGAAATGCCATCAATTCCATGTGAGCTTTTATTCTTGAGAGAGTTTATTATCTTCCTAATTTCAGAAGGAGATAAAAAACCCTGTGGCCATTCGTGCTACCCCTCTCTGTATACGTTCAATATCCCCCGTTAGCCCTCTTGGGTACGGGTCACACTTGAGCAATATTCTAGAGCCGGTCGCACGAGTGATTTGAAAGCAGTTTCCTTTGCAGACTGGTTGCACTTCCACAGTATTCTACCAATAAAGCGAAGTCTACAACCTGATTTATCCACAACTGAGCCTATGTGATCATTCCATTTCATATCCTTATGGAATGTTATACCCAGGTGTTTGTATGAGTTGGTCGATTTCAGCTGTGACTCACTGATATTATGGTCGTAGGATACTACTATTTTAGATTTGTGAAGTGCACAGTTTTACATTTCTGAACATTTTGAGTAGGATGCCAATCTCCGCACAACTTTGAAATATTATCAAGATATGACTGAATATTAATGCAGCTTCTTTCGGACAGTACTTCATCATAGATAACGGCATCATCTGTAAAAAGTCTGAGTTTACTTTTAATGTCGCTGCAAGGTCATTAATATATAGCATGAACAGCAAGGGTTCCAACAAACTTCCCTGGGGCACAACTGAAGTTTGTAAGAGGTATGTGCTGCCTGCAATATGTAAGCTATAAGAGAATCTGAGACCGAAGAGCAGTGTTGACTGCAGTACGAACTGTGTAGCAGTAGCAGAAAGTTGTTGCTAGCGAGCAGTCGCCTGTCTGCTCTGGTGTGGTATAGTGTATCATGTTGGCTGGGCCGGTCGCGGTGCAGCGATGCCGGAGCCTGAGTGTTATTGTATAAGGTAAAAAGCAGCCTCGCGCATATCTAGTAATGGTATGTAAAGTCCCATGTAAATCTTTTTAAAAATGTCCTAATAATAATCTTCGTGACATAAAGTAAGTTCTAAAAAACATTCATTTCAATTTAAAGAATTTACTAATTTCTTCAATCCATGATCATTCCTATTGTTGCAAAAGAAAAATCAGTGGCTTCCTTTCATAAAATGACAAATCTATCGACCAGCATTGCACAGAGCTGTCCCGGAAAATTTTCATATAAGAGCAGATATATTCGCCGTTTTTATTGAGGTAAGAATTTTTCCCTTTTTTTTATTCAGAATGATCTTACAGGGCCATGACGCAGCGCTGCTGTCGTACAAATTCTACCAGGTTACTGAATTTATTTTTTATTACGAGGTTTAGGAATTTTTCTGTTTCGAGCTTTCATTAAATGGGAAACAAATTTTGTGTGGAGGTCAAATGTGAAGGAATTTCTGTAGGGAGGTTATAAATGGGAACCAGTTTTGTTCTGAGGTTACAAATGTGAAAGGAATGAATTTTGTGGGGACGTTACACTTAAATTAGAATGATTAACCCAATAATATTCATTTTTATTTTTTTTGTGGGGAGGCTACACTTAACGTGAATATTATTTATGTTAACATTTTCTGTTGAGAGGTTGCGGTGAACTATTTTAAGTGGAGAGGTTACAAGTTACTTCTACATCTTACGACGACTCTACATCCAACATAACACGCTGTGTCCTCCGGACTAAAAAGTCCTCATCCAATCACAAATTTCTCTTGGTACCGCATATGAGAGTAATTTTAACAATAACCGTAGGTGTGGTGCTGAGTCAAATGCGTGCACATCGAACGCCGACTCAACGTATGCCCATATACGGCGATGCCGCAGGTGTCAGTGACGTCACCGCCGGCTGTATAAGGGACGTAGCAGCAGTCACACAAAGTTCGTATAATTTTAATCATTTGACGTGGCTGCAAACCCGAGAACTCTTTACTCAGTGCTACCGCCGGGATACTCAGCATTCTTACAGGAAGACTGCTGCTTCAAAGGAGAGTCCCATTCCGTAATAATGGCGAACGACTGTGTAGAGTTTAAGATGCTTTTTCTCTTTTTTTTTTGGAAAAGTGCATAGATTGGGGGATCAGTCGCTTGCGTTTTCACGAGATAACGAACCAGAACTATTTGCCATTTCATTCATTGTACAATTTTCCAAAAATGTGACACCATAATGGCATTTAAAATGTCCCTTGCTCTTTTTGTTCGGGTGGTGTTTCTTACACTTCACTCAATATGGTACGAATCTCTTTCATATTAGCACTTGAAACACGCAGTAACTCTACCTGCTCCTCTCTAGAAATTTCCCAAAGCGTAACTCTGGTCTGTCACGTTGCAAGTCAACAAATTCCTCTGTGTTCATTTTTTGTCTGTGGTTCTCCATCAACTCCATCAAGTCGTCATTGCCCTCCAAACCTGAACTTTAGATCATGATCACCATCTGAGTTACTCAATTCGCTTCTATATCCACAAAGTCTCTAGCAAGACCCAACCTGGCCCAAGTTTCCTCCAAGATACAAACGCTAACAATTTTCAGTTCCTTGGGATCCATAATGGGAGTTTTATTTAAAGGTAAAAAAAAAAATTGAAGTTTATTCCTGAAATTTAACTTAACCGTAGTAAGTATAGACGTACTACCTAAAGCAACATATGAGATGTTGTGCCGGACCCAGCCTCGATCCCGCATTTCCTGCTTACTGCCAGCAGTCGCCTTACCACTTATACACCGAGCGAGGTGGCGCAGTGGTTAGCACACTGGACTCGCATTCGGGAGGACGACGGTTCAATCCCGTCTCCAGCCATCCTGATTTAGGTTTTCCGTAATTTCCCTAAATCGTTTCAGGCAAATGCCGGGATGGTTCCTTTGAAAGGGCACGACCGATTTCCTTCCCAATCCTTCCCTAACCCGAGCTTGCGCTCCGTCTCTAATGACCTCGTTGTCGACAGGACGTTAAACACTAACCACCACCACTTATATAATCCGGGTCTGCTATAGTCCGATTCACGAACAAAGACGGTTCACTCATGTCGCGGCACCGAACGGGAATCACGAGATGTGCGAATGTGAGTAAATGAATTAAACCTACAAGAAGAAATAGATTATGCATGAGATGCAACTTCGGATCGGTCTGGTGAGCGTTCTCGGGTAGTCTAAATGGTAAGGCGACTGGTCGTGGTAAACGGGGAATCCAGGTTCGAGACCTGGTCCGGCACAAATTTTCACATCTCGATTTAGGTAGTACATCTACCCCTAGTAAAGTTAAGTTGAATATCAGGAATAAATTTGAAAAAAAGTTGTGTCATGGACCACGTCGTTACAATCAATGTTCTCAGTGAGCAAACTTGAGTGCAACTGATGCTGATTGAGAGACGAAAACCATATCGTCAATAGCATGTTTGTGAGTTCGCGTGCTGAGAGTGGTTTGCCAGTCGAGTAAAAATTCGGAAGCGGCAACGCCATATTTGAGAGTCAGTGCAGAGAGCGTTGTTCACGGTCTACTCAAAATTAACTCTGAAAATATTTTTGACAGCCGACTTTTTGTCATTAGTTTCATTTATGAGCTGAGGTACCACTGTCGTGGTAAATTAGTTAGCTGTTCGCATGTTCCGTGGATTATTTTCACGACACCTGATTGTGATGTTGAACAAACGAGTAGATTTAGAAATGAGATACAGTCTGCGAAGGTAGGGATAAGTTAAGGCGATTTAAACCGTTAATAGATTCTTACTTTAATTTCAATCTGTAATTAAATTTGCCGGCCGCGGTGGTCTCGCGGTTAAGGCGCTCAGTCCGGAACCGCGCGACTGCTACGGTCACAGGTTCGAATCCTGCCTCGGGCATGGATGTGTGTGATGTCCTTAGGTGAGTTAGGTTTAAGTAGTTCTAAGTTCTAGGGGACTGATGACCACAGCAGTTAAGTCCCATAGTGCTCAGAGCCATTTGAACCATTTTTTGAATTAAATTTAAAAAATTAATCTACATTCAGAAAACCGTATGTCGATTAGGATTTCGCGAGAAAAATTCCTATTTTTTTATGTGTTTCAATTATCTGCCAAATGGTATATGGTCAAATATGTTTATGCCAATATACAAAGCTTCTTTCCGCGCTAGAGTAAGGTTAAGTTGCGAACAGTGGAGACCATTTCGTTCCTAGAGCTATATTTACGGCCGCTACTTTTATTTTCCAAATTGTGAGTTGTTCTTCACAAAAAGCTTCATAAGAGAGTAAAAATATTGCGAGACAGATGTTTGTGTGACTAGCTTTTTAAGCAGGTAGCTACAAGAGGTTCGAGGCTGTAGACTAGACGATATACTTCTCCGAGTGAACCGATAAACAATTTACCAAGACAAGTCAGTATTCCTTGTGAGTATTTCATTTACTGTTCCGATCTTGTAGCTCTATTGTGTACAGTACCCCATAGGCACAATAAATTTATTTTCGTTATTTTTATCTATTTTATTTCGAGAGGCACCCTCGTAATATTCCCTCTCTGGAAAACACAAAGACGCCCAGCCACAGTCTAACCGAAAAATCTGTTGATTAGAAATACTGACGCTCAAGCAGGGAGGAGTGGCCGGGCGACGCCTTTAGGTAGCGAGAGGCTGTGCCACGAATAGGGCTGGGGCCCCTGTCGTAGCAGCTATGAGCCAACCAATGGGAGAGTCTGAATCAGTCACGTGATCTAATGTGTTGCCCGCAACAATCAGGCATATCGAACGGTTCGCTCTCATCTGATTCTCAATATTGTCGGTCCCAGCAACCGAAGATCGGCCCGCCACAATTACCGCCGTGTTGAAGACGAGCATTCTAGTACTGAAACAACCATTTCAACATGCAAGCCACCTTATAGGAATTTTCGTCTCTGATGTGCCTCTGTATGGTTTTAATCTCTTCTAAAATATTTCCCCGTCCCTGCCAGGCTAGGAAACCGTCACGTTACTCCCCGATCCGGCTACGGCAACCGTAACTACTACGGGGTGTTCAAAAATTCTCTCCGCAGTGCCGTATGATTGTTAGTCGCGCGCGCCGTATGTCGCAGTGAATATACCGAAACGAAACTCAGTGAAATACAAGTTATTAATTTATTGAATATTCATTTTTACTTACAAATTATCACATTAAATGTTGAAAGTGTCCCCTTGTTGTTGAATACACAATTCAATTCGTCTAATCATGTTTCCAAACACAAGATGTAACATTTCTTCTGTAACAGAAGCAGTGAAAGTGGATATTGCAGTTTTCAATTCATCGATGGATTTTGGACGGTTTTTATAGACAGTTGCTTTCGCTGCACCACAGAAGAAACAGTCAGGTGCTTTTAGGTCATGAGACCGTGGAGGCCAAAGTCCCTGTGAAATTATGCGATCACCAAAATCATCAGCAAGCAGTGACATTCAAACGCGAGCTGTACGCGCGGTTGCACCATTTTGTTGAAAATAACCAACCGTTCAGTATTTCACTTAACACAAGTTCTCTTATGAATGGGTACAGAATATCACTGCAGTATCGTTGTGCGTTTATTGTTTCGTTGAAACATAATTATGGGACCCACAATCCGAAGTCTAGAAATTGCAATCCAAACTCCTATTTTCACAGAATGAAGTGGTTCCTCATGAAAACACAACGGATTTGCAGTACTCCACATACGAGAATTTTGCGATTTCATGTACTCGGATAAATGAAACCACGCCACATCAGTGAAAAACGTTTCATTAAGAATATCCTTTCCATTTTGTTGAACGAAATTTTTGAACCGTTGACAATAATGCAGTCTCTTGCTATGATCAGTATTTTTCAGTTCTTGCACGACTGTCACTTTGTATGGGAAAAGTCCTAATTTTTTCCTTACAGTTGTGTGGTGGACATTTCCGACACTAACATCGATTTTCTGGGCGAGTTTTCTGACTTGTTCGGATTCATGGACTTTTATCAGAAATATCAAGTAGTTTATCCTCAGACAAAACGCTAGGACGACAACTTCTCGGTGCATCTGTCACTGAACCGGTACTTCGAAATTTGTTAATTAAATCTCGCACAGTATCGCGATGCGGGAGTGTTGTCTCCGGGACAACTGAAACTGTCTATTTACCGCTAGCTATGAACACTTGCTTGAGTAAAAACACAAGTTCTTCAATGGTTAGCATTTTAATAGTGACAAATACGAAACAAAGGAATAAACTTAAACGTTCACGTCAACACGTAACGACACATACCAACGATACTACTGACGCTAGCTGAGACAAATGAAACAGTGGAATGTTGGGAGAGTCCACTTGAAGGGAAGTAACCCAGGCAGGCGAACAATCATACGGCACTGCGGAGAGACTTTTTGAACATCCCATATTTTCCTTCAGTTGATCACTTCGAGAACCCGGTTTCGTTTTCATCGTGAAGAGAGATAGGACTGTAAATTTAGCTTTGCAGCTTGCTAGCTGGTAACTATGATTAATAAACAGCCATCTGCTGCATAATGTTGAAACTACAAAACGGTTAAATTCTATATAGGAACACTTCCTATTTTACCGAGTTAGCTTTCCCATCTGAAAGAACCCTGGGATACTGACAGTTTACCTTAAGGTCATATTGTGTGCTACTGACAACCGCAAACAATATCCTGACCATATGCGACACTTGCTCAATCAAACTATATTAAAACAATATGATTCCATTTCTTGTAACTTCGTTTGTTACAAAGATATGAGCAGCAGTACATTTTTTTATGGTTCCGTAACTAAATCGGTAGACTCGGAACTCTTATAGGATTACATTGTTGTCTGTCTGTCCGACTCTTAAAAACCCTTTTTGTTAGGAGTTGCTAGACCTATCAAGTTGAAATTTATGTCTTGACCTGAAAAAGAAATTTGCACTTGCTAATCACAGTGATGTTATTCTGAAAGACTTTTCTCAAGAAATCTCACGGCACCCGGAACTGATAATGAATGCCTATGTTCGATATATCGACGTCGTTCGATTCTTTGATTGTACTTCACCATTCTATGCGCAAAAGTTTCCACATCTGCTGTCTTATCAACGAACACTGTCCCTCATATCTCTTCTCGACCTTAACACTCATGTCTGAACAACATGGCAGAAACACACTTTTCCATCAGAGCAAAATGCCTTCTGATCCACTCTATCGTTCAACATATTTCTCTAAGTCCTTCTCAATAGCAGGAACCCGACTCTGGAACATTCTCCACCGTCATACAAGAGAACTGAATAACATTTCCAGCTTCAGAAGACAGTAAATGACATTGACCCGTGGCGCCATTGAATTAGTAGACTGTTCTGTCTGGCGCCATTGGCTCAGATGTAGTATCGACTCTTGCGGCCCCATTGCAAATATCTATGAGGAAGAGTTGGTATCTGTGGGTAGTGTCCTTAGAAGGTCTTTGCTTGCCGATATACACATCAAAAAAACCTTCGCATCACTTCGATTCCGAGAGTTCCGGAACCTGTACAGAAAATTGGAATAGAGGTCAACATAAACATCATTTACGCCCTTTCTATGGCTCATGAAAACTACACATTGTACCTTGTACCACCATACAGCGAGACCTTCAGAGGTGACGGTCCATATTGCTGTACACACTGGTACCTCTAATACCCAGTAGAACGTCCTCTTGCATTAATGCATGCCTGTATTTGTCATGGCATACTGTCCACTAGTTCATCAAGGCACTGTTGGTCCAGATTGTCCCACTCCTCAACGGCAGTTCGGCGTAGATCCCTCAGAGTGGTTGGTGGGTCACATCATCCTTAAAAAGCCATTTTCAATCTATCCCCGGAGTGTTCAATAGAGTTGAGCGATGTCGTTATCCTGGAGGAAGCCACTCACAAGACATGCACAATGGGGGTGTGAATTGTCACCCATGAAGACGAATGCCTCGTCAATATGCAGCCGATATGGTTGCACTATCGGTCGGAGGATGGCGTTCACGTATCGTACAGCCGTTACGGCGCCTTCCATGACCATCAGCGGCGTACGTCGGCCCCACGTAATGCCACCCCAAAACAGCAGGGTACCTCCACCTTGCTGCACTCGCTGGACAGTGTGTCTAAGGCGTCCGGCCTGACCGGGTTGCCTCCAAACACGTCTCCGACGATTGTCTGATTGAAGGCACATGCGACACTCATCAGTGAAGAGAACGTGACGCCAATCCTGAGCGGTCAGTTCGGCATGTTGTTGGGTCCATCTTTACCGCGTTGCATAGTTTCGTGGTTGCAAAGATGGACCTCGAAATGGACGTCGGGAGTGAAGTTGCGCATCATGTAGCCTATTGCGCACAGTTTGAGTCGTGACACAACGTACTGTGGCTGCACGAAAAGCATTATTCAACGTGATGGAGTTGCTGTCACGGTTCCTCCGAGCCATAATCCATAGGTATCAGTCATCAACTTCAGTAGTAGCCCTTGGGCTGCCTGAGCGAGACATGTCATCGACAGTTCCTGTCTCTCTGTATCTCCTCGAAGTCAGAACAACATCGCTTTGGTTCACTCCGAGACGCCTGGATACTTCCCTTGTTGAGAGCCCTTCCTGGCACAAAGTAACAATGCGGACGCGATCGAACCGCGGCATTGACCGTCTAGGCAAGGTTGAACTACAGACGAGCTGTGTACCTCCTTCTGGTGAAATGACTGGAACTGATCGGCTGTCGGGCCCCCTCCGTCTAATAGGCGCTGCTAATGCATGGTTGTTTACATCTTTTGGCGGGTTTAGTGACATCTAAAATGGTTCAAATGGCTCTGAGCACTATGGGACTTAACATCTCATGTCATCAGTTCCCTAGAACTTAGAACTACTTGAACCTAACTAACCTAAGGATATCACACACATCGCTGCCCGAGGTAGGATTCGAACCTGCGACCGTAACGGTCGCGCAGTTCCAGACTGAAGCGCCTAGAACCGCTCGGCCACCAGCGGCCGGCTTAGTGACATCTCTAAACAGTCAAAGGGACTGTGTCTGTGATACAACATCCACAGTCAACGTCTATCTTCAGGAGTTCTGGGAACCGCGGTAATGCACAACTTTTGTTGATGTGTATATATACGGGGTTCGTTGTCCCTAGGGGGGAGGCACGAAGTTTTTGGATTGGCGGTAGCGTCGCGGCAAGAGGTGGTCACGGGGTCCGAGCGGCCGAAGCCACGAGCAGCGCAAGGAGGGCCTGCGCAGAGCGAAGATACCAGAGTACTTCACCGGGGGTCAGCTTCGACTACAACCAGCAGGTCGACATCCCGTCGGCTGGTTGGTATCATTCCTGTCGGACGACCGCTCGTGGCCTGGCTGCCCTCTTCTACCTGGCTTTCATCGGCACCCCTCAGTAACCGCTGCGACACATCGTGGATCCACGGAACTGCTTGCTCACGAAGGGGAGTAACATTCTGTAATCCTCGTGGTGATTTGTTCATTGTCTACCTGCCCTCATTATTTTCTGGTTTTTACCCGACCCTCAGTTTTACTCGGTCGGTTCTTTGGTCGTAAATATAGGCAGCATTATTATACTAAGGCACTAGTTGTCGTTTGAAAATTTGTCCCCTTGTTATATTGCCTTTTCTTTCTGGTTTGTACCCGATCATTAATGTTATAATTAATTAGCTTTTGGTTGTTAATACAGCTGCAACCACTGTAATAAGGCACAGGTTGCCGTTAAACAAAAGACGGCCCTTGTGGTTAGATTTAGCTGTTAACCGGTTCAATTCTTTGATTGTAATGTCATTTCTCAGCCATTACTTATAATCTGAACAACCTGTTGTACTAAGCTGTTCATTTCCGTGTTTGAAAGACAGGGTCATTATTGGTGTATTTTAGCTGGATCTTGCGGTTCCGTTGAGTGAGTTATCTTGTAATAAGTGTTTACAAGTGATGTTTTAAGACGTTCCTTCAGAACGGTTTTAATAACTGACAACCAGTTTAACCTTGAAAATATTAACAGCCAACTGTCACCAGGGATTTAGTAAAATTGACAGAAGGGACGGGTTGGGATCCAGTCGCACCTTGGTTGTCGATTGAAATTAAGAGGTTGGTTGCTTTGAAGTAAGCCTTATCATTGTCATATTTTTTGCTAATCTGTTTAATCTTAAAGCACAGATACGCATTTTAATCCCGAACCTTTCGACATGCAGCTTCCAAATTCAAGGTTAAGCCATTTGTTTTGAGTAACTGAATCACTCCTGTCCTCATCGGTGCTTATACAGTTTTCATGTTTTGCAGAAGGGCAGTTAATACGAGAGACTGTGTCCAGCGCGGCAGTAAACACCGCTGTTTTATCCGACAACGGGCGACCTGCAGGTCCGGCCGTAATCATTGTCATATTGTTTGCTGTTTTGCAATACAGCACTAGAGATTTCTTTTGCAAAGATTAAAAGCTTATTCAGCTTAAGGTTTTGCAAATTTGTTCATTTTGTTAAAGAAAATTTTGTGGTTAAATGCTTCTATTATCCGTAAAACACAGTTTATATATCGTTAAATAAACAGGTGTGTGAAAAGAAAGTTATATTGGCGGGTTCTACCTCCCACGTTTTCCTTAATTCCAGGAATTACCACGTGGTAAGACATATCGGCTAAAGCAACAATACAGATTAGAATTGTCCTTGTACGTACCCTTTACCCTTGTGCATCCTACTTTCCAAACCGATCTTCCTCATTTCCCCGTATTCTTAGGCGATGTAGTTTCCTTAAATTTCCCTACCCCACAAGTCGCTCTATCAGAAAACATCTTTTTTCTACACCTATCAATTCGTCTTATATATGCCACGATCATTATTGTTATTATTATCATTATTACTGTCACTATTGTTATTAATACTAATATCACTATTAGTGGCAGCAGCTGCAATAGTAGAAGTACTGCCACTATTCACTTCGTTAACTCATAGTGAGTATAATTTACTCACACTGCCGTTCCGACACTCAAATCATTTTAATCCTATTCGTCATATTACAACTGTTCTTTCTTAGGGATACGACGTAAAAAAGATACTGTGTGTGAGAAACCCTGGTCCGATGTTAGAGAGGGCCTTATGGCCGTATCAGATCAGGTGAAATAAATAAACAAATAAGTAAATAAAATATTAAGGGCTATAATCCCTCGGCGATGTAAAAAATGGAAGGTTTCAACTTAATGGAATCGAAAGAAACAGACGTTTGTGTCACATATTTTGATTGCGTAAACTCACTAATTAAAACCTATAGATTACTTCCTGTCATGAAATTTGGCAAGAAGTAAGACTTCACAGTACAAGTAAAGCGGAAAAACGGAAAATTGTTAATTTATAATTATATCACACGAAAAGTATTTCTCTTGTCATTCGTTATCTGACTTCGACTTAAAATTAAAACATACGCGAAAGTCTTAGAAATCCTGGGACTGATATCTTGCCAGTATCAATGTCGATAACAGGTAAAAATGGTTGAGGTTATCGACTGTCAGGTTGGATGAACTGTCGCTATACTTTTGTACGGAACCCTCAGATTCAGAGTCATACCCGCACCTGAGCACTATTTTAAACAGCTTCCAGTATGTTTCACTCAGTGAGATAATTCGTCTCCTCAAGACAGTTTGAAAACTATTATAGTGTAGCATTCATGTAAATATGATATCATTAAAAACGTAACACAGAATTAATTTTGACTCTCCTGTAGCAACTCACAGCGCAGGAACCTGGGGTTACCTAACTTGACCATTTGCTGCAGGTGACATGAAATAAATGAAAATGAAGAAAAATACACTATGTTCTCTCAGTCAACTGCCTCGCTTTGAAGGTTTATGTGACTGCGACGTACACCAACGAAGAAAAGGTAGAAATACTACTCATCTATGGAGAACGTAAATTACTATACTACATGTACCCATACTGTAAACAAGAAAACTTTATTGCAGATTACTGTTTTGCCAACTTATATTATCCAAACATGAGCACCATTTCTACCTTCTCTTCGTTGGTGTAGATTGAACTCACACTAACTTTCCACTGAAAATGTTTAATTCAATAACCAGTGTGCGTTTTCCTTGTTTCCATCTGTTTACTGTCAACTCCAGCAAGTGGACGAGTTACCTTAATCTGGGTTCCTGCTCTGTGTGCTAGTATACGAGAGTCAGAGTGAACTCCTTTCATAATGTCATGTTTACGGGAATTGTAATCTGTGATACGTTTTTGGATAAGTTTTGATGACATGACTGTGGAGTATCGAATGAAAAAATACAGGGTGCTATTCGTATCTTCATGACGAACATACGAGGGTTGGAACTTAAATAGTGGCAACTATTTATTCACAACCGATGAAAAAGAGTTACATGTTTGCACCTGTTACTGTCCTTCAAAGTAGTCACCAGCGTTGTGTAGAACCCGTTGCCAGCGATGTGGTTCAAAAATGGCTCTGAGCACTATGGGACTCAACATCTTAGGAGATAAGTCCCCTAGAACTTAGAACTACTTAAACCTAACTAACCTAAGGACATCACACACACCCATGCCCGAGGCAGGATTCGAACCTGCGACCGTAGCAGTCCCGCGGTTCCGGACTGCAGCGCCAGAACCGCTAGACCACCGCGGCCGGCCCAGCGATGTGGAAGACGTAGCATACCGTTAGCAGAGGGGTCTACTGCCTGTCGAATCTCCGGAACAGTTCTGAAGCGAATGCCACGAAGTGGTTCCTTCATCTTCGGAATCAAATCAAAGTCACAAGGACTTAAGTCCGGGGAGTATGGTGGATGGTACAGTACTTCCCAGTCCCATCGACCGAACAGAGCAGCCACAGCCTGTGCTGTATGCGCCTGCGCGTTGTCGTGCAAAATGATGGGTGGGTTGCGCAGAAAGTTTCACCGCTTCTTTCGCAAAGCCGGTGGCAGGTGATGCTCCACAAACGAACAGTAATACTGTGCACTGACGGTCTGCCGTGGAGGAACGTAATGCGTTAGGATAAGGCCATCACAATCGTACACGAGAATCACCATAACTTTAGACCGCTCCATTCGCACCATCGACAGAACAGGCTCTGCTAACGGTATAGTACGCCTTCCACATCGCTGGCAACGAGTTCTACACAACGCTGGTGACTACTTTGAAGGACAGTTACAGGTGCAAACCTTTGTATCGGTTGTTAATAAATGCACTACTGGCCATTAAAATTGCTACACCAAGAAGAAATGCAGATGATAAACGGGTATTCATTGGACAAATATATTATACTAGAACTGTCATGTAACTACATTTTCACGCAATTTGGGTGCATAGATCCTGAGAAATCAGTACCCAGAACAACCACCTCTGGCCATAATGACGGCCTTGATACGACTGCGCATTGAGCCAAACAGAGCTTGGATGGCGTGTTCAGGTACAGCTGCCCATGCGGCTTCAACACGATACCACAGTTCATCAAGAGTAGTGACTGGCGTATTGTGACGAGCCAGTTGCTCGGTCACCATTGACCAGACGTTTTCAGTTGGTGAGATATGTGGAGAATGTGCTGGCCAGGGCAGCAGTCGAATATTTTCTGTATCCAGAAAGGCCCGTGCAGGACCTGCAACATGCGGTCGTGCATTATCCTGCTGAAATATAGGGTTTCACAAGGATCGAATGAAGGGCAGAGCCACAGGTCATAACACATCTGAAATGAAACCTCCACTGTTCAAAGTGCTGTCAATGCGAACAAGAGGTGACCCAGAGGTGTAACCAATGGCACCCCACACCATCACGCCGGGTGATACGCTAGTATGGCGATGACGAATACACACTTCCAATGTGCGTTCACCGCGATGTCGCCAAACACGGATGCCACCATCGTGATGCTGTAAACAGAACCTGGATTCATCCGAAAAAATGAAGTTCGCCACTCGTGCACCGAGGTTCGTCGTTGAGTACACCATCGCAGGCGCTCCCGTCTGCGATGCAGCGCAAGGGTAACCGCAGCCTTGGTCTCCGAGCTGATAGTCCATGCTGCTGCAAACTTCGTCGAACTGTTGGTGCAGACGGTTGTTGTCTTGCAAACGTCCCCATCTGTTGACTCAGGAATCGAGACGTGGCTGCACGATCCGTTACAGCCATGCAGATAAAATGCCTGTCATCTCGACTGCTAGTGATACGAGGCCGTTGGGATCCTGCACGGCGTTCCGTATTACCCTCCTCAACCCACCGATTCCATATTCTGCTAACTGTCAATGGATGTCGGCCACCGCTAGCAGCAATGTCGCGATACAATAAATCGCAATCGCGATAGGCTACAATCCGACCTTTATGAAAGTCGGAAACGTGATGGTACGCATTTCTCCTCCTTACACGAGGCATCACAACAACGTTTCACCAGGCAACGCCGGTCAACTGCTGTTTGTGTATGAGAAATCGGATGGAAATTTTGCTCATGTCAGCACGTTGTAGGTGTCGCCACCGGCGCCAACCTTGTGTGAATGCTCTGAAAAGCTAATCATTTGCATATCACAGCATCTCTTTCCTGTCGGTTAAATTTCGCGTCTGTAGCACGTCATCTTTGCGGTGTAGCAGTTTTAATGGCCAGTAGTGTAGTTGCCACTATCCAAGTTCGAACCCTCGTAGATGGAAGAAAGATGTTGCTTGATGTCCCCCTGGTAGCCAAACTATATTTTTTTAGTAGTGCTATTTTTCTGCTTCTTTACGAAAAGTGATTTTGGGTGGTCAAAATAAATGGGAGGCTCTGTATAACAAAAAGAGGAATGGTGTCAATACTGAACCCTGTGGAACACCAAAAGTAATGTATACTCATTGGGAAGAAGATTCGTTATGAAATCTGCGTGAGCTCTCTAAAGTGGTCCTTTGCTACCTTTCAGTTAAAATGCTCGGATGCAATAATCGGGTGTAGGGAGTGGCATTTTCCCGTTTCTGTGATAAAGATCATGCCGAAGTGAGCGAGAAATAATAGTAAAGAATCTACATGAGAAAGTGAACAAACCGTAAATTGTGAGGTACTGGCCCTCGTTAAACTGGTCGTGGAATCCGATGAAGGCGAAGTCGGCGCGCGGCGAGTCCTTGTAGAGCAGGCGCGCCCCGAACAGCCGCTGGAGGACGGAGGCCTCGTAGCTGGAGTGGACGACGGCCAGGTGGGCGCCCTCGCTGGCGCACGCCCTGCGCGCCCCCTCCCAGTCCAGCGCCTCCGAGTGCAGCTTGTACAGGCTGGCGCCGAAGCGCGCGTAGCCCAGGCGCAGCGCGTGCGACTCCACGGCTGTACTCGCCGCAGGGCCTGCGGGCCAGTTCCAAGGGTTTCAACCAGTCAACTGGTGACCTACGTCCTGATACCTACTACAATGTAAAGCATCGGGAAACATACCGCATCTAACTGTTCTAACTTTATGAAAGTAAGTGACACAGTTTTGAAGTAGGAAATGGTACACTCATTAAAAATAATGAAATTAAAATAAAAAAATTAAAAAAAACAGTGCACCGCGAAGGAATTATCCGAATGGGGCTGGAAACGATAGATATGACGAACACATGCAGACAAACCAATATTCAAGAAAGATAGCAGGAGTAATCCACTAAATTACAGGCGCATATCGTTAACGTCGATATGCAGCAGGAGTTTGCAACATACACGCCTGGAAATTGAAATAAGAACACCGTTAAATCATTGTCCCAGGAAGGGGAAACTTTATTGACACATTCCTGGGGTCAGATACATCACATGATCACACTGACAGAACCACAGGCACATAGACACAGGCAACAGAGCATGCACAATGTCGGCACTAGTACAGTGTATATCCACCTTTCGCAGCAATGCAGGCTGCTATTCTCCCATGGAGACGATCGTAGAGATGCTGGATGTAGTCCTGTGGAACGGCTTGCCATGCCATTTCCACCTGGCGCCTCAGTTGGACCAGCGTTCGTGCTGGACGTGCAGACCGCGTGAGACGACGCTTCATCCAGTCCCAAACATGCTCAATGGGGGACAGATCCGGAGATCTTGCTGGCCAGGGTAGTTGACTTACACCTTCTAGAGCACGTTGGGTGGCACGGGATACATGCGGACGTGCATTGTCCTGTTGGAACAGCAAGTTCCCTTGCCGGTCTAGGAATGGTAGAACGATGGGTTCGATGACGGTTTGGATGTACCGTGCACTATTCAGTGTCCCCTCGACGATCACCAGTGGTGTACGGCCAGTGTAGGAGATCGCTCCCCACACCATGACGCCAGGTGTTGGCCCTGTGTGCCTCGGTCGTATGCAGTCCTGATTGTGGCGCTCACCTGCACGGCGCCAAACACGCATACGACCATCATTGGCACCAAGGCAGAAGCGACTCTCATCGCTGAAGACGACACGTCTCCATTCGTCCCTCCATTCACGCCTGTCGCGACACCACTGGAGGCGGGCTGCACGATGTTGGGGCGTGAGCGGAAGACGGCCTAACGGTGTGCGGGACCGTAGCCCAGCTTCATGGAGACGGTTGCGAATGGTCCTCGCCGATACCCCAGGAGCAACAGTGTCCCTAATTTGCTGGGAAGTGGCGGTGCGGTCCCCTACGGCACTGCGTAGGATCCTACGGTCTTGGCGTGCATCCGTGCGTCGCTGCGGTCCGGTCCCAGGTCGACGGGCACGTGCATCTTCCGCCGACCACTAGCGACAACATCGATGTACTGTGGAGACCTCACGCCCCACGTGTTGAGCAATTCGGCGGTACGTCCACCCGGCCTCCCGCATGCCCACTATACGCCCTCGCTCAAAGTCCGTCAACTGCACATACGGTTCACGTCCACGCTGTCGCGGCATGCTACCATTGTTAAAGACTGCGATGGAGCTCCGTATGCCACGGCAAACTGGCTGACACTGACGGCGGCGGTGCACAAATGCTGCGCAGCTAGCGCCATTCGACGGCCAACACCGCGGTTCCTGGTGTGTCCGCTGTGCCGTGCGTGTGATCATTGCTTGTACAGCCCTCTCGCAGTGTCCGGAGCAAGTATGGTGGGTCTGACACACCGGTGTCAATGTGTTCTTTTTTCCATTTCCAGGAGTGTATATTGTGTTCGAACATTATGAATTACCTCGAAGAAAACTGTCTATAGACACACATTCAATATGGGTATAGAAAACATCGTTCCTGTGAAACACAATTAGCTCTTTATTCGCATGAAGTGTTGAGTGCTATTGATAAGGGATTTCAGATCCATTCCGTATTTCTGGATTTCCGGAAGGCTTTTGACACTGTACCACAGAAGCGGCTTTTAGTGAAATTGCGTGCTTATCGAATATCGTCTCAGTTATCAGACTGGATTTGTGATTTCCTGTCAGACAGGTCACAGTTCGTAGTAATTGACGGAAAGTCATCGAGCAAAACAGAAGTGAGATTCGCGGTATGTCATTCTCAATGGAGAGAAGTCTTCCGAAGTAAGAGTGATTTCAGGTGTGCCGCAGGGGAGTGTCGTGGGATCGTTGCTATCCACAATATACATAAATAAACTTGTGGATAACATCGGAAGTTCACTGAGGCTTTTTGCGGATGATGCTGTGGTATATCGAGAGGTTGTAACAATAGAAAATTGTACTGAATTGCAGGAGGATCTGCAGCGAATTGACGCATGGTGCAGGGAATGGCAGTTGAATCTCAATGTAGACAAGTGTAATGTGCTGCGAATACATAGAAAGAAAGATCCTTTATCATTTAGCTGCCATATAGCAGGTCAGCAACTGGATGCAGTTAATGCCATAAATTATCTGGGAGTAGGCATTAGGAGTGATTTAAAATGGAATGATCATATAAAGTTGATCGTCGGTAAAGCAGATGCCAGACTGACATTCATTGGAAGAATTCTAAGGAAATGCAATCCGAAAACAAAGGAAGTAGGTTACAGTACACTTGTTCGCCCACTGCTTGAATACTGCTCACCAGTGTGGGATCCGTGCCAGATAGGGTTGATAGAAAAGATAGAGAAGATCCAACGGAGAGCGGCGCGCTTCGTTACAGGATCATTTGGTAGTCGCGAAAGCGTGATGGAGATGATAGATAAACTCCAGTGGAAGACTCTGCAGGAGAGACGCTCAGTAGCTCGGTACGGGCTCTTGTTGAAGTTTCGAGAACATACCTTCACCGAGGAGTCAAGCAGTATATTGCTCCCTCCCACGTATATCTGACGAAGAGACCATGAGGATAAAATCAGAGAGATTAGAGCCCACACAGAAGCATACCGACAATCCCTCTTTCCACGAACTGGAATAGAAGGGAGAACCGATAGAGGTACTCAAGGCATCCTCTGCCACACACCGTCAGGTGGCTTGCGGAGTATGGATGTAGATGTAGATGAAGTGATTTCCGGCAGTCCCCAAGGTAGTGTTATGCGCTCTCTGCTGTTCCTTATCAATATAAACGATTTGGGAGACAATCTGGGCAGCTCTCTTCGGTTCTTTGCAGTGACGCTGTCGTTTATCGACTAATAAAATCACCAGAAGATCAAAACAAACTGCAAAACTATTTAGAACAGATATCTGAATGGTGCGAAAAGTGGCAGTTGACCCCAAATAACGAAAAGTGTGAGGTCATCCACATGAGCGCTAAAAGGAACTCGTTAAATTTCGGTTACACATAAATCAATCTAACCTAAAAGCCGAAAATTCAACTAAATACCTAGATATTACAATTACGAACAACTTAAATTGGAAGGTACACATAGAAAACTTTGTGGGGAAGGCTAAACGAAGACTGCGTTTTATTGGCAGGACACTTAGAAAATGTAACAGATCTACTAAGGAGACTGCCGACACTATGCTTGTCCGTCCTCTTTTAGAATACTCCTGCGCGGTGTGGAGGAGGAGGAGATTAGTGTTTAACGTCCCGTCGACAACGAGGTCATTAGAGACGGAGCGCAAGCTCGGGGTAGGGAAGGATTGGGAAGGAAATCGGCCGTGCCCTTTCAAAGGAACCATCCCGGCATTTGCCTGAAACGATTTAGGGAAATCACGGAAAACCTAAATCAGGATGGCCGGAGACGGGATTGAACCGTCGCCCTCCCGAATGCGAGTCCAGTGTGCTAACCACTGCGCCACCTCGCTCGGTGCGCGGTGTGGGATCCTTACCATATAGAACTGACGGAGTACATCGAAAAAGTTCAAAGAAGGGCAGCACGTTTTGTATTATCGCGAAATGTGGGAGAGAGTGTCACAGAAATGATACAGGATTTGGGCTGGACATCAATAAAAGAAAGGCGTTTTTCGTTACGACGGAATCTTATCACGAAATTCCTATCACCAACTTTCTCCTCCGAATGCGAAAATATTTTGTTCACACCTACATAGAGAGAAACGATCACCACGATGAAATAAGGGAAATCAGAGCTCATACGGAAAGATAAAGGTGTTCGTTCTTTCCGCGCGCTATACGAGATTGGAATAATAGAGAATTGTGAAGGTGGTTCGATGAACACTCTGCCAGGCACTTGCAGAGTATCCATGTGGATGTAGATTACAGTTTCAGAAAAAATTGGGTGACTGGCAAGTCAATGGCGCTTTGGTCCACCTCTGACCCTTAAGCGAGGAGTTATTCGGCTTGCCATTCATTGGTAGAGTTGTTGCACGTCCTCTTGAGGAATATCGTCCCAAATTCTGTCCAACTGGCACGCTATATCGCCAAAATCTCGAGCTTGTTGGAGAGCCCTGCCTATAATGCTCCAAACGTTCTCAATTGGGGAGAGACCCGGCGACCTTGCTGGCCAAGGAAGGGTTAGACAAACACGAACACAAGCTTTTACAAAATGCGTGACACTGTGCTGTCTGTGATATTGTTATTTAGCCTTCTACCGGTTTCGGTTCTAAACCACCATCAACGGCAGAAAAATTATCACAGCTGTATCACTGTCATACATCCTGTGACATAAATTATCACTAAAATCCATAATTCCAAATAACAACAAACATTGTAACAAGATGAAAATATGATGACACATTGACAAAAGGACAACATGTGATGTGCATCACATGTATTGAAGTAATCGCGGTCTGAGGCGCCTTGCCACGGTTAGCGCGGCTCCCTCCCGTCGGAGGTTCGAGTCCTCCCTCGGGCATGTGTGTGTGTGTGTGTGTGTATGTTGTCATTAGCGTAAGTTAGTTTAAGTTAGATTAAGTAGTGTGTAAGCCCAGGGGCCGATGACCTCCCATAGGAACTTACTAAAATTTCCAACTTTATTGAAGTACTCCAAAGTTTCGCCCCTATCTGCTGAGGACATCTTCATTACAGGTTGTAGGATTTATGAAGGTCCGATTCACTCCCTGACGCGTTACTGACTGAAATAAAATTTCGTATTTGCGCGCTCCTGCACAGAGGTGTGACGTCACGTCTTCAAAACTCTTGTGAAACTGCCTGCTGTCACCAGCTGTTGTTAACACCCCTCGGAGAAAAACTGTGTAACACTATAACACAGATGGAATATTTTACCAAATATTTTTCTTAGATAATATCTAATTTTTTGCAAGTAAATATACAGATTTTTTGTAACCTCAAAATTTCACCTGTGAATGAAATTAATGTATGTTTTTGTTATTTGATATGATTTTGTAAACACTTTTTAACAATGTTTGAATTTTTTTGTAAATTATTATTATACTGGGTTATTGTAAGTAGGGAAACTTTAGTAACCGATAGATGTTTTATATTCGTCAGAGAGTGTGATGGTACCAACGCTTCTCGGTGTTGCCTTGTTACATCAGAGAGTGTCGCGCGTTCGGCACTCCAATACCAGCCGTGGATAGAGAGAGAGTGAGTGAGAGAGAGAGAGAGAGAGAGAGAGAGAGAGAGTGTACTTATGTGTGTGTATCTCATGCAAGACGATAAGTTGATCAATGTGAAGTCTGTGAGACATAATGGGAGTGAAGTATGGCGGCAGATGATTTAAGCTCCAAATAATATCAGAATCTTGC
This sequence comes from Schistocerca cancellata, assembly GCF_023864275.1. NCBI lineage: Eukaryota > Metazoa > Arthropoda > Insecta > Orthoptera > Acrididae > Schistocerca > Schistocerca cancellata. The sequence continues at coordinate 95,587,905 of NC_064630.1, read as the reverse complement.
CCCAAAATCGTCTGCATTTAATCAGAGTATTCTCACACTGACTGGAACTAACGGAGTACATTCGCAGATGCTGACACCATCGTCTCTATAGTATCGACAGCCTGTAAGACGGTTCACATCAAACTGGTTCAGAACTTTTGTAGTGCTTACCCACTGATTGCCCGTGATAACTGAGTAATAATGTTTGTGATGTAAAATTCTCATTTACAAATATTGTCATTAACGTCAGTCCTTGTTCACAGGAAGTAATAGAACTGAATGTCGCTAATCTGTCAAATAAATTTTATATTTCACAAGTTATACCACTTTTATTTTGTTGGCTCCGACTTCGACCAGTAGAGTGGTTCCTTGCCTTCCCAGTAAGGTGGAGTAAGTAAGGCTGTCACTGAATGGAGATTATGTTGAAAAATAATGTTTTGTACCCAAAAGAGTGGGGAATAGTATGGTGTATTGAAATCCTGAACAAAACCAACCTGCTTTCAGGTAAAAAATATGTTGCTTTAGTTACTAAACTTACGCTACTTGAGAGTTTCCCTATCAAAAACAAGTGATCTTAGGTCAATGAAACTCGGTGGAAACATGTGGAAGAGAAATAAAGAATAAATCATTGGAAGAAACACATTACGATTTCCGTATGAGAGAGTTGAAATCTAGTCATTTTCGTGATTACGCACTTTTGAACGATCGGGCAATGATTCGACTTGCTGCTGAGGGGTGCCGAGGGCCAATTGCACCACAAATTATTAAAGAAGTTACTGTTGCCATGGCTGAGAATGTTGGACGCAGTATGCGAGCTTCAAGTAGTGCACAAGCTCTGTAGCGACAGTTGAACATTCCATGGCCCATTGTTCGCAAAGTGCTGCGAACAATTGTGACATTGTAAAAACTTCACATTACTCGTTATCATTTGCCACTGACGCAGACCTTCGCGTAGAGTTTGCTACTAAGTTTCTTGCAGTTGTTGAAGTCGGAACGTTTTGAGGACTGATGAAGCTCACTGAGGCTGTCAACACTCATAATTGTCGCATTTGGAGATCGTGACCACCATCAAACATTCATTAAGTTCGCCTGCAAAGTGAATGTGACTGTGTAGCTTAACGGCACAGTTCATTACTGATGCAATTTTCTTTGAGGAAATCGGACTTCAAAGACTGAGTGTATGCAGCGTGAACGGAACACGTTATTATGATCTGCATCGCCAACATGTGGTTTCTGCTTTTCGGGAGAGAGGTGCTTTGCTGTTTTGATGCACGCCAAGGAGTTCCGCCGCACATTACTAGTGAGGTCAAACGGTTGCTCCGTAGCACAGTTGGAGAAAACAGAATCCATGGCCGATCCGATCCGATCGTTCCACACTGCGTAACCGCGAAGATCAGCAGTTTTCAACCCTCTGATGTGGAAATTAAAATGTGATTCTTTCAATGGCCTATTCGTTATTTCTCTTCCGCATGTCCTTACAAATGTTTCCACAAAGATTCATTTTCGTACTGAAAGACGTACGTTTGCACTGACAGTAGCCTGCAACACATCAGTTAGAATGGGAATGTCGCTTCTGCATTTTCTCCTGTACTGAACTTTTCTGACTGCGAGAATGTAAACTGTCAATAACTTTAAACCAAACCAAAACTGCATCAATTTACGTAACACAAAAACTAAATCTGATGCGGCACTATTGATTTGAAATTGGTCCTGGTAATAAAACAAAACTTGATCTATTTGAAAATAATGGTTCCTGTGCTTAGTGACTGCTGTGCCTGAAATAATAAAATTCCTTATCCTTATCTGCGCAATGGTAACGCTCTTCGCATATCTGTCAGTGCTTTAAATTGTATAGTTGGCATACAGCTGTTGTGCAAGGCTGTTGCTTAGCATACATTTTAATTAAATCGCATATGACTGAGACAATAACTTGTTGAGAAAAATAGCTGATCCAAAACGACATGGATCTGGGAACAATTATTGACTTGCGGTAACAGTAGGGCACTAACTTTAAAACTTGAATTTCGACTCTTTGAAAATTAATAATGCTCACAATTAACATACAATAAACTGATTATACATTAACAATTACCTTTACAAAATCATTGGATGTGAGTGCTATAGATTGTCTCAGTCATCACTTATGAATAGGCGCATTGCATTGGTAAACAAACAGCTTTCTTTACCTTAATTATTTCCGGCATGGTATCTCGCAAATAAAATCCTCCATACATCGCTTTATGTAAAGTTACACTAACACATTACCCATAACACCTTGAAACAGCGATCGCTGTTGAGCAGCGACGCTACTATACAATCGATACTACATTCGACCATCTTTGGTTCAGTATAAAATTTTACTCTGTGTATGTATCTTTCACTACGACCACTTGCTTTTAATGGGGGCCCTCTAAAGTAGGGAAGTTTAATTATGACCACCCTGTATGTAACGGAGGGACAGATAAGCCAAAAGTTCAGCAGTTTCAGGCGGTTACTTCCTGCCCATTTGCTCAGCCGTCGCTCTCGTCTTAGTGTCACACTTCCACTTGTAACTCCACAATCGATTGTGAGCAATCGGTACAGTGCAACTTTATTTAAGAAGTGTTTACTCGTTACTTGTTAAGTTCTTTGTATCATTCGAGGGAGGTGGTACTTTATGATGTATAAGTTGTTCAGCGTAATAGTGTGCTTAAATAATGGAATTTTATTAAATACGTTTGTTTATGTATGAAAAACTGCAATGTAAAAACTGCTTCATACTTAGGGATTTTGTATTGTATAATATAAAAGACATAGTGATTCCCCTCTTCTACGGAAGTCGTGTGGCGCGAGTTAAAAGGTGGGAAGCGAGAGAGCACAGTAAGGAGTCAGTAGCCAGCAGCCGACCAGTCAACAGCGCAGGTGTCGAGCGAGGCATCCAGTATCTAACTTGAGATGGAATGGCCTCGGCTGTAAAATGGTGCTCTCGCATTGGAAATGGCTCTAAAAATGATATTCACGCCGCCAAGAAGAACCAAATAGCGCATATTACTGCCAAAGGAGAGACCAGGTAGTCGCCTCGTGCTCGCCACCACTATTGCACCACTACTTCACCAGATCCTAGAGGTTAGAACTGTATAATAGTATGAACCAGAGTGTTTGTGTGATTTAATTTGCAATAATAATTCAAATATTGGTGAAATTTGTGTTCAAATCATGAATTTACTCTTTTCATGGTACCTAACAGGGTCCTCTACTCAAAATTATTAAACACCGAGTATCTTGTGTGTGAAAAATGATAATAATCTGTGTTATTTGCTTATGTCTAATTTCTGAATGCAAAAATATATAAATGTGGATAGCCAGATTAATGGTTTCATTGAAATCAAGGGAGACACTTACTGATTAATTTATAAAAATCTCTCCAATGTGTTTTGATTTGCTTTTGTCTTACAAATATCAGTGTTTTAATGTTCAGTGGTATAAAAGTTGTCAGTGAAAATAACTTGCTTCCAAAGTGGTGTTATATAGCATTTGGTTTTGATGCTATTTGAAGTTGAACTTTTACTTGAAGTAATTTCTGAAATTGTAGAGAGTATTGTCAGTACAAATAATGATAAAACTTTGCAAGATGAATGATCTTAACTGAGGCAGTATCTCAGCTTTTTTCACAAAGCAAAATATTTCTGAAAAGTGTGTATAGTTTGTTTTATAAAGAAGGAATGGTTTGTGGGTCCCAATTTCATTCTTTTATATCTGGGAAAAAAACAATCTGAATAGTTATTTTGTAGCTAAAGAAACCAAAAGTGATTATTTAAAAGAGTATATATAAAAGGTATGTGTACAGTGTTATCTTATTGCATTTGTGATGTGTACATATGTGTTAGTCAAACTTTAATTCTTACCAGACGCCACTTAGTCTTGTGTATGCACTAGGGAGCAATTCATCTGCCAAATTAGTGAAAGGTAGAAATGAAGATTGTGGTTAACAAGGATAAAGTCTCTTTTCCATTTCTATGATTTCTTAACTATGCTGTTGATAACTACTGCAACCCACTGTGTAGTTCGTCTGGTTGTTGCAGGTGTTCATTGCACTTGATTAAGAAAGAATTTATGAAAGCTACTTTTGCAAGAGCAAAAATACACTCCTGGAAATTGAAATAAGAACACCGTGAGTTCATTGTCCCAGGAAGGGGAAACTATATTGACACATTCCTGGGGTCAGATACATCACATGATCACACTGACAGAACCACAGGCACATAGACACAGGCAACAGAGCATGCACAATGTCGGCACTAGTACAGTGTATATCCACCTTTCGCAGCAATGCAGGCTGCTATTCTCCCATGGAGACGATCGTAGAGATGCTGGATGTAGTCCTGTGGAACGGCTTGCCATGCCATTTCCGCCTGGCGCCTCAGTTGGACCAGCGTTCGTGCTGGACATGCAGACCGCGTGAGACGACGCTTCATCCAGTCCCAAACATGCTCAATGGGGGACAGATCCGGAGATCCTGCTGGCCAGGGTAGTTGACTTACACCTTCTAGAGCACGTTGGGTGGCACGGGATACATGCGGACGTGCATTGTCCTGTTGGAACAGCAAGTTCCCTTGCCGGTCTAGGAATGGTAGAACGATGGGTTCGATGACGGTTTGGATGTACCGTGCACTATTCAGTGTCCCCTCGACGATCACCAGTGGTGTACGGCCAGTGTAGGAGATCGCTCCCCACACCATGATGCCGGGTGTTGGCCCTGTGTGCCTCGGTCGTATGCAGTCCTGATTGTGGCGCTCACCTGCACGGCGCCAAACACGCATACGACCATCATTGGCACCAAGGCAGAAGCGACTCTCATCGCTGAAGACGACACGTCTCCATTCGTCCCTCCATTCACGCCTGTCGCGACACCACTGGAGGCGGGCTGCACGATGTTGGGGCGTGAGCGGAAGACGGCCTAACGGTGTGCGGGACCGTAGCCCAGCTTCATGGAGACGGTTGCGAATGGTCCTCGCCGATACCCCAGGAGCAACAGTGTCCCTAATTTGCTGGGAAGTGGCGGTGCGGTCCCCTACGGCACTGCGTAGGATCCTACGGTCTTGGCGTGCATCCGTGCGTCGCTGCGGTCCGGTCCCAGGTCGACGGGCACGTGCACCTTCCGCCGACCACTGGCGACAACATCGATGTACTGTGGAGACCTCACGCCCCACGTGTTGAGCAATTCGGCGGTACGTCCACCCGGCCTCCCGCATGCCCACTATACGCCCTCGCTCAAAGTCCGTCAACTGCACATACGGTTCACGTCCACGCTCTCGCGGCATGCTACCAGTGTTAAAGACTGCGATGGAGCTCCGTATGCCACGGCAAACTGGCTGACACTGACGGCGGCGGTGCACAAATGCTGCGCAGCTAGCGCCATTCGACGGCCAACACCGCGGTTCCTGGCGTGTCCGCTGTGCCGTGCGTGTGATCATTACTTGTACAGCCCTCTCGCAGTGTCCGGAGCAAGTATGGTGGGTCTCACACACCGGTGTCAATGTGTTCTTTTTTCCATTTCCAGGAGTGTAGATTCATTAAAAATAATGTTTCCACGTTATTATGCCTAATTAGGCTGGCGACCGTTTTATATTTCATTTACAGGAACTCTGTTACTGGAATTTCTTACAAAATTTTAGTCTTTCTGTTGTCTACCAACTGCTACTATTACGAATTTCATGTTTGATTCCCTCTGTCTGTTAGGTAACACGCGGTCAAACTTCTAAAAATCCTCTCAGAGAGTAACACATACTGTGCGTTTAAGTCATATGCAGGCAAACTGCAGCGGTAGTGTTATACTTGGCTTCCTTGTGACAAGTCTATAAGTTCCGTTATTTGGAAACAGCGTAGCACACGCACGCGAACGCCAGTAATAGTGTTATACGCTGTCAGTGGTTGCTCACCGAATTTACACCAATTATAGACACGACGTCTCGTGCTGTCCTGATGGCTGAGTTGTCTCAGCGACACGAGAGTTTTCCGCGACTCGCCGATTGTAGTGCAGTGGTTGTGCGTCAAGTGGGAATTCGAAATGAGCCGGACGATTCTGCACAGATTGTACGAAAAATGGCGATTTGGGGGGGGGGGGGGAGGGGGAGAAGGGAATGGGCGCACCGGTTATACGCCATTTACGTTGCGGAAGCCTGCATACAGATTTCCTAGAATTGGCTTTCGGCATGAAATCTAGGAATATACTTCAGCTCCCTATTCATCGCCCTCCCCCAGACACTGTGGAGATAAAGAAGAGAGTCGCATAGAGCTACATCAGCAGTTATTTTTCCTGCACAGCATCTACCAATGAAAAGAAACCTTCATAAAATCAGCACCGAGCGAGGTGGTGCAGTGGTTAGCACACTGGACTCGTATTCGGGAGGACGACGGTTCAATCCCTCGTCCGGCCATCCTGATTTAGGCTTTCCGTGATTTCCCTAAATCGCTCCAGGCGAATTACGGGATGGTTCCTTTGAAAGGGTACGGCCGACTTCCTTCCCCGTCCTTCCCTAATCCCCTAATCCAATGAGACCGATGACCTTGCTGTTTGGTCTCTTCCCCCAAACAACCCAATCCAAAAAATCAATAGTAAACAGTATCTTTGTCACGCACTTTATATTGATTTTTCGAGTGTAGACGAATATTTCTTTTTGATCTTCACCACCATAAATATCACCGATTCGAAAAAATTAATCCACACACAGACTTACCACCTCAGGCTAAAGACGATAACGCCTTAAGAAGGCTGCACCTCGTAAGTCGTTGCCTCTAGTGTATGCATGTCTTCGAAACTTCTGTGTATGGGCGAACGCAAGTAGACTTCGTACCCTCATAAATGGAAAGGTGCTATCGAAAAGTGGATGATACGCATAGATCGGCCTGCTATCGTAATAAACCCACCAAGGCTGTGGCAGCGTCACCTGGCGATGAATGACACTTCGTCAGACACACGCACGGTGCGTACAGTATCAGTGAGCGTGCTGTAAATGTGTACAATGGGGAAGGAGTGCGATCTATCTGAGTTTGACAAAGGGCAGATTGTGATGGTCCGGAGGGTCGGCACGAGCATTTCGGGAACTGCACTACTTGTCGGGTGATCGAAGAATACTGTGGCGAGTGCCTTCAACACGTGGCTAAACGAAAGCGAAACCACGTCTAGACATCATTACAGATGTCGGACGTCGTAGCCTGAGCAGACTGGTAAATCAGGACAGGCGGCGTACTGAGGCGGGACTACACTCCTGGAAATGGAAAAAAGAACACATTGACACCGGTGTGTCAGACCCACCATACTTGCTCCGGACACTGCGAGAGGGCTGTACAAGCAATGATCACACGCACGGCACAGCGGACACACCAGGAACCGCGGCGTTGGCCGTCGAATGGCACTAGCTGCGCAGCATTTGTGCACCGCCGCCGTCAGTGTCAGCCAGTTTGCCGTGGCATACTGAGCTCCATCGCAGTCTTTAACACTGGTAGCATGCCGCGACAGCGTGGACGTGAATCGTATGTGCAGTTGACGGACTTTGAGCGAGGGCGTATAGTGGGCATGCGGGAGGCCGGGTGGACGTACCGCCGAATTGCTCAACACGTGGGGCGTGAGGTCTCCACAGTACATCGATGTTGTCGCCAGTGGTCGGCGGAAGGTGCACGTGCCCGTCGACCTGGGACCGGACCGCAGTGACGCACGGATGCACGCCAAGACCGTAGGATCCTACGCAGTGCCGTAGGGGACCGCACCGCCACTTCCCAGCAAATTAGGGACACTGTTGCTCCTGGGGTATCGGCGAGGACCATTCGCAACCGTCTCCATGAAGCTGGGCTACGGTCCCGCACACCGTTAGGCCGTCTTCCGCTCACGCCCCAACATCGTGCAGCCCGCCTCCAGTGGTGTCGCGACAGGCGTGAATGGAGGGACGAATGGAGACGTGTCGTCTTCAGCGATGAGAGTCGCTTCTGCCTTGGTGCCAATGATGGTCGTATGCGTGTTTGGCGCCGTGCAAGTGAGCGCCACAATCAGGACTGCATACGACCGAGCCACACAGGGCCAACACCCAGAATCATGGTGTGGGGAGCGATCTCCTACACTGGCCGTACACCACTGGTGATCGTCGAGGGGACACTGAATAGTGCACGGTACATCCAAACCGTCATCGAACCCATCGTTCTACCATTCCTAGACCGGCAAGGGAACTTGCTGTTCCAACAGGACAATGCACGTCCGCATGTATCCCGTGCCACCCAACGTGCTCTAGAAGGTGTAAGTCAACTACCCTGGCCAGCAAGATCTCCGGATCTGTCCCCCATTGAGCATGTTTGGGACTGGATGAAGCGTCGCCTCACGCGGTCTGCACGTCCAGCACGAACGCTGGTCCAACTGAGGCGCCAGGTGGAAATGGCATGGCAAGCCGTTCCACAGGACTACATCCAGCATCTCTACGATCGTCTCCATGGGAGAATAGCAGCCTGCATTGCTGCGAAAGGTGGATATACACTGTACTAGTGCCGACATTGTGCATGCTCTGTTGCCTGTGTCTATGTGCCTGTGGTTCTGTCAGTGTGATCATGTGATGTATCTGACCCCAGGAATGTGTCAATAAAGTTTCCCCTTCCTGGGACAATGAATTCACGGTGTTCTTATTTCAATTTCCAGGAGTGTAACATCGCACTTTAACGCTGGGTAGAGCGCAAGTGTGTCTGAACACAAAGTGTACCAAACACTACTAACGATGAGCCTCCGCAGCCGATGACCCGTGCATGTGCCAATGTTAACACCACGACAGCTTCAACTACCACTGGAATGGCCCCGTGACGATCGGGACTGGACGTAGGCGCAGTGGCAGAGCGTTGTATGGTAGGATGAATCCAGATACCATCTTCCTCATGCCGATAGAAGGGCGCGAATCTGTCATCTTCCAGGGGAACATTTCGTTGACACCTGTACTGCGGGATGCTGGCAAGCTGGCGACGGCTCCATTATGCTCTAGGGAACTTTCTCGTGGACCGAGCGAGATGGCGCAGTGGGGAGGACGACGGTTCAATCCCGCGTTCGGCCATCCTGATTTAGGTTTTCCGTGATTTCCCTAAATCGCTCCAGGCAAATGCCGGGATAGTTCCATTGAAAGGGCACGGCCGACTTCCTTTCTCGTCCTTCCCTAATCCAATGAGACCGATGACCTCGCTGTCTGGTCTCCTCCCCCAAAAACAACCCAACCAAACTTTCACATGGACAGCCACGGGTCCAGTGGAGCAAGGCACCATGCCGGCCGCGGAGTATCGTACACTGGTTGCAGATCACGTACACCCCTTCATGACGATAATATTTCCTGACGGCAGTGGCATTTTTCAGCAAGATAATGCGCCATGTCACAAAGCCAAGAGTATCATGTGGTTCGACGAACACAGTGACGTGTTCCAATTGATGTGCTGCCCCCCCAACTCATCAGATCTGAACTCAATCGAAAGCATCTGGGATGTAATTGAACGTGGCGTCAGAGCTCATCGCCCCCTTCCCGGAATCTACGAGAATCAGGTGATGTCTGTGCACATGTGGCGCCAACTCCCTCCAGTGGCCTACCAAGGCATCATTGCCTCCACGCCGTGTCACGTCGACGCTATTACCCGTGCCAAAAGTGGACATACAGGCTAGTAGGTTGGATGGTCTCAATGTTCTGGCTGATCAGTGTGTGGTAGATAACTTCGGCAGCTCCCTGAAACTGTTCCTAAGTGCTGATGTTGTACTCGTAAATGCAGAAAATTGCAACGCCAGAAATATGCGAATAGCAAAATGGATGAAGATACGCACAGAATCGAGGCTTTGAGCAGATATTGTTAATTAACTATTATATCCAGATGTAAAATATTACGCATAAATTGGCGGGAAGACCCAGTATTGTTGGATTACACAAAAACAGTCGTAAATGCAAAATATCTAGAGGTAAACGTCTATAGCCACCAGAATTGAAACGGACACTTAAAGCTGGTTCTAAAAAACAAGCAGGTTTCAGGTGAACCAGAAGAATAACACCAACGAAATGTGTTTCATACGCGCTAGAGGTAACGTACAAAACCCTTACTTTACAGGTTCCTTAGTGCTGCCTGTCAGCCTGTTAGCCTTACCAAGCACGGTTGATGGATGAGACAGAGAAAAATCCAGAGACCGGCCAGTTTCTTTATGAGATGAAAAGTAAGTGCCACAGAGATGCTAAAACTCCAGAACGTTCGGATTTCGTTTTAATTTAAACTTGAAGAAAGATGTCATCGATACGTTATTGTTATTGTACTAGCCCCGTCAAACACTAAGAAGCTTAAAACATATAGTGTTCGTTCAATCTTACAGACATGTTGTATGTACATAGCTTGTAAGTGTACATGTGATACAACGTTCGGTTTTTTGAACTGTGAAACGTCTCCTTAGAACAATTATACATGACTGTGCTTAAACTGACACACAATATTTTTAGCGCAACGCAATCTGACTTTTAATAATCCCTACAAAAGAATGGCCCTGACTAACATTAACCTATGCGTTTCACAAATCGCTTACCTCACAAAAATCTTGGTTACTCAAGCTACAGCAATACAGCGAGCGCCACTACTGCCAGCTAAATAACAGATTCAAAGTACGGAAGGCACTAACTACTAGTAGGCATAGTTAGCAAATGAAAGATTTTAACAGAGAACAAACAATGTATTTACCTTAATAGTCATCAAAAGTCATAATATATACAGCAGTTCATAACATCCATTTTTACAAATTTCAAAACTCCGCCATTTCTCTCCCCACATTCACCACTGCTGGCGGCTCACCTCCAACTGCGCAACGCTATGCGCTGTTCACATCCAGCTGCCCAACACTACAATGGAAGACAACAATGCAAACTAGCCACAGACTGCACACAGCACAGCCAGTGATTTTCATACAGAGAGCGCTACGTGGCGGCGGCGTTACCAATATAAGAACCTAAACAGCCTACATATAAGAACCTAAACACCCTACTTACAACTGTACACCACCATATCTATAGTTATTGCTACTCCTTGTGACACAGCTATTCAAATTCTTGTCTGGAATCAGTATGTGCCTTTCTACCTGAGGTCAGTTCAGTTCTGTCAACCCTGTTGCTTTCAAGAAGACGGTCAGCCCAAATACTTAGCTTTTATTTCGTATGGTCTTTCAAATCATCCGCCGATTATTATGAATCAGTGTTAACTCCCCAAAGCTAATACAATCTAAGGGGATGCCATCACATCTATTGCAACGGGAAGTGTAAATACACCCAAAGACATACGGAGGATTCATACGTTCTATTAATGCAGAGAACTAGAAAGAGAAAGAGTTCATATGAAGTTATTTTTAGTAAAGATTAGTTAATGCACTAAATCCTAAGTAACAGTGCCACTTTTCGTATTACAGAGATTTAGTTAGCTCTACATTGTCTTCAGACCATACAAGCTACCAGTAGTTCACAGATACTAACGTCGGGGAAGCGGTGCGTAGAACGGCGGTGAGCGATAGCGACCGTTCACAGTGTCCCACAGCATCAGGGCCTCCCTGATGCTGCACACGCCAGGGGCAACCTCCACCTGAAACAGGCAGAATGGTTTCGTCCCCCAATGAATCAAATGGACGTGCGCACGTTTACTTAGGTAGGGAAGACAAAATCATCACACAGACATACTAACACACATACGTACACGCATGTGATGAAACAACGTTAATATCTCACCAACGGTTTGAGATAAAGTGTCCGACAACTGATGGAATGTAAATGGTCGAGGTTTTGCTGCTTGATTAATACTCGTGGTCAATCTTCGTTATCTTTCCCGTTGGAATTATCAAACAAATATATTACAAAAGACTGTGGTTGCTTCTGTTTCTTACCAGTAGTCCAGGAAGCCTGAAAACATAAATGCTATGATATGGTATTGACTGTAGGAATCGTGGGGAAGTCTATCAACACTAAGCAAAATTTACTAAATGTTACGCAATTAAATTATCACTTTTAAAACACATTGTAACATGGAAAAGTCAGGTATCCTAGGTCTTTCAGACACACATTTGATGCAGACTTCTGTTCACACCGTCCAGTAATCACCTACTTTCACACTTCAGAGTCTTTCCGAGTTCTTTCAGTCCACCCATTACCTTCTAGCCGAGTTCTAATTGTTGTGAATGTTCAATGGCACTTGCTATTAAAAGAGTCGGTCCAATCAGAAGTCATACCCCCGATCTACAGTTTAAGGCGTGGCTACGGATGTGGTGCTAGATTATACTCCCTCCCAGACCTCTGTCGTCCATCTTTCATAAACATTCCTACATGGTAATTGCCACCAGTCTGGACGATCTTGCAGAAAACCTCGAAGTTGAATATTACCATCTTAAAAGATACAGGAAGATCAGCAAGAAAATTCGGATTCGTTGACAGGGACGCACATTATACTGTTTCACGAAGGTGCTTCGGATTAATATAATGACCCCAAAATGTTTATTTGCTAAATATGTCGGTCATGGTGGTCTGCTGGTAAAGCACGTGCATGGATACTGGAAGATCGCGAGAGCAAATCCCGTTCGGACTACAGAGTATTTAGTCTGCCTTTAACATAGCCTTCACTGCTAACTCATGTGAAGAGGATTCGCCACCTGCTTCGAATTCCACGTTAAGCTGTAGTTCACCCTCCCCTGTTAGGGCTGCAGAGGTAGTTTGCAACATACAAGTCGCCGAAGTGACTTTCAACTGAAAGACTTGCACTATCCCGTTGAACCACACAGAATTACTATTATTTAAGAAATGTCAACAAGATTATGAGCCAAAGATGTTTTAAGAACGGTAAATAATGATGCTTTACCAGTCAAGTGAAAGTGTATTTTTTTGTATGCTTAGCACGGGCAAAACAAATTAATAAAATTTTTATTACTGATTAATTTCGGTCATAACGCCATTGCCAACTCGACGTAAATACGCAGAGGACCTATTGTTTAATTCACTGTCGTTAAATATGATCTGGCCAGAGCTGAATGCAATGATTGCAATTCCTAACATTTTAGGTTAGACCTGCCCGTGACGAGTCATGAATATCAATTGAAATACACAAACAATTGTAGCCTGTCACTTTCATTAAACTGTCCACTGCTCGTCTCGGAGATTATACCTTCACCATCAGGTGGATTTATTTACGTTAACAAAACAATGTACATATAGTTTTTCTCGGCAATTTGCAGCTCTGTATGCCAGCAGAAGACAAAACCAAACTGTTTTAACACATAACTCCCAAGTTCTGTGGATGCTTTCCATTGTACATCTAATCAGAAATATTAATACCTCTCGGTGTTCACAGGCTGTTTCTAAAAATCGTATTCACATTTTACATATTTTCTGTACAACCAAAGAAACAAAAAATGTGTACGAGAAGTTACCGAATTCAAAAAACATGTAATACATTGACGTCTCCAAAAGTTGTGGATTTTATATAACAATTTCTTGAGCTCATTGTGCTTTGTTAATTTAAGCCGAGTGGGTGATATTGAGCAAATATCGTGCCTCACGAATTAAATTTGGTCGAAAGTTCACAGGAATTACCTGATCAGTATCCACACAGTGTTTCTAAGGTTTAAAGATTGATTTCATACTTAAATTGTAAGCATATTTCATTAGATGCACAAAGAACAACGTATTATTTTGTTGATGTGAATAAGAATGACGTATTACTGACTAAACGATCCAGACTTACATACTTTTCACGATAAAATACAGGGACTCCAATGAGATATTTAGAGAAATATTTTTATTCATATAACAATAACTTTAGGTTAACTCAGAAAATTAAAAATATAATACACGAAAGAAAAGTAATCTCATGGTGAAAATAGTGTCGGCTAGGAACAATAATAAGCTGCAAAAAATACCACGTTAATACTCCTAAAAGTGGAATCCAGTGCAACACCGAACTCACCGCCGCACTGGGAAAACTGCAATTTCCCGTGAACGGAGAAACAAACAGGTTACACAGTGATAGTATATCACAAAGCGTTTCAAAATGCTACGTCTGTGGGTTAGTACAATCATGGACAATCATTGCTAGAAACGCGTGAGAAGTCCATATATCTAGATTCCAAAGTGTGTGTGTGCGTGCGTGTGTGTGTGTGTGTGTGTGTGTGTGTGTGTGGGGAGGGGGTGGGGGGTGGGGGGTGGAGTGGGGGGTGCAAGCGAAAGTGCGTCTCTCACTCCCCTCCCCAGTTTACGGTCGTCTGTGCTCACCAACCATATTGTCCGCCTCCGGTAGCTGAGTGGTCAGCGCGACAGAATGGCAATCCTAAGTGCCCGGGTTCGATTCCCAGCTGGGTCGGAGATTTTCTGGGTGTTGTGTTGTCCTAATCATCATTTCATCCCCGTCGACACGTAAGTCGCCGAAGTGGCGTCAAATCGAAAGATTTGCACCCGGCGAATGGTCTACCCGACGTGAGGCCCTAGTCATACGACATTTATTTATTTACCAACCATATTTATCAACCACCAAGTTCATCAACATTTCTGAGGAAAGGGAATGTAAACAAATACTTTGTCAGAGGAAGGCTGAACTTCCTTCGGTACATGGCCCACGTACCCGCCTCCAAAGGTGATGCTGACGCACGCCTTCGTTATGTTTATCGACTCGGAAGTACAGGGCTATTACAAATGATTGAAGCGATTTCATAAATTCACTGTAGCTCCATTCATTGACATATGGTCACGACACACTACAGATACGCAGAAAAACTCATAAAGTTTTGTTCGGCTGAAGCCGCACTTCAGGTTTCTGCCGGCAGAGCGCTCGAGAGCGCAGTGAGACAAAATCGCGACAGGAGCCGAGAAAGTGTATGTCGTGCTTGAAATGCACTCACATCAGACAGTCATAACAGTGCAACGACACATCAGGACGAAGTTCAACAAATATCCACCAACTGCTAACTCCATTTGGCGATGGTATGCGCAGTTTAAAGCTTCTGGATGTCTCTGTAAGGGGAAATCAACGGGTCGGCCTGCAGTGAGCGAAGAAACGGTTGAACCACCACCACCTAGAGACAAGGCCGCGGCGCGAAATTCATAGCAGGTCGTGACGTCACTCCAAGCGGGCCACCATGTTGTGTTTCGAATCGTTTGTTTATCTACACGTTTGTTGGATCGAGTGCTATATTCGTGCTTAAAACTAGCGATTACAGTGTTTACGTGTTGTGAAGCTGCTGTGAACATGGTTTACAAGTGTTGTGTGCCAAGGTGTCGTGGGAATTACGGAACTCGACCGAAAGTAATGTTGTTTTCCTTTCCGAATGATGCGAATCTGCGTTGGAAATGTCTTTCAGCGATTCATCAGGGCAATTTCCAACCCACTGAGCACACGAAGGTATGTAAAAGCTATATACCTAGTACAATTATTATTTTTTTCTGGTGGAATATCTTGCATTTTTGATACATTTGACTAAAATGGTGAGCAAAAGTTCGCAGTAAATAGGCCTGGTATTCGTTATCAAGTGGCTTTATTTTGATTTTGAAAACGAAATATAAATTTGTGGCTCGTGGTATTTTTTATTCGTGTTTAAATTTCTCTGCAGTTCGTATTTTGTTACGCATTACCGATACGTTTTATTCTCTATTTGTGAGTGGGTGTTGTTTTTCACTCTTGCATTAGTTAGCATGAGTGCTAACGAATGTTGAAACTGCTGTTTTCATGTTTAAAAAGCGATCTCTCTGTATGAAGCATATCTGTTTTATTTTTCGATGTGTCAAACAATGGAACAAATTAATCTAGAAATAGGTTAAATTTATTATTGACGTTTTTAGCTTGACACATTGTCTCATTCCAACTGCTGCAAATGTCTGCTGAAGGTTTGTAGATTTTCACTGTTGACTTATGCTCAAAATCTGCCATATTTTTACAGGAAAGAAAATTTACATTACAATAACAACGCATAATTGTTTATGTGAGGTGAGTTAAAAGTGATTGTTTGCTTGGGGAATGTACTCAGCTTTCCTGAGGGAGCTCTATAAACAGCTACACAATATTTATTTAGGATACTAAAGGCAGAGGAATTTAATATTATACACTGTATTAGTGCAGAATTTTTCAAGTGAGTGTAAATAATAGTTGTCTGGTCCAGAAAGAATGTACTTTATCACAGTGCATTTTTCACAAATGTACCTTGTTTTACCATGTATATCGCAATATTATTTACATCCCGCACTCGTACGTTTTCACTGGCTATTGATAAGTCTTATGCAATTACATTACCGGTAAAAAAGAATTATAAACTATAGTTTCTGCTATATCGCGATTGATAAAGTTACTTATTTTAACCATTCGGCAAAGTACTCTCCTCTTTGCGTGGTATCATTTGCCAAGATCTCGTTTCGTTATCTCCAGCGGTTTACGAGATATGACAGGCGTTATGAATATTTCATTCCCGCGCGTTGCGATCGGAAGTGAAGTTGCTGCAGATGCTCAATTTTTTCGAGATTGGAAGCAGATATTGATCCAAAGTTTTACGAAAATTTCAAAACCTCATCTGTATTTCATACTCAGCAATAGAATGTGTAATATGCATCAAACACAAATTCATAGCGACCCCTATTTTTGATGGCAACGTTCTCAAATTTGATACTCATCTGTGAAATACCACAATAGTTATGACCATTATCGAAATGATTGGCACTTCATCATGAAGCTGCCATATAAAGCTAAAAGTATTTCAGAAATTAATTATTTTTTGCGGAATAGGTTCTGTAAAACCGTTTGACAAAGATTTGCAGGCCGTGCGTCTCGATGCTGTCAGCGCAGCGCCAAGCCAACGCTGGCCCGCTTTGCGTGACGTCACAAGAGCGCGCCGCGGCCTTCTCTTTAGGTGGTGGTGGTTGAACGCGTGCGGGCAAGTTTCACGCGTGGCTCATGCCACAACTGGAGAGCGACAGCGCCGACTTCATCTTTCAACAGGATGGTGCTCCACCGCACTTCCATCATGATGTTCGGCATTTCTTAAACAGGAGATTGGAAAACCGATAGATCGGTAGTGGTGGAGATCATGATCAGCAATTCATGCCATGGCCTCCATGCTCTCCCGACTTAACCCCATGCGATTTCTTCCTGTGGGGTTATGTGAAAGATTCAGTGTTTAAACCTCCTCTACCAAGAAACGTGCCAGAACTGCGAGCTCGCATCAACGATGCTTTCGAACTCATTGATGGGGACATGCTGCGCCGAGTGTGGGAGGAACTTGATTATCGGCTTGATGTCTGCCGAGTCACTAAAGGGGCGCATATGGAACATTTGTGAATGCCTAAAAAAACTTTTTGAGTTTTTGTATGTGTGTGCAAAGCATTGTGAAAATATCTCAAATAATAAAGTTATTGTAGAGCTGTGAAATCGCTTCAATCATTTGTAATAACCCTGTATTTGGCTCGAATCTTGTGTGGGGTGGGGGGTTAGGGGAGAAATTTTCAGCGTAGTATTTCGCCGACAAGGGGAGCAGATGAGGTGGTGGGAAGTTCCTGATCTTCATATTTTGCACCAGTGTCCTAAATTAAATTTCAGGCCTCTCAATAGTGTCTCATGGACTGAAGGTATATGCCACTGTTGATAGCTATCTTTCTCTCGTATGCAGACCTTAAGCTCGGCATCCACCTTGGAAACAGTTGAAGGGGGTAGGCTACGTGCCAGCATCGAGTTTCACTCTCTCCTTTCCTCCCCATCATACAACACCGTGGAGCAGCTCACCTTGGTGGACCAGGCGCGCAGATCGTTGAGCGCGTGCGTGGTCGTGAAGATGGCGCTGCCGTCCTGCGTGGCGCACTGGCAACGCCACCAGCGCAGGTAGGGCTGCGACAGCGGCACGCAGCGCTGCCCCCGCACCGTGGCCACCGCCCCCACCAGCGCCAGCAGCGCCAACCACGCCAGACTCATCTCAGCCTGAGCGACGAATCACACTGTAAGCCGACATAAACAAAGTATCACTTAGAGGTTGCAAACACACCACAGCCCATGACTAGTACCATGAAGAGTAATACAGGGTGTGGTAGATAAGTAATGAGACTCA
Source organism: Schistocerca cancellata (assembly GCF_023864275.1). Taxonomy (NCBI): domain Eukaryota; kingdom Metazoa; phylum Arthropoda; class Insecta; order Orthoptera; family Acrididae; genus Schistocerca; species Schistocerca cancellata. The sequence goes on along the minus strand of NC_064630.1, from coordinate 95,569,856 downwards.
GTCTAGAAAAACAAATTTATTGATCCAATTTGTACAAAACGTTAATATTCTTCGAAGTACTCGCCTTGGGCGTCGACACAACGTTGCCAGCGCGTTTTCCAAGCTTCACAGGCCCCACTGTAGTCCGTTTGAGTTATCCCAGTTAGTGCTTTCGTGACAGCACGTTGGATGTTCGGAATATCGTCGAAACGATGACCCTTCAGGCATCTTTTGACCTTCGGAAATAGGAAGAAATCAGGAGGACTCAAGTCAGGGCTGTATGGTGGCTGTGGCAAAACTTCAACTCCAATTCGGGTCAAGTAGGAGGTCACGAGGAACGCTGTGTGCGCCGGAGCGTTGTGGTGGTGGAGACGCCAGCGTTGAGCAAGGTCCTGTCGCTTCCGTTTGATGGCTCTGTGCAATCGCTGAAGGACTGCTTTGTAGAATTCGGCATTGACAGTCTTTCCCTGAGGGACAAACTCTTTGTGAATTAACCCCCGCTTGTCGAAAAACACAATCAGCATTGTCTTGATGCGGGACTTTGACATTCTTGCTTTCTTCGGCCGCGGGGATGCCGGTGTGTGCCACTCCGAGCTCTGGGCTTTCGTCTCCGGGTCGTACTGGAATGTCCATGATTCGTCGCCTGTTACTACGTTGTCTAAAAAGTGTGGATTATTTTCCAAATCATTCAACATCTCACGGCAAACGTCCACTCGTTGTTACTTTTGTTCGGCGGTGAGCACTCAGGGAACCAATTTTGCGCAAACTTTCCTCATCATCAAATCTTGCGTAACAATTTGGTGAACCGTAAATTTATTCACGGAGACCTCAACGGCGATCATTTTGAGACTTAAACGACGGTCGGAGACCAGGAGTTCTTTCACTTTGGCCACCGTTTCATCCACACGACTCGTTGAAGGGCGTCCAGATCGTTCCATGTCTTCAACGGATTCCCTCCCGTTTTTAAATTCATTAAACCACCGGAACACTTGAGCTCTTGATAGGGAGTCTTCTTTGTAGGCCTCCGTAATCATAGCAAATGTTTCCGAAGCAGTTTTGCCCAAGCGAAAGCAAAATTTGATTGCATACCGCTGTTCTATCGAGCGATCCATCTTCAGCGTTTTCACAAGTGTCACGGGCACACAAACAATGTAATACGCGAAGCTCGACCCTCACTGCACCAGAGCTCCGACGCGACTGCGAACCGGTTCTATTGTTAGCTCAGATCCCCCACCACGTGACGTACAGGTGGAGACCGCCCTGCGAGCGACTGGGGCGCCGCGCGGCGGCCAGTCTCATTACTTATCTACCACACCCTATACACACTTTATGAATTTTAATCATTTTATTTTAAGTAATATTAAATTTGGACATAGTTCATAAAGTATGACGGAGTATAGAACTGCAGTTGGGAGGCAGTAAGCGAACGTCCCCTCAGGTGGTCACGCAGCAGAGTCATTTCTCGCAACAGATGGTACAACAGCAGAGCACAATATAGTTGAGTATGATGGTTCCTGTAGAAAGGTCGGCTGAAGTCGGTAACGCTTGCTGTTTGATTACTAGAGTGGAGTAATGTAATAACAAATAGTAAACAAAGTAGGCTAAACCAAGAGATGTGAATCTGCTATATTTATTCCGGTTTTCATTGACTGATAATTGAGGGCCGACTGGGGTGGCCGAGCGGTTATAGGCGCTATAGTCTGGAACCGCGTGACCGCTACGGTCGCAGATTCGAATCCTGCCTCGGGCATGGATGTGTGTGATGTCCTTAGGTTAGTTAGGTTTAAGTAGTTCTAAGTTCTAGGGAAGCAACAAAGGAAACAAAAGAACTGTTCGGAGAGGTATTAAAATCCATGCAGAAGAAATAAAAACTTTGAACTTCGCCGATGACATTGTAATTCTGTGACAAACAGCAAGGGACTTGGAAGAGCAGTTGAACGGAATGGACAGTGTGTGTGTGTGTGTGTGTGAATTCTTATGGGACTTAACTGCTAAGGTTGTGGTGTCACCGCCAGACACCACACTTGCTAGGTGGTAGCTTTTAAATCGGCCGCGGTCCGCTAGTATACGACGGACCCGCGTGTCGCCACTGTCAGTAAGTGCAGACCGAGCGCCACCACACGGCAGGTCTAGAGAGACGTACTAGCACTCGCCCCAGTTGTACAGCCGACGTTGCTACCCATGGTTCATTGAGAATTACGCTCTCATTTGCCGAGACGATAGTTAGCATAGCCTTCAGGTACATTTGCTACGACCTAGCAAGGCGCCATTACCAGTATAGATATTGAGATTCTATTAATGTATCAAGAGCGATGTTCTACAAATGTGGATTAAAGTTAAGTATTCCAGAAGCTACGTACTTTTCTTTATAGCATTCATTACGTATCCTGTTTCAGACCTCACGCCAGCCTGCGTGAGTTTAAGCGCGTGCCTTTCGGCTTCCTCCCATTGTGTCTAGGCTGTCTTGTCTAGACACAACAAAGGTCATCAGTCCCTAAGCTTACACACTACTTAACCTAAATTATCCTAAGGACAAACACACACACCCATGCCCGACTCGAACCTCCGCCGGGACCAGCCGCACAGTCCATGACTGCAGCGCCCAGACCGCTCGGCTAATCCCGCGCGGCAATGGACATTGTATTGAAAGGAGGGTATAAGATGAACATCAACAAAGGCAAAACGAGGGTAATGGAATGTAGTCGAATTAAGTCGGGTGATGCTGAGGGCATTAGATTAGGAAATGAGACACTTAAGGTAGTAAAGGAGTTTTGCTATTTGGGGAGCAAAGTAACTGATGATGGTCGAAGTAGAGAGGATATAAAATGTAGACTGGCAATGGCAAGGAAAGCGTTTCTGAGGAAGAGAAATTTGTTAACATCGAGTATTGATTTAAGTGTGAGGAAGTCGTCGTCTGAAAGTATCTGTATGGAGTGTAGCCATGTATGGAAGTGAAACGTGGACGATAAACAGTTTAGACAAGAAGAGAATAGAAGCTTTCGAAATGTGGTGTTACAGAAGAATGCTGAAGATTAGATGGGTAGATCACATAACTAATGAGGAGGTATTGAATAGAATTGGGGAGAAGAGGAGTTTGTGGCACAACTTGACTAGCAGAAGGGATCGGTTGTTAGGACATGTTCTGAGGCATCAAGGGATCACCAATTTAGTATTGGGAGGCAGCGTGGAGGGTAAAATTCGTAGAGGAAGACCAAGAGATGAATACACTAAGCAGATTCAGAGGGATGTAGGCTGCAGTAGGTACTGGGAGATGAAAAAGCTTGCACAGGATAGAGTAGCATGGAGAGCTGCATCAAACCAGTCTCAGGACTTAAGACCACAACAACAACAAGTTCTAGAGGACTGACGACCTCAGAAGTTAAGTCCCGTAGTGCTCAGAGCCATTTTGATAATTGAGGGGCTGATATAATAATTGAAGGAGTGGTGTCGAACTGGAAACAACTGAAGGTAGCATGAAGATTTTCGAAATTGTAGTACTGAAATTCAGCGCAGTGGGCCGTAACTAGAGTTCCAAACTGCCGTACACTGCCATGGACTTTCACAAGTAAACGTAAACTACAGTAGCTGTCGTAGTGCTTTGGTCAGCTAAGATCGTAACCGCGTTGCCTGTGCGTTAGGTTCAAAAAATGGTTCAGATGGTTCTGAGCACTATGGGACTTAACTTCTGAGGTCATCAGTCCCCTAGAACTTAGAACTACTTAAACCTAACTAACCTAAGGACATCACACACACCCATTCCCGAGGCAGGATTCGAGCCTGCGACCGTAGCCACACCGTAGCCACACCGGCCGGCTGTGCATTACGTGTGTTGCATATCTATCAGGAGTTATCTCATTTTTAACAATTTGTTTGCGTTGCTATCAATGTCTTACTAGATTCCCCTAGAAACCACAAGTGGTGAACCATCTAGAAACTCACCGAGGACATATGAAGAACCACATAACTTGCGGAACATATTTGTTTTACATAGTTATCCTCCTGTGTGTTACTTAAAAATAAACAGTATTTATAGCAAAATTGAAACTGCCAATGTTTAATTCAGGTTTTATTCTAAAACTGTGGATTTTTAACGGAAACCGAGCGATTTTGTACTAAAAATACAAAAACGATACAGTTTTATCATATAGCGCTACAAAACACCTTTTTTCTTCTAAAAGAGGCAAAATTAAAAAAAAAAACACCTAGAGAACAAAAATATATTAAACATCGCTTCAATACTTTCTCAAGCTTACATAAAACACAATTTTGTTTTTCATAAACAACTTCCGCACTTATCAATAATAACAGGAGCCACTTTCCTTTGATGATGATGAAGGACTTTCTATTGAGTATAAAAACAACAATGATAGTACAGATTTTTTTATGATTGTGCATGTAAACGCTACTTGGATGTGAAGTAATTGCTTTGGTTTGATGAAAGGGCGGAAGTTATGGGATTTACTAATTTTTATTATCTGTGAAATTCAGTTTATGTTTTGTCAGGATGTAGAATATACAACGGACTAACACTGAACAATGTGCGATTCTAATTATCTGTAACAAACAAAATTCATAGAGACGTCGTTGGCTCCTACTTTTTCTATCACACATTCATATATGTTTTTCGCTGACAATGCTACCAATACTACTGGTAATCCGACCATTTACTGCCTCGTTTATGTACTGTACCGTAGTTTTGATAGAGCGCAATTTTAGTAGTAACTCTTGGCTGCAATCTGGTCTGGGAAATATTACATGTAACTTATGACAAAACTGTGATTGTACTTCGATTTTTTTCGAATTGTTCAGTATCTCAGACACAGGATAAAGACTTTCGAATAAAACCTTATCGCAAGTGATTTTGTGAAATACAAACCATTGAAGTGATGATATGCGCAGGTGATGTAATGAGAGTTTGTCCTAGTCGTTCGGTTTTGGGAGGACAGTACATTTGGCTGCGTCAAATAAATACAGTTCATTGAATCTCTTTTCATTATTCAGAGCTATTGCACCTCAGTCCACCAGTCAGATTTTCAGTCACAAAGAATATTTTTGTCAGCCAATAATGTGTAAGGGGGAAGGAATAGCAAACGGAATAGCACGTACATCAGCGAAAACAACCAAGTTCGGAATTAATTGGATGTAGTACACAATTTCATCAAAACTGTCCAGACACCAAATGTGATGTTAATTGGCCACTGGATGTCACACGTGACGGTCCCGTTAGTATAGAAGGAGCTGGAGAGCGCTGTGTTGTCATTAGAGAATTAGCAACAGAAGAATGTATCGGCTGGGAGAGATCGGATTAGCCCTTTTCAGTGCCAAGTTATTGTAGCATCTTGAAATGGTTCTGCCTGTTAAAGGATGTATCGAATGTTGTTCTAGGAGCTGGTCTATTTCAGTTATGTTCTATAAATGGCAGGCCAATCATTTGTACCACTGCATTTGCAAGCAGGATTCTCACCTTCTTTGAGAGAGGCTCTGGTTGTAATGTGGAGCCGGCCGATGTGGCCGAGCGGTTCTAGGCCCTACAGTCTGGAACCGCGCGGCCACTACGGTCGCAGGCTCGAATCCTGCCTCGGGCATGGGTGTGTGTGATGTTCTTATGTTAGTTAGGTTTAAGTAGTTCTAAGTTCTAGGGGACTGATGACCTCAGAAGTTAAGTCCCATAGTGCTCAGAGCCATTTGAACCATTTTTTGTAATGTGGACCCTTCAAAGGTTTCATTAGTATGTGTATGGTGACCATACTAATATATACTGAAACCATCAAGCACACGTACTGACGTATCAACAATTACATGCCTAGCTAGCGAGATGATCGTTAGGAAGGAATATAGATTTGAAATTATATATGTCAAGAGCTAAGGTAATGTTGAGACCAATTTCCTGTCAAGGCTGCCTCAAGGGTTAGACGATATGTCAGTTGTTAATGATCAGTAGTCTGACATTACTGTATACTTAATAAAGGGTGAGACTAACTAGGATATTTCTTGAGCCTATGTGGGAACATGGCAAGATGCAGGATACTGACTGAACTGGTAACAAGATATATAGCTATTGCAAATAATCCACCTCCGAAACTAAGTGCTCACTACAAGTTACACAATAAGGTACTATTTTACAGGATACGTCCTGAATCTGATTCCTGGTGTGCGTTTTTAACTGTAGAGACAGAAAGTAGACTCATATGGTATAGTCGCCATGCCTCTGACCATCTCGCAGTTATAAAATGTGCCAGGAAAATAAATGAATATTGTTATTTTAATAGCTTAAGGGAGAAAGTGCACTAAGTATTGAAAAATAACCTGCTTAGCTAGAGGGCAGAACCTTCTAGTATTTGCAGGAGGGGTGAATTACATCTTATTGTACCTACAAAACCTTTGCAGGCAGATGTCCTTGACGCCCGTCACACATCAACCAGCAGCAGAACAGGTGCAAGATTTGTGTTCCTATTGTACACTGTCTTTTCCAAGTACGTCCAGTTATATGTGACATGTACGGTCAAGAGTGACTAGATTGTCAAGGAAATGCGGAATGATTACATCCCTAGGTGTGGCCCGCCTGAAGTAGTATCTTCACCAACGGCAAATGGACTTTCTTCGATTGGGGGGCATTAGGCGTCTCCTAATCTCTAAATACCATCTGGAGACAAATCCGGCAATAAGAGTCCGTTAGGAAGCATTGTCACGAAAAACACAATTCATATTAACAATATATACGCAAGTTTGAAGAGATGACGATGATGATGTCCTCCTCGCCGTGTCTGGCGACAGTGACTCCGTCAGTCTTCTCTGTGCTTGTTGTGGTAGGCTCGGATGTGGCTCGCGAATCCGAATTTCGCTTTGAATATCCTGTTGCATGAAGCACAGTGAAGTTGACCAGCAGAGTTGTAAGTATACGTGTAGACAGGCTTGAGCTGAGACTTTCGGAGCTCTCTTTTAGCATCCAGGTTCATTAGACGCTTTTGCTCGAATTGTTCGATGCTCTTATGTACAGTTGATCGCCACTCCGATCGGCGCAATGCTAGCTCCTCCCAACGGTTGCTTGGAATGCCACAGGCTGCAAGGTGGCGTTTAATGGTGTCTTTATATCGCAGGTGTTGACCGCCTTTCCTCCTCTTCCCGCACGAGAGCTGCGAGTAGAACACCGCTTTAGGTAGCCTACTGTCATCCATGCGTACTATGTGACCACTCCATCTCAGTTGATGTTTCATTATTAAAGCTTCAATACCAGCCAGTTTCACGCGGCGCAAAATCTCCGTGTTTGGGACACGGTCTTCCCATTTGATGCGCAGAATTGGTCTCAGACATCGAAGATGAAATTTATCTAGCTTCTTAATGTCAGCTTTGTAAGAGCACCAGGTTTCCGAGGCATAGACTAAGGTGGATAATACTACTGCTTTGTAGACTGCAATTTTTGTTTGTAGTTTGAGATCATGTGATTTCCATACTCGGTCATTAAGCTTACCGAAGGCTGAGGCTGCGCTGGCTATACGCGCTGCGATTTCCGTTGTCAGGCTGTTGTCACTTCTAATTTGGCTTCCCAGGTATTTGAAATTTGACACATTTTGCAAGGGTTTGTTATTTATCTCAATACTGGAGTCATCTGCATTAAAACCTCTAAGTGGCTGTTTGAGAACTTGCGTCTTAGTGATGCTAATGGCTAGGCCAAATCTTCTGCAAGAGGCATTTAGCAGATTTATGTAAGTCTGAAGAATTTCGCAAGAATTAGCCATCATGCATACATCATCCGCGTAGAGAATCTCTAAGATGGATAGTTTGGTTACGCGACTTTTTGTTCTGAGGCGAGAGATGTTGAAGACACTTTTGTCTGTCCTTGTGTCGAGACTAATTTGATTACTACAGGCTTTGGTCGCGTCTCTCATAACAACTGCGAAGTAAAGTGAGAAGAGTGTGGGAGCCGGAACACAGCCTTGTTTTACACCACATGTCACGGGAAACTGTTCTGAGAGCTTGTCCTCATGGCAGATTTTTGCCATCATGTTTCCATGAAACTGCCGAATCAAACTGACAATTTTGTCAGGGCACCCAGTTTTCTTTAGTATGATCCAGAGAGCTTTCCGTGGGACACGATCAAAAGCTTTTTCCAGGTCTACAAAGCACATGGACAAAGGCCGATGTTGCTCTAAGCTTTTCTCTTGCATTTGTTTGACAACAAATATGGCATCCACTGTGCCTCTGTTTGGGCGAAAGCCACACTGGGTCTCTGGTAGCAGTTTTTCTGCAAAGTGTGTTAACCGGGTGTTAATTATGTGGGCAAGGACTTTTCCCGCTGCTGAGAGAAGAGAAATGCCCCTGTGGGAGCTGCAGTCTGATATGTCACCCTTGCCTTTATAGATCTTGGAAATCCAGTCTTGTGGAATCATTTCATACTCCCAAATCCTTAAGATCAGAGCAAACAATGGTTTCTTGACGTTTGGCCCCCCATATTTATACAGCTCTGATGGCAAGTTATCTAATCCTGCTGTTTTGTCATTTTTCAGCTTAGCCACTGCTGAAATGAACTCATCGTAGGAAGGGGCATCCGCAAGTTGTTCCTCAACTGGTAGGTCTTCAAGTGCTTCTATGTATGGAATATCGGTCGTCTGATGGTCGGGATTAAGAACGTCATTAAAATGGATGTCACTCTGTTGCGTCAGCCGACAACTTTTATCTTTGTTATAGACTGGTGCTATCTTCCCAACTCTTGGACCAAAGACAGTTTTCAGGGACTCGAAGAATCTGCCTGTTTGGTGTGTGTCGGCATATAACTGTATTTCATTTTCTTTATTTGCCCACCAACTGTCTTTGAGAGCACGTACCTTCACTTTCAGATTGTAATGCGCTGCTCTACGCTTGTTATCATCAGGGGTGCGAAGAGAGGTTCTGAAATCATTAATTAGCTTTCTGATCTCTGGATCTGAGTCGTCAAACCAGTCCTGGTGCTTCTTCTGAGGCTTTCCCAAGACTTCTGAAGCACAGCCACGCAGTCTGCTAGCGTATGCACTCCACTGTTCATCCACAGGGGCAGATTCAGATATCAAAAGGCCATCGACACCAAATTTTTCATCCAGTTTTGCTCTCATAGTCTGATCATTGGCCAAGATTTTGCAGGACAATTTTGTTGGTATTTTGTGTGAAGCTCGGTGTGGTGCCTTCAAAGTTATCTTTAATTTGGACCTCACGAGTGGATGGTCTGTCCATCCCTGAGCGCCTCTCATTGCACGTGTGACCAGTACGTCACCAAGATCTTTTTTCCGCACTATCACATAATCCAGAAGGTGCCAGTGTTTAGATCGCGGATGCATCCATGTCGTTTTATATTTTTCAGGCAGACGAAAATATGTATTTGTCAGACAGAGTTCAAACTCGGCACATAGTTAGAAGATCCAAACCATTCGAGTTGCATTTTCCAATCCCATGGCGACCGAGGACTCCATTCCAAGCACTGAAATCATTCCCAACACGAGCATTAAAATCACCAAGTAACAGAAGTTTATCTGCAGAAGGAATATCCCTAAGGACATGTCGGAGGTCTTGGTAGAACTTGTTCTTCTCTTCATCCGGAGATGGCAATGTAGGTACGTATACATTGATCAAGTGAAGATATTTCTTGGATGCCAGGTGAAGTCTGAGTGTTATTATTCTGTCACTGATACCTTTTGGGAGTTCTGTTAGTGAGCATGCCAATTTATTGCGTATGGCAAAGCCTACCCCACTTTCCGCCCTTTCAGTGGATGATTTTCCACTCCAGTAGTAGGTATAACCTCCGAGCGGTTCACATAACTGTCCAGAGTCACTAAGATGTGTTTCACTTATGGCAGTAATGTCGATGTTATATCTAGCCAATTCCCTTGCGATAAGTCCTGTCTTTCTCTCTGGGCACTGATTATGGTCGTTATCCTGTAAAGTACTGACGTTCCAGACTCCAATCATTAGATATTTAAGGTAACTGTTTATTTTATTATTTTTTTGACCGCATATGTTAGTGAACAAGTGACCGCAGTTTGCCACTTGTGCTGGATTGAGACGGGCTATGTTTAGGCCACCTTTTCTAGGCCCCTCCCTGGATTAGGGAAAGCAGAGCGATCCTAAATAGGGCTGCTTTGTCGTCTGACAAGCTGCCGAACCAGTCCTCCCGTCTCTCACGAGTACCAGAACGACCATCACTGTCTGACCGCCTAACGTGCAGAGCACCAACTAAGGTTCAGGTACACCAAACCCTTACCTCACCATCAGTACTCCATCGCCGCAGGACTTTCAAAGCTCATAGTCCATTGAGACTTTGCCGGAGTCATCTGCGCGTGAAGGTATTTAAAGTGGACAAGCAGTTGCGCAGATGTAGATCCACTCTCTCTCGTCCTCAGCCTCTGGTTGGCAGTGGATCGTAGGGCCGATACGACTGGCAAGAGGCAGGGGATGCAGTGAATGGCCATATGCCACTGGAAGTATCCTGACATACGTCCTTAAGGCACATCACAGGTGCCTTGCTCCGTCGGTACAGAAGCCGTGAGTGTTTACCTATCGATATTACCCGCCTCCTACACCGATGAAGAGACTGACGGAAGGGAAGAAGGAAAGGGAAGGGACTGGAAGGGAAAGGGAGGAAAGGACGGTAGGTCGTTGTGAGGCACACTTCGTCTGGCTCCTTGCTGAGACCTGACCGGCTAGGTTGAACCTGCCAGTAGCTATGCTACCACCGGTATAGCTCTCAGCATCACAGGAACACGCAAACTCTCCCACCCGCACGGACAGTGCTACGATAATGTGGTGCCTCCAGGAAGAGATAATCAGTGATCTAATGCTCTTTCCAGAAGTTGCAATCCTATGGAATTGATGGTTGACCTGCCGGAGAACAAAGAATGGAGCTCATCCAATCTTAAGATACCATTTGATGAAGCAGTGGGAGATGAAAGATTAGACAAGATGTCATTATGCTTATAGACAAAGCTAGGCAATGTAAGCAGTACTTAGACAGTAAGCTAGAAGAGAAGTGTAATTATCAGCTGGAAGACAAAGTTCTAATAAAATGTCATCCCTAGTCTTCTCGACAGACAAAATGGAACGAAAAATGACAATTATTATATTCTGGACCTCATGTGCCAGCCAGAACGCCTATACCTGGCAGTTATCTGCTGGTGTATCCTGAGCCAGATAGAGTTATGATGCTGTGCCTTTATCAAAACTTGAAGAAGGTCCACTAATAGTGTGTAAACTATGAGAGGCTATATGTATGATGCAGTAGCAATGTATATAATTATCTGAGTTAATTTTTGTGTATGTTATTTAGCGACTGCATAGTCTAATTATACTTATAACATATGAGGGGTTGCCGGCAGAAACTTCATCAGTCAGAAAATCAGAATGTTGGGAAAACGAATAAGTCCGTGTGTCTCTGTCCCGTAAGTACATAACTTGTTTTTCTTTTGTCTAAATATTCTGTAGGCATCAGGAATGTTATCAGAACTATATGAGTGATACCAAATCATATTCTCTATGTGTGGAGAAGGAAAATGGATTGGACTAATGGAGTTTTTGCAGAATTCAATAAAAACGCCACTAATATAATGCACAATTAGGTATTATAGTTACACATCATGTAGATTTCATTGTCATATTGAGTTAAAATCCTGCGTCTTGTACTAGATAAATAATTATTTGTTAAAGATAAAGGACGAAAAATGTGATATTTAGCATACAATTACATCTCAAACTAGTAATCTTCACCTCCATCACTATTGTCATCATCACCTGTTTCATTGTCACAAGTGGTTGTAGGTGAATCCGCGGATGCAGTTGTGCCAAACAGTCTTGAGTTGTTCTCTTTGCATGCACGATTTTCGAGGTATGCCGCAAGTTTTAATACGTCTTCAGCCTTCGCGGATATCACTCCAGAAGGGAATGTATTTAATTCGTTGTATCGGGAGCTTTGAGCTTCGGAACTGTGATGATGTGACGGCTCCAAGTACGCATTTCGCCAATATACAACAGCTTCGTTCTTAAAGTCAGACTGCATAGATCGAATACCCTAAAGCCTGAATGCTGTCTTTGGGGTTTTTAAAAATTAACTGGTGATTGCTATTTTAAAATCCTTGCTATCATGGTGGGTGAATATCTCTAAAAAAATGGAGATGGATCTCCTCGGTGCTTCAAAATCCTTTCAGCCCAGGTTTCGGAAAGAAGCGGTGGAAGCCTTCTTACGCTGAGCAGAAATAACTGAAAAATCCTAGTCGTTTGGTAGGTAGCTACGACTAAAAACGGGGAAAAGATATGTAACTCTATAAAAAATTTTGAGAATTTGCACCATACACAAGAAGTAGTAAACCATTGTTTTACTTTTGTTTTGACCAAGGCAGCTGTCGCTTTTTAAAACCAGCTCCTCCATTAAGTCTGTCGGATGCTGTTTATGAAATGTAGCAGTTTCAAGATAACCTCATTGTGACCCATTCTTTCCTTCATTTTCCAAATATTTATATATTTTGACGTTTCCTGTTCCCAAATCGTTTACCTCAATGACATAATACCACAATTGACGCATGTAGTATACATCACTTGTTGATAAATGAGAAAGAGGTAAATAGTGCATAAAATCAGTCGAGATACAGTTAACTTACCTCTGTCTGGCTTTCATAATAAATGATCTTTTTTCGTACGAGGAAGCCTCCACTATCTGAGGTGAACACCTTTCTGTACCTCAAAAGCTTTTCTCTCCGCAACTTCTTCACCCGGGTTTCCTTTATTCCTGAAGCGAATCGTATTCTTTGCAAGTGTCAGATCTGGACATCCTAAATGGCTGTTGAAGATTTTGTAAATCTGGCAGGAAAGTTTCTAGGCCACACTCATTCAGTAGGCGTTACAGAAATCGTCATGCACATTCTTGACAAACGTTGTCTTCTGGCATACCGCCTATTGGGATTATCTCTGAGTGAGTAGTGGGATTCCCGGCCGGCCACTCTGGACCATTTGTGTCCATGTTGTTGTTGTTGTTGTTGTTGTTGTCTTCAGTCCTGAGACTGGTTTGATGCAGCTCTCCATGCTACTCTATCCTGTGCAAGCTTCTTCATCTCCCAGTACCTACTGCAACCTACATCCTTCTGAATCTGCTTAGTGTATTCATCTCTTGGTCTCCCCCTACGATTTTTACCCTCCACGCTGCCTTCCAATACTAAATTGGTGATCCCTTGATGCCTCAGAACATGTCCAACCAACCGATCCCTTCTTCTGGTCAAGTTGTGCCACAAACTTCTCTTCTCCCCAATCCTATTCAATACTTCCATGTGTCTATATTAACGCAAAATTTTGGAGAGCAGGAGTACAACCTAATGGTGTTCTTCCTGGCGACAGACAAGACTTGTGAGATTTTTGCAGAATCGCCGAATTTTTGTATTTGTAGAGCTTATGCAGTACGACTTGAGGTGTTTTTGACAAAAGCGGTTGCATAATCATGTGAGTAACGCTGAACACTACATGCTGGCGCCTCTAACTCATTTTCCGATTTTTTGACTTGTTGGGTTTTTGCTAGCAACCCCTCAAGCGTATTTACAATATGTTTTTGTTTCATTCATGTTAGTGTGAGATACTCTATACTGTGTGGTACTATACAGGGTGAGTCACTAACTATTGCCACCAAGAATAACTCCGAAAGTACGATAGGAGCTGAAAAGTTTGTGGGACAAAAGTTGCATGGGACAATGGGGGCCATAATATGACGTCGGTTTTTTGTTGCTAGGTGGGATCGCTTCAGAGATATGGGATGCTATAGTTTGGTACTTATTTTCTGATAGCGGCTATCAAGACGAATGCAATGGTGTGTAACACTAAGGCCTTTGATGATCAAAGGTGCCATGAAGTCCATTTACAGAAGGTGTTCGAAGTGATGACCATTGGTATCAAGGCAGCGCTGCAATCTTCTTATCATGGATTGAGTGGTATTCTTTACCACACCGGCACTTATCGAAGAACATGCTCTGACAATTCTCTCTCGCATATCTTCAGGTGTAGTTGGAACATCTTTATGGACAATGTCTTTTACGAATCCCCACAAGAAAAAATCCATAGGCGTCAAGTCTAGCGAACGAGCCGGCCACGACACATCTCCGCGTCCAGTCCAGCGATTTGGGAATTGTCTTTGCAACTAATTTCTAGCCATCAGAGAAAAATCTGCCGGACACCCATCAAGTTGATACCACATTATGTTCCATGTTCCTAAAGGTATTTCTCCCAATAACAGACCTAATGTTTCTTGCAGGAATGTAGTGTACTTCCAACCATTAAGATTTCCTTCAATGAAATAGGGGCCTATAATTCTGTCCTCCAGAATCCCACACTATTCATTCACGGACCACAGGTTTTGGTGTGCAACTTGCCGCAGCCAACATGCATTTTCAGTTGCTCAGTAATGTATATTACGCAAATTAACTTTTCCGTGGTTCGCGAATGTAGCCTCGTCAGTAAATAAAATTAATAAAGTGTCATCACTCTGAATCTGAAGTTGAGCCCATCGGTAGAATTCAATGCGACGCGTACAATCCATACCAGTCAATTCTTGGTGGAGACTGATATGGTAAGGATGATATTTATGGCGATACAGAACACGAGCAACACTAGTCTAGTTCATGCCAGATTCCCTTACGGTTTGACGCGAACTAACACAAGGATCTCGAGCCACAGTGGCAAGAGTACCAATTTCCGTTTCCTCGTTAGTACTTTCCTTTCCCGTATATGTTTCCGATACGTTAAAGATCCAGTTGTTCTCAATTTATCATACACATATTTGAATGTACGACGTGTAGGGTGAGTACGTTGAGGATATTTTTCTGCGTATAAGTCTCTAGCTCTCACTGAGTTTCGTTGGCATTCTCCGTAAATGAGAAGCATATCGACTTGTTCTACGAAGGAATGTATCATTCACATTCGCTTGATTCGACGATACTAGTCTTACTGTTCCTATTAGTGTTGTATTGTGAAACCGTCGAATGGTGTTTACATGTCAATGGCACGTTAGATGGATACACTGTATCCGGCGAATATTTACTATTTGCACGATATACGAGAGAGAATTGTCAGAGCATATGCTTCAATAAGTGTTGATGTAATAAGGAATACCACTCAATCCATGATAATGAGATTGCAGCACTGCACTGGTACCAATGGTCATCACTTCGAACACCTTCTATAAATTGTAACGTAGCTAGTAATTATGGGATAACATTTATTGCAGTAATATCCGCAGACGTGGAGCCTGGTGGCTGTAGGAAGAAACCTCAGCTACGACTCACCGCGTAGCTGTCGCTGCCAGCCATGGGAACGGTATCCAGTACCTTATAGTGGGAATGTAAATTCATACCCCCTACGAATCTAAATAAACTATAGTAATCATTAACCGATTGTGTTCAAACTTGGTACACCATCTTTTGTTATTCAGTAAAGGATCTTGTCAAAATTTCGAAATTATACCTTTTATAGTTTCGGAGATTGAGAAAATAACCAAAAAGTCAGAAAACCGACACTTAGGTTTAAAAATTCACTTAGGAACAATAACAATTTGTCTTTTGTTATCATTTAAAGTCACCAAGAATTTTCGGTGTATTGAATCATTTAATTGGAATTTTTCTTTTCAAAACTTCAATTATGTTGCATTTCTTAGTGTAAAAACCATTAAAAATTATTATTCGTTTATCATTTTGTTGTGTGAATAAATGGGAATGAATGAGAGAGTGTATGTGGGACATAACGTTAAAACTCAATATTAATTTTTGTAAAACATTATGAAATTGAAGCATGGGAAAATTGTGTCACACCACGAAGCTGATGGCATATGTCGAGGTGTGCTTGATTTTGTAAGAAAGCAGCCAGAATAACAGTCTGAAGTTAAATTAGTTTCTAAATTAATATCAAGATTATTTTCCTTACGGTCTTTTTTGTTAAACAATATATCAGTATTTGCATTTTGAATGACGACAATGACTTTCTGAGGAGTGACTGGCTCAGGAGGTTTTTCTGCGAGGATGATCCAGAAGGATCATTCTGATTGGTCAGTCAGACCTATCAGGCAATCAGAATTAAGATGTCCCCACACACCGGAAGCTAGATAGGCAGAGAGCAGTCGCTCGCCAGGTATCGTACGTATTAGGTCATGTTAGATGTCACGGTGCGCATTATGTGTAAGATGAAGTAATATTGAGTTCCTCGCATTTGGTTTTTGTCGTAACTAAGGAAATTTGGAGGTACGAACATTTTGAGAAAAGTTTCACGTTTCGGAGTTTATTTGTTGAAAAGTTATGAGTGTGTGAGATTTCGGCCTTAGTGAAAATTCCGCGTGCCGTATTCTGTATTCGTTACCGAAAACTTGGGCGAGCACCTCTTTTATAGAAGACCACTGATAAGACCGAATGTGAAACTCGCTTACAGTAGCGGCTCAGTGACTGTGAGATCTCGTATTCCATCGGGTCGGATTGGACAACCATTTCTGGCTGCTTTTGCGTGTGAAATTTGGGTGGTTTGACTGAGAACCGAGAACGATAGAGGAGTATCTCACTAAATATGGACTTGGTAGCCACTTCCATATGTTTCCTAAGCAATAAAAACCCTTGTCTTGATACACTCCTGGAAATGGAAAAAAGAACACATTGACACCGGTGTGTCAGACCCACCATACTTGCTCCGGACACTGCGAGAGGGCTGTACAAGCAATGATCACACGCACGGCACAGCGGACACACCAGGAACCGCGGTGTTGGCCGTCGAATGGCGCTAGCTGCGCAGCATTTGTGCACCGCCGCCGTCAGTGTCAGCCAGTTTGCCGTGGCATACGGAGCTCCATCGCAGTCTTTAACACTGGTAGCATGCCGCGACAGCGTGGACGTGAACCGTATGTGCAGTTGACGGACTTTGAGCGAGGGCGTATAGTGGGCATGCGGGAGGCCGGGTGGACGTACCGCCGAATTGCTCAACACGTGGGGCGTGAGGTCTCCACAGTACATCGATGTTGTCGCCAGTGGTCGGCGGAAGGTGCACGTGCCCGTCGACCTGGGACCGGACCGCAGCGACGCACGGATGCACGCCAAGACCGTAGGATCCTACGCAGTGCCGTAGGGGACCGCACCGCCACTTCCCAGCAAATTAGGGACACTGTTGCTCCTGGGGTATCGGCGAGGACCATTCGCAACCGTCTCCATGAAGCTGGGCTACGGTCTCGCACACCGTTAGGCCGTCTTCCGCTCACGCCCCAACATCGTGCAGCCCGCCTCCAGTGGCGTCGCGACAGGCGTGAATGGAGGGACGAATGGAGACGTGTCGTCTTCAGCGATGAGAGTCGCTTCTGCCTTGGTGCCAATGATGGTCGTATGCGTGTTTGGCGCCGTGCAGGTGAGCGCCACAATCAGGACTGCATACGACCGAGGCACACAGGGCCAACACCCGGCATCATGGTGTGAGGAGCGATCTCCTACACTGGCCGTACACCACTGGTGATCGTCGAGGGGACACTGAATAGTGCACGGTACATCCAAACCGTCATCGAACCCATCGTTCTACCATTCCTAGACCGGCAAGGGAACTTGCTGTTCCAACAGGACAATGCACGTCCGCATGTATCCCGTGCCACCCAACGTGCTCTAGAAGGTGTAAGTCAACTACCCTGGCCAGCAAGATCTCCGGATCTGTCCCCCATTGAGCATGTTTGGGACTGGATGAAGCGTCGTCTCACGCGGTCTGCACGTCCAGCACGAACGCTGGTCCAACTGAGGCGCCAGGTGGAAATGGCATGGCAAGCCGTTCCACAGGACTACATCCAGCATCTCTACGATCGTCTCCATGAGAGAATAGCAGCCTGCATTGCTGCGAAAGGTGGATATACACTGTACTAGTGCCGAAATTGTGCATGCTCTGTTGCCTGTGTCTATGTGCCTGTGGTTCTGTCAGTGTGATCATGTGATGTATCTGACCCCAGGAATGTGTCAATAAAGTTTCCCCTTCCTGGGACAATGAATTCACGGTGTTCTTATTTCAATTTCCAGGAGTGTATTTTCGGGCACCTATTACAATCAAAGTACGTTATCCCACCGCCCGAAATAGTGCTAAAAATGAACTTGCAGGAACTGTTTCGCAATTAGAGTTACGCGGCCTCTGGATGGTAGGTATTAGGTGGTGTTTCTTCAACGCCGCTTTTTCGCTGCCTAGTAAGTACCTACGATTAGAGAGTGAAGGGACGTCAAGAGGAAGTCGTACTGTGGTAGGTGGACATTTAATACGACTAGTACAAGCTACGAACCGACCCCACGCCACAGCAAATGGACGTTTGTGCCACCGTTTTGACCTTCGTTGACCTTGAAAGACGTTAGTGTTACACATCATTGGATTCGTCTCAATAGCTTCTATCAGAAAATAAGTACCAAACTGTAGCATCCCATTTGAAAAAAACAAAGTTGACCTTCATATCTCTGATGCGACCCCACCTAGCAACAAAAAACCAACGTCATATTAAAGCCCCAATTGTCCTATTCTACATTTGTCCCACAAACTTTTCGGAGTTATTCTAGGTGGCAATAGTTAGTGACTCAACTTGTATACAGTGTGAGAGGCTAATGCATATGAGACTATTGCAGTTACAGTTAGGTGATGATAAATGCTTAGCTTTCTTATTCCGAATGATTTCCGAGATGAACACCTTTAATGTACATTTGTTTTTATTTTCGTATTATTTATTGTCATTGTTTGCAGAGTACCACAGTAATATACAGGAAGCTGAGACGAACGTTTTGATACCGGACACTTGTGGTCTATCAAGTCTGAAAGCTACCTCAAACTGGCCTACAAAAAGAACGTAAGTTACAGGGCATGCACGTCGCGCGAGATTTTAAATATTCCCGCGATCTCTCCGCGCAAACTGTTAGTCCTAGACAAAAAATAAATAGGACCTTTTTTGTAGCAAATTTAATTTAGTTTAATTGCGTACTGAGACACGTTTTCGTTGGAGTGCCGTTTTCGAGTTATTAAAGAAAAACTTACAAAAGTGATACTAAACTTGTTCTATTTCTGAAAATTTTCGCAATAGGTCCATATGAAGCTTTTTGTTCAGAATCGCTAATACTACTGCGTCTCAAAGCATGTAAGGTTCGTTAATTTCATGAATTATAGTAGTAGTAGTAGCTTTATTCATCCGTAGATCTCTTTTTACAAGGATATGAGACATGTCAAAGTATTTACAAATTTAGATCAATTTAAAATTAGCCAGTTTGCATACACATATATTTACAGACTTCTAGTTAGAGACAATCATTAGATTTACTCCTGGTATACAATACTGTTTTTACAAATAACTTATTAAATAATGTAAAGCCACATTGTTCACTCATATCTCATTATCAGTCACTGCACACACTATTCACACATTGTTTCATAACACTTCACTCACTACAGACACACACACACACACACACACACACACACACAAATACACACACACACATATAGATAGTGGTGATCTTTGGGCCATTTTCTGTACTGCAACTTCTCATTTGCTATCCTGAAAAACTGAGTCAGCATCCCCCCATAGTGAGTGAGATGTTGAGCTCAGAAAGAGGAAGAGGTATTATGCTATGCATAGCTTGGGGGTAAATATTTCTAGAAAGGAAAAAAAAGAAGGAAAAAAACATAAAGTGAAGGTGTTATGTGGAATGTTGGATTTTTATAATCATTATTATTATTATTATTTATTTGTATAACATTTTTTATCAAACCCATCCTCTGATTTAGCTAAGTCATCCTTGAATGTATAGAATGTATTGCATAACAGGTACATTTTAGCTGCCTTTTTAAATAAGTGTATTTTGGTAATTTCTTCAATCTCTTTTGGTAATTTATTGTACAATTTTATTCCTTGGTAGAGAATGCTGTTCTGCGTTTTATGTTTATTTTTTCTTTGTAAATGTAAGTTGAGTCTATCTCTTGTTGCATGGTTATGGACAGAGCTGTTTGTGCAGTAAATACCAATGTTATTTTTGATGTGGACAACTGACGTAAATGTATTCACATGGAGCAGTTAAAATCCCCAATGTTCTGAACAGATCTTTACAATGAGCTTGACTAGTATTTTTGGTTATTATTCTTATGGCTCTTTTCTGAAGTTTAAAAATTGTGTTCATATTTTGTGCATTTGTTCCCCAAAAAAGAATTCCATAGCTAATAACTGAGTGTACATATGAATAATATGTAACTAAAAGACACTGCTTGTTACACAAAGATGACAGGATTCTATACCTTTGTGTGTTCACACCACTTCAATTGAGAATCAGTATTCATTCCTAGAAATTTTTCATTTGTTACACAGTCTATAGAGGTGCCATCTACATTTAATTTAACATTGCCATTTTTCCTCTTCAAACTGAAATTCATGGCATTAGTTTTCTTTATGTTCATTGTCACTTTATTATTTATTGACCAATCATAAACTTCCTTGAGAGTTTCATTTGCTTTCTCAGCAAGGAGCTCTCTTGTTTTCTCAGTGACTATAATATTGTTGTCATTAGCGAAGAGGACTTTTTCACCATGAGTAATACTACTGGGAAAGTCATTTATGTATATCAAGAACAGTATTGGTCCTAATATGCTACCTTGTGGAACCCCTATATTAATGTACTTTGGTTCTGATAAGTGTTTTACTAAATGTTTGGATCTACTTGAAGTATGTGTTATCTCTGCTCTTTGTACCCTATCTATTAGGTATTATCGAAACCAGTTGTTAGCTATCCCTCTTATTCCTAATGCTTCTAAGTTATTCAATAGAATCTTGTGGTTGACTGTATCAAACGCCTTAGAAAGATCCAGAAATACACCTGTGACACACTCATTTTTATCAAGACCATAAAGTACAACTTTTGTGAATTCTACTATGGCTCCCCCCATGAACCATGGACCTTGCCGTTGGTGGGGAGGCTTGCGTGCCTCAGCGATACAGATGGCCGTACCGTAGGTGCAACCACAACGGAGGGGTATCTGTTGAGAGGCCAGACAAACATGTGGTTCCTGAAGAGGGGCAGCAGCCTTTTCAGTAGTTGCAGGGGCAACAGTCTGGATGATGACTGATCTGGCCTTGTAACATTAACCAAAACGGCCTTGCTGTGCTGGTACTGCGAACGGCTGAAAGCAAGGGGAAACTACGGCCGTAATTTTTCCCGAGGACATGCAGCTCTACTGTATGATTAAATGATGATGGCTTCCTCTTGGGTAAAATATTCCGGAGGTAAAATAGTCCCCCATTCGGATCTCCGGGCGGGGACTACTCAGGAGGACGTTGTTATCAGGAGAAAGAAAACTGGCGTTCTACGGATCGGAGCGTGGAATGTCAGATCCCTTAATCGGGCAGGTAGGTTAGAAAATTTAAAAAGGGAAATGGATAGGTTAAAGTTAGATATAGTGGGAATGAGTGAAGTTCGGTGGCAGGAGGAACAAGACTTTTGGTCAGGTAATTACAGGGTTATAAATACAAAATCAAGTAGGGGTAATGCAGGAGTAGGTTTAATAATGAATAAAAAAATAGGAGTGCGGGTTAGCTACTACAAACAGCATAGTGAACGCATTATTGTGGCCAAGATAGACACAAAGCCCATGCCTACTACAGTAGTGCAAGTTTATATGCCAACTACCTCTGCAGATGATGAAGAAATAGATGAAATGTATGACGAGATAAAAGAAATTATTCAGGTAGTGAAGGGAGACGAAAATTTAATAGTCATGGGTGACTGGAATTCGTTAGTAGGAAAAGGGAGAGAAGGAAACATAGTAGGTGAATATGGATTGGGGGGAAGGAATGAAAGAGGAAGCCGCCTTGTAGAATTTTGCACAGAGCATAACTTAATCATAGCCAACACTTGGTTCAAGAACCATAAAAGAAGGTTGTATACCTGGAAGAACCCTGGAGATACTAAAAGGTATCAGATAGATTATATAATGGTAAGACAGAGATTTAGGAACCAGGTTTTAAATTGTAAGACATTTCCTGGGGCAGATGTGGATTCTGACCACAATCTATTGGTTATGAACTGCAGATTGAAACTGAAGAAACTGCAAAAAGGTGGAATTTAAGGAGATGGGACCTGGATAAACTGAAAGAACCAGAGGTTGTAGAGAGTTTCAGGGAGAGCATAAGGGAACAATTGACAGGAATGGGGGAAAGAAATACAGTAGAAGAAGAATGGGTAGCTCTGAGGGATGAAGTAGTGAAGGCAGCAGAGGATCAAGTAGGTAAAAAGACGAGGGCTAATAGAAATCCTTGGGTAACAGAAGAAATATTGAATTTAATTGATGAAAGGAGAAAATATAAAAATGCAGTAAATGAAGTAGGCAAAAAGGAATACAAACGTCTCAAAAATGATATCGACAGGAAGTGCAAAATGGCTAAGCAGGGATGGCTAGAGGACAAATGTAAGGATGTAGAGGCTTGTCTCACTAGGGGTAAGATAGATACTGCCTACAGGAAAATTAAAGAGACCTTTGGAGAGAAGAGAACCACTTGTATGAATATCAAGAGCTCAGATGGCAACCCAGTTCTAAGCAAAGAAGGGAAGGCAGAAAGGTGGAAGGAGTATATAGAGGGTTTATACAAGGACAATGTACTTGAGGACAATATTATGGAAATGGAAGAGGATGTAGATGAAGACGAAATGGGAGACAAGATACTGCGTGAAGAGTTTGACAGAGCACTGAAAGACCTGAGTCGAAACAAGGCCCCGGGAGTAGACAACATTCCATTTGAACTACTGATGGCCTCGGGAGAGCCAGTCATGACAAAACTCTACCATCTGGTGAGCACGATGTATGAGACAGGCGAAATACCCTCAGACTTCAAGAAGAATATAATAATTCCAATCCCAAAGAAAGCAGATGTTGACAGATGTGAAAATTACCGAACTATCAGTTTAATAAGTCACAGCTGCAAAATTCTAACGCGAATTCTTTACAGACGAATGGAAAAACTGGTAGAAGCCGACCTCGGGGAAGATCAGTTTGGATTCCGTAGAAATGTTGGAACACTAGAGGCAATACCGACCTTACGGCTTATCTTAGAAGAAAGATTAAGAAAAGGCAAACCTACGTTTCTAGCATTTGTAGACTTAGAGAAAGCTTTTGACAATGTTAACTGGAATACTCTCTTTCAAATTCTGAAGGTGGCAGGGGTAAAATACAGGGAGCGAAAGGCTATTTACAGTTTGTACAGAAACCAGATGGCAGTTATAAGAGTCGAGGGGCATGAAAGGGAAGCAGTGGTTGGGAAAGGAGTAAGACAGGGTTGTAGCCTCTCCCCGATGTTATTCAATCTGTATATTGAGCAAGCAGTAAAGGAAACAAAAGAAAAATTCGGAGTAGGTATTAAAATTCATGGAGAAGAAGTAAAAACTTTGAGGTTCGCCGATGACATTGTAATTCTGTCAGAGGCAGCAAAGGACTTGGAAGAGCAGTTGAACGGAATGGACAGTGTCTTGAAAGGAGGATATAAGATGAACATCAACAAAAGCAAAACGAGGATAATGGAATGTAGTCAAATTAAGTCGGGTGATGCTGAGGGAATTAGATTAGGAAATGAGACACTTAAAGTAGTAAAGGAGTTTTGCTATTTTGGGAGTAAAATAACCGATGATGGTCGAAGTAGAGAGGATATAAAATGTAGACTGGCAATGACAAGGAAAGCGTTTCTCAAGAAGAGGAATTTGTTAACATCAAGTATAGATTTAAGTGTCAGGAAGTCGTTTCTGAATGTATATGTATGGAGTGTGGCCATGTATGGAAGTGAAACATGGACGATAAATAGTTTGGACAAGAAGAGAATAGAAGCTTTCGAAATGTGGTGCTACAGAAGAATGCTGAAGATAAGGTGGGTAGATCACGTAACTAATGAGGAGGTATTGAATAGGATTGGGGAGAAGAGAAGTTTGTGGCACAACTTGACTAGAAGAAGGGATCGTTTGGTAGGACATGTTTTGAGGCATCAAGGGATCACAAATTTAGCATTGGAGGGCAGTGTGGAGGGTAAAAATCGTAGAGGGAGACCAAGAGATGAATACACTAAGCAGATTCAGAAGGATGTAGGTTGCAGTAGATACTGGGAGATGAAGAAGCTTGCACAGGATAGAGTAGCATGGAGAGCTGCATCAAACCAGTCTCAGGACTGAAGACCACAACAACAACAACAACTATGGCTGACTCCGTATTTTTGGCACTATGGAAACCAAACTGTGAATCGCTTAAAAGATTATATTTATTCAGGTAATTCATTAATCTGTCTTTCATAATTGCTTCTATTATTTTTGGGAATGCTGACAGCAAGGAAATGGGCCAGTAATTTTCTATGTCTTCTGCATTACCTTTTTTAAGCAAAGGTACAACTCTTACCTGTTTTAACTGCTCTGGAAATGTCCCTGATGTGAAGGATTCATTTATTATATTTGTTATGGGGCCTTGAATAATCCTTATGCATTTTTTCAGTACATACATTAGTACTTCATCTAAGCCTACTGACTTCTTATTTTTTAGTTTTTGAGTTGTTTTACTGACTTCATTCTCTGTGGTTGGAAGTAACATTATTATATTTAGTGCAACATTATTTACAGGTGTTATATTTGTTTGGGGGAATTTTTGCTGTAACTTCTCTGCAATACTTAAAAAATGCTCGTTTACGTAGTTTGCTAAGTGCTGTGGATCATTTATTACTTTATCCCCCTCCCTTAGCAGTATGTTATTCTGCGTTTGTTTGCCTCTCCCAGTTCCCTTTTTATAACTTCCCAGACTGCTTTGCTTTTATTTTCTGCATTATTTTGTCATTAAATGACTTTTTTGCAGCAATCCGCACCTTCCTATAGATCTTTTTACATCTATGACAGAAATTTAAAAATTTTGGATCATTTCGAATCTTTTTCATGGAACTGCGGTGTCTAAGTGTTTGGGAGGACTTCCAAATACCTGCTGTTATCCATCTGTTTTTGTGAGATGTTGATACAGACATGCATACTTTTGGAAATGCCTTTTCAAAGTTCAGTTTAAACAATGTTGAGAATTTAGAGGATTTCATATTCTCATTGGTTTCCTTATACACTTCATCCCAGCTTTGTTTTTCTAGTTCTTTTGAAAAATCTCTTATTTTGATTTCTGATAGATGTTGTTTGTAGGCTCATAGTTTAGGGAATGATTCGATGCCTGACTTTACTGTTGTTATTTGACAGAGATTGTCTGATAGTCCGAGATTTTTTACAGCTACGTCACATTTTTCCCTGTCCATATTTGTGGCCATATGGTCAACAACTGATGAAGTCGTTGTGGTAACCCTTGTTGCACTATTTGCACTATTGGCCAATAGGGGCATGTCAAAAGTTTGAAGAATGTTTATGAAGGTTCTGCCGGATTCATTTATGATGTTAGTGTTGATGTTAATGTCCCCACACAGAATTTAGTTGACCTTTGTACTTGAGACTTTATCTAGAACTTCGGTTAACTTCTTGAAAAAAGTGTCCACACTACCACTTGGAGATCTATACACGCACAAAATGATTAATTTCTTGGTGAAATCAAGCCCTGTTAATTCAATAACTGATATTTCAAAGTTTTTCTCTTCACTTAGTGTACTGCGGTCATGTCTTGATTTGAACTGTGTTCCTTTTCTGATATAAATGCATGATCCTCCACCTCTTGAAGTAGTTCTGCAGTAAGCGTTTGCCTTTCCATACAATGATAATACTACATGTTGAATTTCTGTGTGTCTACACCAGTGCTCAGTAATACAAACTACTGTGCAGTTCAAAGGTTGGAGCTCAACTTCTAATAGTTGTATTTTATTTTTTATTGATTGCATGTATTGATGGAGGATTGTTAAGTCTGCCGGCCAGGGTGGCCAAGCGGTTAAAGGCGCTACAGTCTGGAGCCGCGCGACCGCTATGGTCGCAGGTTCGAATCCTGCCTCGGGCATGGATGTGTGTGATGTCCTTAGGTTAGTTAGGTTTAAGTAGTTCTAAGTTCTAGGGGACTGATGACCTTAGAAGTTAAGTCCCATAGTGCTCAGAGCCCATTTTGATTGTTAAGTCTGTGAAATGCCCCATGTTACTCTTTCCAATGGTTTGTTTTTCTTTGTGACATCTGGTATATGTGATCTTTGAGGTGTTAAAATCTGTCTTGCGAGTGATTGTTTCAGTATTTTTAAAGTGCTGGATATACTCTTTAGGCAGAGGAACCTGTTGTGTGGATTTATCCTAAAAAAGACCTACTTTTCCTACCTATGACAACAGGTATTTGACCATGTGTGGCCCGAGATCCACCCCCTATACTTTCATGAATGAGCTGTACCAATCTTCCCGTCCCAGGCCTGTTTAGGTGTAGGCCATGCCTAGTGAAACCCCATGTGTTGATAGTCCTGACGGGCCTCAGAGAAACGTGAGCAAAGTTGGCTGTCCTCAGAGCCATCCCTAACCCCACATTGATTCGCCTCACAGTTCCATCAAGGTGTGGTCGATCATGACGCCGGAACTGCTTAACAAAGTGTACGTTGGTGCCATGAGTCAGGGAAGCTATCTTGTCCAGGTCACCACCTATATCATATGCCCCATCCTTATCCAAACTGTTTCCTGCCCCACCCACTATCACTACATGGTCCTCTTTTTTAAAGTCCTTACATAAAAACCCTAAGTCCTCTATCACATGACTTAGCCCTGCATTTGGCTTGAAGATACTGATGGCCTGGTATGCTGCCCCTAAACTTTCCTGTAACTGAGGGGCTACACCTCGCCCTCGGCTACTACCTAGCAGCAGCACTTTTTCCTTCCTAACACTTTGGACATTCCTAGGCTTCTTGGCCTCGGTTGAAATGCGCTGCACATTTCCTGATCCTCGTTCTACCTGAGGCTTTTCTCCACTTAACTCTGGCAGTGGTAGATACCTGTTTTTTTGTGTTGTTGATAAAACTGTCAGATCGCATTCTCTTTCTTCCTATCCTCCTAACAGCTTCCAGTTCCCAACCACTCTCCTCCCCCTATCTCCCTTGATCCTTATGAGTTCCTTCCTT
Organism: Schistocerca cancellata; assembly: GCF_023864275.1. Lineage (NCBI taxonomy): Eukaryota > Metazoa > Arthropoda > Insecta > Orthoptera > Acrididae > Schistocerca > Schistocerca cancellata. Next base: position 95,542,834 of record NC_064630.1, on the reverse strand, counting down.
GCTTCCTCCAACTGTGCCTGAAGGGCACAGATTTTCCTTTCCTTTTCCCCAATCAAAATATTCCTACTGCATATTCTGCAGTTCCAGGAGAGAGCCTCTTATGTTCTCCCCATTGCATCCCCCCAGTGAAAATATTTCCTATAAGATTGGCAAGAAATCCCTCTACTCACTACCCTATAACAGCTCCAACATTTCTCACTCATGGTCAGTTTCGAAAGAATAATTAAGTTTAAAGAATGTTCTAAACTTGTCAAGGACGCGAGATTGGCTGAGTGTGTAAAAAAAAAAATAATAAAAGAGGTCTTATGTGGGCTAGTTGTTTTTTTGTACTGGTTTAGAGATACAATGACAGAGGAATGAATTTGTAATTAATTTGCTTTTAGACAATTTACGTTATCATGCATGTTTGGTCAGGTTTTTAAACGTTTATAACTCAGCAAATTTATTCCTAGATCGCGTCTATCTAACTAGTAAACAATACGAAATGTGTTAGTTAAATATGATTTAGAAACGTTTAGTTACACTTTTATTACGACAATAGACACTGATGAAACTAGTAGCAGTCTTTTTTAAACGAATTTTGCAGTATCAAGAACCTGAATAGAATTTTTTGTGTTTATGTCACGCAAAATTTCGGGTTATGTCGCTATTATCGGGACTTCAGCTAAAGAATAAGTTTTTTCAATGGACGCTAATATTCAGTTGTGTGACAAGAACGAACACTACAGCAAGTATACAAAACAAAGAAAATTTAAATTTGACACTATTTCCTCTTAAATAAGTTCTTTTAGAGGACGAAAAAAATACCTGTGATCTCATTCGGTGGCCATCTTGGAACTGATGCACATATGAACACTCCATTTCTTTAAGTGCCACGCATTTTTTCTGTTATTTGGTATGTCGAACTGGCAGGCACAACAGGCTCTCAGCAGCGGTTATGACATATTGATGGAAGATAAATTGCGGGTCTTTATGTTATTCAAGTTAGGTGCGAGTTATATGGATAGATCAGTCAGCTATGTATCGGCAAGAGCAATTTTATGTAACCATTTGTACCTGTGTACAGAGGTGCATAAATTTTAGTACAGGTTAGTTATTGTATTTAGAAATGATTCCTGATTCACTCAAGTAATTTCAATGACATTAGTGACCGTTAGTGGTGCACTTGCTTAAGTCTAAAGATTTCGTGGAGAGCTGTGTGTAACCAGATGGTTTGTGAAGCGAATTTAGAGTTATTTTGACTTATCTTTACGGTGTACCACGACTCGTCAGCATAGTGGAATGTGAACAATGTAGTGGAGTGCGTATATTGCTTCAAGTAGAAAATGTAGGTTGCACTCGCAACAACTCGAGCAGTGCATTTCCCGAAGAGAGATGTTCGACTGAAGCGTTTGATTAAAGACGAAAACTGTCTAACATTGAGGTGTCGCGCAATGACTCAAAAGAACAAAAATAGTTCAAATGGCTCTGAGCACTATGGGACTTAACATCTTAGGTCATCAGCCCCCTAGAACTTAGAACTACTTAAACCTAACTACCCTAAGGACATCACACACATCCATCCCCTAGGCAGAATTCGAACCTGCGACCGTAGCGGTCGCGCAGTTGCAGACTGAAGCGCCTAGAACCGCTCGGCCACTGCGGCCGGCACTCAAAAGAACAATGGATACCGTGCACTATGTCAACAGCAAACTAAACTCACTGTTAGACAGGTCAATATTTGAATTCAGTGCGACCGCGTTGTTGCTGACGATGCGTTGTCGAGCGGTGGTTATATAAAGTACAGGGGCAAACAGTGCGGCCATTAGTCGGCTGCGATACTAGCGTCCTACCACAGAGTGGTTGCAGACCAACTGCTGTTTGCAGCTGCAAAGACACTAAGCCATTGCGAGGCCCGCCGCATGCCATAAACTACAAAGTGGACAGCTTACAGCGGGGCGGGGTTTGTCGTTGTCGTCGTCGTTGGCCTCTCATTCATTGTCCACCTACCTCAGTACGGCTGCCTTACGACGTCCCGTCACTCTGCAGTAGTAGATACTCACTAGGCCGTGTAAAGCAGCGTTGATGAAACCACGACGTAATACCTACCACACAGAGGCCGCGTAACTCAAGTTGCGAATCAGTTCCTGTACGTTCATTTTAACAAACTTCAGGTGGTGGGAAAATGCAGTTTACCTGCAGTAAACCTTCGGGAATTTTAGTAAACTGCTTTTTATTCTTAAGGAAGCACATAGATTTGAAACTTCCTGGCAGATTAAAACTGTGTGCCCGACCGAGACTCGAACTCGGGACCTTTGCCTTTCGCGGGCAAGTGCTCTACCAACTGAGCTACCGAAGCACGACTCACGCCCGGTCCTCACAGCTTTACTTCTGCCAGTATCTCGTCTCCTACCTTCCAAACTTTACAGAAGCTCTCCTGCGAACCTGCATAACTAGCACTCCTGAAAGAAAGGATACTGCGGAGACATGGCTTAGCCACAGCCTGGGGGATGTTTCCAGAATGAGATTTTCACCCTGCAGCGGAGTGTGCGCTGATATGAAACTTCCTGGCAGATTAAAATTGTGTGTGCCCGACCGAGACTCGAACTCGGGACCTTTGCCTTTCGTGGGTAAGTGCTCTACCAACTTTTTTTTTTTTTAATCTCATTTTGTTCGTTTTCGTTCGTTGTATCTGCTCTAGGCGGACGTCGAAAGACACCCGTTTTAGTTCGTTGTTGATCCATTAACTCAGGTTTTTTATTAGAGAGGGCAGCTGGCCCTCTGACCGAACACGCTGAGCTACCGTGCCGGCAACCAACTGAGCTACCGAAGCACGACTCACGCCCGGTCCTCACAGCTTTACTTCTGTCAATATCTCGTCTCCTACCTTCCAAACTTTACAGAAGCTCTCCTGCGAACCTGCAGAACTAACACTCCTGAAAGAAAGGATACTGCGAGACATGGCTTAGCCACAGCCTGGGGGATGTTTCCAGAATGAGATTTGCTATCGAGTTCGAATTTACTATTTTAACTGCTCTATCATTCCAAGTTCCCACTCAATACACCAAAATTTCACACGGACAAGTAGCCGGAATATCTACCAGTCCGACCCGATTAATGCGTGATCTGACGGTCACTGACCCACTACTATAGCGAGTTGAACAACCGCTCAAATCGTGATCATCAGTGTCTGAAGTGCTTTCCTAAATATTCCATAAAGAATACGGAATACGCCACGCGGAATTCCACTAAGACCGAAATATCACACGCTCATAACACATCATTTAATTAATCAAATTGTCATCAAAGTGTTCTTAAATTAAACTGCATAAGCCACGACACTTCCCAACACCAATGAACTCAACAGTTCTTCATTTTACAAGTTATTTTCTCGGCGACATTTGGCATGATGTTATACCTACGAAGGTTGGCGAGCGACTCTCTCGACGCCACTCCACTCTCTGCCTATCTAACTTTCTGCGCACGGGAACAGCTTAATCCTGACCGGCTAATGGTCTGAACGACCCATCAGAATGATCCTTCTAGATCATTCTCGTGGCAAAACTTGCCTGAGCCAATCACTAATCAGAAAACCATTTACGTCATTCAAATGCCAATTTCTAATATAATATTTAATAAAATAGATAGAAATACAAAATAATCTTTAAATTAATTTTGAAACTTATTCTACTTCCGATTTCTATTCTAGCTACTTTCTTACAAAAGCAAGCACACATCGACATACGTCATCAGCGTCGTGGTTGCAACACTATTTTCCCACAGTTCAATTTCATAAGTTTTTACATGAAATAGTATTAAGTTTTTTCGTATGACACGCAGACACTCTCTCATTCATTCCATTCATTCCCATGTATACACACAACAAAATAATAAGCAGATAATAATTATGAATAATTTTTACACTGCAAAATGCAGAGTAATTAAAATTTTGAAAAAAATTGCAATTCAGAAATTTTATGTATTGAAAACTTTGTTGTGACTTTAGATGATAATAAAAGACAATCTGCTATTGTTTCTTACTGAGTTTTGAAACATATGTGTCCGTTTTTCGACTTACAAGTAATTTTATCAAATTCAGTAACTGTATGAGATAAAAATCTGAAATTTTGACAGGATTCTTCTCTTAATCACAAAATATTGTATACCAAGTTTTAACAAAATTAGTTGATAATTACTATGGTTTATTTAGATTCGTAGGGGGTATGAATTTGCGTTCTGACTATATGTTAGTTGAGACCGTTCTTACGGCTAGTGGCGTCAGCTGCGCTGTGTGATAGCGAAGACACAATCCTGCAGCCACCGGGCTACGTGGCTACATGCTTTACTGCAATGAATGTTATCTCGTAATTACCTGCAACGTTACAAGCTGCAGACACAAGCAAGATATATTTCTGTTAATGATGCAATAAAGTTATCTACGTCTTGGGTGCCTGTGATTTACAGATGAATTAAACAAGAGACGCGATTAGTCAGTGCCATATTCCTTCTCATTTGAATCTCGTGAGATCTGATTCTACTCAACGGGACACACGTTAATGTGTATGTTAAATATATTGTAATTTTACGATTTTGCACGCCTCAGCTGCATAAAACTGTGAACTAATCGGTAACTTCCTTTCAGATATAACAATATATTTTATGGGCCTAATCGTTGTTGTCGGATTCCTTTCGTGTTTCAAACATTACGGTACTACTGCCCGTGAGTTGGAAAACAATCCTGCCACCGCCCAGCTGACCAATGTTCAGGTTGACCGTCAGAGCCGTCGCATATTTCCAACCAGTAACTATCAGCCAGAAATATGTAAAAACTGAACATTACAGTTACGAACTGAAACGTCCTGTCCACAACTGGGCTGGTTTCCTGTGGAACTTGGGCAAATCCCAGGATGTAGCCAACCCAGCCCAAATTTATGCACTCGCTCCACGGCGATATGGGAAATAAAAAGTCTCCCCGAGCAGCCTCGCTCAAAAAGATTGTAATATAAACTGAACTACGTTCCTGGATAACGTGTCGATATATTGCCACTAATTTCAAAAAAGTTTATTATTATTCTTATGGCAACAAAATAATTTATACAAAACGTAATCAGCACATGTGTGATATTATTATCTATGAATATTCAGTCTGCTTATGTGGTGTATGAAAGTATATATTTGTTCTAGTGTACAGTCATTCAGATCGATACACTACTGCTTCACACACTTCTTACTATGCTATATGTCTGTGTAAACTCGTCGATTTGCCTATAGGACATATTAATGCAAATTATACTATTCCTGTTAATTGTGTCCCGGCCGCTGTGGCCGAGCGGTTCTAGGCGCTTCAGGCTGGAACCGCGCTGCTGCTACGGTCGCAGGTTCGAATCCTGCCTCGGGCATGGATGTGTGTGAAGTCCTTAGGTTAGTTAGGTTTAAGTAGTTCTAAGTCTAGGGGACTGATGACCTCAGATGTTAAGTCCCATAGCGCTTAGAGCCATTTGAACCATTTGTTAATGGTGTGAGTATATGTTGGATTTTTTCTATCTATTTAGATAGAGATACCGGAAGTACAGATGTTTCCGTTCATTATACTACATAATAATGCGTGTCGCATCATGGGAACTGTAAAGCTGAACCATATTTTTCTATTTTTTCTTCACATAAATATATTTGTATTCAGTTATTGATCCTCGAAGACCAGAAGCTAATAGAATCTTTTATATCTCATCGCTGACTGAGGAGCTATATAGTGGAGGCGTACGATGCTCAGGAATGTAGCAGTTAATAATACTGAGATAGTTGGAATTTATTTGAAGTAAGGTAAAAGGAATAACAAGTATTTCTCATTTGTACTTAGATACCTGCACTTCGCTCATTGCTTACTAATGATGTGTATTTTCTGTTAAAGGCTATCTATATACACATATTGCATGGCTTTCTGCGTATTATTCAACCAAACAGCTGCGATAATTGGTAAGTGAAGGACACTGGTGAGATGCTTTATAGTTGTAGCGTATCCGCAGTGTTAAGTGACTAACTGAATCTGAAAAAGAAGCATGGTCTCCAAATTTTGATTTTATATCATTGAAATTAATTAACTAACCAATACAGAGAATATTTTCAGTTAATAATATTATCCTTATTTTTGTTATGTTTTATTACTTGTTCATGCATTCATTTTTTAAATTTTATTTCGAGGGTGCTGCACGCCAAGCAGTGGTAGTCGAACAGTCAACAGTGTGATGATGGATGAACAATGCTGCAAGTCGATCGCTTTGTTCACAGACAAGTAGAAACGGAGATCGAAAAGAGCAGACAGGGAAGTGCCTAATCATCCCATATAAGAACTGGAAGGTTCTTTTTCAGCGCTCAGCAAAGGCCTCCAGCCTCGCGATATTAGATACACTAATGAGCCAAAATATTAAGACCAACTGATTAATAATGGCACAGCCAACAATCGGAATGCAATACAGCAGCAGTTCGGCAGGGCATGCATTCAAAAAGTCCTTGCTGGAAGTATGTGAAATTATACGTCTATGTATAGGACACGTAATTTCCGTAAATTGCCGGACGGTGATTTGGGAGTGCAGAGCTGGTACACGATAGCGTCCCAGATGAGTTTTACCAGGTTCAGATCAGACGAATTCGGTGGTCAATTCATCAGTGCGAGTTGACTAACATGCTCCTCAAATTATTGAAAGGCGTTTCTGGCATTGTGATATGGTCTAGAAGAAGCCATCGGCGTCGGGGAAGAAGGAATGAAAGTGATGCGCAGTAGCCCACTGCTCTCAGAACGCCTTTGAATACTACCATAGGTGCTTAATGGAAAACCAGGCATAATACCAAAGCGTAATACTACCCCCACTGGTCTGCGTCCATGGCATGGAGCATGTTTCATGCTGCCATCATAGGTAACGATGTTGTCGATTTTATAAAGTATCCAGACTGAGACTATGAGAAACTTTTATGTCTTCTACGGCTAAAGAACATGGTATTACCGGGCTGGAAGCTACGACTTATAACAATGGAAAGAGTGGTGTGATTGACTCAGTGGAAGACTGTTTAAGTGTTTAAATGCCAATAATCATTATTTACAATAAACTCCACAGCACTTTGTGAAGATCACTTCCACGTAGTGTACTTTATCAGATAAAGAACAGAAGTTGTGTTCTGAAATTAATCTGCTGGGGCGATAGCAGCACACAAAAGCTGACTGGTGTGCAAGTAAACCTTTCAGATCATCAAGCCGAAGAAAAGATTATAAAATATGTCATGTCTACCTGGATCTTTATTAATTAGCCTGTGAACTATGTGCTGCCTATTGGAACAGACTCCAAGAAAGACGGTGTAAGTATTACACATAAGTGCTACACTAAAGAGCCAGAGAATCTGGTACACCTGCCTAATATCCTCTAGGGCCCCCATGAGCACGCAGAAGTGCCGCAATATGACGTGGCATGGACTCGAGTAATGTCTGAAGTAATCCTGGAGGGAACTGACACCATAAATCCTGCAGGGCTGCCCACAAATCCGTAATAGTGCGAGGGAGTGGAGATCTCTTCCGAGCAGCACGTTTCAAGGTATCCCAGATATGCTCAATAATATTCATGTCTGGGGAGTCTGGTAGCCAGCGGAAGTCTTTAATCTCAGAAGAGTGTTCCTGAGGCCACTCTGTAGCAATTCTGGACATATGGGGTGTCGCATTCTCCTGCTGGAATTACCCAAGTCCGTCGGAATGCACAATGGACATGAATGGATGCAGGTCATCAGACAGGATGCTTACATACGTGTCACCTGTCAGAGTCGTATTTACGTGTATGAGAGGTCCCGCATCATTCCAACTGCACACGCGCCACATCATTACAGAGCCTCCACCAGTTTGAATAGTCCCGTGCTGACATGCAGGGTCGATGGAAGCATGAGGTTGTCTCCATAGCCTTACACGTCCATCCACTCGATACAGTTTGAAACGGTACTCGTCCGACCAGGCAACATGTTTCCAGTCATCATCAGTCCAATGTCAGTGTTTACGGAACCAGGCGAGGCGTAAAGCTCTGTGTCACGCAGTCATCAAGGGTATGTAAGTAGGCATTTGGCTCCGAAAGCCCATGTCGATAATGTTTCGTTGAATGGTTCGCTCTCTAACATTTGTTGATTGCCCAGCACTTAAACTGCAGAATTTTTCAGAAGGGTTGCACTACTGTCACGTTGAACGAATCTCTTCAGTCGTCGTTGGTCCCGTTCTTGCAGCATCTTTTTTCGGCCGCAGCGATGTCGGAGATTCGATGTTTTATGGGATTCCTGATTTTCACAGAACACTCGTGAAATGATCGTACGGGAAAATCCCCACTTCATCGCTACTTCGCAGATGCTGTGTCCCATCGTTCGTGCACTGACTATAACACCACGTTCAAATTCAATTTAATATTGATGACCCCCCCAAGAACCATGGACCTTGCCGTTGGTGGAGAGGCTTGGGTGACACAGCGATACAGATAGACGTACCGTAGGTGCAACCATAACGGAGGGATATCTGTTGAGAGGCCAGACAAACGTGTGGTTCCTGAAGAGGGGCAGCAGCCTTTTCAGTAGTTTCAGGGGCAATAGTCTGGATGATTGACTGATCTGGCCTTGCAACACTAAACAAAGCGGCCTTGCTGTGCTGGTACTGCGAACGGCTGAAAGCAAGGGGAAACTACGGCCGGAATTTTTCCCGAAGGCATGCAGCTTTATTGTCTGGTTAAATGATGATGGCGTCCTCTTGGGTAAAATATTCCGGAGGTAAAATAGTCCCCCATTCGGATCTCCGGGCGGGGACTACTCAAGAGGACGTCGTTATCAGGAGAAAGAAAACTGGCGTTCTACGGATCGGAGCGTAGAATGTCAGATCCCTTAATCAAGCAGGTAGGTTAGAAAATTTAAAAAGGGAAATGGATAGGTTAAAGTTAGATATAGTAGGAATTAGTGAAGTTCGCTGGCAGGAGGAACAAGACTTTTGGTCAGGCGAATACAGGGTTATAAATACAAAAGCAAATAGGGGTAATGCAGGAGTCGGTTTAATAATGAATAAAAAAATAGGAGTGCTGGTAAGCTACTACAAACAGGATAGTGAACGCATGATTGTGGCCAAGATAGACACGAAGCACACGCCTACTACAGTAGTACAAGTTTATATGCCAAGTAGCTCTGCAGATGATGAAGAAATTGAAGAAATGTATGATGAAATAAAAGAAATTATTCAGGTAGTGAAGGGAGACGAAAATTTCTTAGTCATCGGTGACTGTAATTCGGTAGTAGGAAAAGGGAGAGAAGGAAATGTTGTAGGTGAATATGGATTGGGGCTAAGAAATGAAAGAGGGAGCCGCCTGATAGAATTTTGCACAGAGCACAACTTAATCATAGCTAACACTTGGTTCAAGAATCATAAAAGAAGGTTGTATACATGGAAGAATCCTGGAGATATTAGAAGGTATCAGATAGATTATATAATGGTAAGACAGAGATTTAGGAACCAGATTTTAAATTTTAAGACATTTCCAGGGGCAGATGTGGACTCTGATCATAATCTATTGGTTATGAACTGTAGATTAAAACTGACGAAACTGCAAAAAGGTGGGAATTTAAGAAGATAGGACCTGGATAAACTGATTAAACCAGAGGTTGTACAGAGTTTCAGGGAGAGCATAAGGGAACAATTGTCACAAATGGGGGAAAGAAATACAGTAGAAGAAGAATGGGTAGCTCTGAGGGATGAAGTAGTGAAGGTAGCAGAGGATCAAGTAGATAAAAAGACGAGGGCTAGTAGAAATCCTTGGGTAACAGAAGAAATATTGAATTTAATTGATGAAAGGAGAAAATATAAAAATGCAGTAAATGAAGCAGGCAAAAAGGAATACAAACGTCTCAAAAATGAGATCGACAAGAAGTGCAAAATGGCTAAGCAGGAATGGCTAGAGGACAAATTTAAGGAGGCAAATTTGTAGAGGCTTATCTCACTAGGGGTAAGATAGATACTGCCTACAGGAAAATTAAAGAGACCATGGGAGAAAAGAGAACCACTTGCATGAATATCATGAGCTCAGATGGAAACCCAGTTCTAAGCAAAGAAGAGAAAGCAGAAAGGTGGAAGGAATATATACAGGGTCTATACAAGGGCGACGTACTTGAGGACAATATTATGGAAATGGAAGAGAATATAGATGAAGACGAAATGGGAGATACAATACTGCGTGAAGAGTTTGACAGAGCACTGAAAGACCTGAGTCGAAATAAGGCCCCGGGAGTAGACAACATTCCATTAGAACTACTGACGACCTTGGGAGAGCCAGTCCTGGCAAAACTCTACCATCTGGTGAGCAAAATGTATGAGACAGGCGAAATACCCTCAGACTTCAAGAAGAATATAATAATTCCAATTCCAAAGAAAGCAGATGCTGACAGATGTGAAAATTACCGAACTATCAGTTCAATAAGTCACGGATGCAAAATACTAACGCGTATTCTCTACAGACGAATGGAAAAACTGGTAGAAGCTGACCTCGGGGAAGATCAGTTTGGATTCCGTAGAAATATTGGAACACGTGAGGCAATACTGACCCTACGACTTATTTTAGAAGCTAGATTAACGAAAGGCAAACCTACGTTTCTATCATTTGTAGACTTAGAGAAAGCTTTTGACAATGTTGACTGGAATACTCTCTTTCAAATTCTGAAAGTGGCAGGGGTAAAATGCAGGGAGCGAAAGGCTATTTACAATTTGTACAGAAAGCGGATGGCAGTTATAAGAGTCGAGGGGCATGAAAGAGAAACAGTGGTTGGGAAAGGAGTGAGACAGGGTTGTAGCCTATCCCCGATGTTATTCAATCTGTATATTGAGCAAGCAGTGAAGGAAACAAAAGAAAAATTTGGAGTAGGTATTAAAATCCATGGAGAAGAAATAAAAACTTTGAGGTTCACCGATGACATTTTAATTCTGTCAGAGACGGCAAAGGACTTGGAAGAGCAGTTGAACGGAATGGACAGTGTCATAAAATTAGGGTATAAGATGAAAATCAACAAAAGCAAAACGAGGATAATGGAATGTAGTCGAATTAAGTCGGTTGATGCTGAGGGAATTAGATTAGGAAATGAGACACTTAAAGTAGTAAAGGAGTTTTGCTATTTAGGGAGTAAAATAACCGATGATGGTCGAAGTAGAGAGGATGTAAAATGTAGACTGGCAATGGCAAGGAAAGCGTTTCTCAAGAAGAGGAATTTGTTAACATCCAGTATAGATTTAAGTGTCAGGAAGTCGTTTCTGAATGTATTTGTATGGAGCGTAGCCATGTATGGAAGTGAAACATGGACGATAACTAGTTTGGACAAGAAGAGAATAGAAGATTTCGAAATGTGGTGCTACAGAAGAATGCTGAAGATTAGATTGGTAGATTATATAACTAATGAGGAGGTATTGATTAGGATTGGGGAGAAGAGAATTTTGTGGCACAACTTGACCAGAAGGAGGGACCGGTTGGTAGGACATGTTCTGAGGCATCAAGGGATAACCATTTTAGTATTGGAGGGCAACGTGAAGGGTAAAAATCGTAGAGGGAGACCAAGAGATGAATACACTAAACAGATTCAGAAGGATGTAGGTTGCAGTAGGTACTGGGAGGTGAAGAAGCTTGCACAGGATAGAGTAGCATGGAGAGTTGCATCAAACCAGTCACTGGACTGAAGACCACAACAACAACACTGATGACCTACCATTGTAGCAACAGTAACCGATCTACCAATTGTGCCAGACACTTGTTGTCTTATGTAGGCGTTTTCGACCGCAGCGCCGTATTCTGTTTACCTATCTCTGTATTTGAATGCACATGCGTATACCAGTTTCTTTGGGGCTTCAGTGTATATTAAAGAGGGAAAAACGTATTTTTCCCACTCTAAGACAATGTTCTATGCAATACGATAAGAAATAGATACTGATAAATTATTATTGGCTCCCTATGAAAATGTTACTCCATAGGTCTTAAAAATAAGGATGAACTTATCAAACAGACTTAACCTTTCTGTGTTAAAGAAATCACTCACCTAAGTACAGTTAATACGTTATGTGTATTAAGAAGAGAACTGGAAATAGAAGAGGTCGAAGTCAAAAAACGAAAAGTTTAGTATAAAAATTGCCACAAACGAGGAATCTAAACTGTAATGGGAAAAAGAAGAAGTAAGGTGTGCATACAAGGCTTACATATTGCTTTAAGCACAGTTTATGTAAAAATCTGAACATTACTGAGGAAAACAGGTATCAACATTTACTGTAAATACCAATGGAAAGAGGCATAGAGATTTACAGTTAGGTAAACATCTTACTGATCTTATAAAATACCGTGACGCATGTCTTCCTGACTAAACAGCTTTGATTTCTAATTCTATGGTGGTGCTAGGCTCTCTCTATACCTACAAGCAGTATTTTGTGCTGTGTTCTGCTACGTGTGCATTGCGGTTATAACAATGTCACAGTGAGCATCTAGAAGCTGATAAGCAGTCTGGCGAGTTTTTAAAACTCCTTGGAGAAAATTCAGTGTGCTTCTCTCGAAATGTTGCTGGGTAAATTTGGAGAAACTCTATTCAACGAAGAGTGCGAAACCATTGTGCCATCACCATCGTGCACGTGGTGTAATGATTATAAGATAAAAGAAATTGACATGTACAGAGACATACAATCATTTTTTAGCTCTGTCAGTGCATGTATGGAATAGGAAAGAAGATCGATAATACTTTTACAAAGTACTCTCCACTATACATTGTCTGGTGAAGTAGGTATTTAGATGCAGGTGTTGGCTGTTCATAGATGATGCTGTTGTCTATAGGAGGGTAGCGATACCAATAGGCTGTAGGGATTTGCAGGAAGACCTGCAGAGTATGGGCAACTGGTACAGCAACTGGGCGTTATATTGGAACGTAAATAAGCGTAACGACCGCACATAGATAGGTGAAGAAATTCAGTAATGTACAATGACGACGTTGCCAATATGTCACTGTAAACAGTAATACCTAGGAGCAACTGTCCAGACCGACCTAAAGAGGTTTGGCCACATAAAGTAGATAATAATAATAAAAGTAAAAAGTGATTTTCACTCTGCAGCTGAGTGCGCGCTGATTTGAAACTTACTGACACATGAAAATTTTGTTCCGGACCGAGACTCGAACTCGGGACCTTTGCCTTCGCAGAAGAGCTTCTGTGAAGTTTAGAAGGTAGGATACGAGGTACTGGCGGAATTGAAGCTGTGGGGGATGGTTGTGAGTCATGCTTAGGTAGCTCACTTGGTAGAGCACTTGCCCGCGAAAGGGAAAGGTCCCGAATTCGAGTCTCAATCCGGTACACAGTTTTAATCTGCCAGGAAGTTTCATAGGAAAAGTAGATAGCATGCTGAGGTCCACTGGAAGAATCTTAAGGAAATATAATCCAACCACGTAATAAGTGACTTACAAAAGAATTATAAGATCGATTCTTGTGTATTGCTCGTCCGTCTCAGAACCTTACCAGGTTGGATTAATAAAATTAATAAAAAGATAGAGACGATGAAAGCGAAATGTTTTGTCATAGTATCGTTATGGAGATGCTCAACAAATTCCAGCGGTAGAAGCTACAAGAGAGCTGGTTTAGATTTCTCTTTGTGATATCCGTCAGTAAAGTCAGTGACAGCTTTCTATCTGATGGTTGGCACTGTTGTTGCATTGTGGTCGGATTCCAAGAGAACCACAGAGAATATTACGCCACACAGTATTGAAATGAGACATTTCAAATGCTTAGAATACTGGCAGTCATGATTTGATTTAAATACAGACTACATATCATTGGGTGACAAAGATTTTTTAACGAGTCAATGTTGGCCTTTTGCTTTGCGGAGGAATCACTGGGGAAAAAACTTTTCTCTGCAACGAGTCACGATTTTCCTTTTTTTATATATACAGACGACATAGCAATAGTAGGTGCATTATACATTAAATTACATAGTTCATGCGTCGAATATTTGGTATAAGCATATATTAACAAATAACATTAATCTACAACATATGAGTAATAGGAAAGTGACAGCACATATCTATATTTCATTAGAGGGATGATGATACAATCCTTTGCATTTCCCACTTTAGTAATATTACACTGATTTATTGGTACACTTAGAAAAATTAATACACAGAGGAATTAATCGGAATTTGCAACAGATACTATAGGTCTATAGTCTAAACACTAGACATATGAATGAGTTGACACAAGATGTGTGTGCTTTAATTCTTGGAAATATCCTGGACGACTAAGAGGCAAGTTTTAAAATTAGAGTGTGTATGACTGGCAGCCATTCCCTACATACAAAGCTCGTTTAGATGACGACTCTGGCAGGCTGGACTGAGACTCGGAAAGATTTGATTTGTTTAACCGAATGCACTTCCAGTTGCTCCCCAAATGGCGCAGTGCTGCTGGTAATGATATTAAAATCATTCACACTGGACCTCCAGTCGACAAGAGGCAGCATCAGCTGCGCAGGTGCAAAAATAGGTGGTTGTGGCAGTAGTAGTGAGTGGTGATGAGGCGCGTTGGGATATACGGTCGGTGCTAAAGAGCACGAAAATTTGTTTAAAACATGGAAGGACGCGGTGTTAGTGTAATTTATTGATGCAACTCCACAGTGTAATTTTAGCGACGCCTTTATTGATCTGCAGTGTTGTACATGTCTGGAGAAAAGTTCCTACATGAGCAGATCCGGATTTTTAAAAATTTACTATCTTTTTACAAGTGTCCTGTAGTGACATACAATCGGATCTACACTACTAGTCAAAAGTCTTAAAGCATCCATGATAAACATTGTATATTTTATTTCAAATTACTAACAAAATGAAACTCCTATTTCCTCTCTGTGTCATTACGTACAACTCAATATAATTTAGATTCTAGTCTCTTCAGTGTATCCACCCTTTGCCCTCGGAACAACTGCACAAAATCTTGGCATTCTGGAGATACGATTTTGTAGTGTTTTTGCAGTCCAGTACATTTGTAAATTATTCCACAGATCTTAAAAATTAGGTCACTGCAGTTTTCTGACCTCCCTGTCCGGTTCATCCCATAAGAGATCAATGCTATATAAGTCAAGTGACTGACTTGGCCAAATCATATTCTTCAGTTCCTCATAGTTCTCTTTTTTACTGAAGTGCCCTCTGTGTAGTTTAGAAGCATGTTTGGGATCATTCTCCTGCAGCAGATTAATCCCACGACCAACATGTCTCTTGTCAGATGGAACTGCATTGTTGATCCTGTTATAGCCTTCCTTGTTAACGTTCCATTGATTCTTACTAGATCACCTATTTTATTATCCGCAACACATCCTCACGCCATGACTGACCCTCCATCATGGTTCACCATTAGAGTCTCACACTGACTCCTCATATGTACTCCACGAAGTTGATGAACAAGCATTCAATGATGGATTCCAGATACTTCGAACTTAAATTTGTCTGTGAATAACACCTTGCGCCATTGACACTCCAGTTTTAATGTTGCCATGCCCAGTGTAATAATTTCACTTTATTTTGCTTGTATAATATAGGCTTTTGGCTGCTGTGCACCTTCCGAAACCATGTTCATGAAGACGGTGTTGCACCGCTGAGACAGAGATTGCAACTGCTCGCATATTATTTACTTCTTTGCAAATTTCAGGTGCAGTACAACCCCTCTGACATTAACTTTGTGCACATACGAAGTGATCTTCCCTGCATGATGATACTCAGGGCCCTTCAGATCGCGAAACACTTGCGTTTGCACCAGTCTGCTTGAATTGCTGCAATGTACACACATATGTAGATTGGACTACGCCAACTTTTGTTGCTGTTGTCCTACTAGAATAGCATTCCTGATGCAGAGCTACAACTACAGCATGTTTTTAAATTCAAATCTCCTATTTACGTCCCATTAGGACAGGCTGTTCCAGCTCGTCGGCTCCGTTGTGAGCCGCGGAGCGCTCCGTGCTCCAGGGAGCCGTGTAGCTCGCTGTGACCATTCAAGTGGGCCGGCACGTGGCACGGCTGTTGAGGCAGGCGGCAAGGCAAGCGTTTTGAGGTGCCGGCTTCGTCTTACAAGATCGACATCGTCATACTCTTAGCTGCTAAGACGTCGGGACATCCTACACCAGGAAATAAATATGAAACAACTGTTTTACAAGAAATGGCATACTAAATTTATTGTGCCTCTGTAGCTTGACATTTTCTTTTCATCACAAGATCGGAAATATCAGGCGTCAAAGTGTTCGCAGCGTTAATGCGGAGCATGGCCTTCATTGCTGCATCCTGAAGAAACGATCGTTCCTTACTTTTTACTCTTTTCATCGCTGAGAAAAGCTGCTCACAACAATTCGTAGATCCAAACATGCACATGATCTGACGGCATTGTTGTGAAGCTTGGGAAATGTTTTTTGCTGTAATGAACGATACCATCGTGACAAATCCAACGTGTTGTAGTACCTTTCTTTCAACAAAGTTGAATTTTGCAAATTAATAATCTCCAATACAAGTGACGATGACAAGTCATCGGGGGAAACTGAAAAAGGAGTGCTGAACACCTTAAGTTCCATTTCCAAACTAGTGAGGTCTCGGAATCGTGTTTCAAACGACGTGATGAGCTGTTTTAACTTTGCTTGGTAATCGCCGAAAGCAGTACCTTCAGGTAGTTTTAAATAAGCAAGACGATTGCAGAAAGTTTAATGCCCATTACTCATCTGCCTCTCAAATAAACGTAACTTTTCCATGAACGCTTTGATCTGGTCGTGCATGTCAACGTTTAGCTGCCCTTTGCCCTGAAATGACAGATTAACATTATTCAGATGCATAGTTATGTCAGGTAGGAACGCCAGGTCTGATACCCATTTTATATCTTTCAGACAAGGCATTTCTTCCCCTTCGATTTCGAGAAAAAGGGACATTTTCTCACGAATGGCAAAGAAAACATCAAGAACTTTTCCCCGCCTCAGCCAACGAACTGTACTGTGGTAAGGTATATCCCCTTACTCCGCTTCCATAACTTTCAGGAATCCTTTGAATTGGCGACGATTCATACCGTGACGCCGCACAAAATTCACACATTTCACGCCATCTTTCATTACGCCACCTAGCTCTACTCTTTCAGCACACAGTACCTCTTAGTGAATAAAACAATGAAGAGTCAAAATGTCTTTCCCGAATTCGTCCCTGAGTTTACTTTTCACACGAGACGCAAAACCTTGGAGACGCCCCATCATTTGTTGTGCACCGTCTGTCGCTACAGAATGGAGCTTATCCCACGGCAAATTCATATTGTCCACTGATTCACGAACAGCTTCAAAAATGTCACGTCCTGTTGCGGTGTAATCGAGTGGTACCACATCCAAGAGTTCTTCAGTTGCTTGCAGCTCCATGTCGACACCACGCGCAAAGACTGCAATACGAGAACAGTCCGATATGTCGGTGCTTTCGCCAAGCGCTAGCGAAAATGCAACAAAGCTCTCCGCCTTTTTCCTGAGCTGTGTCCCTAAATCCGCTGCCATGTCCAGGATTCGGCGAGACATTGTTTGCTTCGACAGGCAAACCCCTTCAATTGCCTGCACCTCCCTGGGAAACAAACATTCTGCAACCGCTACCATGCACGATTTTACGATTGGTCCCACCGAAAACGGCTTGCCACTCGTCGCAACGATGTCAGCGACCCTGTTGCTTGCTCGAATTGCAGATTCAGTAGTGTTTTATCCGCTCCCATTCGCCTGAAAATTAGAAACGCATTACAGAACACGAACTATGTTGCATGTTTTGATACCCTCCGTACTACGAAACCGTTTCTAAACTTAACATCTCCTGGTATGTCGTTCTTAAGCCTGGCTACCATTTCTCTGTGTGCAACGCCTTCTACCTGTTCGGAGTGCGCTGCGTGAATACGTGAATAATGTCGTTGTATATTGTACCTCTTCGCAGAATTAAATACTTTATGACATACAAGACACTGTGGACGACCATCCCTCTCAATGAGTAGAAAGGTATCCTCCAATAGAGGTACAGGGTTCCCGCGGCTAGTCATAGCTGTCATTGAACACGAATTATTGCGTCAGTTGCGGCTGCATGCGGCCAGGGGGCAGTGAGTTCGCTTTCCCCCTCCACGCAGGCTCCGAGCTGCCGCAGTGAGCGCTCCGGAGCGCTCCGGCTCCCTGGAGCTCGTTTGGAACAGCCTGCATTAGGAGGTAATATGGTACGAACTTGATACGATATACAAACATACTGCTAGATTCACACAAAGGACTGTTGACCATGCTACAAATATGGCACCATCCTTATCCATCATCTATCAGAGATCATTGGAACAGTGGAAAGTTCCACGGAACTGGAAGAAGGCTCAGGTCATAGTAGTCTATAAAAAGGGTAGAAAAGAGGATGCACATAATTACCGACCAATTTCACTGACATCGATTTGTTGTAGAATCATGGAACATATTTTGTGTTCAGACATAATGACCTTTCTAGACTCTGAGACGGTCATCTGCAGAAACCAGCACGGTTTTATGAAACAGCTGTCATGCGAGACACAGCTGGCCCTCTTTGCGCACGATACACAACAGGCTCTAGACACCGGATCCCAGGTTGATGCCATATTCCTTGACTTTCGAAAGGCGTTCGACTCAGTTCCACACTGTCACTTGCTCCAAAAAGTGCGCGCTTACGGTCTAACCGATGACATATGCGGTTGGATAGAAAGTTTTCCAACAGAGAGAGAGCAGTATCTTGTCTTCAACACGGAGTCTTCAGCAGAAACAAGCGCAACATCAGGTGTGACCCAGGGCAGCGTAATAGGTCCGCTGCTTTTTGCGATTTACATAAACGATCTGGTTGATGGTGCTGGCAGCGGCATTAGACTGTTCGCCGATGAGCCTGTAGTCTACAGGAAAGCAGTATCACACGAAAGTTGTGAACAAATCAATGAGGATTTGCAGAAAATAAATGCGTGTTGTAATGTCCGGCAGTTATCTCTCAGTATCAGTAAGTGTAATCTACTGCGTATAACAAAGTGAAAATGCCCATTAATGTACGAGTACAGCATACATGCCCAGTCTTTGGAAGCGGTAACATCCGTCAAGTGTCTGGGTGTGACTATTCGAAATGATCTCAAAGGAACGGTCAGATTACACAAGGAACGAGTAAGGCTAACTATAGATTGCGGTCTATTGGTAGAATCCTGAAGCGATGCATTACTTCGTCAAAGGAAATTGTTTACAATACGTTAGTTCGTCCAGTCTTAGAGTATTGTTCATCTGTATGGCACCCTTACCAAATGGGTCTGATTCATGAGACTGAGTAGGTCCAAAGAAGAGCGGCAAGATTCGTGACTGGTACATTTAGCCATCGCGAGAGCGTTACAAATGTCATAGAAAGTCTGAAGTGCGGCACACTTTCAGATAGACGACACGCTAAACGGAAGGGACTGCTCACTAAATTCCAAAATCCGATCTTCGCCATGGATGTAGAGCATATATTATTACCACCAACTTTCAAAACGCGCAATGGTCACCATTCAAAGATAAGGGAAATTAGAGCTCGTACTGGGGCGTTCAGACAGTCGTTTTTCCCTCGCGCGATCCGTGAGTTGAATAGAGGGGGGAAATATGACTTTGGCGTGAATGGTGCCCTCCGCTACACACCACTTGGTGGCTAGCTGAGTATATATGTAGATGTGGATGTAGAAACTAATACGAACTGCTTGGTACGACAGCTAAAGGAATGAGATCTATTTAAGTGGAATCGTCTTGAGTAAAGGCAAGTCATTGTTTTTGTGGATACTCACCAGCACTAACAACCAGTCAAATTCACAGCAGAGGCGCTTGGTCTTTATGTGTTTATACTTGCTTTATTGTCAGAACGGGGATGTGATAGAATATTCAAAATGAAAACTCTGTTTTAACCACAAATCCGTAGTTCTGATAGGTGATTGAAAACTGTTGACCAGTAGTGTGTCTCAGGCAGCCTGACATTGACGTACTATGTTAGCCATACTGGGTCCCATCTTCAGTCATAAATTATGGCGATAAAGCTAAGACTGACATTAACATATAGTATCGGCCATATTGGGTCAATAATTATAGCCATTAAGATGAAAGTGATGCAGAAGTAGCGACAGCTCTGTTTTGATAGTGGCAGGGCTAGTGTGTCATAAATTATGGCGATAAATGTAAGACTGACATAAATATTATCATAAATAATAGCGATAAGCTAACTGGATGATAAGGGAAACCTGGCGACCATACAGGTTGCGCCAGTACCCCCAGCCAATAGGTTAACACCCCGTCCTCCATTTCCTAATTTCCCGTCACTTATATCTCACCAAATTCGCCTGGAAGAGAGGGTAGCCGAGAAGGAGTGGGGGCGGGGCGGGTTAGTGGGAAGAGATCTGGCAGCAGTACAGAGTGCACTCAAGCATATCTTGTTCACTTACTATCAGAGACAAAGGTAACCTCAGGAGAGCGCCAGGGAAGTCGCTTCTATTCTTTATAAACACTTTGGGTATACAGAAGGGCGGCAATCTGAGACTGCTGTTGTGCATGGGGAAGTGTCGTTGCTGAATGACTGCAATGGGATTCGAGATAATTGTGAACAGAGCTTCTGTTTGGTCCTGTGAATGGCAGCTCGCTTTAAACGTGGACAAATGTCACTTCTTGAGGATGGGTCGGTGAAAGATACCTGTTCGGACACTATGTTCATGGTGTACTATTTTACTCGGTGACATCTACTAAGGAAATAGGTGTAACATTGCGGAACGATATGAAGTCGAACGAACACTTAACGTAAATTGAAGGGAAGACCATTGTCCGATTGCAGTTTTGTTGCGGGAGTTCTGCAGAAGAGTAGTTTAACTGTAAAGGAGACTGCGTACAAAATGTATGCACATTGTAATGTAATCAAGCCAATGACATCTTAGAAATCCTAGAATACCAGCTGATATCGATACCTTTGTTGGGAGCAGTTATAATTACAGCTGTACGACTTTTGATAAGAGTGTATTTATTAAACTAAGCGGTAGGTTTGAAATATCACTCTCATGATCCGTGAAATGTAGAAAGTTTATTTATCAGAATAAAGACACTCAAATACATAACAGCTCCGAGCAATGAAAAGATTAGGAGACGTTATACATGAAAGTAGAATCGTCTCTGAATGTTAAGCACTAGCTTGTAACGGAGAAATTTTGTGTCTTGTAAACTATAATTAATACTGTAAGTATTTTGTACTGACTAATTCTGTTCAATATTGAGTATGTATTTTTCACTATGTAATGTCTTTGACCTATTGTAATGAAGTGGAAAGTTGTGTAAAATCTTTTCTCTTTACTATTTAAATTCTTTGTGTTAATTGGAGGAAAATGTTATATAATTATGTGGCTTTTGTGTCGACATGTTAGTGTATTTAACTATTAAGATTTTTTAAAAGATGTTTGTTTACAACTATGTATAAGCTGGTTGATGCCTAGGGACCTGCACTGAATAAAATGAAGAGCAACAGTACTTCCCATTTGCAACGGAAGCGAGTCGTCGCGCGCCAAAATGTGGTTGGCGCGGGCTAAAAGGTGGAATAGGAGCCAGTCGGCAGCTAGCTACTGGACAGTCTGGTCTGGTCTGAGCAGCAAGTGAGTGGACAGCGCAAGTGCCGAGGGTGGCATCCAGTACCTGGATTAATATGGAAAGGCCCCGGATGGGTGTACGGCTGTAATATGGTGCTCTGCTAATGAAAAAAGCTTTAATATTGGAAGTATCGTCGCTAAGAAGAAGATAATAGAGCAAATCACATCCAGAGGAAAGACCTGGTAGCCACCATCTACTCGCCACCAATATTGCGCCATCGCTTCAGCAAATCTAACAGGTCAGATTTATGTCAAAGTATGAACCAGTATATTTAAGTGTTGTTTAATTTGCAATAATAAGGCAAATTTTCTGAAACTTGTGTCCGATCCTTGATTTGGTTCCCCTCATGATACCTCTTAGGATCCACTCCACATAAATACTGATATCCGAGAATCTTGTGTGTTAAAAACTGATGAAAATGAACGTTCGTTTATTTGCATAATTCTGAATGCAAAAAGATATCTAGAGGTACTGTGGTTTCAATTGAAGTTAAGGGAGGAAGTTGGTGTTGCATTTATGAAAACTTCCATAGTGACTGATTTGCTTTATTTTAACGTGTATGAGCTTTAAGGATTAACTGCATTAAATTCTGTTAGTGAAAATTACTGGTTGCATTAATGGCAATAAGACAGCACGTTGTCTTTCAGTTAGTTAGAGTGTAAATGCACTTGAAGTCTTACTTATAATTATATAGAGAAAACTGCCGGCATTAACTGTTATAAAAACCATGCAAGGTGAGTCAAATTAGTGAAAGAATAATTCAAAAATTTTCATCTTACAAATTGTCTCAGAAAAGTGTGTTTAGTTTGCTTTATAGTAATGGACAGTTTAAGGATCCCCAATTTAGAGTTGCTAAAAATGAATAAACCTACTTGAATAATGAATATATTAATTGAAGCTGAAGTAAAATTTGAGTTTTGTGTACTTTGTGTGATGAAAATTGGAAAGTCAGTTTGAGAGCCCCCACCAACAATTTTGCTTACTGAAGATAAAGTTACTGTAATTGCTATTATCCGTAAAAATAGAAGCAATATTACTTCTTAATGAGTATAAAAGTCCTATTGCAAGTGACGTTTAATTATATTTGTACTATATGAAAAGTAACCTTTGAAACTGGACTATGTCCACGTTCAATTTTGGTTTAGTAATGTCTTTCACAACATTTGATGATGAGATAATTTATACATGACAAAGTACTACTTTGGGAAAAGATAAAGCTGTTAACGGTTTCTATGAAAATTGTTTATAGCTGCTAGCTTCACTGTACCACTTGCCTGATTATGGTAGAGTTCATTGCACTTCTTTGAGAAAGAATAATGGCAGCTTTCCTTTACCATAACTCTATACAGATTATATAAAAGTAATGTTTCACATTACTATGCCTAATTAGGCTAGAGACCGTTTTTATTTCATTTAAGTAAACTTGGTTACTTCAAACATTTTTCTAATTTCAGTCTTTAGCTTTCTTGTTTCTTCTGTAGGCCAAACCCATAAGGTTATTGACGGTCAATTTACAAAAATCCTCCTAGAGGGTAACATTAACTGAGACGTAATACCATAATTGAAAACACACTGTATGATAACGTAACACGTGACACACCATAGTGTTATAATTTCTGTACACATTACAATGCAAGAAACACGTAACGCATAAAATGAAAGAATAAATTGTCACTGCTGCTGCTGCATACAGCGTAGCTGACTGCCCTAATTAAATCTGACAATCGCGACAACAAAACACGACACACATTGCAGATGATGGCGATCTGACGCTACATCAGCCCATCGGTAGAAGCGGAGCTTCGTCGACGAAATGTGCGGGTAAGTGCAGACGACATCCGGACTGAGCCGTGAGCACCGCTTTGCGGTCCTGCGTTGGGTGTTGTTGCACCTGCGGTTGTGATTGTGGAGCTGTTAATGGGAGGTGGGGTTATCTTCGTGGTCCTCCAGTTGCTAGTGTATCCTGGAAAATGTACGCTAGCCTGACGAAATTGAGAGAAACGTTTGTGGTCCTGCTGTTCACCGCAGAGTTTAGCGTCCGCGCACCTTTTCTTAAAACAAAATGCGGGCTAGTAAAGAAGGTTTCGGAACTGTCCAGATGATGATGCACGTAATTGAAGGGTGGCTCGCCATGTCTGGAAGCTTTGCGAGGACAATTGCGAGCAATGTGATCCCTTAGACGATGTATGAAGTCTGGGTGGTCTTGATCCGATGACTGCAGAGAATTGGCATCGACAAATTCTCCTGGGAGACGTATTGTTTTACCACAAACAAGTTTCACTGACGAGGAATCCGAGTCTGGCTTATATGTGTTCCTCAGGCCAAGGAGAAACATTGGGAAAGCAGTCGTCCTGTTGGTGCGGCGACACGTGAGTGCAGGTTTAAGGGAACGGTGCCCTCGCTCGATCGTGCCATTACCTACCGGATGGCAGCTATTTGTCTTATGATGCACGTATCCACAGAACTTTGCTAACAGGAGGAAAACATGAGGCTCAAATTGTCGGCCGGCGTCAATAGTAATGTGGAGTGGGTAACCAAGCGTAGATACCATGCCGATACAAAACCGGAGGCTAAGTTTCTGCGGAACTATTGCCTACTGGCACCCCTTCGTGCCAGCGAGTAAACCGATTATAGTAACCGAATATATTTGGCCGTTCGACGGAGGTACATAGGCGAAACATTAAGTTGTGACGAGGAAACCACCGACTGGAGCGCGCACGTGCCGAGACACTTTGCTACGTTGACATCGCAAGCGTGCACGTGTCCACGGATGGCAGTCTTTTTCTATCCCAGACCAGACAAAACGTGTCGACGCCAGTTGAATGAACTCCAGGGTGACACAAGTTGTGTAGGATGCCGAAGGCTTGTGTACGAAATACACTACTGGCCATTAAAATTGCTACACCAAGAAGAAATGCAGATGATAAACGGGTATTCATTGGACAAATATATTATACTAGAACTGACATTTTCACGCAGTTTGTGTGCATAGATCCTGAGAAATCAGTACCTAGAACAAACACCTGTGGCCGTAATAACGGTCTTGATACGCCTGGGGATTGAGTCAAACGGAGCTTGGATGGCGTCTACAGGTACAGCTGCCCATGCAACACGATACAACAGTTCATCAAGAGTAGTTACTGGCGTATTGTGACGAGCCAGTTACTCGTCCACCATTGATCAAATGTTTTCAGTTGGTGAGAGATCTGGAGAATGTGCTGGCCAGGGCAGCAGTCGAACATTTTCTGTATCCAGAAAGGTCCGTACATGACCTGCAACATGCGGTCGTGCATTATCCTGCTGAAATGTAGGGTTTAGCAGGGATCGAATGAAGGGTACAGCCACGGGACGTAACACATCTGAAATGTAACGTCCACTGTTCAAAGTGCCCTCAATGCGAACAAGAAGTGACCGAGACGTGTAAGCAGTGGCACCCCATACCATCACGCCGGGTGATACGCCAGTATGGCGATGGCGAACACACGCTTCCAATGTGTGTTCACCGCGATGTCGGGAAACACGAATGCGACCATCATGATGCTGTAAACAGAACCTGGATTCATCCGAAAAAATTACGTTTTGCCATTCGTGCACCCAGGTTCGTCGTTGAGTACACCATCGCAGGCGTTCCTGTCTGTGATGCAGCGTCAAGGGTAACCGCAGCCATGGTCTCCGAGCTGATAGTCCAAGCTGCTGCAAACGTCGTCGAACTGTTCGTGCAGATGGTTGTTGTCTTGCAAACGTCCCCATCTGTTGACTCAGGGGTCGAGACGTGGCTGCACGATCCGTTACAGCCATGCGGATAAGATGCCTGTCATCTCGACTGCTAGTGATACGAGGCCGTTGGGATCCAGCACGGCGTTCCGTATTACCCTCCAGAACCCACCGATTCCATATTCTGCTAAGAGTCATTGGATCTCGTCCAACGCGGGCACCAATGTCGCGATACGATAAACCGCAATCGCGATAGGCTACAATCCGACGTTTACCAAAGTCGGAAACGTGATGGTACGCATTTCTCCTCCTTACACGAGGCATCACAACAACGTTTCACCAGGCAACGCCGGTCAACTGCCGTTTGTGTATGAGCAATCGGTTGGAAAAAGTCCTCATGTCGGCACGCTGTAGGTGTCGCCACCGGCGCCAAACTTGTGCGAATGCTCTGAAAAGCTAATCATCTGCATATCACAGCATCTTGTTAAATTTCTGTTAAATTTCGCGTCTGTAGCACGTCATCTTCGTGGTGTAACAACTTTAGCCGGCAGGGGTGGCTGAGCGGTTCTAGGCGCTACAGTCTGGAGCCGCGCGACCGCTACGGTCGCAGGTTCGAATCCTGCCTCGGGCATGGATGTGTGTGATGTCCTTAGGTTATTTAGGTTTAAGTAGTTCTAAGTTCTAGGGGACTGATGACCTCAGAAGTTAAGTCCCATAGTTCTCAGGGCCATTTGAACCACTAGCAATTTTAATGGCCAGTAGTGTACATCTTGTAGCAAAGGACGAGATCTTTCATGAGTGGTATCGTAATAAAGCTTGACGTCTTCACCAGGAACATTGACGGGCAACAGCTGTAACTCAGATGTAGCATCGTTTAGGAAACTCTGGAGCTCCTGGTCATGGTATTGCGCCTAGGTATTTTCTATGAAATCAATAGGATTTCCTGACACACTGTTGACGCGTGAGATTCAATCAGGAACTTCATTGTGGATTGCGGAAATGTGCTTGTTGTCGGTGCTAGATTGAGCTATAAATTCTAGGTGGTTACTGAAGAGGTGTTGCCGTTCCACTTGAAACCATAAATCAATGGTTTATGATCCGTGTAGAAAGTAAATTCCTATGTTTCTATCTGACGAGGTGTTGCCATTCGGCTTGATGCCGTAAGTCAGTGGCTTATGATCCGTGGAGATGGTAAATTCCCTTGTTTTTATCTACCACCGAAGTTACTTCATCGCCTCGTACACGACAAGGACTTCGTGGTCATAGGCACTTCTGTTGTGGCGGTGACAGTTTGTGATGTAGATATGGCACAAATGGCTCTGAGCACTATTCGGCTTAACTTCTGAGGTCATCAGTCGCCTAGAACTTAGAACTAATTAAACCTACTTAACCTAAGGACATCACAAACATCCATGCCCGAGGCAGAATTCGAACCTGCGACCGTAGCGGTCGCTCGGCTCCAGACTGTAGCGCCTAGAACTGCACGGCCACTCCGGCCGGCGATGTAGATATGTAGAGCATTTTGGAAAACTAAATTAAATTAACAAATACGATTGTAGAGTACGATAATAGAAATATGGACTTGGATAAATGGATCAGTGCACAATCAGTGCATAGAGTAGAGTTTTACCGATAAACTATGAGTTGGGGCAGGTGGGACTCAGAGGAATATTTCTATTGAGGACCAAACAGTTTTTAATGCGACATTGATTAATGATACATGATAGACGGTTATAAAGTTCCTAAAGTTAATAACAACAACTGAAGGCGGGTGTAATTATTTATTAATAGAATATTCGAATATATTTACACTACATTTTTAAACAGTATGTCCTGAATCTAACGCTTGATACCTCCAGAAAAACTTTGATGTGCATAGTACAGTAATATATCAATGATACCTTTAACTCACATTGACCTTAAACTGCCTGCTGAAGGTCAGTACGTGATCGTCACGTGAACAACCATGTCAAGACACGACCCCCCTTCTGTATCAGGTGACATGTCACACCTCCTTTTCTATGATACCATAAACACCATCATCATCATCATCGTGTGACAAGCCAATCCCCCCAACTCCGCCCCCACGTACGCCCACCCCCCTCCCTCCAATCAGAACCTACATTTTACCTGCCAATAAAACAAAATACCCAACCACAGACCAGTATTTTAGCGGCTATTAAAATAAACAGCCAATCACAATATAGCACCCATCTTGGTTGTGCTCCAAAGTACCCCAACGATCTGAATTTTTTGCGCCATGTTGACAAGTATTTACCAAAAACATTACGTAAAGGATATAACTTTCAGAATATCCAAATCTAAAATTGATCACAAACACACACACACACACGCACACACACACACACATACACACATACATACAAATACACACAATGCTTATGCCACGAACTTTCAGATTAAGCACCACTTGTGAACGTCAATAATTCTATCTATGTACCATACATGATGTAAGTCACAATAGACCCAGAAATCAAATATTTTTCATATATAGATTGTTCTAGGATGCTTGTCAAGTACGTAAAATTTCTGTAAAAGTACGTCAGCAACACTAAAATGCAGTGTTTATGTCAAGTATCACAATGTTATTTTCACACTCACATATCCGTCAAAAGTGATGTCTAAAACATGAGTTTGGACTCTCAAATGACTCAGTGCTATTACTACATCTAAACTGGTACAAAACACAAGTGACTAGAAAATAACATTCTAAGTAGAAAGTTAACATTCCACTTTTAGCCCTAAATCAGGTAATGTAACAAAACGAACCCGACCAAGTCTATAACTCCACAAACGCATATTGGCTAAAACTATTCTAAGCAGCCAACCACACAAAGAAGTTGGCATTGTGAAGTACTGTTAGCGCCTGGAAGAATGAAATTAATTTCATTTTCAGGCCTACATTTGGTGTAAGGCACAATGGCGTCTCAAATTACATGCCTACACCTCCAACTGTTCTACAGAACTTGGGATGCTTTTCAGGTGTCACAATGTTAATTCAGTGTCTAAAGGAGTGTAAAAATATGTTTATGTCAGTGTTATTTCCTCATTTGGTCAAACAAAATCAGCAACACTCACACAATATTTGTCCCAAGCGTTAAAATGGTATCAATACATGCAAAATATGTTTCTAAATAGTGTATCTATAAGGTGTTGGCATTTTGATCCGAGGATATGTATTTGATGGTTCATAGTATGAAATACCATCACCTGATGTTTTAGAACTTTCTCAGTAGTGCTTCACCTCACTAAGCGTCATTTTAGTGCAGAAGAAAGTAATGCAACACATTCAAACTCGACAGATATAATCGATGATACTGACTGCCTAATTTTTCTTTTTGTTACTTTTGAACTAGGCCTACTTAAGGTTATATGCAAAAAAACTTTCGAGTAAGTCTGCAACATTTACCTATCGGAACTATGGATCAAAGGTTCTCTAAAACGTTTACAAGCTGCATTTCCTTAATCAAATATTTAAACTGCATGTTTTCGTAATACACTAGGAGACCATAATGCACGGAATACGAAATGTTTACTGAACATATTCTGAGTTCAAATATAATAAACTTCCTAGAGACCGAGAAGATTATGTCCACGAATCAGCATTCTAAAAAGCTCATCTTGTCGTTTTTTCTCATAATATGCTACTAAATATGGATGAAGGGCAACAGGCTGATTCCATATTGTAGATTTTCGAAAAGCATTTGACACGGTGACCCACAGCAGACTATTAATGAATGTACGAGCATTTAAAATAGGTTCCCAGATTTGTGAGTGGCTCGAAGATTTCTTAAGTAATAGAACCCAATATGTTGCCCTCGAGACAAGGGTCTCCTCAGGAGGGCGCCAGGCAAATGTAATAGGAACGCTATTATTTCCTATATACATAAATAAACCGGTAGACAGGGTGGGTAGCAATCTGCGGTTGTTTCCTGATGATGCCGTGGTGCACGGTAAGGTGTCTAAGTTGAGTGACTGTAGGAAGAAACAAAACGACTTGGACAAAACTTCCAGTTGGTGTGATGAATGGTAGCCGGCTCTTAATGTAGAAAAATGTAAGTTAATGCGGATGTGTAGGAAAAACAAACCCGTAATGTTCGGATACAGCATTAGTGGTTTCCCGCTTGACACAGTCGCGTCGATTAAATATCTGGGTGTAACGTTGCAAAGCGATAGGAAATCGAACGAGCATTTGAGAACTGTGGTAGGGAAGGTAAGTGGTCGACTTCGGTTTATTGAGAGAATTTTAGGAAACTGTGTTTCATCTGTAAAGGAGACCAAATGTAAGACCCTAGTGCGACCTATTCTTGAGTACTGCTCGAATGTTTGGGATCCACACCAGGCTGGATTAAAGGAACTAAAAGAATTCCGAGGCGGTCCGCTAGATTTGTCAAAGGTAGGTTCGAAATACACGCAGGTATTACATAAGAGACGAGAAAATTGCGCTCATACGGAGGCATATGGTAAGTCGATTTTCCCTCCTTCTATTTGCGAGTGGAACAGAAAAGGAAATGATTAGTAGTAGTACAGGCTACCCTCCGCCACACACCTTACGGCGACTTGCGGAATATGTATTAGATGTAGATGTGCGTACAATACGGCAAAGGAAATGTTGGAACAAGTCAGAGATGTTGACATCTCAAAAATACAATCTTTTTAGCGAAAAAGTTCTAAAACATCAGGTGATGAGAGTTTGCTCAATGACCTAGCAATAATATAGCCTCAGATCTAAATTCTCACCCATTATGTATTTAGAAACATGATTTAGACATAGGGATACCACTATTACACTTGACATTAACATTTCTTGACAAAATAAGGAAATAACATTGAACATAATGTTGCTGGCATATATTTTCAGACATTTTAAACGTTGAATTAACGTTACGATGCTTGACAAGCATCATGTGTTTTATAGAACAATTTAGAAGCGTAAATATCTAAACTGAGTTCAAATGGCTCTGAGCACTATGGGACTTAACATCTGAGGTCATCAGTCCCCTAGAACTTAGAACTACTTAAACCTAACTAACCTAAGGACATCACACACATCCATGCCCGAGGCAGGATTCGAACCTGCGACCGTAGCGGTCGCGCGGTTCCAGACTGAAGCGCCTTTAACCGCGTGGCCACACTGGCCGGCGTCTAAACTGAGAGTCCATTGGGCCTTATATCAATTGTTGGCCTAAAAGTGAAATTAATTGCTTTCTTCGAGTAGATGTGGACATACTGCAAGCTGCACTTTGCGTAATTTTTTGGATAAATACTTCTGAATAGTCAGATCGTTCAGATAATTTTGATCACAGCCAAGATGGTTAGTCTGGGGCTGTGTTGTGACTGGCTGTTTCATTTTCATGGCCGCTGAAATGCTAAGCTGTGATTGCCTGTTTCGTTTTAGTCAGGTAAAATCGAAGGTTCTGGTCGGCAGAGAGGTGTAGGGAGGGGATAGGAGAGGGGAGAGGGGAGGGACTTACTTTATCAGATGATGATAGTAATATAATAAATAAGGGGGCTGGCTTGTCAAGTGATGAGTAAAGGAGTGCGTCATGAGTGTTCACTGAGACAGCTATGCGATGGCCTTAGTATGATTCCGTTTCGTGTTGTGAGACATGTCATTGACTCATATAATCAGCTTAGCTTGAAACGTATCGACACATATACAACATACGCTGTGAAATAATGGATGTTCTACAAAAAAAGAACTGTCCTTTACTGTAAATTATACCTCTCAATGTGTGATTCTTTGTGTTGGTTATGGTTATACGCATGGTTTTTGCTTTTAAACCAGTACTGTACAAGTTGTACTGCAATTCGATTATTTAAGGGATTATATCTTAAGTATGTACACTGATCAGCCAGAATATTATGGTCACCTACCTAATAGCCGGTATGTCCAACTTTGGCACGGGTAACAACGACGACGCGTCGTGGCATGGAGGCAATTAGGCCTTGATAGGCCGCTGAATGGAGTTGGCACCATCTATTTCCCGTAAATTCCAGGGAGGGGCCCCATGAGTTCTGACATCAAGTTCAATTATATCCCAGGTGTGTTCGATCGGGTTCAGATCTGGCGAGTTGGGAGGCCACCACATCAAGTGTTCCTCGAACCATTCCACCACACTCCTGACCCTATGACATGGCGCATTATCTTGGTGACAAACGCCATTGCTTTGATCGACATGAAGGGATGTTCATAGTCCGCAGCCAGTGTACGATACTCCTTGGCCGTCATGGTGTCTTGCACGAGCTCCACTGGACCCATGGATGCCCACGTGAATGTTCCCCAGAGCATAATGGAGCCGCTGCCAGCTTGTGCCCATCCCGCAGTACAGGTGTCAAGGAGATATTCCCCTGGATGCCGAAGGATTCGCACCCCCCCATCGGCATGATAAAGAACGCATCGGCATTTATCAGACCAGCCACAGCGACAACGTCCAGTACCGCTGGTCACGTGCCCATTTCAGTAGTAGTTGCCGATGTCGTGGTGTTAACGTTGGCACACGCATGGGTCGTCAGCTGCGGAGGCCCATCGTTAGAAGTGTCCGGTGCACTGTGTGTTCAGGCACACTTGTACTCTGACCAGCATTAAAGCACCATGGTTTCGCCATGTGTTGAAGTCACTCACCACAGCACCACTCGAACGCCCGACGCGTCGTGCAGTTTCCGAAATGCTCTTGCCGAGCCTCCAGGCCATTGCAATCTGTTAGGGGTTAGGGTTTTTTTTTAACATCCCGTCGACAACGAGGTCATTAGAGACGGAGCGCAAGCTCGGGTTAGGGAAGGATGGGGAAGGAAATCGGCCGTGCCCTTTCAAAGGAACCAGCACCATGGTTTCGCCACGTGTTGAAGTCACTCACCACAGCACCACTCGAACGCCAGACGCGTCGTGCAGTTTCCGAAATGCTCTTGCCGAGCCTCCAGGCCATTGCAATCTGTTAGGGGTTAGGGTTTTTTTTTAACGTCCCGTCGACAACGAGGTCATTAGAGACGGAGCGCAAGCTCGGGTTAGGGAAGGATGGGGAAGGAAATCGGCCGTGCCCTTTCAAAGGAACCAGCACCATGGTTTCGCCACGTGTTGAAGTCACTCACCACAGCACCACTCGAACGCCAGACGCGTCGTGCAGTTTCCGAAATGCTCTTGCTGAGCCTCCAGGCCATTGCAATCTGTTAGGGGTTAGGGTTTTTTTTTAACGTCCCGTCGACAACGAGGTCATTAGAGACGGAGCGCAAGCTCGGGTTAGGGAAGGATGGGGAAGGAAATCGGCCGTGCCCTTTCAAAGGAACCAGCACCATGGTTTCGCCACGTGTTGAAGTCACTCACCACAGCACCACTCGAACGCCAGACGCGTCGTGCAGTTTCCGAAATGCTCTTGCCGAGCCTCCAGGCCATTGCAATCTGTTAGGGGTTAGGGTTTTTTTTTAACGTCCCGTCGACAACGAGGTCATTAGAGACGGAGCGCAAGCTCGGGTTAGGGAAGGATGGGGAAGGAAATCGGCCGTGCCCTTTCAAAGGAACCAGCACCATGGTTTCGCCACGTGTTGAAGTCACTCACCACAGCACCACTCGAACGCCCGACGCGTCGTGCAGTTTCCGAAATGCTCTTGCCGAGCCTCCAGGCCATTGCAATCTGTTAGAGGTTAGGGTTTTTTTTTTAACGTCCCGTCGACAACGAGGTCATTAGAGACGGAGCGCAAGCTCAGGTTGGGGAAGGATGGGGAAGGAAATCGGCTGTGCCCTTTCAAAGGAACCATCCCGGCATTTGCCTGCAACGATTTAGGGAAATCACGGAAAACCTAAATCAGGATGGCTGGAGACGGGATTGAACCGTCGTCCTCCATCGCAATCTGTCCTCCGTCAAATTCAGACAGACCGCTCGCCTTCGCCGTTCTACACACGGACAGCACGCTCACTTATACTATATGCATCGCGCGTGTGTCTGACTAGAAGTCATTCCTCTCCAGGGAACACAGCTATCGCCTGGACGGGTTTATATCGATAGTTGGTCGGTGGTCCTAATGTTCTGGTTGATGAGCGTAAATACCGTAGTAATTAACATGCCCTAATCCGTCACTGATAGAAGACTAGTACTACTTCTTTAACTTTACCTATCACAGAATGTCCAAGACAAAAGCAGCACTGCTCCGTAAACAAAATGTAGTGATTTAATCATTTCCCGCTCGCCCGATCTTATGATTGCGTGACAGGTGTGGTTCTTGCAGCTTCCGCTCATGCTTTGAAAGTGTTGTGAGAGTCCTTCCGTCAATACGTAAATTATTCAGGTAAAGAGAGTCCTTCCCTCGATGTCTAATTTATTCAGGTAAAGAACGCCGTATTATGTAAATGAGAAGATGTGTATAGGTAGAGCTTACATCCTTGCTGGTTGATTGAAGAAGACTCGTGAAATCAGTCATTAACAATTCCCAAACACCAGTATTCCTGCGAAGAGCAGTGTTCAGAAGTTGACGAAAAAAGGGTGGTCAAGAAGCAATGTTTCTAATTCGATGTATGACTGTAATCTTTCAGTTCAAACTCCGTAAGTGATTGCAAAGATTTTACTGGAAATTACTGCTAGCATGAAAATAAGTGCCCGGAAATGTTCGAAAAAGAAACGAATTAAACGTTCATCAGATCATTCTGCATATAAGTCCTTACAACCGAACCCTTACCGTGTTTGACAGGTGAAGGCATTACCATCAGCTGCTAAAGGAACGAGAGTCAAATACTGCAAGTGGTTGCTTAAAGAGACTGTGAGTGGCGAACATGACCCGACACTATATTTTTTGAATTATGAAGCTTGGGTTGACCTATCTGGCCATATAAACAGATATACTGATCGCTATTGGTCAAGCGAAACCTACGTTGCGCATGAAATTCCTCTTCACCATGAAAAAGATGTACCTTGGCGCCGAGTTTATGGTAGTAAGAGTATCGGCCCTAAGTCCTTTGAATCGAAAGTCAATACCCTTATATATCTCCAAACTTTTTAGGAGTTCTCTGAGTTGAAGGAACATGAAGGGCAGTACTGCTGTTGAAATGTGCCCATTAGGAACGTTCCATGGAATATTCGCTGAATCAAATGAATTTAGGCTCACGTCATCTGACGCAGACGCGGGGCGCGCTAGTCAGAGAATTTTCTAACCTACAATATATTTTCTCTGACGAGCAGCGGAACTGCAGTTTAGGGATTGGTAGGACGAATAAATTACTCTTGCACTGAAAGTTCCTTTAAGGGGCTCCGGAAAGGCTCAAAATCATGAAAAGTTCAATTTTTACTTTTTTGCGTTTTCTGAATCTGCAGACTATTACCTTTTAATAGATATATAATTTATTCAATTCCGAAGACTACAACTATTTTTAAATTTTTTTTGAAATGTGTTCTACATGGGCGTGACCCACTGTGGCGCTGTTAAACTGCTGTCAAATGGTGTTATTATTAACGTCCGTGTTCATCAGGTACATTTTAGTGATATGAGATAAAGTATGTATTGTGGCTAACCTATTTTCAGAGACTTAGCAGCACCTGAACTGTTGAAAAAGTGTATTCACGGAAAAACTAAAAACCGCAATGAAAGTGTAAATAGTGTTATATGGTCGAGAATCCCCAAGACTGTATTTGTTGGAATAGAAACACTTCACTTTGGTGTGTATGATGCTGTTGCGACTTTCAATGATGGCAACATGTAAGGTGCAAGGTATTTAGAAATATGGGAATGAAGATAGGTTCTAACATGGTACGAGCGATGCTTGCTTTAGACAAGGAACGCCTTCGGGCTGCAGACAGGGCTGTAAAGAGTCTAGAAATACAAGCAAGAGTAAACAGGAGGAGGAACAAGAGGACGCTGGAGGAGGAGTTTGCAGAGGATGAAGATAATCCATCCTATGGACCTGGAATGCACTAAAAAGTTAATCCAATCTTTGTCGCTCGATTCCCAAAACTTTTATTTTCTCATACTAATTACATGTTTTCTAAGGATCTTCCAAACATATTTGTTTCAAACTTTCAGTAAATGTTACACAGTACCTTCTGCATAATTTAACACAGCCTTTTTCCAAAAAACTGTGTATTTTTGAATATATAAATAAAAAATTGCAAAAAAATGTTGTGAATTTTCATTACAATTGAAAAAAAATCATCTTTAATAACTGAACTAAAATTTTGTAAACTCCCTGTGTTAAGTTGTAGCCCATATTCCAATAAATAATCTGTAAAAAGTTCAACTTCCTACCTCAAATAATTTGTGAGGAAAGATGTAATTTATAAGCGTTATTTTAACATTGCAAGTATAGGGTGTTCCGGAGCCCCTTAATTGTGAAGAACTGTCTCTAGAACAGTGTGACTAGGCACTTGGTTGCCGTTTCCCAATCCGACTGCATCCGGGAGGACTACTGTTCAAACTCGCCTCAGGCCATCCAGATTTAGGTTTTCCGTGATTTCCCTAAATCACTTCAGGCAAATGCAGGTATGGTTCCTTTACAGGGGCATGGCCGATTTCCTTTCCCATCCTGCTCTAATCCGAGCTTGTGCTCCGTCTCTAATGACCTCACTGTCGACGGGCCATTAAACGTTAATCTTCTTCTTCTGCTTCTTCTCCTCCTCCTCCTCCTCCTCCCGATCCAGTCATAAGGACTTTCCCTTGAATATTTCTAATGTAGTTTTTATATGCTTTTCTTTCACTTGTTAAATGTGGGAGTATTATTATTTGCAGAGTTACTTCGTCCACATGTTTTCCCACAGTTGGTCTTTAGATCAGCCTGAGTTTGACCCTACTAACCTTAAAAGCAAGGTTCTCTTCCCATTATGATGTGAGAATTAACGTTTGAAATTTCCTCAAGTTCAGGCGCGTTCTCTTGTTGCACGGGCTCTCTCGGTTCTAGAATGTTGTTCCCATGCCTCCCCCTACCCCGGCCCACTTCGCCCAATGCATTAGTGGTACTGTTTCAGTTACGATTGGGTATTTGTGTATTTATTGAATATATGCTTGGAGCTTTTTAACGTCTGTTCTTCCTTTCATTTCAGCTTTTCATCCACGAGATTACGTACATTGAAAATTAGAAAGCGGCGGGGGTTTAAGAGGGACACGCCTACAAGGTTCGTGGAATGCGTCAGGACTATCCATTGCGCATATCAGACAGTGTGTTTGCGAAGCGAGCATGAATAAGTTTACGTCGAACAGGGGTAAAATTCTATACTTTCCCTTTTACTGGGTTGCTCAGCGAACATGAATGAGTTAAATGACGAACTACGTTCATAAAAATAATAACGCACCGCTCTTTCACTTTTTCGTAAGAAGATGGAGCCAAGTGTCACATGTCTCGTCAGTTGCCGCCTCGTAATCATGTAGCTTTCAAAGAGGAGCGCAATATGATGAAAGTTAGTGGCCGACTCTTTCGCCGAAACTGTCTGCCCCTGCTTTTTGTCCGTGGGGATATTTAGAAAAAAATTTTTACGAAGCGATAGATTAACCGAAGAAGACCATACGTTGGAATATTAGTACAATCGATACTACAGTTCTGCACAAAGTGAGTTTGAATGTGGTTTCACGTGCACAAAAATGCTTTGCGGTGCACGGGAACCATTTTCAAAATATAATTTCTGAATATGTAATTCTTGCAATTTTTAAAACATTTTCTGATTTTAAATGTTATGATGTTTTTCTACGACTGAATATCCTTATTACTGACGCAGGGTGGCTTTTATCCAGGACCTATAGTACATCTGAGGTTTGGAGTGGATAAGAGAAATGATGAGAAGCTGGAAATAGAAGCGAGGATAAAAGCCGCATCCAGAGCATCATATTCACTCAACAAACTACTGTCGTCCAAACTTTTATCAAATGGCCCAAAAATAAGGATATCTAAAACTACTGTCATACCGTTATTACTATAAGGGGCACAAATATGGAGAACAGATAAGTATACAAAGAGAAGGACACATTTTTTCGAAACTAAAAGCCTGCGGAAGGTATATGGACCAGTTTTTGTCAGAGGAGAACGGCGAAGCAAAAAAAGCAGGGAGCTAAGGAATATTGCTGTGGAAGCCAAAACAAGGAGGCTGAGATGGGTCTTGCTCGTCTATAGAAGAGATGTGGGATCAAGATCGAGAGGAGTGCCGGAGAAGAAATACGAAGGGTGAAGACCCTTAGGCAGACCGAAAATAAGATGCAGAAAGTAGATGGCCAAGGATCTTCAAATACTTGGAGCATGGGAAGAAGGTACTAAGGACAGAACGCTGTGGACGAGGCTGCTTGATGAGGCCAGAAACAACTACGGTTTGAGGAGCCGGGAGAATAATACACACACCAAAAATGTTTTGCATCACCTCGGTTCCGAGAGTTCCGGAAACTGTACAGAAAACTGGAATAGAGATCAACATAAACATCATTTCCGCCCTTTTTATTGTTCGTGAAAACCACACATTGCATGTTGTACCACCATACAGCGAGACCTTTAGAGTTGGTGGTCCAGACTGCTGCACACACCAGTACCTCTAGTATCCAGTCGCACGTCCTCTTGCATTGATGCATGTCTGTATTCGTCGTGGCGTACTATCCACAAGTTCATGAAGGCACTGTTGGTCCAGATTGTCCCACTCCTCAACGGCGATTCAGCGTAGATCCATCAGAGTGGTTGGTGGGTCATATCCTCCATAAACAGCCCTCTTCAATCTATTCCAGGCATGTTGGATAGGTTTCATGTCTGAAGAACAGGCTTGCCACTCTAGTCGAGTGATTTCTTATCCTGAAGGAAATCATTCACAACATGGGAGTGCGAATTGTCGCCCATGAAGACGAATGCCTCGCCAACATGCTGCCGATATGGTTGCACTATCGGTCGGAGGATGGCATTCACGTATCGTACAGCCGTTATGGCGCCTTCCATGACCACGTCGCCCCAACATAATGCCACCCCAAAACAGCAGGGAAGCTGCACCTTGCTGCACTCGCTGGACAGTGTGTCTAAGTCGTTCAGCCTGACCGAGTTGCCACCAAACACGTCTCCGACGATTGTCTGGTTGAAGGCATATGCGACACTCATCGGTGAAGAGAACGTGATGCCAATCCTGAGTGGTCCATTCGGCATGTTGTCGGGCCCGTTTGTACCGCGCTGCATGGTGTCGTGGTTGCAAAGATGGACCTCATCAAGGATGTCGGGAGTGAAGTTGCGCATTATGCAGCCTATTTTGCACAGTTTGAGTCGTAACACGACGTCCTGTGGCTGCACGAAAAGCATTATTCCACATGGTGGCGTCGTGAGGGGTAGCCGATCGGTCTGAGACTTCTTGTCACGGTCCACGAGGCTTCCCCCGTCGGAGGATCGAATCCTCCCTCGGGCATGGGTGTGTGTGTCGTCCTTAGCGTAAGTTAGTTTAAGTTAGATTAAGTAGTGTGTAAGCTTAGGGACCGATGACCACGGTAGTTTGGTCCCATAAGACCTTACCACAAATTTCCTATTTTTCCAACATGGTGGCGTTGCTGTCAGGGTTCCTCCGAGCCATATCCCGTAGGTAGCGGTCATCCACTGCAGTAGTAGCCCTTGGGTGGCCTGAGTGAGGCATTTCATCGGCAGTTCCTGCCTCTAGAATCTCCTCCATGTCCGAACAACATCGTTTTGGTTCACTCTGGGACTCCTGCACACATCCCTTGTTGAAATCAAAAGTAACAATGCGAACGCGATCGAACCGCGTTATTGACTGTCTAGGCATGGTTGAACTACAGACAACACGAGCCATGTACCTCCTTCCTGGTGGAATGACTGGAACTGATCGGCTGTCGGACCCCCTCCGTCTAATAGGCGCCGCTCATGCATGGTTGTTTACATATTTGGGCGGGTTTAGTGACATCAATGAACAGTCAAAGGTTGGTTGGTTGTTTTGGGGAAGGAGACCAGACAGCGTGGTCATCGGTCTCATCGGATTAGGGAAGGATGGGGAAGGAAGTCGGCCGTGCCCTTTCAGAGGAACCATCCCGGCATTTGCCTGGAGTGATTCAGGGAAATCACGGAAAACCTAAATCAGGATGGCCGGACGCGGGATTGAACCATCGTCCTCCCGAATGCGAGTCCAGTGTCTAACCACTGCGCCACCTCGCTCGGTACAGTCAAAGGGACTGTGTCTGTGATACAGTATCCACAGTCAACGTCTATCTTCAGGAGTTCTGGGAACTGGGGTGATGCAAAACTTTTTTTTTATGTGTGTAGTAAGTATTCTACTAAGATAAAGGATGAGTATACAGTGTAACATGTCATGCAGCGCGGAAGCAGCAGCTACGCCTCAGGTAGCCATAATGTCAGATTCAAGTGAATGTGGTGAAAACTGTTTTGGAACTGCGTCTCATACGCTGAACATCCAAAGAAACACCTGCCTAATGTCGTGTAGGCCCCCCGCGAGCACGCAGAAGTGCCGCAACACGGCGTAGCATGGACTCGACTAATGTCTGAAGTAGTGCTGAAGGGAATTTACACTATGAATCCTGCAGCGCTGTCCATAAATCCGTAAGAATACGAGGGGGTTGTGATCTTTCTGAACAGCACGCTGCAAGGCATCCCAGGTATGCTCAACAATGTTCATATCTGGAGAGTCTGGTGGCCAGCGGAAGTATTTAAACTCAGAAGAGTGTTCCTGGAGCCACTATGTTGCAATTGTGGAAGTGTGTGGTGTCGCATTGTCCTGCTGGAATTGCCCAAGTCCGTCGGAATACAGAGTGGACATGAATGGATGTAAGTTATCAGACAGGATGCTTACGTCAGAGTAGTATCTAGATGTATCAGAGGTCCCATATCAATCCAACTGCACACGGCCCACACCATTATAGAGATACCGCCAGCTTGAACAGTCCCCTGCTGACATACAGGGTCCATAGATTCATGAGGTTGTCTCCATACCCGTATATGTTCAAATGGTTCTAATGGCTCTGAGCACTATGGGACTTAACATCTGAGGTCATCAGTCCCCTAAAACTTAGAACTACTTAAACCTAACTAACCTAAGGACACCACACACATCTATGCCCGAGGCAGGATTCGAACCTGCGACCGTAGCGGTTGCGCTGTTCCAGACTGAAGGGCCTAGAACCGCTCGGCCACAGCGGCCGGCTCCCGTATATATCCATCTGCTCGATACAATTTGAAACGAGACTCCCCCGACCAGGCAGAGTGTTTCTAGTCATAAACAGTCCAATGTCGGTGTTGGCGGAAGCAGGCGAGGTGTAAAGCTTTGTGTCGTGCAGTCATCAAGGGTACACGAGTGGGCCTTCGGCTCCGAAAGCTCATATCGATGATGTTTCGTTGAATGGTTCGCACGCTGACCCTTGTTGATGGCCCAGCATTGTAACTGCAGAAATTTTACAAAGGGTTGCACTTCTGTAACGTTGAACGATTCTCTTCAATCGTCGTTGGTCCCGTTCTTTTAGGGTCTTTTTCCGGCCGCAGAGATGTCGGACATTTAACGTTTTACCGGATTCCTGATGTCCACGGAGCACTTGTGAAATTGTCGTGCGGGAAAATCTCCACTTCATCGCTGCCTCGGAGATGCTGTGTCCCATACCTCGTGCGGCGACTCGACTATAACTTCACGTTAAAAGTCACTTAAATCTTGATAACCTGCCATTGTAGCAGCAGCAATCGATGTAACAACTGCGCCAGACTCTTGTTGTCTTACATAGGGGTTGCAGACCGCAGTGCCGTATTCTGGCTGTTACATATCTCTCTCTTTGAATGTGCATGCCTATACCAGTTTCTTTGGCGCTTCAGTGTATAGTGACTGGGATAGGACGATATTAAGGCAAGTTTGTCACACAGACGCTCGTTCAGAGACTGCAATGAGGAAAGATCGAAATAATCCGGGGGAAAGCTGTATTTTTGAACCACAGGGTATTCTCGTTGAGCTTGGGAGCGACATTTATTGCATTACTGGAGACTGTTACAAACCGTTGACTGGAAGCTGCTTACTATTCACTAAATTTTGTAATGTGCGAAACGCTTTCGACTAAATTCTGTGCAGGGAAAAAACATTTTTATATTTCATGTCTAAAATGACGATATGTATGTTTGTATAGAATATTTGTGTGTGTGTGTGCGTGTGTGTCTGTTTGTGTGTGTTTGTTCGTAATCCCTTTGAATTTGACCTCTTATAGTATTTTTCCTTTTTCCTATCTGGTGATTTCGCTGTCCTGCTTAAGAAAATATTGGTGTGTTTGCTGAAAATACAATATTTTAGTTAACGGCTGCAGACATAGTAAAGTAAAAAGTAACGTAATGTCTTGACTGAAATACGTAGCATTTGCATTAACTGGTAAGCCCAACAATTACGTT
Source organism: Schistocerca cancellata (assembly GCF_023864275.1). Lineage (NCBI taxonomy): Eukaryota > Metazoa > Arthropoda > Insecta > Orthoptera > Acrididae > Schistocerca > Schistocerca cancellata. The sequence continues at coordinate 95,501,146 of NC_064630.1, read as the reverse complement.
ACTATGAGTTCAAAAAGGAAATCAGAATTTTAATATTACGTGTTTTCCCTGTTTGAACACATCTTTTCATTAGTAACAGCAGTGGTAAATAATTTCTGCTGCTATAGGTCCAAATCGAAATGCGTTAAGGGGGTAAAAGAGTTAATACTGCAGGAGTAATTCAAATTTGTCTAAGCACTATCGGACTTAACATCTGAGGTCATCAGTACCCTAGACTTGGAACTACTTAAACCTAACTAACCTAAGGACATCACACACATCGATGCCCGAGGCAGGTTTCGAACCTACGACCGTAGCAGCAGCGCCGTTCCGGACTGAAGCGCCTAGAACCGCTCGGCCTCAGCGGTTGGCTACAGGAGTAATGTACGAGAAAGTATTGACATATGTTTAGGAGACAATGACAAATTTGCTACCGTGTGACCGAGCGAGGTGGAGCAGTGATTAGCAGAATGGACTCTTATTAGGGAGGACGAAGGTCCAAATCCCAGTCCGGTCATCAAGGTTTTGGTTTTCCGTGATTCCCTAAATCGTTTCAGGCAAATGACATGATGGTTCCTCTGAAACGACATGGCCAGTTCCCTTCCTCATCCATTCGCAATCCCAGGCTGTCCTCAGTTTCTAATGACCTCGTTGTCGACGGGACGTTAAGCACTAATCTTCCTTCCTTCCGTTAGCGTGCGATTGTGCTACCAGTCAGTCTGTTCAATGTTTACACTTTCAAGCAATTTTAAACTCCAGATAAGATTTATATGTGACAGTCTGAGTCATGACCTCCAAATTTGTTCCTATCTCCAAACCACTGCGTTGATTTAAAGGAAATGGTAATATTCTTGTAGTATCGATGATATGGAGAATGTTTTTTTAACATGTCAGTCCTGACTGTAAGCATACAACTGCTTAAATGGTGCTAAAGCACTAAAAATAAACAAATGAATAAAGATTATCGAGAATAACGTTTAGTTTCAATTTTGTTCACGAAACATTTATTCCGTAATAACCACCAAATAAATAAGGTAAAAAGTAAAATATTTTTAGGGCTTTTATTACTATAAGGATAAAAAATGAAAAATTGAAAATCGATCAAACATAACGGACATACGAAAATCGTTAATCCAAAGTCAATGATTCAGAAACACTTTCACGTTAACTTACTATTAAGTTGTTAAGCAATGCCACAGTATCTTAATTTATTAAAAGAGCGACTTCACAATACTCTCAAGTGCAGTAAAAAGTTAAGAATATTAGAGCGATCTCTTCTTTCTCTGTAACAAAAAAAAAGCTAAATCTAAACAGTGACAAATGTCGCAAACAAGCGAAATGCCCTTGCATTTACCCCTTCAAGACTTTAAGACAAGTTAATCCATGATGAATGCAGCATTTTAAGATATGTGTAACACGCTTGTACAAGATCCACAGTACTTTCAACCGTTATCTGTCTGTTCAGCCGATATAATGAAACTCAGAATAAGTAGAGCGCTTAGGGACAGATTTAACACAGCCCCGTTGTTACGTAACTGTTGAACGGAATGTGCGTTGGCGACAATTATTCTGCTCCGCGTATCTGAATTCGGCGTATATAGAAAAGGTCATACAAAAAGTCAACGCTGATATGAACTGAGGCTCTACCATGAGGGAACAAGCGGTTGCTCCGTACAGTGAGAAGTACCGTTGTTGTAAGAGTGGCAGGCCTATGGAGGAATTGATGGTAAGCTTCTCTAGGTAGCTAAGTGTGTTGGCAGAAGTACATGTCCTTGAAGATAATTACCAACCGATGAACGCAGAAAATCCTTGTTCGCGTGATCTGACAGCAATTGCATGTTGGGTTCTCATAGACATGGACGTGAATGTACTGACTGTTGAAATTAATCTTATGCAGGGTACGCCTGTAAATAACAAACATGCACGAGCGCGCGCGCGCGCGCGTGTGTGTGTGTGTGTGTGTGTGTGTGTGTGTGTGGAAAGGAAAGGGGGGAAGGAGGAAGGGATTAGCATTTTGATGAAGAAACTACTAATCATATTACTTAGAAGTTGTCAAACCGTGAAACCTTCTGAAAGTCTTAATCTTGTAGGTTGTTTTCCTGAAACCAATCTCTAAAATCGCTGTGTGACTTGCGTCCACAGTACTTAGCGTAACATACGCATTCCCTGAAACTCATTGAAGGTGCGTATCTAAGCCTATTATCGCATCCTACAAAATCAGTGTCCTCAATTTATGTCTCAAACGGCCGACGGACTGAGGACGAAGGATCCCTTATTCTTCAAAGATATAAAAATATGTGTAGCAAAGGTGCTATGCCGCAAACGTCTCCTGTTTAAAAAAAACTATTATGTTACCTATGACAAGCATTTACTACATTGCGCTCTGCGTCACTGTAGCATTTAATCATGAAGGTAAGTTCAAATAGTTCGTGTTCCGCGGTGAATTCAGAACTACACGTGTAAACAACTGGTAAAGTATGTTGAACTCTTATAAAGCTGAACATTAGCTATGGTAGATTAGACACCACGACAAATGTCTCACTGTCGCATGAAACTCGTAAACGAGTACATAAAAGGGATACATTTCTTATCAAAAAACGGTTTCTGTATGTAACTTACAGTTCATCTAAGCGTGTTGGTAGGCAGCTCAAACTCCGTTCCATACTATTTGCAGACAAACATGTGAGAATACATATATAATTAACAGCAAATATTGACTAGGGTGAAAATGTAGGTAATAGAACCAAAAATGTTTCAGTAAACACGGGGCACAACAAAGTCCTTTCCGACATCATTACAATTGTCTAGCGAGACCCACTTGACTGTAGAATGTAATATTATACGCTTTATTACAAATGTGTTCGAATTGTAAAAATTCGAAGAATCCTATCTGATTGGCCCCATATTTCACTATGCCCCTTGCATAACGCTGGGGAATGTGGTATGCGCATGATGGGATACCGGAACATCTTGCTTGTGGTACAAGATCACATCTAATGCATCAATATAGTCCTAATTGGGTAGGTCAAGAGGGGCTTTTACCTTGGACACCAATGTCACGTGTCGTCAATCCTCTGAATCATCTGAGTAGTGAAGTGTATGGGTAAACCACTGATACTGTTGAAGAACCGGAGTTGAGAATTATATAGTCTTGTCAAGTTTTACGAGATTATCCGCGAATGTTTTAAGGAGTTCGTAACTCACTGCAAGGGCGAGTGGAGTACTGCATCCAAATGTGGCGACAAGACGTGAAACGCCTTGTCTGACAGGTACGAATGTGGCGTAAATTGCAATATGTTGCAGCGCTGAAGTCGTACTGTACTTATTGTTAAGTTAAACCATGTATGAAATTCGAGCCTACGGATTAATCGGAACGTTTACATTTCAAGGACATCTGAAGGAACTAGGACAATATTTCGTACTGAAGTTTTGGTGACTCGTTACCACACACCTAATTCTACTATTGTAATACTTGCACCTGGGTGTTTCCGCTATTAATTATGACACATCCTGTACGTAGACTCGTATACATTGCTTCTCAGCGTTATTTTTTTGTCAGTACGTTATATCTCCCATATTAAATTAATGATTGATACATTTCTGGAATTTAGTTCACCACAAAAGACGAAAAATGCACAAATAATTTAAAATTATTGTTTTCGTTGAAATACTTGCTTCAGTGAAGCGATCAGAATTCCTAAACATTGTTATTGCAATTTCGATGGTTTTATTACCACAATATTCCATTCCACGAAATCAGTAAACAAATATTTCGCAACTCCATTAACCGCGAGTCTGTCTCCCGAAAAGGGTGACTGTGCATAGATGAATGAGTATGTAACTTGCAATTTGTTACATGGAGAGACATAAGTTTACCTCAGTTCCTGTTCTGTCCAACTTGAAGAAATAAACGACGTTGAATTGCAACCCGAGAATTCCTGAACTCTTACAACCCACACGATTTACCAACTTATCAATTGTTTTTAAAGAAAAATGTATTATTACGTTAATTTCAAATCTAAACGTTAATCCGACATAAATTAATGGTGTAAGATTAGTGGTAACTGACTTAAGCGAGAACACCATCACTGCTAAATTCACTGACTCTCATAAAACTGTGCTCATATCTCACATTAACTTTACACCTTCCGATATAACAAGGCCTCTACAAAGGGTAAGACAACAGTGCCCAATAAAAGTAGCCTTCGCTATTACCTTTAATGAAGCATAAGGTCAAACGGTTCAAAGGGCAGGGTTGCCTTTCTAAGAACCTATTTTTTCGTATGGACAGGTATACGTGACTTTTTCACGTGTTCGCACATTCAGTGACATTTATGTTTGTGCTAAAGACAGGTACAGCTAAAAAGTAAACGATCTCATAATGACTGCTTACATCTGCTTTTTATACATTTTACAGTTATCTTCATTGTATATAATGATATAGATTATTTACAATGAGACCAATATTTGTTACTACTATTCAAAGCATAATACGTTTTACTGACATATATTTGCGTTCACTTTATCATCCGTTCCTTTATTACCTATCGGTGACTGAACAAGAGAGAGTGCGAATTATTCTTCGGGTCAGCTAGTAATTAGAGTTATTGGTCGTTTCTGATGTTCCTTTGCGTGTCCTGAGACCAGGACTTGTTCTGTACCATTGACTCTTAGTTGAAAGCTCGACGCAATTAGAAGCAACTTGCTCTCGTAGTACCTATTTAATCACTCCTGAAAATCATTCCTGGAAAAAAGCTCAGGTCACACCTGTCTACAAGAAGGGTAGTAGAAGCGATCCACAAAACTACCGTCGATATCTTTGACATCGATTTGTTGTAGAATCTTATAACATATTCTGAGCTCATACGTAATGAGCTATCTTGACCAGAGTGACCTTCGCAATGCCAACCAGCGTGGATTCAGAAAATACTGATCATGTGAAAGCTAACTTGCACTTTTCTCACACGACGTAGTGGAGGCTTTGGATCAAGGCAATTAGGTAGATGAATTATTTCTTGATTTCCGAAAAGCATTTGACTCAGTATCACATCTGCGCTTATTGTCAAAAGTTCGATCGTATGGGGTATCAAGCGCAATTTGTGAATCTACTGAGGACATTTGGTAGGGAGGACACAACACATTATCTTGGGTGGAGAGTCATCGTCGGATGCAGAAGTAACTTCAGGTGTACTCTAAGAAAGTGTGTTGGGAACCACGCTGTTCAAATTGTATATTAATGACATTGCAGACAATATTAATAATAACATCAGGTTTTTTGTAGATGATGCAGTTATCTATAATGAAGTACTCGTACTATCTGAAACAAGTTGCATGAAATATTCAGTAAGGTCTTGATGAGATTTCAAAATGGTGCAAAGTCTGGTAACTTGCTTAAAAGTTCAGAAATGTAAAAATGTGCACTTCACAAAACGAAAAAAAACGTATTATCTTATTACTACAATATCGGTGAGTCATTGTCGGATTCGGCCATCTCATACAAACACCTGGGTGTAACACTTTGCAGGGATATGAAATGGAAAGATCATGTAGGCTCAGTCGAATGTAAAGGAGGTGGTAAACTTCGGTTTATTGGTAGAATACTGGGCAAGCGCAATCAGTCTATAGAGGAGGTTGCTTACAAATCACTCATGCGACCTGTTCTAGAATACTACTCAAGTGTATGGGACCCATACCAAATAGGACTAACAGGGAATCCTGAGTACACAGAGAAGGGCGGCATGAATGATCGCAGGTTTGTTTAATCCGTGGGTGAGTGTCACAAAGATATTGAAGGAACTAAACTAGCAGACTCTTAAAGACAGACACACTAAACTATCCCGAGAAAGTCTGTTATTAAGAAAGTTTCAAGAACCATCTTAAATGATGACTCTCGGGATATACTACAATCCCCTAAGTATCGCTCACATAGGATTGAGTGAGGATAAGAAAAGAACAATTATTTTATGCACAGAGGCATTCAAACATACTTCCCGTGTTCCATATGTGAATGAAACCGGAAGAAACCCTAATAACTGGTACAACGGAGCGTACCCTCTGCCATGTATCTCGTGGCGGTTTGCAGAGTATAGATGTGGATGTAGATCTTGCGGAGCCAAGTCTTAATCCGTAACTGTCAAACATTTAGTGTGTTATTGGAGGACAACATAATGAAGAGGCACCTGAATAATTCAGTACAGAGTGAAAGTTTTATTACGCCATCTCCGACACAGTCACTGCCAAGTATGGAGAAATTTGCTAGCCAGCCGGACCTCGAGAATGAGTTTGTCGCAGGCGCACTCACCTCGTCAGATAGAGAGCGAAAGCAGGGCTCGGCGTGTGGGCCACGGCGACGCTGAATCGCGACTGCTGGTCAAGGGCCGAGAGGTGGGCCAACCCGGTGACCAATAAACGCGCAGCTTCTGCGGTCAAAGGGCGGGAAGCGAACCTGCGACCACGCCCGGCCGTCAGCGCTAACAAGTGCGGGCGGCGGCCCCTGTACGTTTCAGCCGCCTGATGGGATAGCCGCTCTCAGGGCGAGGGGCTATATGCTGTCGTAACGCCCCGTTCACCAACACCACAGTTCATTCTGTAACACGTCTTTTGCAATGTGACACCTGTTACAATAAAAACCTCCCAGCAACGTGACAATCATCCGAGGTCTCAAATACCCAGAAAATTTGTCAGAAGCTATTGTTGGTGTGGACTCCAGTCCGAAAATTGGTTTGATGTACACTGAAGAGCCATAGGAACTGGTACACCCCAAAGAAACTGGTACACACAACTACACTACTGACCATTGAAATTGCTACACCAAGAAGAAATGCAGATGATGAACGAGTATTCATTGGACAAATATATTATACTAGAACTGACATGTGATTACAATTTCACGCAATTTGGGTGCATAGATCCTGATAAATCAGCACCCACAACAACCACCTCTGGCCGTAATATCGGCCTTGATACGCCTGCGCATTGAATCAAACAGAGCTTGGATGGCGTGTACAGGTACAACTGCCCATGCAACTTCAACACCATACCGCAGTGCATCAAGATTAATGACTGGCGTATTGTGACGATCCAGTTGCTCAGCCACCATTGACCAGACGTTTCCAATTTGTGAGAGATCTGGAGAATGTGCTGGCCAGGGCAGCAGTCGAACATTTTCTGTATCCAGAAAGGCCCGTACAGGACCTGCAGCATGCGGTAGTGCATTATCCTGTTGAAATGTAGGGTTTCGCAGGGATCGAATGAAGGGTAAAGCCACGGGTCGTAACACATCTGAAATGTAAGGTCCACTGTTCAAAGTGCCGCCGACGCGAACAAGAGGTGACCGAGACGTGTAACCAGCGGCACCCCATACCATCACGCCGGGTGATACGCCAGTATGGCGATGACGAATACACGCTTCCAATGTGCGTTCACCGCGATGTCCCCAAACACGGATGCGACCATCATGACGCTGTAAACAGAACCTGGATTCATCCGAAAAAATTATGTTTTGCCATTCGTGCACCCAGGTTCGCCGTTGAGTACACCATCGCAGGCACTCGTGTCTGTGATGCAGCGTCAAGGGTAACCGCAGCCATGGTCTTCGAGCTGATAGTCCATGCAGCTGCAAAAGTCGTCGAACTGTTCGTGCAGATGGTTGTTGTCTTGCAAACGTCCCCATCTGTTGACTCAGGGATCGAGACGTGGCTGCACGATCCGTTACAGCCGTGCGCATAAGATGTCCTGAACCCACCGATTCCATATTCTGCTAACAGTCATTGGATCTCGACCAACGCGAGCAGCAATGACGCGATACGATAAACCGCAATCGCGATAGGCTACAATCCGACCTTTATGAAAGTCGGAAACGTGATGGTACGCATTTCTCCTCTTTGCATGAGGCATCACAACAACGTTTCCCCACGCAACGCCGGTCAATGCAGTTTGTGTATGAGAAATCGGTTGGAAACTTTCCTCATGTCAGCACGTTGTATGTGTCGCCACCGGCGGCAACCTTGTGTGAATGCTCTGAAAAGCTAATCATTTGCATATCACTGCATCTTCTTCCTGTCGGTTAAATTTCGCGTCTGCAGCACGTCATCTTTGTGGTGTAGCAATTTTAATGGCCAGTAGTGTAATATCGTGTGTGGCTCCCGCGAACACACAAAAGTGCCGCAACACGACGTGGCCTGGACTCGACTAATGTCTGAAGCTGTGCTAGAGGGAACTGACACCATGAATCCTACAGGGCTGTCCATAAATCCGTAAGATTACGAGGGGGCTGAGATCTTTTCTGAACAGCACGTAGCAAGGCATCCCAGATATACTGAATATTGTTCATGTGTGGGGAGTTTGGTGGCCAACGGAAGTGTTTAAACCCACAAGAGTGTTCCTGGAGCCACTCTGTAGCAATTCTGGACGTGTGGAGTGTCACATTGTCCTGCTGGAACTGCCGAAGTCCTTCGGAGTGCACATGTGCAGGTGATCAGACAGGATAGTTACGTCAGAGTAGTATCTAGATGTATCATGGGTCCATATCACTCGAACTGAACATGCCTCACACCATTACAGAGCTTCCGCCAGCTAGAACAGTCCCCTAATAACATGCAGGGTCCACGGATTCCATACCCGTACACGTACATCCACTCGACACAATTTGAAGCGAGACCAGGCAACGTGTTTCCAGTCATCAACAGTCCAATGTCGGTGTTGACAGAACCAGGCGAGGCGTAAAGCTTTATGTCGTGCAGTCATCAAGGGTATACGAGCTCCGAAAGCCCATATCGATGATGTTTCGTTGAATGGTTCGCACGTTGTTGATGGCCCAGCATTGGATGGGTTGCACTTCCGTCTCGTTGATCGATTCTGTTCAGTGTGTAACGCCGCAACCCTTTGGACGCAAAAATGAAAAATATGAATCTAGTCCTCATACCCCAATACATGCCCCAAGCCCAAGATCCAAATTTCATAAAAAGAAACAGAGTCCCTCTGTACTAACAGTGCATGACTAGTAGCAAGTAGACTGAAAAGGAAGTAATATAAAAAGAAATAGAAAGGAATCTTGGTAGCAAAGTAACTTAATGTTTTGAAAAAAGAATAAAAAAATAGAACCATTAGTTTCAAGCTAAAATAATAGTAAATCGCAAAGTAGCAGACTTGTATGTCACGGAGTATAACAAGTGACCTCAAAGAATACCCCTTGCGAGTACTCTTTGAGGACATGGTCAAATACAGAAGTTGTACATTATTAATGTGCTTCTGGCGCTTGCCTTGTCGTGTCGTGACAGAACTTGTGCGCTCGTACGTAATATTGGTAGGCTATACGAGATGGTTTGTTACATTTTGAACATTTGCGATCTGCTAGAAATGATTAAAAACTAATGAGGTAAAGCAGCAAATTTGAAAATATCTTTGAAGTAATTCAAGCTAGGAAAATAACTGAATATATTGTCTTAATTTGATCATTATCAACGAAAGACTGAACTCAGACCCAATGCGATTGACAATTAATAGTTCAACTGATAGGAAGTGATGAACAGTGTAAACTGTGAGGAATATACCTAAACTTCGGTAAAGTAAATAGCGTAATCTGGATCTTGCTGTAAACTCTTTGGCTGAATTTACGTAACTAATTCCACCCATTTGAAAGAAAAGTTACTTCTTGAAGAAAATGATAGGATGTGCATAGACTAGAATAAACCAACATAAAGTAAATATATAGTGTTTGACATTTTTTCAACCCACTTAATATTACGTGCTCATGAAACATCTATCAGTGCGACAACATAGATTATCAACAGAGCGCAGCATTCACAGCTATTCGTTGGCGCTCTAGAATTTATTGTACTGATTCAGACTATGTAGCTCACGCGAATTATAAACTTTCATAGAGAAACTCTGGATGTATATAGACTGTAATCATGATTAGGGCAATAATCTCACTTTGTATGCATTTACGTGTAGCTAGGCTCGTACACTTCGGGGAGAAAATATTCATCTGAGTAAGCCGGTACAACTGACACCCACTCGGCGTAAATACAGTGCAGCAAGACAATTCTTTTTTGTGACTTCCCTCGCAAACCTTCTACTGCGAGCTAGCCGGAGCCTGAGCTTCATTCATTAACAATCAATCAATATAAAAAGGGCAAGTTACAAGTGGTCGTTGGTTCCTTTCTTGCAGGATAATTTTCCGGCCGCAGCAATGTCGTAGATTTGACGTTTTACCGGATTCCTGATATTCACGGTTGTTGTTGTTGTTGTTGTCTTCAGTCCTGAGACTGGTTTGATGCAGCTCTCCATGCTACTCTATCCTGTGCAAGCTTCTTCATCTCCCAGTACTTACTGCAACCTACATCCTTCTGAATCTGCTTAGTGTATTCATCTCTTGGTCTCCCTCTACGATTTTTACCCTACACGCTGCCCTCCAATGCTAAATTTGTGATCCCTTGATGCCTCAGAACATTTCCTACCAACCGGTCCCTTCTTCTTGTCAAGTTGTGCCACAAACTCCTCCCCAATTCTGTTCAATACCTCCTTATTAGTATATTCACGGTATACTCGTGAATTGGTCGCTATCTTGGAGATGCTGTGTCGCTTTGCTCGTGCGCCGACTGTAACACCACTTTCAAACTCTTGATATCCGGCCATTATAGCAGCAGTAACCTATCTAACAACTGCGCCAGGCACTTGTTGACTTGCCGACTGCAGCGCCGTATTTACATGTCTCAGTATTTCTTTGCCGCTTCGGTGTAGTTCTCCGCACTAGCCTACTTACTACACTATCTGATCAAAAGTAGTCAGACACCTATCAGTGACATTAATAAGGGGTGTGTCCAGCTTTCGCCTTTATGATGGCTCTAACTCTGCTGGGAACACTTTCAGTGAGGTGTTTGATGTCTGTCGAGGACTGGCAGTCCATTCCGTTGTGACCTGACGAAATTACGTTCATTACTCTATGAGGTGGCATATAAACTTATGAAATATTACTTCACTTTATTACATCAATGAATAAAAGATTTACTTAACTTTGATACAGTTCTTTGCCACAGGATTGCTTGATCATTTACAACTGCCATCGACTATGAAAGCATCACATGATGCACTGATTAACAAACTGTTGTCTATCAGTACAGAATGCTTCATTTATAAAGCACATTTCAGCAGAAACTTTAACGGTCACTGTCATACACGACGACGTTGACTGCTTTAGCTGAGGTCTCGAACTGGGCTGAGCTCTCGCATGCTCAACACTATGTCGACCTCAGTGTGAGGGCACTGCTGCTGCTGAGAGGGAGGCGTGGTCTTCTGGAGTCCCTCCCATTGGTTGGTGCAGACTGCAGCGAGCCCTCGCTAATGTCTGTGATACCGACTCGCCTTGCTGACTTTGGTTTGGCAACCGATATCTGGGTGATATCAGACATTCTTCCTCAGCAGCCGAAAGCAGAGACGTTAATGATGTTGGACGCTGGCGTCTGGAGAAAAGCAATCGTCCTAATTCATCCCAAAGGTTTTATATTGGATTCAGATCGGGACTCTTGACACGCTAGTCCGTCTTTCAGGAACGTTACTGTCCACAAACCATTGCCTCACAGAATCTGCATTGTCATATTAATGCAGGTATCGCCTCCCAACTGTTCCTCTACTATATGCAGTACACAGTGCTTCCACATTTAGCGTTTCTCTCAGCACAGTAAGGACACCACACAATAACCACAAAAAATATCCCCATACTGTAACACTGTCTCCTCTCTACTTCACTGCATGCATTACACGTGATGGCAGGTAACATTATTCCAGGCACTCGCAAATCCAAGTATTTCCATCGGATTGCCACAAGGTATAGTATGATTTATCACTCCAATTGTAGATTTTCAGGCCTGATAATTGAAATAAAGATATAAAAATTATTCAGTCACAATACAATAAGAATAATACATGCCAAAAACTAAAAGGAATTCTCTGATGTAAGTGTGTCTTTCCATATGCTGCATCTTGTTTAGCTTAATCACCAATTTTATTTTTTCATTGTTGTTAACAGGCTTACGTACACATCTTGATTAATTCATTAGATGACTGTAGCATTCAGGGTGCACTAATATCGCTGTGATTCACTGAATAATCGTGGCGCTCTGCAAGTGAAAGGTTTCATTGAATTTAAAAGCGAACTGCACACAGTAAGTAATATCGATTAGTACTGCTGTTTCAGTATTTTCTTAACTGCACGTCATTCTGGACAGCAACATTGTCCTCCTGAACTGAGGGTACTCCGCTGCCTGATCTTCTCTCATGCAACCTCCCATGTCGTTGAATCAATAGGCTTAGTAATATGCACAACTCCAAAAATAACGTTATTTTGAACAAGTAATTATCAAAAAATTTGACTTTCTATCACACAGAGATTACTGTTAACGTAAATTTACTAGAATTTATTAACAATGAATATCTATTTTACGTTACAGTTAGCAGTCTTAGAAATATTAAGAGCGGCCAAAATCATAGCTAGAATGATGAATTTTCTCTCAGACTAAACAGGCGCTGACCCACGCTTGAGTTATTTTTGAGGGGCGGGGGCTGTCAAATTTTGTTACAGGACCCTCCAAAAATTCTACATTACCGTCGTCTTTACTTTTAACGTGCAACAGGTGCCCATGAAGTTTAACAGAAATTTAATAATAATAATGAATCATCATCTTCCTTATCATCAGCATCATCACTCATGGGTTAGGTTCGAGGAACTTGTTCCGGCGTCAGCTTCTTAGCGCCATTGTCTGCTGGTCCGACCTACTTCCCTAAACCTTTGGGTACTTATTGCCGAGCTCTTTAAGAATATTTGCTTTGTTGTACCCTGTTTACATTTTCCTTGCGTTTCTAATTATGTGTGACATTTTTTCTGTTATTGCAAATATTTTAAGCTCATTTCTAATATCATTTCTTAATTTCTCCTCTGATTACATCCTTTAACTGAGGAATCTCGTTTCTGACGTCACTATTCGATTTATGTCTTCCTTGTTTGCCATCCACGATTCAGATTTGTAAACAGCAATGGAACAACTAGCGTTTTATAGAACTGCAGAAAAATTTGGAGTAGGAATTAAAATCCACGGAGAAGAAATAAAAACTTTGAGGTTCGCCGATGACATTGTAATTCTGTCAGAGACAGCAAAGGACCTGGAAGAGCAGTTGAGCAGTTGAACAGAATGGACAGTGTCTTGAAAGGAGGATATAAGATGAACATAAAAAAAGCAAAACAAGAATAATGGAATGGAGTCGAATTAAATCAGGTGATGCTGAGGGAATTAGATTGGGAAATGAGACACTTAAAACAGTAGATGAGTTTTGCTATTTGGGCAGCAAAATGACTAATGATGGTCGAAGTAGAGAGGATGTAAAATGTAGACTGGTGATGGCAAGTGAAGCGTTTCTGAATAAGAGATATTTGTTAACATTGAATATAGATTTAGGTGTGAAGAAATCATTTCTCAAAGTATTTGTATGGAGTGTAGCCATGTATGGAAGTGAAACATGGACGTAAACGGTTTAGACAAGAAGAGAATAGAAGCTTTCGAAATGTGATACTACAGAAGAATGCTGAAGATTAGATGGGTAGATCACGTAACTCATGAGGAGGTACTCAATAGAACTGGGGAGAAGAGAAATTGGTGGCACAACTTGACTATAAGAAGGAATCGATTGGTAGGACACGTTCTGAGGCATCAAGGGATCACCAGTTTAGTACTGGACGATGAGTGGAGGGTAAAAAACGTGGAGGGAGGCCCTGAATATACTAAGCAGATTCAGCAGGATGTTGGTTGCAGTAGTTACTCGGAGACGAAGAAGCTTGCACACAATAGATTAGCACGGAGAGCTTTATCAAACTAGTCTTTGGACTGAAGATCACAATATCATAGAACAATAATTACTCTTAGAAAAAGCTATTTTCTCTTTGACTTTTGACGTTTATTATATTTGTGAAAATATTGTTACTGCTTGATATGTTCTCACATAATACGATTCAACGTGATGAGTACAATGTTTACATAAACCTTTACGAGTTAAATACATACTTCCATATTAATATCAGTCACAAACACGTCACATTTTAGCTGCTGAGCGTCAAGCGTCTCCTATAATTTCTTTGTTGCCCTCAAACTTGCATGAACAGCGTGTATACATGCGGTTAGAGTTGCCGTTTTGCTGTCATCTGTTCACTGGTTGAGTTCCGTCACTGACTACCTGCCAATTAAGCCATACGCACATTTCATTGCATTTCACTGATACACGTGTGCAGCCATGGGTAACAGCTGGAAAACAATGTTTATGCAACCCTCAATGTGTTTAATCCACGCTAATCCGTACTTTCAAACCAACATTATAAATTCTAAAGTAACTCTGTCTGTTACGTCTTCATGACTAAACCGCTGAACCGATATCCTGAAATTTGGCATGAGATAGCTTGAATACGAATGAAGATAGTCTACTTTACAGAGTGTGTAATACAAGACATTTATTGATATGGCGAATATTATGCAAATTAAGGAAAGATATTTACTCTTTGAAAATGCTGTTTATTCTAACACTTTTGAACTTTATTATATTTGTGAAAATGCTTTTATTAGTTGATATGTTCTACGTAATATGACTGAATTTAATGAATGCAATGTTTATTCAGATCTCAAAGTGTTTAATCCATATTTCCTTACTAATACTTGTATAGTTAATTGCGAAAGTAGCTCACTCTGTTGCATTTTCACGATTCTACCGTTGAACCGGTTCCGACTGTATTTGGTATGGAGATGCCTTGAAACCTGAGGGAGACAATAAGCTACTTTGGAAAGTTGTACCTTTCTGAGCGTTTTTGACATTTTTTAAATATGGTGGACGTGAGTGGCTTGCAGACGACTATGGCGCGATGGTCGGCGACTATTAGCGTCTGTAGAGAGAGCGAAAATCCAATGATATTGAGCGCGTAGTTTAGGGTACTGAGTTCCTAAACCACTTGGAATAAGTGGAGATTTTTGGTGGAGACACAACAATAAAATCGGACCAGATTTGTAACTATAGCTATAAGCCTCGAGAACGCAAGTCTGATTTAGTGCATAGCTCTAAAGGAGCTCAAGCCGCAAAAGTTACTCCAATCCAGCAAACCTCAGAGCAATCTCATGTCCACCGGAACTTAAATGTAGAACATGAGGTGGCCCAAAGGTGCAGAGACATTAGAACAGCCACAAGCCCAACGCATCTTAAACGCTGTGCGTCCCCCGTTTCTTACACGTTCCAGTACGCTTGAAGACTCACAATGAGAGCGTCATTTAAATGCTTTACGGCAAACAGTGAGTCGTAACCTTACGTATGGAATTTGGAAGGCTTTTGGTGAGCTGCAATTGATTATGATTTATTAACTGACTGTGCTAGTCATAAGTTAGTCATCAAATGGGGATGGATCTAAAATGTAGGCAACATAACAGTTTAAAACGGCAGGGAGAAACGGTATGTGTTGCTCTGAGGGCAAAATCTCACATCCACCACTAGGTGGGTCAGAGGAACCACTAAAACTCTATTTCAGCTCGAATGTAATGAACAGACGCATTTTTAAATACCAAGGTTGGAACTTAAATAGTGGCAACTAGTTATTCACAACCAATACAAAAGAGTTACATGTTTGCACCTGTTTCTTTCCTTGAAAGTAATCACCAGCGTTGTGTAAAGTACGTTGCTAGCGATGTGGACGGCGTAGTTTACCGTTAGCAGAGCTTGTTCTGTGGATGAGGCGAATGGAGCCGTCTACTGCCTGTCGAATCTCTGAAACAGTTCTGAAGCGAATGCCACGAAGTGGTTCCTTCATCTTCGGAATCAAATCAAAGTCACAACGACTTATGTCCGGGGAGTATGGTGGATGGTACAGTACTTCCCAGGCCGCTCGACACACCAGAGCAGCCACAGCTTGTGCTGTATGCGCTCGCGCGTTGTTGTGCAAAATGATGGGTGGGTTGCCCAGAAAGTGCCGCCGCTTCTTTCCCAAAGCGGGTCGGAGGTTATGTTCCAAAAACGAACAGTAATACTGTGTATTGACGGTATGCCGTGGAGGAACGTAATGCGTTAGGATAACACCATCACAGTCGTACACGATAATCACCATAACTTTAGACCGCCCCATTCGCACCATCAATAGAACAGATTCTGCTAACGGCATACTACGCCTTCCACATCGCTGGCAATGGGTTCTACACAACGCATTGAAGGACAGTAACAGGTGCAAACGTGAAAATCTTTTGTATCGGTTGCGAATAATTAGAAAATATAATACATGCTACCAGATTCGACGCACAGCAAAATAATAAAAACAAATTTGTTATGTACCTACATACCGGCACTGCATACATTTTTTGTACGTACGTCTCTACATCACTACACAGGGTGGTCCATTCATTGTGACTGGGCCAAATATCTCATGAAATAAGGGTCAAACGAAAAAACTACAAAGAACGAAACTTGTCTAGCATGAAGGGGGAAACCAGATGACGCTATGGTTGGCCCGCTAGATGGCGCTGCTATAGGCCAAACGGATATCAAGTGCGTTTTTTAAAAATAGGAACCCCCATTTTTATTACATATTCGTGTAGTACATAAAGAAATATGAATGTTTTAGCTGGGCCACTTTTTTCGCTTTGTGACAGATGGCGCTGTAATAGTCACAAACATATGGCTCACAATTTTAGACGGACGGTTAGTAACAGGTAGGTTTTTTAAATTAAAATACAGATAGTAGGTACGTTTGAACATTTTATTTCGGTTGTTCCAATGTGATACATGTACCTTTGTGAACTTATCATTTCTGAGAACGCATGCTGTTACAGCGTGATTACCTGTAAATACCACGTTAATACAATAAATGCTCAAAATGATGTCCGTCAACCTCAATGCATTTGGCAATACGTGTAACGGCATTCCTCTCAACAGCGAGTAGTTCGCCTTCCCTAATGTTCGCACATGCATTGACAATGCGCTGACGCATGTTGTCAGGCGTTGTCGGTGGATCACGATAGCAAACATCCTTTAACTTTCCCCACAGAAAGAAATCCGGGGACGTTAGATCCGGTGAACGTGCGGGCCATGGTATGGTGCTTCGACGACGAATTCACCTGTCATGAAATATGCTATTCAATACCGCTTCAACCGCACGCGAGCTATGTGCCAACTATCCATCATGTTGGAAGTACATCGCTATTCTGCCATGCAGTAAAATATCTTGCAGTAACATCGGTAGAACATTACGTAGGAAATCAGCATACATTGCACTATTTAGATTCCCATCGATAAAATGGGGACCAATTATCCTTCCACCCATAACGCCGCACCATACATTAACCCGCCAAGGTCTCTGATGTTCCACTTGTCGCAGCCATCGTGGATTTTCCGTTGCCCAATAGTGTGTATTATGCCGGTTTACGTTACCACTGTTGGTGAATGACGCTTCGTCGCTAAACAGAACGCGTGCAAAAAATCTGTCATCGTCCCGTAATTTCTCTTGTGTCCAGTGGCAGTACTGTACACGGCGTTCAAAGTCGTCGCCATGCAATTCCTGGTGCATAGAAATATGGTACGGGTGCAATCGATGTTGATGTAGCATTCTCAACACCGACGTTTTTGAGATTCCCGATTCTCGCGCAATTTGTCTGCTACTGATGTGCGGATTAGCCGCGACAGCAGCTAAAACACCTACTTTGGCAACATCATTTGTTGCAGGTCGTAGTTGACGTTTCACATGTGGCTCATCACTTCCTGTTTCCTTAAATAACGTAACTATCCGGCGAACGGTCCGGACACTTGGATTATGTCGTCCAGGATACCGAGCAGCATACATAGCACACGCCCGTTGGGCATTTTGATCACAATAGCCATACATCAATACGATATCGACTTTTTCCGCAATTGGTAAACGGTCCATTTTGACATGGGTAATGTATCACGAAGCAAATACCGTCCGCACTGGCGGAATGTTACGTGATACCACGTACTTATACGTTTGTGACTATTACATCCGTTTGACTTATGGCAGCGCTATCTAGCGGGCCAACCATAGCGCCATCTGGTTTCCTCCTTCAAGCTGGACGAGTTTCGTTCTTTGTAGTTTTTTCGTGTGATATTTGGCCCGGTCACTATTAATCTCGTAAAATTACTAGCTTATATACTCAGCATCGCTCATCATAACAATGATATGCGAGTGAAGCAGCTGATAACAGTTTATAAATGAATCGAATGAAATTGGGGAAAGACTGCAAACTTGTTTATCCCCATGTTTAGTTATAATGTCATTCTTACTTATTTCGTCCCGTGTTTTTATTACAAATTTAATGCCATTGTATAACTTTTTATGTCCTGTGTCAAGTTCTGCAAAATTCAATTTTCTTTTCCTGTTTAATCTGTCAATAAAAATAGTTTAATATAATAATAAATTATTGAAGTACAATAAAATATAAAAAAAATGCTTTAATTTAAAGTGAATAATAAACTCTTTACATCAGTGCTGAATACAGCGCTTAGGTATAGCTTTCTTGGAATTTCCACTCCAAGAAGTGGACCATTTTAAAAGCTTTTGACAGCAAATTTGAAAAGTACGTATGTCATGCAATTGATGTAAGAACTCTAATATCAACAAACTCTAATAGCCTTGAAAATGTCATATTTCACACATTATAAAATCATAGCGTTGTGCCATGATTTAGTGGCACACGGCACATTGGAAGTCCTGCCCCACTCTCTGGTGCCAGAGAGCTCGCCAAACCTCAAAGTAATCTGGTGCAACGCCATCGTAAGGCGATGAGCAGCTGTGAATGACAACAGGAAGGAGTCTGGTATGTGAAAGTGAAGCGGCAACAACTTGTAACAAACGCTGGGGGCTGCGGGTTAGCTGCAGCAACAGGACAAGGCTTCGAGAGTGGCGTCGGGCCATGGATGGTGCTCCGTCCGGTCTTGTTTACTTCCTGGAGTAGTTGGTTCTCAGAGCTGACCGGCGAACAGCGCCAGCACCAAGTCTCGTAGCAGACACCTGGGAAGACGAGTCGTGGCAGCGAGCTGACGACACAAGCGAGAGCCATTGTAGGCAAGGAGGATGGACCAGCTGGTTTGTTTGGCGGTCTGGTAGCTGCTCGGGCACGACAGCAGCGAAGCTGCGAACTCTGGCAGAAGTGGAGCGGTGGGTTCTGGTAGCGGCGCCTGGAGAGACGAGTGGCGGTTGGCTACTACGAGGTGCATTCAAATTCTAAGGCCTCCGTTTTTTTTCTCCGGACTGGAAAGAGATAGAAACATGCGCATTGTTTTAAAATGAGGCCGCGTTCATTGTCAATACGTCCCAGAGATGTTAGCACCGTACGGCAGATGGAATTTTACCGCCAGCGGCGAGAAGGAGAACTGTTTTAAATACTTAAAATGGTGACGTTTTCCTTACTTGAACAGCGTGCAATCATTCATTTTCTGAATTTGCGTGGTGTGAAACCAATTGAAATTCATCGACAGTTGAAGGAGACATGTGGTGATGGAGTTATGGATGTGTCGAAAGTGCGTTCGTGGGTGCGACAGTTTAATGAAGGCAGTGACAACAAACCGAAACAACCTCGGGCTCGCACAATCCGGTCTGACGACATGATCGAGAAAGTGGAGAGAATTGTTTTGGGGGATCGTCGAATGACTGTTGAACAGATCGCCTCCACAGTTGGCATTTCTGTGGGTTCTGTGCACACAATCCTGCATGACGACCTGAAAATGCGAAAAGTGTCATCCAGGTGGGTGCCATGAATGCTGACGGACGACCACATGGCTGCCCGTGTGGCATGTTGCCAAGCAATATTGACGCGCAACGACAGCACGAATGGGACTTTCTTTTCGTCGGTTGTGACAATGGATGAGACGTGGATGCCATTTTTCAATCCAGAAACAAAGCGCCAGTCAGCTCAATGGAAGCACACAGATTCACCGCCACCAAAAAAATTTCTGGTAACCGCCAGTGCTGAAAAAATGATGGTGTCCATGTTCTGGGACAGCGAGGGCGTAATCCTTACCCATTGCGTTCCAAAGGGCACTACGGTAACAGGTGCATCCTGCGAAAATGTTTTGAAGAACAAATTCGTTCCTGCACACTCTCCGTGGCCGCACATTCACCAGCCGTGCTGGTATTGCCTCAGCGATTTTCCAGTGGTCAAAACAGACTCCTAAAGCAGCCTTCGCTACTGCCATGGAATCATGGCGTCAGCGTTGTGAAAAATGTTTACGTCTGCAGGGCGATTACGTCGATAAGTAACGCCAGTTTCATCGATTTCGGGTGAGTAGTTAATTAGAAAAAAAAAATCGGTGGCCTTAGAACTTGAATGCACGTCGTAGCAGCTGGTGGTAGGGGCTCCGTAAATGTGAAGGATGGGAGAGCTGCTGTTATCATGGGAAGTGAAATCTGACAGAGAGGCTGAAGATGTAAGTCCGTCTGCGGAGAGCTACCGAGGAAGGACAGCAAGGAAGCAGCAAATAGGGATGTGGGCAGCACTGACACATTTGAAAGTTCACGTGGCCAGCAGCGGGGCAGCTTGGTGGAGTCTGGGCTTGAGCCAGTAGCTAACGGATCTAGTTATCAGCGCGCAGACATGGGCCTCTGTCCCAGGTGGGCACATGCTGACTGACATCTTGGATCCAGTCCGTGGCAGATATGGGTTGCTGTTCCAGATGGGCACATGCTGACTGGCATCTTGAATCCAGTCCGTGCTGTTGAAGCACAAGTGGATACTTACCAGTGGTGTGTGCTCTTGAGCAGGGGAGCCAAAGAAGAGTGTCGTGCCAGTGATGCGTGACGGAATCAGTTTTCAGTCACCTGAATTCTGCTTGTGATTCACCTTCAAGTTGTGCTAGCAGTGTTCAGTGCTTTGCTGTTTCCTGTTGTCCTAACAGCGGGGAATTGCGAAACATAAACGAGTTTGGCTGATGTTCGCTTTGGTTGTTGAAGATTCATGTGAATTAGTCTCTTGGAATGTGCTCTTACAATAGTGTTAGGTTGTATTTAAATGACTGATCTTTTTATATCTAATCAGCAGGCCTAAGTTTTGACTTTTCCTGACCTGTCTATCTTGTCTTTACTCCAGCTGAGTATAGGTCTTTTTCTGTATTAAGTTGTCCATTTCCTTGTGTCTCTAGATGACTGACAAAACTGATATTAGTTTTAGATGTTTTTGTGCCGGTGTATTCTATCTGTGAATTGTATCCTGAAGTTGTGGCCATCTACCTTACTCCATTACAATTAGTCACCTCTATAGAAACTATTACAAGCGTCATTTAGTACTGTGTGATTCCGCCCCTGGACTTCACAACCGGCTGTATTTGGTTACGAAATGAGTCCACAAGGTTGTGCAACTACGTCGCATCATGGTTAAGCCACTCACTGAGGATTTGGTCGCGCAGTTTCACCAAATTGCAGGGACTCTGATGTCGGTGTTTTACCCGCTTTGCCAACATGTTCCACAGATTTTCTATGTGGTTCAAGCCAGGTGATTTTGCAGGCCAGTCGACATATAATAAAGTGGGGGAAGACTTTAGAAAACCAGTCACATATTCTTCCAATCCGATGAACTTTGCTGATGTCTTCTTGAAAAAGAGGGCATCAATAGCATACACATCATGCAGAAACTGACTGAAAGGCAACACTTGATCATCCACAATGTTAAAATAAACAACGCTGGTCTACGTTAATGGTCACTTCAGTGAGTGGTCTCATTTCATGATAAGCAAACCATCCGCGAAGTATTGAAGACTGAGCTTCGGCTTGGACTTGACGTTGCACACTTTCAGGATGAAATATCTCATTTGACCCCGATGCACTTGACGATGTGCGTCATTTGAATATAGGCAAAAAAATGATTCGTTACACTACATTATGCTCAACCAGTCAGCCATGCCCACGATTTCCAGCCCGTTGAAGACGCACAGACATCTACATCTACATCTACATCTACATTTATACTCCGCAAGCCACCCAACGGTGTGTGGCGGAGGGCACTTTACGTGCCACTGTCATTATCTCCCTTTTCTGTTCCAGTCGCGTATGGTTCGCGGGAAGAACGACTGTCTGAAAGCCTCTGTGCGCGCTCTAATCTCTCTAATTTTACATTCGTGATCTCCTCGGGAGGTATAAGTAGGGGGAAGCAATATATTCGGTACCTCATCCAGAAACGCACCCTCTCGAAACCTGGCGAGCAAGCTACACCGCGATGCAGAGCGCCTCTCTTGCAGAGTCTGCCACTTGAGTTTGTTAAACATCTCCGTAACGCTATCACGGTTACCAAATAACCCTGTGACGAAACGCGCCGCTCTTCTTTGGATCTTCTCTATCTCCTCCGTCAACCCGATCTGGTACGGATCCCACACTGATGAGCAATACTCAAGTATAGGTCGAACGAGTGTTTTGTAAGCCACCTCCTTTGTTGATGGACTACATTTTCTAAGGACTCTCCCAATGAATCTCAACCTGGTACCCGCCTTACCAACAGTTAATTTTATATGATCATTCCACTTCAAATCGTTCCGCACGCATACTCCCAGATATTTTACAGAAGTAACTGCTACCAGTGTTTGTTCCGCTATCATATAATCATACAATAAAGGATCCTTCTTTCTATGTATTCGCAATACATTACATTTGTCTATGTTAAGGGTCAGTTGCCACTCCCTGCACCAAGAGCCTATCCGCTGCAGATCTTCCTGCATTTCGCTACAATTTTCTAATGCTGCAACTTCTCTGTATACTACAGCATCATCCGCGAAAAGCCGCATGGAACTTCCGACACTATCTACTAGGTCATTTATATATATTGTGAAAAGCAATGGTCCCATAACACTCCCCTGTGGCACGCCAGAGGTTACTTTAATGTCTGTAGACGTCTCTCCGTTGATAACAACATGCTGTGTTCTGTTTGCTAAAAACTCTTCAATCCAGCCACACAGCTGGTCTGATATTCCGTAGGCTCTTACCTTGTTTATCAGGCGACAGTGCGGAACTGTATCGAACGCCTTCCGGAAGTCAAGAAAAATAGCATCTACCTGGGAGCCTGTATCTAATATTTTCTGGGTCTCATGAACAAATAAAGCGAGTTGGGTTTCACACGATCGCTGTTTCCGGAATCCATGTTGATTCCTACATAGTAGATTCTGAGTTTCCAAAAACGACATGATACTCGAGCAAAACACATGTTCTAAAATTCTACAACAGATCGACGTCAGAGATAAAGGTCTATAGTTTTGCGCATCTGCTCGACGACCCTTCTTGAAGACTGGGACTACCTGTGCTCTTTTCCAATCATTTGGAACCTTCTGTTCCTCTAGAGACTTGCGGTACACGGCTGTTAGAAGGGGGGCAAGTTCTTTCGAGTACTCTGTGTAGAATCGAATTGGTATCCCGTCAGGTCCAGTGGACTTTCCTCTGTTGAGTGATTCCAGTTGCTTTTCTATTCCTTGGACACTTATTTCGATGTCAGCCATTTTTTCGTTGGTGCGAGGATTTAGAGAAGGAACTGCAGTGCGGTCTTCCTCTGTGAAACAGCTTTGGAAAAAGGTGTTTAGTATTTCAGCTTTACGCTTGTCATCCTCTGTTTCAATGCCATCATCATCCCGGAGTGTCTGGACATGATGTTTCGAGCCACTTACTGATTTAACGTAAGACCAGAACTTCCTAGGATTTTCTGTCATGTCGGTACCTAGTATTTTACTTTCGAATTCACTGAACGCTTCACGCATAGCCCTCCTTACGCTAACTTTGACATCATTTAGCTTCTGTTTGTCTGAGAGGTTTTGGCTGCGTTTAAACTTGGAGTGAAGCTCTCTTTGCTTTCGCAGTAGTTTCCTAACTTTGTTGTTGTACCACGGTGGGTTTTTCCCGTCCCTCACAGTTTTACTCGGCACGTACCTGTCTAAAACGCATTTTACGATTGCCTTGAACTTTTTCCATAAACACTTAACATTGTCAGTGTCGGAACAGAAATTTTCGTTTTGATCTGTTAGGTAGTCTGAAATCTGCCTTCTATTACTCTTGCTAAACAGATAAACCTTCCTCCCTTTTTTTATATTCCTATTAACTTCCATATTCAGGGATGCTGCAACGGCCTTATGATCACTGATTCCCTGTTCTGCACTTACAGAGTCGAAAAGTTCGGGTCTGTTTGTTATCAGTAGGTCCAAGATGTTATCTCCACGAGTCGGTTCTCTGTTTAATTGCTCGAGGTAATTTTCGAATAGTGCACTCAGTATAATGTCACTCGATGCTCTGTCCCTACCACCCGTCCTAAACATCTGAGTGTCCCAGTCTATATCTGGTAAATTGAAATCTCCACCTAAGACCATAACGTGCTGAGAAAATTTATGTGAAATGTATTCCAAATTTTCTCTCAGTTGTTCTGCCACTAATGCTGCTGAGTCGGGGGGTCGGTAAAAGGAGCCAATTATTAACCTAGCTCGGTTGTTGAGTGTAACCTCCACCCATAATAATTCACAGGAACTATCCACTTCTACTTCACTACAGGATAAACTACTACTAACAGCGACAAACACTCCACCACCGGTTGCATGCAATCTATCCTTTCTAAACACCGCCTGTGCCTTTGTAAAAATTTCGGCAGAATTTATCTCTGGCTTCAGCCAGCTTTCTGTACCTATAACGATTTCAGCTTCGGTGCTTTGTATCAGCGCTTGAAGTTCTGGTACTTTACCAACGCAGCTTCGACAGTTTACAATTACAATACCGATTGCTGCTTGGTCCCCGCATGTCCTGACTTTGCCCCGCACCCGTTGGGGCTGTTGCCCTTTCTGCACTTGCCCGAGGCCATCTAACCTAAAAAAACCGCCCAGCCCACGCCACACAACCCCTGCTACCCGTGTGGCCTCTTGTTGCGTGTAGTGGACTCCTGACCTATCCAGCGGAACCCGAAACCCCACCACCCTATGGCGCAAGTCGAGGAATCTGCAGCCCACACGGTCGCAGAACCGTCTCAGCCTCTGATTCAGACCCTCCACTCGGCTCTGTACCAAAGGTCCGCAGTCAGTCCTGTCGACGATGCTGCAGATGGTGAGCTCTGCTTTCATCCCGCTAGCGAGACTGGCAGTCTTCACCAAATCAGATAGCCGCCGGAAGCCAGAGAGGATTTCCTCCGATCCATAGCGACACACATCATTGGTGCCGATATGAGCGACCACCTGCAGATGGGTGCACCCTGTACCCTTCATGGCATCCGGAAGGACCCTTTCCACATCTGGAATGACTCCCCCCGGTATGCACACGGAGTGCACTGCCATATCCCTAAGGGGCCCCATTACGCGCCTGACGTTGGAGCTCCCAACTACCAGTAAGCCCACCCTCTGCGACTGCCCGGATCTTGCAGACTGAGGGGCAACCTCTGGAACAGGACAAGCAGCCATGTCAGGCCGAAGATCAGTATCAGCCTGAGACAGAGCCTGAAACCGGTTCGTCAGACAAACTGGAGAGGCCTTCCGTTCAGCCCTCCGGAATGTCTTTCGCCCCCTGCCACACCTTGAGACGACCTCCCACTCTACCACAGGTGAGGGATCAGCCTCAATGCGGGCAGTATCCCGGGCAACCACAGTCTTAGTCCGATCGGGGGATGCGTGGGACGAGCTGGCCGTCCCCGACAAACCCCCATCCGGACCCCCACAGTGATGCCCATTGGCAACAGCCTCAAGCTGTGTGACCGAAGCCAACACTGCCTGAAGCTGGGAGCGAAGGGATGCCAACTCAGCCTGCATCCGAACACAGCAGTTGCAGTCCCTATCCATGCTAAAAACTGTTGTGCAAAGAACGTCTGAACTAATCTACAGAGAGCGCAAACAGAACGACACAAAATTGAAACGGTTATTAAAATACAAGATTGCCTAGTAAATGCAGTAATGCTGCCACTTGTGCGCTGCTGACACACTGCTCGGCGGGGAAGGAGACTACGCGATTTAACACTATTCGAGTACTAAAACGCGATGCTACAACTCTCAAATACTATAATACGCCCGAAATTTATGAATTAAACAATGCAAGTACCAAAAATACGCAAAGAAATTAAGAATTAAACTATGTAACAAATGAGTGAGCCAGGAGTATACGACTTGCTGCTGCAGCTGCTTATCCAACGGCGGCAGGGAGCACACTGACTGTGACCAACCGACACTGGCCGTTCAAAACAAAAACAGATGACAGACGACTACGCGAATTTACACTATTCAGGTACTAAAACGCGATGCTACAACTCTCAAATACTATAATACGCCCGAAATTTATGAATTAAACAATGCAAGTACCAAAAACACGCAAAGAAATTAAGAATTAAACTATGTAACAAATGAGTTAGCTAGGAGTATACGACTTGCTGCTGCAGCTGCTTATCCAACGGCGGCAGGGAGCACACTGACTGTGACCAACCGACACTGGCCGTTCAAAACAAAAACAGATGACAGACGACTACGCGAATTTACAATATTCAGGTACTAAAACGCGATGCTACAACTCTCAAATACTATAATACGCCCGAAATTTATGAATTAAACAATGCAAGTATCAAAAATACGCAAAGAAATTAAGAATTAAACTATGTAACAAATGAATGAGCTAGGAGTATACGACTTGCTGCTGCGGCTGCTTATCCAACGGCGGCAGGGAGCACACTCACTCAGACTGTGTGAACAATGGCGTGCGGAGCGACCGATCCCAAATTTTCATTACATGCAGTTCCCAAACAATGTTCTGCAGCCGACGCGTGGAGATAGACCTTCATCCACTGCCTGCAGCAATTACCGTCGGGTTTGGAAGCCATTTTGATTCACAAGCCGTGAAAAGCCTCTGCGGTCCGTTTCAGTCAGGATCTTTTTCCAGCCACATTTCTGAACAGCCACCTGAGTTACACCACTCCTTGTACAGGGTGTTTCAAAAATGACCGGTATATTTGAAACGGCAATAAAAACTAAACGAGCAGCGATAGAAATGCACCGTTTGTTGCAATATGCTTGGGACAACAGTACATTTTCAGGCGGACAAACTTTCGAAATTACAGTAGTTACAATTTTCAACAACAGATGGCGCTGCAAGTGATATGAAAGATATAGAAGACAACGCAGTCTGTGGGTGCGCCATTCTGTACGTCGTCTTTCTGCTGTAAGCGTGTGCTGTCCACAACGTGCAAGTGTGCTGTAGACAACATGGTTTATTCCTTAGAACAGAGGATTTTTCTGGTGTTGGAATTCCACCGCCTACAACACAGTGTTGTTGCAACAAGACGAAGTTTTCAACGGAGGTTTAATGTAACCAAAGGACCGAAAAGCGATACAATAAAGGATCTGTTTGAAAAATTTCAACGGACTGGGAACGTGACGGATGAACGTGCTGGAAAGGTAGGGCGACCGCATACGGCAACCACAGAGGGCAATGCGCAGCTAGTGCAGCAGGTGATCCAACAGCGGCCTCGGGTTTCCGTTCGCCGTGTTGCAGCTGCGGTCCAAATGACGCCAACGTCCACGTATCGTCTCATGCGCCAGAGTTTACACCTCTATCCATACAAAATTCAAACGCGGCAACCCCTCAGCGCCGCTACCATTGCTGCACGAGAGACATTCGCTAACGATATAGTGCACAGGATTGATAACGGCGATATGCATGTGGGAAGCATTTGGTTTACTGAAGAAGCTTATTTTTACCTGGACGGCTTCGTCAATAAACAGGACTGGCGCATATGGGGAACCGAAAAGCCCCATGTTGCACTTCCATCGTCCTCAAAAAGTACTGGTCTGGGCCGACATTTCTTCCAAAGGAATCATTGGCCCATTTTTAAGATCCGAAACGATTACTGCATCACGCTATCTGGACATTCTTCGTGAATTTGTGGCGGTACAAACTGCCTTAGACGACACTGCGAACACCTCGTGGTTTATGCAAGATGGTGCCCGGCCACATCGCACGGCCGACGTCTTTAATTTCCTGAATGAATATTTCGATGATCGTGTGATTGCTTTGGGCTATCCGAAACATACAGGAGGCGGCGTGGATTGGCCTCCCTATTCGCCAGACTTGAACCCCTGTGACTTCTTTCTGTGGGGACACTTGAAAGACCAGGTGTACCGCCAGAATCCAGAAACAATTGAACAGCTGAAGCAGTACATCTCATCTGCATGTGAAGCCATTCCGCCAGACACGTTGTCATAGGTTTCGGGTAATTTCATTCAGAGACTACGCCATATTATTGCTATGCATGGTGGATATGTGGAAAATATCGTACTATAGAGTTTCCCAGACCGCAGCGCCATCTGTTGTTGAAAATTGTAACTACTGTAATTTCGAAAGTTTGTCTGCCTGAAAATGTACTGTTGTCCCAAGCATATTGCAACAAACGGTGTATTTCTATCGCTGCTCGTTTAGTTTTTATTGCCGTTTCAAATATACCGGTCATTTTTGAAACACCCTGTAAGTACGTTGAACACACTACCGTCAAACACCAACAAATTCAGCAACTTCACACACCTTATGACCATGGGCACGGCCGAATACTATTGCTCCGTTCTGCCACTCCGTTAGATTAGATCAGATTAGATTAATACTAGTTCCATGGATCATGAATACGATATTTCGTAATGATGTGGAACAAGTCAAATTTTCCAATACATGACATAATTAAGTTAATTTAAGAACATACTTAAGTTAATATAACAACTTTTTCATTTTTTTGTGTTTTTTATTTTTATTTTTTTATTTTTTTAATATTTCTTTTGCTTTTTTCTTGTTTTTTTTTTAATTTATATCTAAAAATTCCTCTATGGAGTAGAAGGAGTTGTCATTCAGAAATTCTTTTAATTTCTTCTTAAATACTTGTTGGTTATCTGTCAGACTTTTGATACTATTTGGTAAGTGACCAAAGACTTTAGTGCCAGTATAATTCACCCCTTTCTGTGCCAAAGTTAGATTTAATCTTGAATAGTGAAGATCATCCTTTCTCCTAGTATTGTAGTTATGTACACTGCTATTACTTTTGAATTGGGTTTGGTTGTTAACAACAAATTTCATAAGAGAGTATATATACTGAGAAGCTACTGTGAATATCCCTAGATCCTTAAATAAATGTCTACAGGATGATCTTGGGTGGACTCCAGCTATTATTCTGATTACACGCTTTTGTGCAATAAATACTTTATTCCTCAGTGATGAATTACCCCAAAATATGATGCCATATGAAAGCAACGAGTGAAAATAGGCGTAGTAAGCTAATTTACTAAGATGTTTATCACCAAAATTTGCAATGACCCTTATTGCATAAGTAGCTGAACTCAAACGTTTCAGCAGATCATCAATGTGTTTCTTCCAATTTCATCTCTCATCAATGGCCACACCTAAAAATTTGGAATATTCTACCTAAGCTATATGCTTCTGATTAAGGTCTATATTTATTAATGGCTTCATACCATTCACTGTACGGAACTGTATGTACTGTGTCTTATCAAAATTCAGTGAGAGTCCGTTTACAAGGAACCACTTGGTAATTTTCTGAAAGACAGTATTGACAATTTCATCAGTGAATTCTTGTTTGTCAGGTGTGATTACTATACTTGTATCATCAGCAAAGAGAACTAACTTTGCCTCTTCATGAATATAGAATGGCAAGTCATTAATATACACTCCTGGAAATGGAAAAAGAACACATTGACACCGGTGTGTCAGACCCACCATACTTGCTCCGGACACTGCGAGAAGGCTGAACAAGCAACGATCACACGCACGGCACAGCGGACACACCAGGAACCGCGGTGTTGGCCGTCGAATGGCGCTAGCTGCGCAGCATTTGTGCACCGCCGCCGTCAGTGTCAGCCAGTTTGCCGTGGCATACGGAGCTCCATCGCAGTCTTTAACACTGGTAGCATGCCGCGACAGCGTGGACGTGAACCGTATGTGCAGTTGACGGACTTTGAGCGAGGGCGTATAGTGGGCATGCGGGAGGCCGGGTGGACGTACCGCCGAATTGCTCAACACGTGGGGCGTGAGGTCTCCACAGTACATCGATGTTGTCGCCAGTGGTCGGCGGAAGGTGCACGTGCCCGTCGACCTGGGACCGGACCGCAGCGACGCACGGATGCACGCCAAGACCGTAGGATCCTACGCAGTGCCGTAGGGGACCGCACCGCCACTTCCCAGCAAATTAGGGACACTGTTGCTCCTGGGGTATCGGCGAGGACCATTCGCAACCGTCTCCATGAAGCTGGGCTACGGTCCCGCACACCGTTAGGCCGTCTTCCGCTCACGCCCCAACATCGTGCAGCCCGCCTCCAGTGGTGTCGCGACAGGCGTGAATGGAGGGACGAATGGAGACGTGTCGTCTTCAGCGATGAGAGTGGCTTCTGCCTTGGTGCCAATGATGGTCGTATGCGTGTTTGGCGCCGTGCAGGTGAGCGCCACAATCAGGACTGCATACGACCGAGGCACACAGAGCCAACACCCGGCATCATGGTGTGGGGAGCGATCTCCTACACTGGCCGTACACCACTGGTGATCGTCGAGGGGACACTGAATAGTGCACGGTACATCCAAACCGTCATCGAACCCATCGTTCTACTGGACTGGATGAAGCGTCGTCTCACGCGGTCTGCACGTCCAGCACGAACGCTGGTCCAACTGAGGCGCCAGGTGGAAATGGCATGGCAAGCCGTTCCACAGGACTACATCCAGCATCTCTACGATCGTCTCCATGGGAGAATAGCAGCCTGCATTGCTGCGAAAGGTGGATATACACTGTACTAGTGCCGACATTGTGCATGCTCTGTTGGCTGTGTCTGTGTGCCTGTGGTTCTGTCAGTGTGATCATGTGATGTATCTGACCCCAGGAATGTGTCAATAAAGTTTCCCCTTCCTGGGACAATGAATTCACGGTGTTCTTATTTCAATTTCCAGGAGTGTATATTAAGAACAATAAAGGACCCAAGACTGACCCTTGGGGAACCCCATTCTTGATGGTTCCCCAGTTTGAGGAATGTGCTGATCTTTGCATATTATGAGAAATACTTATTTCAACTTCCTGCACTTTTCACGTCTGCGTGCAATATCCGCTTGAAACGTGTCTGTCTCACTGATCTCTACTGCCTTATGCCTATACATAGGCAGTGCGCGTGCGGTTGAGTTTGTGATTCGAACGCTGCCCCATCTGTAAGAGCTTGACGACTCATCTGTGCGAGCTTGGTCGCCTCCAGTTTCTATAGTTAATTCTCTGTAGACTTGTTCATTAACTTTATACACTACCGTTCTTGTAAACTTTCATTTATTTTAAGGACCAAGAATTTGGCCGAGTTGACCTTTTTGTGTTAGATATTATGTTCATGATTATTTCTTAGATAGGAGTGTAAGTGCTTTTTCCTTACATTTTTAACACGCCCATGCTTTCTGATTTGCAAGACTGTGTTGTTAATCTACATCTACATCTACATGGATGCTCTGCAAATAACACTTAAGTGTCTGGCATAGGGTTCATCGAATCACATTCACAATAATTCTCTATTATTCCAATCTCGAAAGGCGCGCGGAGAAACGAATACCTATATCTTTCGGTGCGAGCTCTGATTTCCCTTGTGATGATCGTTTCTACCTATGTAGGTCGGCATCAAAAAAATATTTTCGCATTCGGAGGAGAAAGATGGGGATTGGAATTTCGTGAGAAGATTGCGCCGCAACGAAAAAACCTTTCTTTTAATAATGTCCAGCCCAAATCCTGTATAGTGTCAGTGACACTCTGTCCCCTATTTTTCGGTAATACAAAACGTGGTGCTCTTTTTTGAACTCTCTGGATATACTCCGTTAATCCTATCTGGTAAGGATCCCAGATCGCGCAGCTGTACTCCAAAAGAGGACGCACAAGCGTAGTGTAGGCAGTCTCCTTAGTAGATCTGTTACATTTTCTAAGTGTTCTGCCAACAAAAGGCAGTCTTTTGTTTGTCTACCCCACAACATTTTCTATGTTTTTTTTCCAATTTCAGTTGTTCGTGATTGTAATGTAAAGGTATTTAGTTGAATTTACGGCCTTCAGATTTGTTTGGTTTATCGTGTAACCTGAGTTTAATGAATTCCTTTTAGCAGTCATGTGGATGACCTCACGCATTTCATTATTTAGGATCAATTGTCAGTTTTCGCATAGTACAGATATCTAAATCGTTTTTCAATTTGTTTTTATCTTCTGATGATTTTACTAGACGATAAACGATGGCATCATATGCCAAAAGCCTAAGACGGCTGCTCAGATTGTCTCCTAAATTGTTTACATGGATAAGGAACAGCATAGGGCCTGTATCACTACCTTGGGTAAACAAGGAATCACTTCGGTTTTACTCAATGACTTCCCGTCAATTGCTACGAATTGTGACCTCTCTGATAGGAAATCACGAAGCCAGTCACATAATTGAGACGATGATCCATAAACACGCAATCGCACTACAAGCCGCTTGTGAGGTACAGTATCAAAAGCCTTCCGCAAATCTAGAAATACAGAATCAATTTGAAATCCCTTGCCAATAACACTCAACACTTGGTGCGAGTAAACAGCATGTTTTGTTTTAAAATTACGATGTTCTCTAAATACTCGTACTTGTCGACTGTGTGCAATAGACCGATTTCTTCGGGGTAATTCATAATGTTCGAACACAATATATGTTCCAGAATCCTGTTACATGTCCACATTAATGTATGGGTCTGTAATTTAGTGGATTATTCCTATTACCTTTCTTGATTATTGGTGTGACTTGTACACTTTCCAGTCTTTGGGTGCGGATCTTTCGTTCTAGCGAACGGTTGTATATGATTGATAAGTAAGGAGCTATTGCATCAGTATACTCTTGAAGGAGCCTAACTGGTATACAGTCTTGGCCGAGCGGTTCTAGGCGCTACAGTCTGGAACCGCGCGACCACTACGCTCGCAGGTTCGAATCCTGCCTCGGGCATGGATGTGTGTGATGTCCTTAGGTTAGTTAGGTTTAAGTAGTTCTAAGTTCTAGGGGATTGAAGACCTCAGAAGTAAAGTCCCATAGTGCTCATAGCCATTTGAACCATTTAAGTTGCTTGACTACTCCGAGGGTATCTACTTCTTAGTTACTCAAATTAGCTGCCTTTTGTGATTCGAATTCGGGAATATTTACTTTGGCTTCTTTGGTGAAGGTATTTAGAAAGGCTGTGTTTAGTAACTATACTTTGGCGGCAGTGTTTTAAACCTGAGTGTGTTGCAGACGCCACTAACCACTCCCATCCTTCACTAAGTCACACTGTGCACACACCATTGTCCGTACTTCTTAGAACTACGGTAGAGAGAGAAAATGTCTGTAGACTACGTTTACATGAGCGTGTAAATGAGTGGAATGCTGTTTGCTTGGTTGATTTTGGGAAGGGGACCAGACAGGGAGATCATCGATCCTATCACTTTAGGGAAAGAAGTCGGCAGTGCCCTTTCAAAGGACCCTTACCGATATCTGCCGAAAGCGATTTAGGGAAATCACGGAAAACCTAAATCAGGATGGCCGGACGCTGGTTTCAACCGTCGTCCTCCCGAATGCGAGTCCAGTGTGCTAACCACTGCGCCATCTCGCTCGGTGAATGCTGTTGCTTTCATTCAGTTCCACCTCCGTTCACAAGTCAGTTTTTCTGTTACATTTATGCTTAGAAGAGACTTTGTGTCTTGTCTTGTTCAAGTTTCATTCTGTGTCTAGCCTCTGTCTTAGCAACATCGTAGCAGAAGCAACGCTCAAGCTGACTACGAGCGTGTGTGTTTGTGGTGCTTAGTGATACATCACTATCGGACGATAATAACCTTCGTCAGCACAAATAGAGTAGCATTCTAACAAACTAAGAAAAGAGAAAACGGCGTGAACATGTGACAGAGTCTTAGGCCACATTTTGGAAACTGAGAGCTGTGGACAGGTACTGAACGAATTTGCAAAGGAAAATTTATTATCAACGTCGGGCAACATTATATCGAATACTTCGAATTATGTTATTCAAAACCGGTCAATACGGGAACAGATGTCAGTGCCGGTACATAAGTAGACAAAGGTAGTGAATTTGTGAAGAACCATTCAAGTACAGTCCCAAAGAAACGAGTAGACCAGAAAATGGTTAAGAAAAAGGTACACACCTGTATCGTGTTAAAAATGCGTTGAAGATTGACAAGAAAGACAAACGTGTCGATAATCTAAACGTCAGCATCTCAACTATTGATCCTGTTGGGCAATGGTTAATGGTAAATGGTAGTAAGTTCCTATGGGACCAAACTGCTGAGGTTATCGGTCCCTAGACTTACACACTACTTAATCTAACCTAGACTAACTTACACTAAGGACAACACACACACCCATGCCCGAGGTAGGACTCGAACCTCCGACGGGGGCGAGACGCGCGAATCCGTGGCAAGTTGCCTAAAACCGCGCGCTACCCCGCGCGGCTCCTAATAGGCAGTAAGTATTTTGTTCAGGTTGTACTACTTTTAGAAACATCATCCACAACTTCCCGAGAAAATTAATATTAGCACGAAAAGTTATTAATTTCAATATTTTTGTAAATTTATTTGAGGCTAAGTAATGCAATGAAAATAGTTATAAACTTGAAAATACTTGTAGTGATTAAAGGGTACTTTTCGTCATAGGCGGCCCTTTTCTAAAGGTTTACAGTTCAAAAAATAGGAATACTATAATTTTTTGGTGTTGTTGTGTAAGGTGTCAGGCAAATCCAACACCTTCCATGAAAACCCTGACATGATAAGCAAATCCGGCAGTATGTCACATAGCTCCGAATAAATCGTGACATTAAATTAACCAAAGTAATACGAGTAACGAGTGAGCAAATGGAATACCACAGACTAACACAAGAATGCCTAAATGCATGTCATACCTTCCCACCGTGAGACAGACGCAGTTCCGAGGGGAGAAACGAGAACAGAAACCGAGAGCAGAACCGTGTTAAGCTAGAAGGCCCTACGATAAGGGACGGACACCCACGTCGCCAGCTAACCGACAGGACCACCCCCCAGCCCATGTTAAAAGCTAGAGCCCTCCAGAAGAACAGTATAGATCTTACGACAACACTAAAAGGGCCACACCAGCCGCAAGTTTTAGCGTGAGACTTTTTCGCGTCTCTGTTACGTTGCAAACGTTAAAAACATTGCCCCACCACGAAAAGTAACCGTCAAGACCACCCCCCAGTTCATGTTAAAAGATAGAGCCCTCCAGAAGAACAGTATAGATCTTACGATAACACTAATAGGGCCACACCAGCTGCAAGTTTTAGCGTGAGACTTTTTCGCGTCTCTGTTACGTTGCAAACTTTAAAAACATCGCCCCACCACGAAAAGTGTAACGTTTCTCATTGGATAGACAGAACTTTTGTAGGCGGAGCTTAAGGTTAACATTGAGACCCTGATTGGTCAGATGAAAACACAGCCAGATAGTTTTTTTTAAACCAACTTCGGTAAATTGTAGTAAGGAGAAGTTAGGAGGGAGTTGCTTCCGAGACGGCGAAGGTGGAGCTGCGCCGCCCGCTGCCCCCCTGAAGCTGCCTAACCAGCGACAAGGTAATGAACGCACGCGATGCCGCATAACAGCGCATAAAGCTTCACTCAGAACTGCAGAAGTCTCATCTGTTACATCCCCTTTTTACGTAATACTAGTGTCGATCGTCAATTAAATCTCATGGTATTCACATTTGCTACGTGAAGTTAAGATCTGAAACGCGATGATTTTTCTGTTCTATAATTATTGAGAAGCCACATCAGCCACTGTAATTTACAACAAGTTAGATAAGTAATTAAAGATAATTGAGGGTCACTGTAGACCATTTTGATAGTTTTCTCTTTTGTGAAACTTAATTTAAACCTAGATTATAGATGTGATATGGCATAGGTCATCCTTCGATCCATTGTAGAACTTGGAAACCCATTCAGGGAATATTCGTTCACATTTTTGTCGAACGCAGTTGGTTTTTTATCATCCTGTATTAAAACATTTCCTTTTATCAATAGTGCAATTTATAAACAATGTTTTTTGAGTAGAATAAAATTTCCAATGGTAAACTTAACTGCTTTTTCGACGTTATTTTACCAGCTAACTAAAAATAGGAAAGCCTTGAACCCCTTCCACTAAATTTAGTTAGTATTAAGATTCTTTTACAGGGAGTGCAGTGGAGCTGACGCTGAAATCATTAAGTATTTGGTTATATCATCGCTAGTCTCACTGAACTCTTCTGAACTCTACATGTCATGTGTGGTCTGGCATCTCCTTACCAGTAACAGGTCCCAGGTTCAAACTAGTAAATTCCCTAAAAACCACGCTCAGAGCGTCGTTGCGCGTTAGTGGTAGGGAGACACGACATTGAACAACAGACACCACGCAGAATGTTAGAGTTGGTAATTGATTTTGATCCGCGAATTTTCTGTTTGAAAATGGTAGAAATACATCTCAGAAAAAAGTTAGAGGCACCCTGCGTACGGAGTAATGCAGTTAATCACCTAGTATAGAAACTGTATTATTCTATGCTCTATTGGTCGCAATTCTGCGCTTGCTGTGTCGCAACTTGTTTAGTATGGAAATTTTGATCTAGGATGAACTTCACAGACTTAGAATTTGTGAGCTAGTGCAGTTGCATGCCCGGACTTTGGACGTTCTGGACAGTATTTAATGAAAGGAACTTTGAAAATGTACTGTTAGCTTTGTTATCGCGCAATTAAAATAAAATTATTTGGTGTACGAAAGTCTTTCTTAATAAACAGACATTTATGGAGAGCGTTAATTTAATTCTGAGAAAGCTTTAAAATTTGCTTTAGTTGAACTTTGCCAGTAAGACGAAGTACACTTCTGTGTGAAACTGTTTTACTTCATTGATCACGGGGCCTGAAGAGACGTAACGTCTATTACGAGCGGCTTTGATATGTTATTGTTGTTGTGGTACGAAGACTGATCCGATGCACCTCTCCAGACCACACTGTAGCGCCCCGTGCCCTCGGGAAAAGTAACGGCTGTAGTTTGCCCTCTGCTTTCAGTCGCTCGCAGTACTAGCATAGCAAGGTTACGGTGGCTGATATTACAACTCCAGATCAATCAGCCAGCCTGTTGCCGCTACAACTTCTGAAAAGACTGCTCTACGTCTTCAAGAAAGGCACGTCATCTTTGCAAGATCCGTGGTTCATAAGAGGACTTTCGAAGTTGAATTACGTACCGTTAAACGAGATGAATGCATTCAATGCATATGAGATCAACGAAGGTGCAATAATATCAAATGATATAGCTGAAAATCTCTCAAAAAGCTGACTGTGCAATGTAATGAATATACTGTTTCGAACGAAAATTTTTGTTACAGCAGAGGTGGGATTTATTTAATTTCAACCCAATGATTCCATTCATCAGATTTCATTGATTGTACAACAGCAGATATATATCTTTGTTACAGTGTAAGCCATAGTCCTACATCATAAACGTTCGTCTGACGGCATTATTGCAGAACTTCGGCGTTTTGAAAAACAAGAAGAAATATTATTGTCTGTTTATGTTCGGGTCTACCAACAAATGGTTCAAATGGCTCTGAGCACTATGGAACTTAACATCTGAGGTCATCAGTCCCCTAGAACTTAGAACTACTTAAACCTAACTAACCTAAGGACATCACACACATCCATGCTCGAGGCAGGATTCGAACCTGCGACCGTGGTAGTCGCGCGTTTCCGGACCGAAGCGCCTAGAACTGCTCCGCCACCGCGGCCGGCGGTCTACCAACAGAGAGTTCTTCTTAATTACACATTAAACGTAATCGTAATTGCGAATAAGGACAACCATTAGCTGTAGAATTGAGTGATGACGATGAAAATTAATGCTGGACTGTAATTCGAACCCGAATTTCCCGCTTATCGTGTGCGGTCGCTTTACCATTTGGCTATCCGCACAAGAGTCATGGCCAGACTCAAACTTCCATATGAAGGGCTTATTTCAATAGTGGTACAAGTCCGTTTTTGTACATTCTGAAATGCAGAGTCCTAAAGTTAAATAAGCGCTGAAAAATCTGCAGTTGAGATACCAGAAATATTCAAGTATATATACGTGAATATTTCTGGTATCTCAACTGCAGTTTTTCAGAGCTCATTTAACTTTAGGACTCTGCATCTCAGAATGAACAAAAACGGACTTGTACCACTATTGAAATAAGCTCTACATATGTCGTCAACCATGCTTCTGCATACATGTCCAAAGGAACTTCGTATCGTAAATGAGAATAACACAGACACTGCAATATCGTATTCTTCTTAATTGTCGCAGTGCCCTGAGAGACCATATGCGTTCTTCACAGTCTTCCACCAATCATTTCTGTTCCTGGCTTTCGTGGTCCAGTCTCGTTTCCTCAGGCCGTTCACCTCTGTGCCCCTGTTGATATCATAGCCCATCTAGTGCGTGACCTTCCATGACGCCTACTGCCCTCCACGGAATGCTTTTCGCCGTAGTCCTTCCTTTCCATCTAAATTAGGTGTCCAGCCCTCATCAGTTTTCTTTTCTTCATTCCTCGGCCAATATCAGCTAGTGAGTATAGGGCAAGAGGAATGTACGAGACAATAGTTCAAATGGCTCTGAGCACTATGGGACTTAACATCTGAGGTCATCACTCCTCTAGAACTCAGAACTACTTAAACCTAACTAAGGACATCACACACATCCATGCCCGAGGCAGGATTAGAACCTGCGACCGTAGCGGTAGCGCGGATCCAGACTGAAGCGCCTAGAAACGCTCGGCCACCCCGGCCGGCAGTGACTACAGGGTTATTACAAATGATTGAAGCGATTTCACAGCTCTACAATAACTTTATTATTTGAGATATTTTCACAATGCTTTGCACACACATACAAAAACTCAAAAAGTTTTTTACGCATTCACAAATGTTCGATATGTGCCCCTTTAGTGATTCGGCAGACGTCAAGCCGATAATCAAGTTCCTCCCACACTCGGCGCAGCATGTCCCCATCAATGAGTTCGAAAGCATCGTTGATGCGAGCTCGCAGTTCTGACACGTTTCTTGGTAGAGGAGGTTTAAACACTGAATCTTTCACATAACCCCACAGAAAGAAATCGCATGGGGTTAAGTCGGGAGAGCGTGGAGGCCATGACATGAATTGCTGATCATGATCTCCACCACGACCGATCCATCGGTTTGTAGCAATTGTAAACGGTAAGGCTTCTGCTTTAGCCTTTTCCGTAAGATTTTCCAAACCGTCGGCTGTGGTACGTTTAGCTCCCTGCTTGCTTTATTCGTCGACTTCCGCGGGCTACGCGTGAAACTTGCCCGCACGCGTTCAACCGTTTCTTCGCTCACTGCAGGCCAACCCGTTGATTTCCCCTTACAGAGGCATCCAGAAGCTTTAAACTGCGCATACCATCGCAGTTGGTGGATCTTTGTTGAACTTCGTCCTGAAGTGTCGTTGCACTGTTATGATTGACTGATGTGAGTGCATTTCAAGCACGACATACGCTTTCTCGCCTCCTGTCGCCATTTTGTCTCACTGCGCTCTCGAGCGCTCTGGCGGCAGAAACCTGAAGTGCGGCTTCAGCCGAACAAAACTTTATGAGTTTTTCTACGTATCTGTAGTGTGTCGTGACCATATGTCAATGAATGGAGCTACAGTGAATTTATGAAATCGCTTCAATCATTTGTAATAGCCCTGTATAGGTTTGCCAGTTTTTTTTAATACCATTCATTCCCGCGACTTGGTGTCCCGTCTTCCTCTCGAAGACTAGCAGTTTTCGTTCATTTTTTTTTTCTTAATGTAAATGTTTGAGGCCATTATAAAGCTACCGAAAGAATCACACTCTGGTTTATCTCGAAACTGTTTTACTGCAAAGCACGCCAAGAAAGCCAAAATATGCTCTATTTGCCGTTGTGATCCTTACCTAAGTCTCAGTTTCTGTTGCATTCTGTTCACTGAAAGTGCTTCCGAAATATTTAAATATGTCTACTCAAGTGACTTTGTCGACTGTCAATGGGCTAGTTAATTGGGAGGCTTGGTTACTACTGATTACTCAATTATATCCTCATTACGATAATTTGTAACCCTCAAGAGATAAGATTAACTGAGGAGATAGAGAAGATCCAAAGAAGAGCGGCACCTTTCCTCACAGGTTCGTTTAGTAAGTGCGAACACATTCTGGAGACGGTTAGCAGACTGCAGTGGCTAATGCTACAAGAGAAGCGTTGTGCATCATGGAGAACTGTACTGTAGAAGTTCAGAGACCGCACTTTCTAGAAGTGGCGTACGTCTAGTGAAATGATCGTCACGGCAAAATCAGGGAAATTAGAGATCGTACAGAGATTAACAGGGAGCCACTCTTCATGCGCAGCATTTATGAAGGGAACAGGAAAATGAAAGGCCGCGTTATGGGCTGGCTGCCTAGGCAAAATTTAAGAAGCGTCTTTATTTCAATACTGTAGTGCAGGCTTCATAGTCTATCTGATCTAAAGAATCTGGATGCATATTAGTGGACATTAATAGGCAATGTGTCCACCCTCTGTCTTTATGACTGCTTGAACTCTGCTGGGAACACTTTCATTGGGGTGTCTGAATGTCTGTAAAGGAACGACAGTCCACTGTTTCTCAAAACAGACAAGGTAGTGATGATGGACACTGGGGTCTGGAGGGAAGTCAACATTCTAATTAATCCCAAACCGTTTTGTTCAAGTTGCGACTTTTGGCAGGGCAGTCCACTTCAATGTCATTGTCCATGAACCATTACCCAAAACATGCTGATTTATAATAATGTGCAGTGTCATGGATACAATCAGTATCTCCGAGCCGTTCCGCTGCTGCAAGCTGTGCACAACGCTGTGAAATGCAGTCCTATCCTTCTGCATTTATCGTCTTCTCAAGCGCAATAAAAGGACCACTCCCTAAGCACGAAAAACACCTCCACGCCGTAACACCACCTCCTCACTACTTCGCAGTTGGCACTAAACACGATGACACGTAACTTTCTCCAGGAATTCGCCTAATCCAAACCCTTCCTTCGGATTCCCACACTGCGTGATTCATCACCTTAAACCACTCGTTTCCATTCATTTACCGTCCAGTGGTGTAGCTCTTTACACCGTCTCAAGCGTCGCTTGGAAGCGACTATAGAAACGTGTGCCTTTGAAAGTCCTGTATGCTATACTGGAATTCATATCATGATCTACATATGGGACGTGGCTACTATTTAAGTAATGACAGACGTGATGTATTGGCTTAAACTGTTTTAAGCCTTTAAATATTCATGTATACTTTCACTTTCGTAGAAAGA
Organism: Schistocerca cancellata; assembly: GCF_023864275.1. Classification (NCBI taxonomy): domain Eukaryota; kingdom Metazoa; phylum Arthropoda; class Insecta; order Orthoptera; family Acrididae; genus Schistocerca; species Schistocerca cancellata. Next base: position 95,459,844 of record NC_064630.1, on the reverse strand, counting down.
ATTTGTAACGTTTCCTGTATATTACATGTATTTTTTATATCTTTGGATAGAATCCGTGAAGATAGTCTGCGTCGATATTTGGGTCTTAAATAAAAAAAGCAGCTGATGGTCAAACACGCATTTTGTACATTACTTGATGGTTGGTAATCGCCGTCTTCCAAAAATGTTTAAGATAAATTAATAATGAGAGCTGCACTGAAAACAATAAACTGAAAGATCCCGCAGATTATTAGTCCCTACCTACACATATGGCAGATTAATGGAAAAGGTGGGAAAAGTTGGCGTAAGAATATACAGCACAATTTCCTCCTTCTATCGAACTCTCGGACTTAAAAGGTGAAGTTGAAGCTAACAGAATTTCAATAAGTCAGATAAACAACTTATCACACACACTGGGCAAAGTAGTCATGTTTTGTGATTCCAGAACAGAATTATCAGCAGTTATCAATACACAAAATACAAAAATCATTCAAGTTAAAGAAGTCTAAGCAGTAATTAAAACACTACAAAAGAAGAACAAGATAACTGCAATTCAGATGATAACGGAAAAACAGCTTTTCTAGCAAAAAGGACACAAAAATTAAACAGAGTGTAAAAACTAACAAGTCGTGTGTTACAATGAAGCTCACTAATACCAACATACGTCAAGGAGGATTAAAAGTGTCCAGTAAAGTTTCATATGAGGGAAGACCTGGAAAACCTCATGGGCTACTCAACAGTAGCTGCTGAAATAAGAAGAGAAGCACTGGCCGTATTGCGCCTGGCTGCTGGACATGACTGTTTGGCCACCGACCTACGTAAGATCTCCATCCTGTCATTTCCAGAAATTTTCTGTGCTACAAGTGTTCTGTATTTGCAGGAAGTCTTCTGTGAGCAAAGAACATTTAAGATATTACAAAATTTAGTGATTGTAATTCAGGCATAACAACACTGCACTGGAAAGCTAGAAGGCGAATGATAGTAGATCGTGTGCCGAAACAATAAAATAATAATAAGACTAGTAATAAAAGTAATTTGGGAAAGTATTATGTTTCAGTTAATACTGGTCAGATATGTTTGATTGAAAATTGTTGTTATTGTCGTGCACTCGCCTAAGAGAACATGTTTCCTTATAGTTACAATATGTTACATTTATTATTGAAATATTGATTTTGGCGTGGTCATGAATATCAACTCTTATTTTACAAAATATGGTTGTTCATTGCGATATCAACGCCTGTGTTGAATGCCTAGATGATTTCGTTCTTTTTGTCTTTTTATTCTCATCAATTAATTTAATCGTAAATTCTGTAACCAAATCCTGTGTTACAGGCTTTCTATTCGAAAATGGCTCTGAAAAGCTATTTATGTAGCTTAATTATCACAAAATTTTCCCTGGTAAGGCCAGAACCACAGGCTTACAGATATGCCACTGGAGAAAGGGGTGAAATAGTAGAGGTAGCAGAAGGGGCCTCCACTATGTACCTTAACAGTTTGACCTCAAGCAGTATTTTCGTAAATTTTTCATTTTGGCCATGACTTTTTTCTTCCTATTATTTAAAAAATTGCAGGAATATTTGATCATGCATGAAATTATAAAAAATCGGTTTTAACCTTACAAATATCCTGCGATAAAATATAACGCATATGGCCCATTTTAAATTTATGATCCAACTAGAAGCTTTACATAGCCAAGTGCATCACTCTTGATGCACTCTCATATATCTGGGGAAGACGTTATTATTGGCAAATGAAAACTCCAACTACCTGTTATATAAATGCTTTAATTATCAGAATAAGAACTTACATTTTTACATATTTGGCCACTGCAGATAAACTGATCATACCCATGAAGCTCTGAAAACAAATCTGGCATTTCAGTGACACCTGCTTTTTATGTTGATAGCATGCTTTCGTCCACCTGCTTTGTAGACTTTCTGGTAACAGTTGTCACAACGTCGTCCCACTGCAGTTTCAACTAATTTGTGATTCCCATTCGTTGGCGTCTCCTGAACATCGTCAGTCCCCAGTACTCATTAGCAGTAGCCTCACGGAAAGCAATGATACCGATTTTTTGTTTCGTAGTTTGAACGTACGAAGTATGAGCATTTACAAGAGTGTATTGAACAGTAATTCAAAAGCTACTAGGCGGTATCAATTCACTGACTTCCTCGAGCATGAGTAATAGGTTTTCTTTTGATCTCAAAGATCGATGAAGGGTTGGGCTACATTGTAATCCACAATTGCATTTGGTTGTTTTACTTCAACTTCTCCTTGGTTTCACTGCCACAAGCTCAGATTTGTGTTTGATTGTCAAAAAATGGCATCCCTCGTGCCACGCCATTTTCCGAAAACCATATTTTTGTTGCTTTTACGCAACCGCCATTTCCCCCTTCTTCAACGTCTTTGTGATGATAGTTTCTATATTTCTTCTTCCTTTTCCCCGGAGTTTTCCCATCAAATGACTTGCTTTTTCCAGAAGAACCTGCGCCAAGTTCATAGCAAGGTAGACGTTATCTACAAGGACTGTCCTTCCACAATTCAAAAGTGATTCCATTAACATCAAAAGAGTTGTTGTTGTTACTTTTACAGCTTTAATATTCTGTAGCCTTAACATTTCAAGTACATCCACCTACAGTATACACTTTGCATAATCTCACTCCATATTTAAAACGTTTTTCAGGACTGTACTGACGAAAGCATAGCCTTCCACGAAATGGTACCACTGGTTCACCTATACAAACAGCTTCACCTGAAGCGAAATCTTCCTGGAATTTTGTGTTCAAACAGTTCACAAGCTTCCTAATTCTGAACACCTTGTCACATTCATGTATGTTTTCACTGTCGCAAAAATGTGTACAACGGAGCAACATATCAAACACATTTCGGGACATAGTAGAAGACAATTGGTTTTTATAAAGCAGATTCCGGCTACAATAATCCTCCAGTCTTGTCTTATGACCAAGCCCCATCCTCAACATAAGTCCCACAAATTTCGTCGAGTCATAAACACTGATATCACTCCATAAAGTCAGTCCTGATAATGGTAAAAATTTCTCTGCACTTATTTCAGTAACAATCTTTTGTTCAGCATAAGGGTTTGTTTCCTTCGCTATGAAATTGCACATTTCTTCATTACGAAAGGAGTGATTTCCCTAAATCGTTTCAGGCAAATGCCGGGATGGTTCCTTTCAAAGGGCACGGCTGATTTCCTTCCCCATCCTTCCCTAACCCGAGCTAGCGCTCCGTCTCTAATGACCTCGTTGTCGACGGGACGTTAAACAACACTAACCTAACCTAACCAACCCATTACGAAAGGAAATTGTAAACGTCAATTGGACGAATATTTGCAGATAGATCGTCCAAATGTGCATTGCCTAGTTACCAGAAAAAACAGAACTGTTCACATTTCCCAACATATCAGACCACTTTATTTGTGAAGTAGAGAGCCCATCAGTATATGACATCTCTTCGGGTAACAGCTCACTGTCACGGTCTTCGTGAATGGAAGATGAAACATCGTTTTCCCCTTTTGTGGGCGTATCACTCGTAACTTGCTTGTGTATCTTTTGTTTCTTCAATAGAATTACTTCGTCTTCAATACAACTGTCGCTCGAGGAAGGATCACAGTAGTCTGGGTCGGAATTACTGCCACTTCCGAACAGTGATTAACCTTAAAAAAACATGATTCCTCCAGCCATTTTCGAATTCTTTCCTCTTCTGAATCCATTGTTCATCAGACAACCACAAAGTCTTATTGCAAATAAGCACTACACAATGCCACGTATGTAACCGAAACTTCAGTACCAGCAATGAATACGTACCTACACTACACCGTAATTAGGTAACAGTTACCCGTCATTCAGTGCTGCCACCAAAAAACCAGCATCACTAAACTTTCGCCACTGGCCAGTAGAATATGGCGTCCATTTGTTTGCAACGCAGCTGTGATCGTACATCCACCACGGACAAAGACTCACGATCCCTCACGTGATCGAATATGACGCATATGGCGAAAACGGAAAAGCCAATGTGCATCATATACAATGCACAGGGCAGTGAAAGTGTTAATGTGGCCTATCGAGTGCATATACAGATAACAAAAACCAAATTCGAGTGATATCAACGCCATCTTAATATCATAGCATATTGCCCTCGCATAGTTTTAGAAATATCTTCCTCGATTCCTTGTCAATATTCTGTATCAGTGAACCTTTCTCGTTGAAGATAGCTGTCGATATCTGCACCTTTTTAATGATGTCTTGCTTCCTAGGTAACAAAATCCCTGTGGCAATTCTTTCTTGTGTCTGATATGCAGCTAGCACCAGTCTCCTTTTCAACATTGTTTCTCGTCGTCCTCCTCGATATCTGCGGGGTCAGTGGGTAGATTGCAAACCGAAGGAGACCAGATTCGATTCCCTGTCCGCTCGGAAATTTTTTTCGATCGGGAACAGGGTGTTGTGTTGTCTCTATCTTCGTATCGTCGTAATTGGCACAAATGTCGTCAGCATGAGGTAACACAACAAAGTCCAAATTTATGTAACCTCGTACCAAGGTATGACTTGACCCTAACGAATATTCTGAATTGTTGAAACACGCTGTCATACCCACTTTCCACTGTTGAGACGGCTGTTTGGGCACGTACCGAAGGCCAATGTGTATATTTCTTCGTCAGCTTCGTATTGGCTTTGGTCGGGACTAGTTAGATTCAATCGATAGTCTACCTATCCTGAAGTAGACTGTCTATAATCTCTCAAAAAAACTTCCCATGAAAATTGAGAAAATTTCAGGTGGCTGACTTGGACTCCTAGCTTTCTCTAAGTGTAGCAGAACTTTGTCTACAACCGTTTCGCAGTCGACGAGCATTTCATTGACTACACGAGGAAAGAAAGAGCTGTAGACTTGGTAATGACTCGATACATTGTCGTCCGTGCTTGTTGTCTGAGGACAACAAAGAATCGTGAACTACGATATTTCTTGGAAGCAAAATGTTTTATCTTTGTTTTGAAACTCACTTGTTTTAATGAATGATGTTTGAGCACAATAACTCACAGGTATTGAGTATCAGGACCAATTCAATGCTACCTGAGCATATCTTCATCCAGTTTGATATGGGAAGAAGCCTTCTTCCTGAGTTGTTTTTTCTAGGTATAGACAGGCATCATATGGCCATTGAACCATAGCATTTTGAAATTTTTCTTTATGCATTGGATCTAAATGATGAGCTACTTTAAAAGTTTGACTATTTCAATTTCTGTGTGAACGATTCTTACAACGACAGTCAGTGCATTCAACTGTTCTGATACGTCGTACATTCTTCTTATACTAAAGAATTTTCTTTGAGTTACTAAATGTGCAGTCAAGTATATTACTTCACGAAATAATAATTCGGCATTTCGTTATCGTGGATTTTTTTTTTTTTTTTTGTCGTTCGCCAGCACTTACCTTAGTGCAAACAAGGCTGTGTTACCTGGGAATGGAATACACAACACATGAAAGCTGTGGTTATTTTCATTTACGTATCAGATTCAGTGAAGGATAAGGCCTAGCTTGGTGTACAATTTTTATCGACTAATATTGTCTTGATATAATTTTATTATTTCAACGTATCTGAGTAACAACAGATATTTTACTTTCTTTACAGTTATGAATACAGATGGTTCAAGTTTAAAAATTATCTGTAGGAAGTCTAAATATCGACTGAGAATTTTACAGTTCGATAAATGAACAGTGGATTGTATTTAAAATGCTTACTTAAACTCAGACTGCATGTTACAGAAAGAAATGTTTGGCGCCAGTAATCACACTTAACTTCAGCTGTGATACATTGCATTGTAAACAATTTTACAGTCTAGTTGCATGTAGGAATTAAAAAACTTCGTAATTGCTTTACCGCCAAGAGGAGGAAACACTTTCCACTAAGCAGGCAAATAAGACAATAATAATAATAATAATAATAATAACTATATTCATAATAATTATAATTTATGTAATGCCTCGTCATATAGTCCGTCTCCCTGAAGTAGGAACTTACTGTGGTGGGAGTATCTTCAGTCACTCCACACAACTATGTTAAACAGTCAATCAAAAATTTAACTCATTAATCCGATTCATCCGGAAACGCTATGGTATCCGTCTACATTGTTCAGTGTTACCATACCGCAGTCATGCCCAATTGTCAAATATGTGCCAGCAAAGAAGCAGCAGAATTTTATGATTTATTTTACAGTGTCTGTAGAACACACTAACAAGCACTTAAACACTGTCTCGCAGTGACTATAGTTAGAAAAGGGCTGCAGAGAATTATGAAATGTCAAAAGCGTACGTCGGTGTACTGTTCGTAAACCATCTGGAAACGTCTTGTACAGATTGCTTTTGCGCAGATTGTTCCTTATGATTTCCGAGCTTAGGGAACGAGCTCTAGTAGAAGTAAATAACTGGGTCAATATTTGAAATCTGTTTTTTGTATACCGAGGGTGACTCGAGAGTTGGCTTCAGTTGCAGCGTAAATTTCACAATTCACAAAGCTGCAGGCAGTCTGGATGTTGCTAACGAGAGAAAGTTTAGAGCACAGGCATGTCCTATAGTGCCGTATTTGGTTGGCGTCATGAAGAGAATGTGTTTTCCACAACATAATTGGGAACCACGTAAATAATTTTGACGGAAGGCACTAACAGAAACAGCATAACTTGGGGGGCAGCCAATAGCGAACTTAGACGAAAAGAAGACATTCCGGGGGTACAGGTTGTAGGGGCAGTTGCAAGATGTTATCCCGTGGAACGGACTTGCGTCGGTGCTTAAAATGGAGAAATTTTTCAACGGAAAAGTCACTGGGTACAATAACTACCACAGAATACCTAGGAGTAACCGTCTAGATCAACATTAAGAGTAGTGAACATATAAAACAAACTGTAGGAAAAGCAGATGCCAGCGTGATGTTCGTTGGAAGAATCTCAAGGAAATGTAATTGATTCACGTTAGAAATGGCTTACAAAACACTTGAAAGACCGATTCTTGAGTGAATATTCATCAGTCTGAGGCCTTTACCAAACCGGATTAATAGAAGAGATAGAGAAGATCCAACGGAGAGCTGCACATTTCGTCAAGGGATTGTTTAGTCGGTGCGAGAACTTTATGGAGATACTAAGCGAACTCCAGTGGCAGACGGTAGAAGAAAGACTTTGTCTTTAACGGAGACGTTTATTGTTGAAATTCAGAGGGTGTAAATTCGAAGAAGAGTAGGACAACATATTACTGCCTACCATAAATGAAGGGCTTATTTCAATAGTGGTACAAGTCCATTTTTGTTCATATTGAGATACAGAGTCCTAAAGTTAAATGAGCGCTGAAAAATCAGCAGTTGAGATATCAGAAATACTCAAGAGTATGGATTCTTGTTAAAGTTGAATCTTTTTTTCTGTCGGTTTGACTCACAAATTTCAGAAGCATTATAGACAGAAAAGTGGAGGTAATGGACTTGTACCACTATTGAAATAAGCCCTTCAACTGGCTCGTAAAATGATGACGACCAGAGAGTGAAAGAAATTAGGACTCATACTCAGGTTTATCGACAGTCGTTCTCCCACGTCACATTTGCGAATGGAATAGGGTGGGGAAGGGGGAGGGGGGGGGGAATGATAGTGGAACCAAAAATGCCCCGCCCCCCTCCCCCTCCAAGCACCATATAACAGGTGCGGGCTATAGATGTAGACGATCATTCGGTGTGCCTGAATCTCATTCTTTAAGACTGTTGCGAGATTTCATTTTTCTGATACGTTGCAAGAATGTAGTTGGGAGGTCGCGAGAGAGCGTATTTAAATTCAGGTAGAATGCAGATGCTAGGGAAGCGACTTTCCAGAATTAATCTGAGAGATCTTCTTTCCACGCCAGGCGGTAGAGACTGCCGAGTTTTTTCACGACTCTCATGTGTTTGGCAAGTGTTCATCATACGACTCAGTAATTTGTATGTCGCAGCAAGGAAAATGACGCGAAGGTAGCGGTGTTTTTCTCTTAATTAACAAGAAGTCTACCTGTCAATAAACAAATTGCTTAGCACCCATTTTATACAGACTGGTTATTATGTCTTTGAATTACAGGTAACGAGTTTTGCGCATGACTGCAGAGAACGAACACAGATAGTCACTAAAAAGTCAACTTCCGTCGTCACGATACAGCGACTACTTTGCTTCGACTCTGGGGCTGCCACAGATTACAAGCGTCCATACGACGTAATTTAGTGTAGCCCTGATGGAGTCCCACTGCAGCCTAACTGTAGCCCCACGAAGAAGGCGACTCCTCGTGGTCGGTGGGAGGGTGCTCCTCGTGCTTGGGGTAGTGGTAAGTCTCCGTGGGCTTGTGCTTGGGAATGTAGTAATAGTAGTAGTAGTGGTGGTGGTAGTGGTGGACCTCCGTGCGCTTCGGCGGCTCCTTCTTCTTTTCTTTCTTCTCCTTTTTGAACCAATCGAAGAACCTGTGGCAAAAAAGAAGACACTTTTGTTATTTTGTATTTTACAGCCATCGTCACAGCTATGTTAACAGCTACGCCAGGCTTCAAAACACTGTACTGTCGGAGTAATGAACCCAAATGTTACCTGACAGACTATTACACTACTCGCCATTAACATTGCTACACCACGAACATGACGTGCTACAGACGCGAAATTTAACAGACAGGAAGAAGATGCTGTGATATGCAAATGATTAGCTTTTCAGATCATTCACACGAGGTTGGCGCCGGTGGCGACACCTACAACGTGCTGACATGAGGAAAGTTTCCAACCGATTTCTCATACACAAACAGCAGTTGACCGGCGTTGCCTGGTGAAACGTTGCTGTGATGCCTCCTGTAAGGAGGAGAAATGCGCACCATCACGTTTCCGACTTTCATAAAGATCGGATTGTAGCCTATCGCGATTGCGGTTTATCGGATCCCGACATTGCTGCTCGTGTTGGTCGAGATCCAATGACTGATAGCAGAATATGGAATATGAATGGGTTCAGGAGAGTAATACGGAACGCCGAGCTGGATCTCATCGGCCTCGTATCAGTAGCAGTCGAGATGACCGGCATCTTATCCGCATGGCTGTAACGGATCGTGCAGCCTCGTCTCGATCCCTGAGTCAACAGATGGGGACGTTTGCAAGACAACAACCATCTGCACGAACAGGTCGACGATGTTTGCAGCAGCATGGACTATTAGCTCGGAGACCATGGCTGCGGTTACCCTTGAAGCTGCATCACAGACAGGAGCGCCTGCGATGGTGTACTCAACGACGAACCTGGGTGCACGAATGGCAAAACGTCACTTTTTCGGATGAATCCAGGTTCTGTTTACAGCATCTTGATGGTCGCATCCGTGTTTGGCGACATCGCGGTGAATGCACATTGGAAGCGTGCATTCGGCACCGCCTTACTGGCGTATCACCAGGCGTGATGGTATGGGGTGCCATTGGTTACACGTCTCGGTCACCTCTTGTTCGCATTGGCGCACTTTGAACAGTGGACGTTACATTTCAGATGTGTTACGACCCGTGTCTCTACCCTTCATTCGATCGATGCGAAACCCTACATTTCAGCAGGATAATGCACGACCGCATCTTGCGGGTCCTGTACGGGCCTTTCTGGATACAGAAAATGTTTGACTGCTGCCCTGTCCAGCACATTCTCCAGATCTCTCACCAACTGAAACCGTCTGGTCAATGGTGGCCTAGCAACTGGCTCGTCATAATACGGCAGTCACTACTCTTGATGAACTGTGGTATCGTGGTGACGCTGCATGGGCAGCTGTACCTGTACCACGCCATCCAAGCTCTGTTTGACTCAATGCCTTGGCGTATCAAGGCCGTTATTACGGCCAGAGGTTGTTGTTAGCGGCACTGATTTCGCAGGATCTGTGCACCCAAATCGCGTGAAAATGTAGTTACATGACAGGTAGTGTAACTCACGGCGCACAAAGTACCCAGACTATATTGATCCAGTATTTGAGAATGAGAATACTTAGCGACTTCCAAACAACCCCTATGTTTGCGTGGTAGAGTAATGGTGGTGTACGCGTACGTGGAGAACTTGTTCGCGCAGCAATCGCCGACAGTGTAACTGAGGCGGAATAAGGGGAACCAGCTTGCATTCACAGAGGCAGATGGAAAACCGCCTAAAAGCCATCCACAGACTGGCCGGTTCACCGGACCTCGACACAAATCCGCCGGGCGGATCCGTGCCGGGGACCAGGCGCTCCTTCCCGCCCGGAAAGCAGTGCGTTAGACAGCACGGCCAACCGGGCGGAGCCACCCCTTACTAAACAGAATAAAGTTTGTTCCTTACTACATTTTCGCTGTTCACGCAGTGAAACTGCAGCATCAGGCACAACGTTTTCATTTATTACTTCTTTACTAGTGTATTCGTAACACATTTTTCGGAAGTATCCAACTCTTAGTGTAACTGCAGAAGTATATCGTTATACAACACACAGTTCAGGAGATACGAAAGAATAAAAATTAAGATGCGTGAAAAAGTAGCGTTTGTCAGAAGGAGCGCAAATTGACCAGATCATATTCATCCAGCGTTTGATTATGAGAGCGCATAGCGGCATCCATCAAACTTCAAACATACTTTTAAACCATTTGTAAATTTTTTCGTTAGTATACAGGTGAATAATACGAAACTCGAAAAACGTTATTAGTGTTTTGAGTCTTCAACTGTAAAGCTTTTGCTCGCTTAACGTCAAACACACCCTAAGACACAACATAAATAAATAAGGACAACGATGGAATTATCCGAAAGGTACGGAAAGTGGTAGATCTAATGTAGATGTACAGACAAACAAAAGATTACAAAAATGGTTCAAATGGCTCTAAGCATTATGGGACTTAACATCTGAGGTCACCAGTCCCCTACAATTAGAACTACTTAAACCTAACTAACCTAAAGACACCACACACATCTATGCCCGAGGCAGGATTCGAACCTGCGACCGTAGCACTCGCACAGTTCCGGACTGAAGCGCCTAGAACCGCTCGGCCACAGCGGCCAACCAAAAGATTACAATTTCAGAAATGTGGATGATTTAGTCGAAAGAAAGAGCTTCACAAACTGAGCAAGTCAGTAATGTGCTAGTCCACCTCTGGCCCTTATGCAAGCAGTTATTCGGCTTGGCATCGATTGACAGAGTTGTTGGAGGTCCATCTGAGGAATGCCGTGTCCAGATTATGCCATCAAAACCACCAGCTGATAGGAGGGCTCTAACCATAATACTGCAAACGTTCTCAGTTGTGGAGACATCCGGTGACCTCGCTGGCCAAGGTAGAGGGCGACAAAATGGGGCATACAATGTACCGCTCTGCTGTAAGGGCGCTGCAGATGACATCCGAAGAGGCCCTACTATGAAATGAAATGACGCCCCTTACCATCATCTCTGGTTGCGGCTCATATAGCGGGCAACAGCCAGATTGATATGCCACCGCTATCTCGGGCGTCCCCACATACGTCTTCGCTGGTCGTCGCCGTTCAGTTCGTAATGGGATTCACCTTTGAAGACGATTACACTCCAGCAAATGAGATTGCAGGCTGAAGAAGTGTCTGGAAATCCCCCAGAGAGCGTTGGGTTGCCAATCTGACTGTCGCCCGCCATAAGGTCCGACAACCAGAGGTGATGGTCTTGGCTGCCATTTCTTTTCACAGCAGAAACGCTTCTGTTGTCATCCGCGACACACTTGACAGCACAGCGGTACGTCTAGGATACTCTACGCCCCATTTCGTTGCCCTTCGTGGCAAGCCATTCTGGGCATGCGTTTTAGCAAAATAATGCCCACCCGCACACGGCGAGGGTTTCTACCGCTTGTATTCATGCTTCCAAATGTTAATCTTGACCAGAAAGGTCGCCGGATCTCTCTCCAGTTGATAACGTTTGGAGCATTATGGGCAGGGCCCCCCAATAGATTCGGGATTTTGTCGATCTAACACGCCAGGCCGGCCACTGTGGCTGAGCGGTTCTAGGCGCTTCAGTCTGGAACCGCGCGACCGCTGCGGTCGCAGGTTCGAATCCTGCCTCGGACAAGGATGTGTGTGATGTCCTTAGGTTAGTTAGGTTTAAGTAGTTCTAAGTTCTAGGGGACTGATGACCTCAGATGTTAAGTACCATAGTGCTCAGAGCCATTTCAACAATAACACGCCAGTTTAAAAGAATTTGGCACAATATCCCTCAGGAGGACATCCAATAACTCTGTCAGTTAATGCCAAGCGGAATAACCGCTTGCGTAAGAGGCAGAGGAGGACCAACGCGTTTCTGACTTGCTCAATTTGTAAAGCCCTTTCTCTTGAACAAATCATCCAACGTTTCTGAAATTTAAGTCATTTGTTTGTCTGTATAAGTGCATCACATCTACCTATTTCAGTCCCATTCGGATAATTCCTTCGTGGTGAGTCGTTCCGTTTTGTCGTAGTATCTGTAGTGTAGATACTATTTACCACCATTCTGAGAATCGCATCTAGCAGCAAAGAAGCTAATTTCGTCTGTACTCATATTTCCAAAATGAAGAGGTCCCGAGTTCGAGTCTCGGTCCCCACACAGTTTTAATCTGCCAGGAAGTTTCATATTAGCGCACACTCGCCTGCAGAGTGAAAATTTCATTCTGAAAACATCCCCCAGGTTGTGGCAAAGCCATGTCTCCACAGTATCCTTTCTTCCAAGAGTGCTAGTTCTGCAGGAGAGCTTCTGTGAAGTTTGGAATGTAGGAGATGAGGTACTGGCGGAGTTAAAGGTGTGAGGATGGTTCGTGAGTCGTGCTTGGGTAGCTGAGAAGGTGGAGCACTTGCCCGCGAAAGGCAAAGGTCCAGAGATCGAGTTTCTGTCCGAACACAGTTTTAATCTACCAGAAAGTTTTGTACTCTTATTGTTAAATTTTTACTACGGAACCGGTAGAGATTCGGGAGGTCTCAAATTTGATCGACATTCAGGGTTCTAGAATCTACTTACAGTGTCAGACCTCGAAGAATATTGCAGTGTATTAAAAACCCGAAGCAGGACAGTAAAATGACCGAAGTACCGCAAACTATTCGAGAATTACTTAAAAATAACCAGTAGGTGTGAAATCTCCTGTTGGCCACTGGACTAGTTTTGAATACTATGGTCGACCAGCTCATAAAGCAAACCAGTATCTCTCGTCCTATAATGAACGTCACTCTGCCATCCCCCAATTTCAAGACATGGGTAGCGAAACTTGTCAGGGAAGACTGGGCAGAGGATCGACACCTATCTGCTAAAAAGGTCAGTATTGCTATATATCCACATTTTAGGGACGTCCCAAGGTTTCAAAAATTTCAGGCGAACAGAAAGTACTAACAACCCTAGTACGGATGCATGACAAGCATGGTTCAACTCTTCTCGAGAAGAAATGACTTAAATTGTAAAATACATATTAAGTAATTTGTACAGTAATCAGACGTTTAAATCTGATTTTCACATGGGAGCTCGATTCTTTAAAGAATCGGGCGAAGGGGTTCTGGCTGGTACAGGGTGTTACAAAAAGGTACGGCCAAACATTCAGGAAACATTCCTCACACACAAATAAAGAAAAGATGTTATGTGGACATGTGTCCAGAAACGCTTAATTTCCATGTTAGAGCTCATTTTAGTTTCGTCAGTATGTACTATACTTCCTCGATTCACCGCCAGTTGGCCCAATTGAAGGAAGGTAATGTTGACTTCGGTGCTTGTGTTGACATGTGACTCATTTCTCTACAGTACTAGCATCAAGCACATCAGTACGTAGCATCAACAGGTTAGCGTTCATCACGAACGTGGTTTTGCAGTCAGTGCAATGTTTACAAATGCGGGGTTGGCAGATGCCCATTTGATGGATGAATTAGCACGGGGCAATAGCCGTGGCGCGGTACGTTAGTATCGAGACAGATTTGCAGAACGAAGGTATCCCGACAGGAAGACGTTCGAAGCAATTGATCGTAGTCTTAGGGAGCACGGAACATTCCAGCCTATGACTCGTGACTGGGGAAGACCTAGAACGACGAGGACACCTGCAATGGATGAGGCAATTCTTCGTGCAGTTGACGATAACCCTAATGTCAGCGTCAGAGAAGTTGCTGCTGTACAAGGTAACGTTCAAAAATGGTTCAAATGGCTCTGAGCACTATGGGACTCAACATCTTAGGTCATAGGTCCCCTAGAACTTAGAACTACTTAAACCTAACTAACCTAAGGACATCACACACACCCATGCCCGAGGCAGGATTCGAACCTGCGACCGTAGCTGTCCCGCGGTTCCGGACTGCAGCGCCAGAGCCGCACGGCCACCGCGGCCGGCTAGGTAACGTTGACCACGTCACTGTATGGAGAGTGCTACGGGAGAACCAGTTGTTTCCGTACCATGTACAGCGTGTGCAGGCACTGTCAGCATCTGATTGGCCTCCACGGGTACAATTCTGCGAATGGTTCATCCAACAATGTGTCAATCATCATTTCAGTGCAAATGTTCTCTTTTCTGATGAGGCTTCATTCCAACGTGATCAAACTGTAAATTTTCACAATCAGCATGTGTGGACTGACTAGAATCCGCACGCAATTGTGCAATCACGTCATCAACACAGATTTTCTGTGAACGTTTGGGCAGGCATTGTTGGTGATGTCTTGATTGGGCCCCATGTTCTTCCACCTACGCTCAATGGAGCACGTTATCATGATTTCATACGGGATACTCTACCTGTGCTGCTAGAACATGTGCCTTTACAAGTACGACACAACATGTGGTTCATGCACGATGGAGCTCCTGCACATTTCAGTCGAAGTGTTCGTACGCATCTCAAGAACAGATTCGGTGACCGATGGATTGGTAGAGGCGGACCAATTCCATGGCCTCCACGCTCTCCTGACCTCAACCCTCTTGACTTTCATTTATGGGGGCATTTGAAAGCTCTTGTCTACGTAACCCCGGTAACAAATGTAGAGGCTCTTCGTGCTCGTATTGTGGACGGCTGTGATACAATACGCCATTCTCCAGGGCTGCATCAGCGCATCAGGGATTCCATGCGACGGAGGGTGGATGCATGTATCCTGGCTAACGGAGGACATTTTGAACATTTCCTGTAACAAAATGTTTGAAGTCACGCTGGTACGTTCTGTTGCTGTGTTTCCATTCCATGATTAATGCGATTCGAAGAGAAGTAATAAAATGAGCTCTAACATGGAAAGTACGCGTTTCCGGACACATGTCCACGTAACATATTTTCTTTCTTTATGTGTGAGGAATGTTTCCTGAAAGTTTGGCCGTACCTTTATGTAACACCCTGTATACTAACAGCAGAAAAACGAGCCTATTAATTTTGTACGAAACACTGTCGTGAATCTTTCACTTCCAGCCTCAACGTTCACTCCTAATAAGAAATTGTGTTGCCTGACGACGAGGGTTGTTCGATGAAACTGATAATTTCTGTGAAATAGCTAACAAATTTGTTAAACAGTTTCTTTGTTATTTATTTGGCTTCGTTTTGTTGCACTATACTGCGAGCTACTTGGTACAAATATAAAAACATTTATTCAGAAAAATCGCAATATAAGGAGTCTGAACTATTATTTAGCATTATTTTACAGTACAGACATATCCACTATATTTATAGGTAAAGAATATTGATATGATAATAACTGTAGACAAAATAGAATTTGAAAAAACAACTCGGCAGAAACTGATGAGCATGCACCTGAAGATAAAAGTGTCAATTTAATAACTGATACTACTTCGTGTTTCACAAGCACTATCTCATGTAAAATCAAAAAGAGTTTAGATACTTGAGTATTTTAAGAGATTGTAAAACTGGAGCGCTTGTTGGAAGGGAAAACTACTTTAAGTTCTCCAGTGAGCTATTTTGTTGTGCTTCTAAGACTCTGCAAGTCAATGGCAAGTGGTTTACAACCCACAGAAGATGCCTACTCGATATCTGAAGAAGAGTTGAACTATGCTTGTCATGTAGTCGTACTAGGGTTATTACTAGCTTTTTGTTCGCCTGGAATTTTTGAAACCAAGAGGTGATCCTAATAGGTGGTTGGATAGGAATATTGACCTTTATTGCAGATAGGCGTCAGCCCTCTTCCCAGTCTTCTTCGACCAGTTTCCCTATGTATGTCTTGAAACTGAAGGTTGGTAGAGTGACGTTCATTATAGAACGAGAGATACTGTCTTCCTTCATAAGTTGGTCGACCTTAGTATTCAAAACCAGTCCAGTATGTCCTGGGGCCAACAGGAAATTTCACACCTATTGGCTATTTTTCAGTAAATCCCGAACAGTTTTCGCTATTTGGATGTTCTTTTTACTGTCCTGCTTCCGATTTTTAATAGACTCTAATACACGTTTGAGTCTGATACTGTAAGCAGATTCTAGAGCCCTGAATGATGATCAAATTTGAGAGCCTCCTGAATCAAATGGTTCAAATGCCTCCAACCACTATTCGACTCTACGTCTGAGGTCATCAGCCCCCTAGACTTATAACTAGTTAAACCTAACGACATCACACACATCCATGCCCGAGGCAGGATTCTAACCTGAGACCGTAGCAGCAGCGCGGTTCCGGACTGAAGCGCCTAGAACATCCCGAATCACTACCGGTTTCGTAGTAAAAATTTAACCGCATGGATACAGACGAAAGTAGCTTCTTTGTTGCTATATGTGTTTCCAACAATGGCTGTAAATAGTATCTGCACTACAGGCACCAGACAAGTGCAAACAGGACAAATTAATGGGATGTCGGTGGCAACCAACAGTGCCACCTGTGAGCAAAAACCACAGCACTGTTTCCTCAAAGTCGAATCAATTGAGCCCTCTCCTCCCACCAAGCAAAACCAAGAACACTTACAAAAATATAATACACACCTTGCCGATGGCTAAGTAATATGCACAAAAAATGAAACTGTTGACAGAAGGCTAAAGCCGTAATGGCACCAAAAATGTTGCGTACTGTTCTTTAATGTTTCAATTATGTACGAAGTACTCTATCGAATATAAAGCTTTTCTTCGCTTAGAAAGAGAGTTCCGCATTTAGGACGACGAACTGCAACCTGACAGTGTCCTGCCATATGGCCCGTCACTGGAGTATGGCCTGAGTCGGTATTTCATTTCATAGCGGGACTCCCTTGGTTGCCATCTGCGGCGCCTTTACAGCCCAGCGTCAGTCGACGATGTTCTAAGCCCTGTTTTGTTGCCCATCCTGGGCTTACATTTCAGCAAGATAATGCCCGCCAACACGGCGAGAGTTTATACTGCTTTTCTTTGTACTTACCAAACACAGCATTGGCCAGCAAGATCACCGGGTCTCTCCCCAACTGAGAACTTTTGGAGCATAATGGCTAGGGCTCTCCAACCAGATCGGGATTGTGACGATATAGCGTGCCAGTTGGACAGAATTTTGGACGATATTCCTCAGGAGGACATCCAACAACTCTACCAATGAATGGCAAGCCGAATAACTGCTTGCATAAGGGTCAGAGGTGGATCAAAACGTTATCGACTTGCTAATCATCCAATTTTTTGAAACTGTAATAATTTGTTTGTCTATGTACGTCACATATACCAATACCAGCCCCATTCGGATAATTCCGTCGTAGTGCGTCGTTTCTTTTGTTTTGGCTTAGACTGTATCAGAAATCACTTGTGTATTGCAGAAAATTGTTCACTGTGAACTTAGCGAAAACTGCATCTCAACATATTCACGCGTTCCGGATGTATTTGGGGTGCTCTCACTTAGCTGCCTTATCCTACATAGTGTACGACATCATGCCATTGCTTCTCAGCAGCTGATTCGGAAGCACAAAAGGACAGCAAAGTTCTACTTCCCTAGTGCGTTGCCGGCCGAAGTGGCCGTGCGGTTAAAGGCGCTGCAGTCTGGAACCGCAAGACCGCTACGGTCGCAGGTTCGAATCCTGCCTCGGGCATGGATGTTTGTGATGTCCTTAGGTTAGTTAGGTTTAACTAGTTCTAAGTTCTAGGGGACTAATGACCTCAGCAGTTGAGTCCCATAGTGCTCAGAGCCATTTGAACCCTAGTGCGTTGAACGTTCAGATATATCGTCTCATTTGACGATAAAACTAATACTTGAAGTTACTCTATTTTTCATACTTGTAGCAATTACTAGCAGAAAGGTGGAAGGAGTAGATAGAGGGCTATACAAGACCGATGTACTTGAGAGCACTATTATGGAAATGGAAGAGGACGTAGATGAAGATGAAATGAAAGATATGATACTATGTGAAGAATCTGATAGAGCGCTGAAAGATCTAAGTCGAAACAAGGCCCCGGTTGTAGACAACATTCCATTAGAACTACTGATACCCATGGGAGAGCTAGCCATGACAAACTTTACCGTCTGGTGAGCAAGATGTATGAGACAAGTGAAATGGCCTCAGACTTCAAGAAGTATATAATAATTCCAATACCAAAGAAAGCAGGTGTTAACAGACGTGAAAATTACCGAATTATCAGTTTAATAAGCCACGGCTGCAAAATACTAACACCAATTCTTTACAGATGAATGGAAAAACTGGTAGAAGCCGACCTCGGGGAAGATCAGTTTGGATTCCGTAAAAATGTTGGAATACGCGAGCCTACGACTTATCTTAGAATATAGATTAAGGAAAGGCAAACCTACGTTTCTAGCTTTTGTAGACTTAGAGAAAGCTTTTGAC
Organism: Schistocerca cancellata; assembly: GCF_023864275.1. NCBI lineage: Eukaryota > Metazoa > Arthropoda > Insecta > Orthoptera > Acrididae > Schistocerca > Schistocerca cancellata. The sequence continues at coordinate 95,441,185 of NC_064630.1, read as the reverse complement.
AATGTTGACTGGAGTACTCTCCTTCAAATTCTGAAGATGGCAGGGATCAAATACACGGAGCAAAAGGCTATTTACAATTTGTACACATACCTATCCCCGATGTCATTCAATCTGTATATTGAGCAAGCAGTAAAGGAAACAAAAGAAAAATTTGGAGTAGAAATTAAAATAGATGGTGAAGAAATAAAAACTTCGAGGTTTGCCGATGACATTGTAATTCTGTCAGAGACAGCAAAGGACCTGGCAGAGCAGTTGAACGGAATGGACAGTGTCTTGAAAGGAAGCTTTAAGATGAACATCAACAAAAGCAAAACGAGGATAATGGAGTGTAGTCGAATTAAATCAGGTGATGTTGAAGGAATTAGACTAGGAAATGATACATTTAAAATAGTAGATGAGTTTTGCTATTTGGGGAACAAAATAACTGGTGATGGTCGAAGTAGAGAGGACATTTTTGCAATGGAAAGAAAAGGTTTTCTGAAGAAGAGAAATCTGTTAACATCGAGTATAGATTTAAGTGTTAGGAAATCTTTTCTTAAAGTATTTCTGCGGAGTGTAGCCATGTATGGACGTGAAACATAGAAGATAAATAGTTTAGACAAGTAGAGAATAGAAGCTTTCGAAATGTGGTGCTATAGAAGAATGCTGAAAATCAGATTGATAGATTACGTAACTAATGGGGAGGTACTGAATAGAATTGGGGAGCAAAGGAATTTGTGGCACAACTTGGCTAGAAGAAGGGATCGCTTGGTAGGACGCGTTCTGAGGCATCAAGGAATCACCAATTTAGTACTGGAGGGGAGCGTGAAGGGTATAAATCGTAGAGGGAGATTAAGGGATGAATACACTTAGCAGATTCGGAAAGATGTAGGTTGCAGTAGTTATTCGGAGATGAAGAGGTTTGCACAGAATAGACTGGCGTGGAGAGCTGTACAAGACCAGTCTCTGGACTGAAGACAACAACAACAGCAATTCTACTAGACTATTCATATTATACCGAGTGTTTACCTTCAGTTTCTCTAGTTTAGTAAAGAAGTGTTAGCGTTTCCTGAACGAATTTCAGTTTGGCTTGAGCTTCAGTTGGGTATTTTTCAGAAAATAAATTTCCTGTCGATACCTTAAGTTTAACGATATCTCGTCCATAATCTTTGCCTTTGGGTTTTACTTGCTCGCTTAATCTTTCGTTACTTGTTTCCAGCTGATATTTGCGAAACGCAGTTGGTGACTATGTTAGCTTTCTTTCCCAAACATGTTTCGTTTGGTCTTTACGGATGTCAATATGTGCTAACTGTACTAAAACTTGAAAAAATTATAAACGTTATATGAGGAATTTTTCAGACCTTGAAGACAGCTTTGCAAAAATTACAAAATCATTTCAAGAAACTGTATATGTTAATAATAAAATAATCGAACGGTGTCGTTATCTTGTCTCTTCTATGTCTTTTACCTTAATTAGTAGCTCGTTGGGTTTAGTACGATCATCGCGCAGAAATATATTGTTGCAGTTGACAAGCTCTCCAGCATGTTAAAGAGTCCTAAAAATCCTAATAACATTTAATTAAGTTAAAACATCGCAACAGATCCAAAAAGTTTTTAGGGATGATTTTCATATACAAATGTTCTCATAATATATCAGGCTTCAATGAAATAAGAACTCACTGACGACGGGAAAAATGTACTGAAAGGTGTTTGGCAAAAAAACCTTGAGAAAGCTGAATTAATGTTTCCCAAAAAACAAAGATGGTACCCAAGCTTGTAATTTGTCCCGCAAACATGTCTGCTGTTGGAACGTTACCTATGTACAACATAAATACCTAAGTAATTAGTACTGGTTCATTAGTTTGTCTCTTTTGAGTAGTGGCTTATCCGAAAATATGCACCATCATGGTATTAGCATATGCATGTCACGACGCCGGGGTGTAGGACGACAGTTACAGCTCGCAGTGAAACCTAGCAATTTACTCGCAAGCGAGAGCACAGCTAGCGCAATAAAACAAAGCTAACTATTCGAGGCCATAGAGTGAAACGGCGAAGGTCTAACGGCGAAAGTATAACAGTGCATCCCGTCCGTTTTTTTTTTTTTTGCTCGTGCCAGATAGCGGGAGGAACGAAGAGTGTATGTCCCAGGCGGGGAATCTCTTCTTCCATCTGCTTCATTTATGTGACCCTACGTCTTTTTACAACATTAACTTACAAAATAAATTTTATACACAATGCAATCTGCTGAAAAGTAATAAATTTATGGCACATTATATTAAGCATTAAGAGAGAAAATCAGTTTTTAATAGACCACATAGAGTTGACACACGTAGTGGTATCGAACTATTCCAGGCGGTAGGCCACGAGTGGAGGTGAACGGAGGAAATGTCTGCCTCGGATACTGTGCTCAGTCGTTTGTTGCATTGTCAATAATACAGGCAGAAGGAAGCTTCGTGTTCATTACGTGATTTCTTATACTTAAATTACGGTGTATACGGGCTGTTAGAGAGCAAATCTCTTCGTTACTTATTTTGTCTGTGTGCAAGCTTCGTGACTTACGAGGCGTATTCGGAAAGTATGATCCGATTAGCCGCGGAACGGAAACCACTGTGAAAATTCGATGGAACTTTGCACAGATCTGTTAGGCAGTGTCTTTAGTGTGTCTGTCGATCGCTTCCCGTCGCTGTTTTCAGTTCAGAGCCCAAAGTGATTACACGTAAATGCCTAAAACAACATTTCTCCCGCCAAGTATGTGGATCTGGTGAGAGATTTTGCCTGAAGCTATGCAGCCCACATAAAGTAAATTTCATGCGTCTCTTTCTTCAACACAGTTTTCAGCCGTATTCCGCAGGGGCAATGAAGACGTTCTTGGAACGTTTTCGGTGGGAAGTGTTTGATCACCTACAATACACTCGTAAATTGGCTCCTTCCGTTGTTAATATCTGACCGCTGGCTACGAAGACAACATTTTACCACAAACAACGAAAGGCACACCACTGTAGAGAATTGGCAGAAAGCACAGGAGGCTGCTTTCTGTGACGAGGGTACTGGAAGTTTGTACAACGCCACGACACATGTCTAAGTAGGAGCGGTGGCTATTTAGAGAGGTAGGTTGAAGGTGTGGCATACTGTTTCGAATAATTTTTTTTTATTTTCACTGTGGTTATCATACCATGATCGGTCGGACCTTACTTTCCGAACAGCCCTCATATTTCTTTTGCAGTAGATGACGAACTATGTGGCTCCGTCGTAATACGTACGTTCAGTTCAACAAGTAACAAAAATTAGTAAACTCCCGTAATCTCCAAATAAATGTATGTGGTGTGATTTTAGGTTTTCTGGGCGAAGGAAAATTTTGCATATTTCTCGAATATTCAGTCGAGTGGCGTTGTCCAGAAGGCGCTAAGACTCGTCACCCGGATGAATATCTGACGAATATATATATATATATATATATATATATATATATATATATATATATATATATATATATACAGAGTGGTCCATTGATAGTGTCCGGGCCAAATATCTTACGAAATAAGCATCAAACGAAAAAATTACAAAGATCGAAACTCGTCTAGCTTGAAGGAGGAAACCAGATGGCGCTATGGTTGGCCCGCTAGATGGCGCTGCCGTAGGTCAAATGGATATCAGCTACGTTTCTTTAAGTAGGGACCCCCATTTGTATTACATATTCGTTTAGTACATAAAGAAATATGAATGTTTTAATTGGACCACTTTTTTCGCTTTGTGATAGATGGCACTGTAATAGTCACAAACGTATAAGTACGTGGTATCACGTAACATTCCTCCAGTGCGGACGGTATTTGCTTCGTGATACTTTACCCGTGCTAAAATGGACCGTTTACCAATTGCTGAAAAGGTCGAGATCGTGTTGATGTATGGTTATTGTTATCAAAATGCCCAATGGGCGTGTCCTATGTATGCTGCTCGGTATCCTGGACGACATCATCCAAGTGTCCGTACCGTTCGCCGGATAGTTACGTTATTTAAGGAAACAGGAAGTGTTCAGCCACATATGAAACGTCAACCACGACCTGCAACGAATGATGATGCCGAAGTAGGTGTTTTAGCTGCTGTCGCGGCTACTCCGCACATCAGTAGCAGACAAACTGCGCGAGAATCGGGAATCTCAAAAACGTCGGCTACATCAACATCGATTGCACCCGTACCATATTTCTATGCACCAGGAATTGCATGGCTACGACTTTGAACGTCGTGTACAGTTCTGCCACTGGGCACAAGAGAAATTACGGGACGATGACAGATTTTTTGCACGCGTTCTTTTTAGCGACGAAGCGTCATTCACCAACAGTGGTAACGTATACTGGCGTAATATGCACTATTGAGCAACGGAAAATCCACGGTGGCTGCCACAAGTGGAACATCAGCGACCTTGGCGGGTTCAAGTATGGTGCGGCATTATTGGAGGAAGGATAATTGGCCCCCAATTTATCGATGGCAATCTAAATGGTGCATTGTATGCTGATTTCCTACGTAATGTTCTAAAGATGTTACTACAAGATGTTTCACTACATGACAGAATAGCGATGTCCGGCAGATAGCTCGTGTGCGGTTGAAGCGGTATTGAATAGCATATTTCATGACAGGTGGATTGGTTGTCGAAGCACCATACCATGGCCTGCACGTTCACCGGATCTGACGTCCCAGGATTTCTTTCTGTGGGGAAAGTTGAAGGATATTTGCTATCGTGATCCACCGACAACGCCTGACAACATGCCTCAGCGCATTGTCAATGCATGTGCGAACATTACGGAAGGCGAACTACTCGCTGTTGAGAGGAATGTCGTTACACGTAATGTCAAATTCATTGAGGTTGACGGACATCATTTTGAGCATTTATTTAAGAAAAGTGGCTCTGAGCACTATGGGACATAACATCTGTGGTCATCAGTCCCCTAGAACTTAGAACTACTTAAACCTAACTAACCTAAGGACATCACACACATCCATGCCCGAGGCAGGATTCGAACCCGCGACCGTAGCAGAGCATTTATTTCATTAATGTTGTATTTACAGGTAATCACGCTGCAACAGCATGCGTTCTCAGAAATGATAAGCTCACGAAGGTACATGTATCACATTGGAACAACCGAAATAAAATGTTAAAACGTACCTACGTTCTGTATTTTAATTTAAGAAACCTACATGTTACCAACTGTTCATCTAAAATTGTGAGCCATATGTTTGTGACTATTACAGCGCCATCTATCACAAAGCGAAAAAAGTGGTCCAACTAAAACATTCATATTTCTTTATGTACTACATGAATATGTATAAAAAATGGGGGTTCCTATTTAAAGAAACGCAGTTGATATCCATTTGACCTATGGCAGCGCCATCTAGCGGGCCAACCATAGCGCCATCTGGTTTCTCCCTTCAAGCTAGACAAGTTTCGTTCTTTGTAATTTTTTCGTTTGACGCTTATTTCGTGAGATATCTTCATGCTGTGTCTTGTTGAACTCCACAGCCGTTAAGGAATGTCGATGAATAACGCGGATAAAAAGGCCAAATCTCATAAGTTCATGTGAGATGTAAGCTGGGTTAATAATGTCTGGTACCAAATTTCGCCACAATTCTGTCCAACGGCATGGTGAATGTGTTAGTCGATGGGAATGTCGTCACACGCCGTCGTACCCCCTTTTTACCCCTTCTCTGACGCCTCTGCGATGGAATCAGGACCGCGAGACTCAGCGATGAAATCACGCTGTTTTCTTATGGGCGGCCAAGGAAAACATTTCAGACACACCGCTGCTTAGAACTGAAACTAAAAGCTCTCAGTAGGATACATAAAGAGTGTCAATGACACCCTCTCTTCCGTTGGGGCGTTGAATCCCCCAAATATTGTGATCGGAAAAGACACCAATGCGATGAGTAACAGTGAGACGTTCTTGACAACATTCAACACTGCTGGCACCCCCCTCCCACTGGGCTGTTCAGACCAAGGGCACTGTGGAGCTACAAACCTGTGGACATGAGCTGACCCCTTTTGAGTGTGTTACGCCTGCAATTTTTTGCTCTGGTATACAAGGTGGGACCACTAGGAACGATGCAAATTAAATTGACGAAATTTGAACTTGATCCAAGCAGCAAAGGGTGTTTATGCTTTTCCAGCCTTCCGATTTCGTGCCCTCCTGTGGCGGTATCACAGAAGGGTGCAACATTGACATGTCATTGAATAAAACGGCAAAGGGTCCTTCTAAGATTCCAAAGTTCGGCAACGGCCTCAGTGTCACCCACACACCTTTGTCGAGCACGGTCAAACTGTATCCCTCAGAGACATCGACGTCCATTCACCTGAGTAGTGCCTCACGGCTGCTCTAACGCCTGAGGGCAGGCAACCTCTTCGACACCAATTAGGTGGGGTCACAATTTGGTGCCAATGTGTCATAATTAATTCACCTTGTAGCTCACATGAACGTCTGAGCTCTGGCCATTTTTTCTTATGTGTTAACATGTGTATAGATGAAACTTTATGTCGTATAAAGACACCGGTAAGAGAAACAAGATTTTAAGGTGTTCACTGGACTGAGACAAGGGGACGCCATTTTACCTATTTTATTTAATCTTGTCCTAGAGAAGATCGACAGAGAATTTTCTAAAACCAGTCCACAAGGGATCCAGCTACAGGATGTGAACATTACAAGACTTGCCTATGCAGATGATGTAGCACTAATAAGTAGTTCCAAAAGAGAATTAATCAGAATGATGCAAAATTACTACAAAATCGCTGAGAAAACAGGATTACATGTTAATGAAGATAAGACAGAATACTGCCCATAAGTAAGAAAACCAGAAAAGATACACCTCTGACTGTAGATGGATTCAGTTTCAAGACTGTTGACCACTAAACGTACCTAGGAAGTCTTTTTAGTAATAACAACAGAACAGATATAGAAATAGATGGCCGTTTATCAATAGCAAACAGGACACTTTTTAGTTTCATCAAAATTCTAAGAAAAAGATCACTTAGAAGTAACTTCAAAATCCGCTTATATCAATCAACCATTATACCTGTGATGTTATATGGATGTGAAAAATTAATATTTCGAAAGAAAGACGAAGAAAAACTGTTAATATTCGAAAGAAAAGTGCTCAGGAAAATTTTTGGACCTGTATACGACGAAAATAACATAGAGTGGAGAATAAGAAGAAATGAAGAATTAAGAGGGCTGTACAAACAGCGTAACATCGTCGAAGTGCTCAAGAGGAGAAGGTTGAATTGGGCAGGCAATATAGCAAGAATGACAGAGAATAGACTACCTAGAATGGCATTTAGCAGAACAATAGATGGAACGAGAGGAAGACCCAGAATCAGATGGCGGGATAACATTCGGGAGGACACAACTACGATGAACAGCAACAGCAACCGGACAAACAGCGCATTGGACAGGCAGAAGTGGAAGAGGCTCATAGAGCAGGCGTATGGTCGATAAGGCCCTTGCCACATGTAAAGTAAAAGTAAAGGAAGTCAACACCTTGCTGTTTGAAGCGTTGCGATGTGTGAAACTGACGTTGCAGGGCGCGGCACTTTTCAACCATTGCAGAGGAAGGTTACAGGCATCTTTGAGCCCACTTTCAAACTTATGCATCTCATCGGGAGACAATTACAGGGTACCGAAAAAATGATCAGCTTTTTGGGCAGTGTATATCGTTGATAGAAACACACCCACCCACCGGTCCATGCACCTCCACCCACACATCCACCCATCCTCCCACCCTCCCACCCACCCACCCACTCACACACACACACACAAACTCACACACACACACACACACACACACACATGGCCACTCCCCACTGCAAGACCCTAGACTGACTGGTGTCGTTGCAGTAATGTGACTCAGTGAAGAAAGTGGATGAGAAGAGCATAGACGATAGGCAAATCATTCTACTGTCGATAAGGAACGCAAACTGGGAGCGACTTTGACAGATTGTTATTGCCGGGAAATGGAGAAGCTGGTTGGCTGTTCTGGTGCTACTATCGTTCACATGTACCGGAAGTTGTTCAGGACAGTGAAACCAGAATAGGCGAGAAGGTGTTGGATGTCTACGGTTCATCACAGAACGTGGATATCGGAGGCTTCCCCACTCCGTAAAGCAGAATAGGCAAAGATTTGTAGCACATATGGCGACAGAGTAAAAAACTGGTACAGGCTGAAGCTTTTCGGAGCAAACTATTGAGCACACATTGTTGAAAATGGGGCGCTGTAGCAGACGACCATTACCTTTTCATGTCATAGCCCAACTACACCGTCAATTAAGATTGCAGTGGTCATGGAATTATCGAGATTTGACCGTGAATCAATGTAAACGTGCCGGCTGGTGGAGTGAATCGCGTTTCTTGTTACACCAGGATACGAGGTCCTGCAGGCGGACTACTGCTTGAGCATACATCGCTCTGTGAATGCAGGATGGCTGGTACAGTATTATACTATGGGGAACATTCACCACGACTCCCATGGGACCTGAGGTCGTAATCGAGGGCGCCATGACAGCTATGAACTATGTGAACATTATTGTGTACCGCATAAATGATATGGACAAAAATATGGACACATCAAAAATACATCACATTATCATGCCTCACAGGGGGTTGGCATTCAAAACAGCTTTAAGCCGTTCCGAAATGGATAAATACGGGGCCTACATGGGTTTCAAGGGAATCTTATACCATTCTTACTGCAAAATAATAACAAATTCAGGTAACAATGATCGAGGTGGAGAGCGATCACGCACCCTTCTCTCCAAAGTGAACCACAAAACCTCAATAATACTGAGATTTGATGAATGGAGTGTCCAGGGAACTGCGAAACTCTATCCTCGTACTCAATAAAAGTTATGGTGTGTGAACAAGGTCCGAGCATCTTGGGATTCAGCATCACCTCTGAGGAACAAACTTTGTACCATGGGATGCACCTGTTCAGCCAAAATGGTCACATTATCCTTGGCTGCAATGCGTTCTCGCAGGGCACCGTGAGGCTCATGGAACGGCACGACGTAGTTCTCCAAATCATCACCTAACACCAACGATGTTCCACTCTTATGAAGTAAACTGAACCCATAGTGGGAAACTGTATGCAACACGACTCATTCCACCAAAAGACTTTCTTCCATTGATCCATAGTGATTCTCTGCGTTGTCTGAAACCGAAACGAACAAACAGAATCATTCTGGGGACAGAAAAATCTGCCAGTTGCTGCAGAAACGCTACAAAATCTAACGCACCAAGTTTGTATTAGAAGATCCGAACACTTTGACCTAGATAAAATATGTAAGTATCACTTTAGGATTCATGGGAGAGTTCATTTAGTCCTTTCACAACAGGTTCAAGATGCTACGTATACGTGAAACACTCTTGAGTGCTTTACAACTTAATTCTGAGCACAGCACTGTGGTTTTTGTGGAATTCCCGAAAACTACAAACCAATTAAAAATGTGTAATATGAAGTATGGGGGCAGGGAGACGGTTCCATGATACAGGGATGGAGGCAAACAGCATAGTACTTGCTGGATAAACAAACTCCTCCCCGACGATGCCATGACCACAGACCAGAAACAACACACCACAATACGACAACAGCTTAGGGACTGTACCACACAACAAGTGTCATCTGCCCACTTGAGCAAGAGGAGATTGCATTAGCGATTGCAAGACTGAAAAGAAAAAGGCACCTGACCCAGATGGAATCCACTACAGTTCATCCCAATGTTAACCGGCATACTAGACGATGCCCTAAGACAGGGCAGAGTACCAATCGTTTGGAAGCCAGCCAATTCAATAATGATCAAGAAATCCGCGTTTGGGACCCTTCAGATCCAAAATATTACAGACCAGTCTGTTTAATAAACACAGTAGCAAAGATCCAGGTCTGCGCGGTTTGAGGCGCCATGTCACAGATTGCACGGTCCCTCCCGCCGGAGGTTCGAGTCCTCCCTCGGGGATGGGTGTGTGTGTGTTGTTCTTAGCATAAGTTAGTTTAAGTAGTGTGTAAGTCTAGGGACCGTTGACCTCAGCAGTTTGGTCCCTTAGGAATTCACACACATTTGAACGTTTGAAAGATCCAGGAGAGGCTCCTCTGTAACCGACTACAGGCGCACAGTTCCCTTAGTGGCCCTAGTGCACATCACTTTGGTTTCTGGGAAGATAAATCAGTCGATGCTGCTATAAACAGAGCACTCACAGCAGTTTCAGCAACCACACCAAAGTATGCAATTGCAGTAACCATGGACACTGTAGGTACCACTGACGATCTCTGGTGGCCTGCAGTCTTCGCGAGGCTTAAAGAACTGCAGGTACCTGACACCCTGTACACAGCCTCCTAGACTAATGTAGGGACAGGGTCGTAGAATGGCGCTCGAGCGATCGCAAGGTTATTAAGAAAATAACTAAAGGTTGCACGCAAGGACCTTTGGGTCCATTTTCTGCGATGTCTCCACTGAACCCCTCCTTCATCTACTGAAACAGACACGATAGCAGATGAAGTAATTGCATATGCGGATGATGAATTTGTTGTCATATCAGCTGACGACAGAGACCACCTAGAAGAAAAAAACAAGTGGAATATTTAAGTATAGAATGATGCGACAGGAACAAACGAACAGTCGCAAACATTCTGATGAAGGGATAACTGAAAAATGACAGAAAAAAGCAGAAAAAATACTACACGAACTAGCAGGCATAAGCTCACCGCCGGCCGTTGTGGCCTTGCAGTTCTAGGCGCTTCAGTCCGGAACCGCGCTGCTGTTACAGTCGCAGGTTCGAATCCTGCCTCAGGCATGGATGTGTGTGATGTCCTTAGGTTAGTTAGGTTTAAGTAGTTCTAAGTCTAGGGGACTGATGGCCTCAGATGTTAAGTCCCATAGTGCTCAGAGCCATTTGAACCATAAGCTCACCCAATTACGGACTAACAACCACACTGACACGAATATAACACTGTGCGCTCTTCGATTCAGTATTGTGCTTTGCTGCGAGTGCACGTGCACAATGACTAAAACTGTCTGCGAACGAGTGAGCTGGCAGGCGAGGGCAGAGAAGTGTACTGCTAACACTATCTGGGGCATTTGCCATCATATCAACGGAAGCTCTGTGTGTGGTACTATTAATACACCGAGTCGATTTTACGATCAGATATCGTCCAGCACCATATTAGTTAAACAGGGACACACCTGACAGGATTCAGCAAATCACCCCAGTACCAATTAAGAACAAGCGCCAACTTAAACACTGGCAGATGGAGATCCGGTAACAAGAATGGGAGGTTAGTGTGATAAGGGGCGCCGTGTACGCAATATACTACCCAACAAGGGGCGCCGTGTACGCAATATACTCCCCGATATTCTCGAGCGGCTGAAGGAAGATGAGCTGCGCCAACTCCAGCTGTGGCATGGTTCACTTTCTGACTGGACACGGCCCGTATCCCAAACACCTACACCGCATGACAGTCAGCAACGATTCGAACTGTACACAAGGGGAAACTGGAACCCCAGTAACCACCGTCCTTACCTGTAGACTGTTGAACATTCTAGGGCAAACAGGATAGCACACAAATACATTAACATATAACAGGGTACACAACATAGTGCGTAACGAAGCCACATGAATACATTCAACATACTAGCCAATACAACCTCTACTGCACTATGTACTGAGTACCGGAATAGACGAGTAAACCACAGACAACATAATACGCAGCACCAAGAATAACTCCACAGGATAGACGAATACGGACGATAGACGAAAAAAATCAATAATCAATATGCACATGTCACAAAACCCACATAAGCAAATATGTAGATGTAACCTAAACATTAAATGAGCTCAGACTCATAACGGGACGAGAAAATAAACCAATTAGTACCCTATAAAACATGTAGCAGAATTAGATTGACTCCACTGGAGAGAGCCACTCTAAACTTGTACTTAGGTATGCAGAATTACAATAGTTACAGAAAATTACGTTGCAGTAACATTACCAGACACGCTATAGATAACGCATATAAACTAAGTTTAGGATGAAAAAGGGAACTACACCAGTTCAGCTAATTAAAGGTGTTCGGAAGGCAACGGCTCGACGAACATACCGAGACCTTCACCCCTGAACGCCTAAGATGACGGGACTAACCTCTCCCTTCTACTCTAACCTATCATCCATTAAATCTAAATTTTTCCTATTCTTTTTTTGTTTCCATTTTGTTACATAAATTTTTAGGTTTAAGTATTTCCATTCCGCAATTGGTTTTAAGTTTAAAATTATTTAAATTTGCGACATCGTTACACTTAACCAAAATAAGAAGAATTCGACAGCAGATGCTCCATAGACTTTTTTGAACAAGCGTTTGTGAATATTCCCCACAGTTTCTTTCTCTGCTGTAAGAAATTCAATGACGGCACGTTGCTTGTAACGTACTTCACCTGTAGACGCCATTTTGAAACTGTTCTGCAACTACGCTATCTGTCGGAAGTGACGGAAACTTGGCGCGCCCATTCAGGAGACTTCAAAAAATACATATGTAACGTTTCGCATTCGTAGCATTGTTTTCGGGTGAGAAAAAAAAAATGCGGTGCATTGCTTTCTGCGCAACCCTCTATTGCTTCCTGTTAATGGCAATTTCTTCACTAACGAGTGGTTTGGAATTCCAGTTGGCCTTGCATTTCCCACGTTTTGGAGCTCCCTTCGTCTTGGTGTCGACAGGGTTCGCGAGTTCGACATTCAGTTCTGCAGCAACTTATGCAGCTGTCGTCCTCTTATTTCTCGTCTCAATCCTCTTCAATGACCATCTGTCACGTTCACTCTACACTCAATTTCGGCCACGTTATGACTTGTCGGATGACGTTTTCCCCCTTTCTCTGTATGCGGTATAAATCTTCGACGTGGTACCCCTTGAAACACCAAACATTTCGGCCACCTTGGTTACGGGAGTACCTGCCATGCAAGCACGAACAGTTTTCTCACATTCAAATTCACTTATCTCCGACATAATTCACTCACAACTACACAGAAAATTGCACTGACTTGCAAGGTATTGAAGACACTGCGCGGATGCCGTGTGTAAAAAATAATTGTTCAAATGGCTCTGAGCACTATGGGACTCAACATCTATGGTGACAAGTCCCCTAGAACTTGATGTTGTTGTGGTCTTCAGTCCTGAGACTGGTTTGATGCAGCTCTCCCCTAGAACTTAGAACTACTTAAACCTAACTAACCTAAGGACATCACACAACACCCAGTCATCACGAGGCAGAGAAAACCCCTGACCCCGCCGGGAATCGAACCCGGGAACCCGGGCGGGGGAGCGAGAACGCTACCGCAAACCACGAGATGCGGACTGCCGTTTGTAGTCACGTACAACAGCGTTACCTGCAACCTTGACTGGCATCTACGTTTATGTTAAAGCAAGTGTTCCTCTCGGTGTTTCTATGTTTTTGTCCAACCCCTGTACATCTCTTCATACTAGACATCTTCTGCGATAGCGGATAGCGTCTTCCATCAGGATAACTGTCCCTGTCACGAGGGCAGAATCGTGCTACAGTGCTACGAGGAGCTTGATAGGGAACTCACGTTGATGTTTTGACTACTAAGTTCCTCTAATCTGAAGTTAATGCAACGCATCTTGGACGCTATCGTGCACCTGCTTTGCACCCACCAACCACTGGTCCGTAACTTGTGGGAACTGCGTGACCTCTGCGCAGACTTATGGTGATACGTACCTCCGGAACCCTGCCAAGGACTTGTAGATTGTATGCCACGCAGAATCTCTGATGTATTGTGTTTCAAAGTTGGACCAGCTCAGTACTTCACAGATTATCACAATGATCTGGTATGCATGTGTGTGTGTGTGACATTTTGTTATAAAACCTGTGGTGTCACCGCCAGACACCACACTTGCTAGGTGGTAGCTTAAATCGGCCGCGGTCCATTAGTACATGTTGGACCCGCGTGTCGCCACTGTCAGTACTTGCAGACCTAGCGCCACCACACGGCAGGTCTAGAAAGACGGACTAGCACTCGCCCCAGTTGTACGACGACTTTGCTAGCGACTACACTGACGAAGCCTTTCTCTCAATTGCCGAGAGACAGTTAGAATAGCCTTCAGCTAAGTCCATGGCTACGACAGTGATTGTAATTAACCGTATCTGGAGATAGTCTAATTTGTATAGTCAAGAGCGATGTACCACAAGGATGCATTAAAGTTGAGTATTAACTTAGATACGTACTTTTCTTATTAGCATTCAATTACTTATCCTGTTCCAGAACTCACGCCAGCCGGCGTGTGTGTACGCGTGCCTTTCGGCTACCTCCGAGTGGCGTGGCTGTCTTGCTACGCCACAACAAAACCACAACACGCTTCAGTTAGTTTCGACATTGACATCTTCTGACAGACTTCAATTTTTTGCTGTCCATATCACAAGTTTACAATTTCAGAACATATTTAAATGTCTACAGTTTTAGAGCATATTCAAATGTCAACAATTTTAGAACATATCATATACCTAGAAGATCTCTGCGATCAGGCCCAGCGGACCTCTCGATGCCGACCGGCGACCATGTCAACCTTTGCGATATGGCATTATTTGCATGTGGTATAGAGAGGCACAGTGGTTAGCATATCGCTCTGCTTGCTAGGCTACTTTCCTCACATGCAGAGCCTCAGTTGGTTTCACAAGAAGCACCACAGACCACCTACCAACGAAAAGTCCTGGCGGTATTGGGAACTGCACTCGAGTCCTCCGCATAGCAGTCTGACCGGTCAGCTAAGTATTCGCTTTGGATCACTGACGGATATAATTTTTCTTATCATTACTATCTCTCGTCAATACAGCCAATATTTCGCCCCCATATAACTTTGTGCGCGACAGGCAAACACGTAAAATACTGCTTTTATCAGACTGTGATGTTTTATATTTATGTTGAAAATATCATTTTCTTCCATTGTTTTCTTCCTTATGGCGTCCTTCACTCTATTTTCTTGAAAGGGGACATTTCTTTGGTTTTAACGTGCTTCTTCCGTGTACAGTACTTAGGATAATAAAAATGTTCAAATCTGTGTGAAATCTTATGGGTCTTAACTGCTAAGGTCATCAGTCCCAAAGCTTACACACTACTTAACCGAAGTTATCCTAAGGACAAACACACACACCCATGCCCGAGGGAGGACTCGAACCTCTGCCGGCACTACCCGCACAGCCCATGACTGCAGCGCCTCAGACCGCTCGGCTAACCCCGCGCGGCTCTTAGGATAATACCTTCTGTTATTTGTGAAGACCTGTGAGGAACACATATGAGGGTCATTCAATAATTAAAGAGACAGATTGGTCTGGGGAAAAAATTGTTATTAGGGCAAGTTTGGAACTTTTGTTGCTTTAAGCTGGCACCACTAGGATGAGCCCTGATCAGCTGATGTATCAACATTGTTTTGTTATAACCTCAAAAATACATTTCAAGATGGCGAGTCCGCTTGAAACGTCCACATTAGTTGGACAACGTTCTATTATTCGTTTTTTACTTGATGAAGGCAGGAATCGAGTGAATATATACTGTATAATGTCTAAAGCTTATGGTGAAGGTTGCATGAATCGTGCAAATGTTTGCAAGTACGTAGAGCAGTTCAAAAATGGTCGCGGCTCAGTGACTGACGAACACCGTTCTGGCTGATCAGTTGCAGTTTCAACTCCCTCACATGAAAGTCGAATTATTCGTGCTGAGCGCCGTGTGACTGTGGAAATGATAGTTGATAAGGTTCAAGTTAGTATTGATACAGTTCATAGCATTATCTGTAACAAGCTGAAGTGCCGCAAAACATGTGAAAGGTGCGCCCCAAAGGAGTTGACGCGGCTACACAAGGAAATAAGGCTGAGAGTGTGCAGAGTTAAAGGAACGTTATGAAAGAGGAGGTGGTTACTTCCTCAACAAAATTTCAACTTATGATGAAACTCGGGTTCACTATTATGAGCCAGAATCAAAAAGACAAACCATGGAGTGGAAGCACACCAACTCACCTGACAAGAAAAATTCAAAACCCAAGCATCATCAGGAAAAGTCATGTTGACGATGTTTTGGGATGCTGAAGGTCCAGTTTTTTGTGATTATCTCGAAGAGCAGCGTACAATGAATAGCCAATACTACTCGGACTTGCTTTTCAACCAGGTGAAGCCAGCCATGAGAGAGAGACGTTGTGGATCTCAGAGGAGAGTTGTGATTCTCCAGCAAGAAAACGCACGTCCTCACATTGCTCAACTAACCCGTGAAACCATCGACAAAATGCGCTGTGAAGCACTGACTCATTCCCCTTACAGTCCTGATTTGCCACCTAGTGATTTCCATCTGTTTGGTGCACTGAATGAGACATTACGTGGGAAGAGGTTCCAGGACAACGAGGATGTGAGAAAGTTTGTGGGAAATTGGTTCAAACATCTCGATAAAGAGTTCTTTGCAGCCGGAATAAAAAAGCTTGTAGTCCGTTGGAACAAGTGCATAAATGTTCACGGGGATTACGTTAGAAAGTAAAAAAAAGGTACTGTTTTGTAAAAATAAACGCATTTTCTCCAGACCAGTTTGTCTCTTTAATCATTGAATGATCTCTACTGAGCAATCTTACGAAACTACAATCACTAACAACTAGGTACGAGTCCAACTGATTATCTCAACTGGTATAAATGTTCCACTTCTGTGTGATTCACCTCTGCTTTACTTATCCGTAAGCAACTAGAATCAATGTACTACCTCTTCACTATTTCTTCAGACTAATTCAGACGTTATCTGACTGCTACAGTAAGTATAACTTCATAATTTATCCTCAGGTCCTTCCACCTTACACAGTAAAACGCGCAGTACGTAAAAACACAGGCTTCCGTAGAGAAGGTTTGAAGTAACGAGATAGCAGTAAGAAAGCTGTTATAGAAGTTCTGCACAAAAGTGTGTTTCTGTCACTCTCGACAAAGATCTACAGCAAGTGCTGGATCGTTATCTTATCGACTTCTCTGAATAAAAGTTAGAATTTTCATATAGAAAACGTCGGTTCTGGTTAATTTAAGTAGGTGTACGTTGTAATGGTCGCCTAGTCGTAGATATTGCTAATTGCTATAATCGCACTATTTCACTCCGATTTACGGAGCTTGTTAGCACTTGATGTTAGGTTGGCGCCATTAAACTGCATTGTGTTGTGGTAATCGCTGCTACTTGCTGGATCGCTGCCGTGTCTCGATGCTGATGCTGGCTCTAAATCTGGTTGTCTAGGGTTAAAAACATGAGGCCCCGTGTTTTTCATGTGCTTTTGATGATAAAGAACGAGCGAAACCAACAAATATGTAAACTTCAAATATTTATTACTCTGGTGGCCATCTTAATTCCACAGTCCACCAAAGACCATGACACAACACAAAGTAGTACTTCCTTTACATGTTCTTTGCATTGTTTATCCATCTCAAACAATAACACACAAACACACTTTACCAAAGTGACATTCCGACTGCCTCCCGACCCTTCTTGCTGCTTGTATTTATAACATTGTCAAAGAACTACTAAAAAGAGATATAATTTATAAGTCACATGTACATCTGTTATCATAATTTGTGCAGAAAAGTTATTAATTTGCATCGAGTGACATAATTTAACATGTTATTAAAATGACAGACAGATTTTTTGACTTGACAGAATAATTCTTTGTTACAAAAAGGTCTTTTTTTAGAAGTTTGTCAATTGACTTCTCTAATTTGCATAAATAAGTAAATAACATGAATTATTAAGAATTACATTGGTTTTCGTCTAAAATAGGATTGATTTCGTGAATACTGAGTGAAACCGCTCCTAGTGAACAAATAGGTCTCACTGGGTGATTTTTATTTAAGGAGATCCAAAATACCTAAGTTGGCCACTATTTTTCGTACTTCATATTAATTAATTAAAATGGACTTAGTGTTTTTACATGATGACATTTGATGTATCAGTGATCAAGTGATATTAACTTTTGTGTGGGTCAGTTATTCAGTATATTTTAATGGGTTGACTGTTTATGGAGACATGTTATGCAATCATTGTTAACATACACAATAACTTTTATATACTCATAAATACTCGTTAAACTGGTTGAATTTGGAGGGTATCGCATACTTCGGTACAGTAAAGCCTTTAATATGTTTCGTTACAACGTCTAGGGACCGACGACCTCAGCAGATTGGTCCCTTAGGAATTCATAAACATTTCATCATTTTTGGAACACATTTTCGCTATGAAAATCACCCAATATTGTAATACCCTCTCTTCCATGCTTCACTGTTGGCACCACAGGTAACGCAGGTAACGTTCTCCAAGACTTCGCCAAACCCAAGTCCTCCCATAGGATTGCCGAAGTGTATACCGTGATTCATCACTCCAGTTCACTCGTTTCCAGTCAGCCACTTTCCAGTGGCGTCGATCTTAACACCACCTACCATAGCACTGACTACATAAATGTGTGGCTTATGAGAACCATTATCACCCATTCTCTTCAACTCCCTATGCACTGCTGCGCTAGTGTTGGTCTTAGTAGAGGGAAAGGGAAATTTTATCAAAATTCAATGAAGCGCGGTTGGGCGATGAAATCTGGGGCCGCTGGCAGAGAGTGGTATAGTTCACAGCCGGCTGACCAGAGAAAGGTAAACATGGCACTCGCGGGCGCGGAGCTGCGACGGCGGTATTGCACGCACTAGTTGTTTTGAGTGGAGCAACAACGAGGCAGGAGACTGCAGCGTCGCTTTAGGTTATTGCAATGTATGAGGCTGGGCACTAGGTCAGAGCCGCCGGCCGAAGTGGCCGTGCGGTTAAAGGCGCTGCAGTCTGGAACCGCAAGACCGCTACGGTCGCAGGTTCGAATCCTGCCTCGGGCATGGATGTTTGTGATGTCCTTAGGTTAGTTAGGTTTAACTAGTTCTAAGTTCTAGGGGACTAATGACCTCAGCAGTTGAGTCCCATAGTGCTCAGAGCCATTTGAACCAACTAGGCCAGAGCCAAGAGTGGCGATTAGTAAGTGGCTGACATGTGGGAATTTATCGCTGCCATAGTTTCTGTCTATCTCTGTCACTACGTCAGAAGCGAGGGAGAAACCAATATAAATAGAAGGGCAATTTTAGCTTGGGACGGAGTGTGCCAGGTCAGTCAAGCGTCAGGATGGACCTGTTCTGGTCTACGCTTATAGGGGCCACTCTGGCAGCAATGTTATAAGTATTTTGCATAAACTTGTACTTTGTTTCTATGTACTTGTTCGGGGGTATATTCCGCCTCCAGGGACACAACACCGGGACAGGATGGAACAGCAGCCTGGAACTTGGAGATCGCACAGTCTGCCTGGAGGAGGGCAGTGACAGTGATATGCAGCGGGTCCTGGAGGTTTTCAGTTCCACTCGAGTCTACGGGCCACGTTCGCTTCCCACCTGGCTTACGGGGATCCAGGCAAGGCGTACGCTGTGGGAGGCACAGCAGTGCTGTGACAGTGCAAGAGACGGCAGCTGGTGTTGTCATCCGGCAAGCACCACTAGCGGCAAGTTGCGACACAGTGTCCAGGAGAGTACGGGTTCGAGTCCGATCCTGTCCTGGGAGCAGTGGCGGCCTGAGGGCCACGGGTGATCAGTGCACCCTCCTTCGTCCCATGGTCGGACAGAGCAGGCCAAAAGGGGGTGGAGGGCGGCGAGGACCAGGGACTGTAGCAGTTTCCGGAGTTGCGGGCAGCAGAGCGGCATAAGTCGCAACGCCCCGGCTGGCGGCGACCAGGAGAGCGTGGCCGACTTCCAGCGGGGTGGCCTTGATGATGGCAGCAGCGGCGTCGGTATACCAGGAGTCTGCTGAGCCGGCTGGACTCGTGGGACAGTGCGCGGGTGGTGCACCGACTCTATGCTTCATCTGTCGAGTACTGGAAATTAGCTGAATAAACGAATGTTACCACATACCGCTGTAACACTCTGCACTACCCTCGACACTCCTGAACTTATACAACCTCCTGACAAAATACGGTGCGGTGGGTCCCAGCGTCAGCTCTGCCAACTGGGCCGCGCAGGATTAGCCGAGCGGTCTAAGGGCGCTGCAGTCATGGACTGTGCGGCTGGTCCCAGCGGAGGTTCGAGTCCTCCCTCGGGCATGGGTGTGTGTATTTGTCCTTAGGATAATTTAGGTTAAGTAGTGTGTAAGCTTAGGGACTGATGACCTTAGCAGTTAAGTCCCATAAGATTTCACACTTCACACGCGCATCTGCCAACTGGAGCCTAGGGTTCGACACACTGACCCCACAACAGCACTTTCATTGTGTTAGCTCGAATGCTGGTAGCAGTCTGGAATGCTCGTGTGATTCATTCCACTGATTTCATACCATTTTTTACAACCACTCTCTGCAAAGCTCGGTGGTCCCTGGGGATCAGCATGTGATGTCTGCCAGGTCTTGGTTTAACCCTGGTTATTCCTTCGCATTTCTGCTGATCGATTTGTGACTCAGTTGACATTCGATAACTAGTCAACATTCGAAGTCACTGATCTCTCACGAGCAACGAGACGATACTCCCTGCCATCTTTTATACTGGGGTTCAGGCTCTTGTGACATACAGTTTTCAATTTCACATTATATAGGAATGCCCGGGTAACTTTCGCCAGATAGTGTATTTTACACTTTCAGCTCTATCAAAGATTACTTGTTACTTCCTGTTTATTTCTGTATATGTATTACACTCTGGTGTAATTGTGTGATTCAAGTTTTTGCTTTTGATTTCCTTTTTAGCAACTATGCCTAAATCTGCTGAAATTTACCAACAGTTAGGGCCACCATATATTCGCAGTGAGGTAATACGTTTTACGGAGTGACAGCTTCCATGATGAAACTGCACGAAATGTGATATGAGAGCACTGCACCTGTTGGTATCAGTACCATGCTAGCAGCTGCTTATTGAAGCGATTTAACTATTTCAGTCGAAACATGAGTTTAAAATACCTCACTGGAGATGTCTAGTTTCCAACACGATATTTTAATTATTTCGAATTAATTAAAATACTAAAATGGAAGCATGGATTAGCAAGCGGTTTGCCTATAGGAAATGTGGTTCCTGATTCATATTCCACGTGTCAAATGCTTTCGTCTGATACACATAACAATGAAGTACATTTCAGTTATACACTCCTGGAAATTGAAATAAGAACACCGTGAATTCATTGTCCCAGGAAGGGGAAACTTTATTGACACATTCCTGGGGTCAGATACATCACATGATCACACTGACAGAACCACAGGTACATAGACACAGGCAACAGAGCATGCACAATGTCGGCACTAGTACAGTGTATATCCACCTTTCGCAGCAATGCAGGCTGCTATTCTCCCATGGAGACGATCGTAGAGATGCTGGATGTAGTCCTGTGGAACGGCTTGCCATGCCATTTCCACCTGGCGCCTCAGTTGGAACAGCGTTCGTGCTGGACGTGCAGACCGTGTGAGACGACGCTTCATCCAGTCCCAAACATGCTCAGTGGGGGACAGATCCGGAGATCTTGCTGGCCAGGGTAGTTGACTTACACCTTCTAGAGCACGTTGGGTGGCACGGGATACATGCGGACGTGCATTGTCCTGTTGGAACAGCAAGTTCCCTTGCCGGTCTAGGAATGGTAGAACGATGGGTTCGATGACGGTTTGGATGTACCGTGCACTATTCAGTGTCCCCTCGACGATCACCAGTGGTGTACGGCCAGTGTAGGAGATGGCTCCCCACACCATGATGCCGGGTGTTGGCCCTGTGTGCCTCGGTCGTATGCAGTCCTGATTGTGGCGCCCACATGCACGGCGCCAAACACGCATACGACCATCATTGGCACCAAGGCAGAAGCGACTCTCATCGCTGAAGACGACACATCTCCATTCGTCCCTCCATTCACGCCTGTCGCGACACCACTGGAGGCGGGCTGCACGATGTTGGGGCGTGAGCGGAAGACGGCCTAACGGTGTGCGGGACCGTAGCCCAGCTTCATGGAGACGGTTGCGAATGGTCCTCGCCGATACCCCAGGAGCAACAGTGTCCCTAATTTGCTGGGAAGTGGCGGTGCGGTCCCCTACGGCACTGCGTACGATCCTACGGTCTTGGCGTGCATCCGTGCGTCGCTGCGGTCCGGTCCCAGGTCGACGGGCACGTGCACCTTCCGCCGACCACTGGCGACAACATCGATGTACTGTGGAGACCTGACGCCCCACGTGTTGAGCAATTCGGCGGCACGTCCACCCGGCCTCCCGCATGCCCACTATACGCCCTCGCTCAAAGTCCGTCAACTGCACATACGGTTCACGTCCACGCTGTCGCGGCATGCTACCAGTGTTAAAGACTGCGATGGAGCTCCGTATGCCACAGCAAACTGGCTGACACTGACGGCGGCGGTGCACAAATGCTGCGCAGCTAGCGCCATTCGACGGCCAACACCGCGGTTCCTGGTGTGTTCGCTGTGCCGTGCGTGTGATCATCGCAGTGTCCGGAGCAAATATGGTGGGTCCGACACACCGGTGTCAATGTGTTCTTTTTTCCATTTCCAGGAGTGTACTTTGTTAAAATGATGATAATTTTGTTTTTCTTAAGTCTTTGTCATATAGTCTTGTTCAGTTAATATCTCATAAATATGACTTGTACGCATACAGAATCGACTTCCTTTGAGGACCTACTTTTTGCGTTATTAATTATGAAATCATCTGGTAAATTATAAGTCAGCCTAAATTATGATTTACAATACATCAGTCGGATTGGAAATCATGTCACCGTATGATGTAAAACTTGAATGATACAAATAAAGACGCCACGAACCATTATTTAAAAAGATTCTGCGTGAACTGAAGGTAAGCAGTATGTCTCAAGTGGAAGTTAGTGCGATGGCAAGGTGAGTTCTGGTGGAAAATGCTGACTCAGCACCTGTCGGTACTTTTATTGCTCGATGTCATATTACAGCTGAGACATATGCGTATGTCATGTTTCGCTGACGGCAGCATCAGCACTTCATTATCTCCAAAACCATACATTCCAAGACCAGCAGGGGAGAGGAGAGGGGAGGGCCCCTCACGCCCCCATGTCGTTACAATTTGCTTGAAGCACACCCCCTCACCAGCGTCTGTGATTTACAGCCAGTGGTGTGCAAACTCAGCTCCTCACCCCTTGAGAAAATTTTTCATAATAATGTGACTGCATGCACATCATGATTTGCTGTTCACAATGAAGCACCGCCCGTAGTAGCTGCAGCAATCAGCTGGGAAGAACAAGGCTATCAGTATGTATTATGTCAATCCTCCTCTTATTATAATTATAATTATTCTATTATTATTATTATTATGTGTGTATAAGCGTTATTCCACTTTTTCTACAGCTACCTTGCCACCATGCTCAGGTTCAGATAAAGTGTCTACCACAGCTCTTACATTGTTGCTATCAGTGTGTTAAAGACAGATTTTACATTGATCAGCCAGAACAGTATGACCACCGACCTACATTTACATCTGCATCTACATCTACATGGATGCTCTGCAAATCACATTGAAGTGCCTGGCAGAGGGTTCATCGAACCACGTTCACAATTCTCTATTATTCCAATCTCGTGTAGCGCGCGGAAAGAATGAACACCTATATCTTTCTGTACGAGCTCTGATTTCCCTTATTTTATCGTGGTGGTCCTTCCGCCCTATGTAGGTCGGTGTCTACAAAATATTTTCGCATTCGGAGGAGAAAGTTGGTGATTGGAATTTCGTGAGAAGATTCCGTCGCAACGAAAAACGCCTTTCTTTTAACGATTTCCAGCCCAAATCCTGTATCATTTCTGTGACATTCTCACCTATCTTTCGCGATAATACAAAACGTGCTGTCTTTCTTTGAACTTTTTCGACGTACTCCGTCAGACCTCTCTGGTAAGGATCCCACACTGCGCAGCAGTATTCTAAAAAAGGACGGACAAGCGTAGTGTAGGCAGTCTCCTTAGTAGGTCTGTTACATTTTATAGTGTCCTACCAATAAAACGCAGCCTTTGGTTAGCCTTCCCCACAACATTTTCTGTGTTCTTTCCAATTTAAGTTGTTCGTAATTGTAATACCTAGGTATTTAGTTGAATTTTCGGCTTTTGGATTAGACTGATTTATCGTGTAACCGAAGTTTAACAATTTCCTTTTAGTACTCATGTGGATGACCTCATACTTTTCGTTATTTAGGGTGAACTGCCACTTTTCGCACCATTCAGATATTTTTTCTAAATCCTTTTGGAGTTTGCTTTGGTCTTCTGATGACTTTATTAGTCGATAAACGATAGCGCCATCTGCAAACAACCGAAGATGACTGCTCAGATTGTCTCCCAAATCGTTTATATAGATAAGGAACAGCAAAGAGCCTATAACACTACGTTGGGGAACGCCTGAAATCACTTCTGTTTACTCGGTGACTTTCCGTCAATTACTACGAACTGTGACCTCTGTGACAGGAAATCGCAAATCCAGTCACATAACTGAGACGATATTCCATAAACATGCAATTTTACTACGAGCCGCTTGTGTGGTACAGTGTCAAAAGCCTTCCCGAAATCCAGGAATACGGAATCGATCTGAAATCTCTTGTCAATAGCACTTAGTACTTCATGTGAATAAAGAGCTAGTTGTGTTTCATATGAAATGTGTTTTCTAAAACCATGTTGACTGTGTGTCGATAGACCGTTTCCTTCGAGGTAATTCATAATGTTCGAACAGAGTGTATGTTCTAGAATCCTGCTGCATATCGACGTTAACGATATTGGCCTGTAATTTAGTGGATTACTCCTACTACCTTTCTTGAATATTGGTGTGATCTGTGCAACTTTCCAGTCTTTGGGTACGGATCTTTCTTCGAGCGAACTGTTGTATATGACTGTTAAGTATGGAGCTAATGCATCAGTATACTCCGAAAGGAACCTAATTGGTATACCGTCTGGAACAGAAGACTTGCTTTTATTAAGTGATTTGAGTCGCTTCACTACTCCGAGAATATTTTCTTCTAGGTTACTCATGCTGGCAGCTGTTCTCGATTCGAATTCTGGAATATTGACTTCATCTTCTTTTGTGAAGGCATTTCGGAAGGCTGTGTTTAGTAAATCTGCTTTGGCAGCACTGTCTTCGATAGTATATCCATTGTTATCGCTCAGAGAAGGTATTGATTGTTTCTTGGCGCTAACATACTTCACATAGGACCAGAATCTCTTTGGATTTTCTACCCGGTTTCGAGACAAAGTTTCGTTGTGGAAACTGTTATAGGCGTCTCTCATTGAACTCCGCGCTAAGTTCCGAGCTTCTGTAAGGGTATCAATATAAACCCGCCCAAAGCAATAGCTGGCTCTGAGCACTATGGGACTTAACATCTCAGGTCATCAGTCCCCTAGAACTTAGAAGTACTTAAACCTAACTAACCTAAGGACGTCACATACATCCACGCCCGAGGCAGTATTCGAACCTGCGACCGTAGCGGTCGCGCGGTTCCAGACTGAAGCGCCTAGAACCGCTCGGCCGGTAACAATAGCTGGGTCACCTAGCGAGGAATGACTGCTAGTCAGACACACGGACGGTGCATGTAGTATCTGTGAGCGTGCTGTCCATGTGCAGAGTGGGAAAGGCGCACGATCTATCTGACTTTGACCGAGGACAGACTGTGATGGGCCAGAGACTCGGCACGAGCATTTCAGAGACTGCACGACTTGTCGTGTGTTCGAGGAGTGCTGTGGTGAGTGTCTTGAGCATGTGACGAAAGCAAGGTGAAACCATATTCAGACGTTGTGGTGTTGGGCGATCATCCCTCTTTACTACACTCCTGGAAATGGAAAAAAGAACACATTGACACCGGTGTGTCAGACCCACCATACTTGCTCCGGACACTGCGAGAGGGCTGTACAAGCAATGATCACACGCACGGCACAGCGGACACACCAGGAACCGCGGTGTTGGCCGTCGAATGGCGCTAGCTGCGCAGCATTTGTGCACCGCCGCCGTCAGCGTCAACCAGTTTGCCGTGGCATACGGAGCTCCATCGCAGTCTTTAACACTGGTAGCATGCCGCGACAGCGTGGACGTGAACCGTATGTGCAGTTGACGGACTTTGAGCGAGGGCGTATAGTGGGCATGCGGGAGGCCGGGTGGACGTGCCGCCGAATTGCTCAACACGTGGGGCGTGAGGTCTCCACAGTACATCGATGTTGTCGCCAGTGGTCGGTGGAAGGTGCACGTGCCCGTCGACCTGGGACCGGACCGCAGCGACGCACGGATGCACGCCAAGACCGTAGGATCGTACGCAGTGCCGTAGGGGACCGCACCGCCACTTCCCAGCAAATTAGGGACACTGTTGCTCCTGGGGTATCGGCGAGGACCATTCGCAACCGTCTCCATGAAGCTGGGCTACGGTCCCGCACACCGTTAGGCCGTCTTCCGCTCACGCCCCAACATCGTGCAGCCCGCCTCCAGTGGTGTCGCGACAGGCGTGAATGGAGGGACGAATGGAGACGTGCTGTCTTCAGCGATGAGAGTCGCTTCTGCCTTGGTGCCAATGATGGTCGTATGCGTGTTTGGCGCCGTGCAGGTGAGCGCCACAATCAGGACTGCATACGACCGAGGCACACAGGGCCAACACCCGGCATCATGGTGTGGGGAGCCATCTCCTACACTGGCCGTACACCACTGGTGATCGTCGAGGGGACACTGAATAGTGCACGGTACATCCAAACCGTCATCGTACCCATCGTTCTACCATTCCTAGACCGGCAAGGGAACTTGCTGTTCCAACAGGACAATGCACGTCCGCATGTATCCCGTGCCACCCAACGTGCTCTAGAAGGTGTAAGTCAACTACCCTGGCCAGCAAGATCTCCGGATCTGTCCCCCATTGAGCATGTTTGGGACTGGATGAAGCGTCGTCTCACGCGGTCTGCACGTCCAGCACGAACGCTGGTCCAACTGAGGCGCCAGGTGGAAATGGCATGGCAAGCCGTTCCACAGGACTACATCCAGCATTTCTACGATCGTCTCCATGGGAGAATAGCAGCCTGCATTGCTGCGAAAGGTGGATATACACTGTACTAGTGCTGACATTGTGCATGCTCTGTTGCCTGTGTCTATGTGCCTGTGGTTCTGTCAGTGTGATCATGTGATGTATCTGACCCCAGGAATGTGTCAATAAAGTTTCCCCTTCCTGGGACAATGAATTCACGGTGTTCTTATTTCAATTTCCAGGAGTGTATGTTCGGACATTTAGGTTTGGCAAACTGGCAAAACAGGAGTGGCAGCGAAATGTGGCGAAACTAATATCAGACTTTAATGCTGGGCAGAATAAAATGTCTGAACATGCAGTGCACTGAAAATTCAACAACGGGCCTCCACAGGCGGCGACCGATGCACGTGCCCATGCAGAGACCATGACATCAGCTACTATAATTGAAATGGGCACTCAACCATCGACGCTGGACGTTGGCGCAACGGCAGAGCTGGAGCCCAAACTCGTCAGATACGAACCCGAAGAACACATCTGAGATGTGATTGAACGTGGCATCAGAGCTCTTGGCCCCCCCCCCCCCGCCCCCCTCTCCCACGGCTTTTGCGGTAATTAGGTGACCCGTGTGTGCATATGTGGTGCCAACTCTCTCCAGCGACCTGCCAAGGCCTCACTGCTTCCATTTCTCGACATGTCGTCACTGTTGTCCGTGCGATGGGTGGACATACCAGCTATTAGGTAGGTGGTCCAAATGGTTCAAATGGCTCTGAGCACTATGGGACTTAACATCTGAGGTCATCAGTCCCCAAGAACTTAGGACTACTTAAACCTTACTAACCTAAGGAGATCAGACACATCCATGCCCGAAGCAGGATTCGAACCTGCGACCGTAGCGGTCACGCGATTCCAGACTGAAGCGCCTAGAAGCGCTCGGCCACAGCAGCAGGCAGGTAGGTGGTCATAACGTTGTAGCTGATCAGTGTAAGTCGGTAACAGTGATGTCAACCATATTCAACATACACTACTGGCCATTAAAATTGCTACACCACGAAGATAACGTGATACAGACGCGAAATTTAACCGACAGGAAGAAGATGGTGTGATATGCAAATGATTATCATTACAGAGCATTCACACAAGGTTGGTGCCGGTGGTGACACCTACAAAGTTCTGACATGAGCATTTCTCATACACAAACAGCAGTTGACTGGCGTTGCCTGGTGAAACTCTGTTGTGATGCCTCGTGTAAGGAGGAGAAATGCGTACCAACACGTTTCCGACTTTGATAAAGGTCGGATTGTAGCCTATCGCGATTGCGGTTTATCGTATCGCGACATTGCTGCTCACGTTGGTCGAGATCCAATGACTGTTAGCAGAATATGGAATCGGTAGGTTCAGGAGTGTAATACGGAACGCCGTGCTGGATCCCACCGGCCTCGTATCACTAGCAGTCGAGATGACAGGCATCTTATCCCCATGGCTGTAACGGATCGTGCAGCCACGTCTCGATCCCTGAGTCAACAGATGAGGATGTTTGCAAGACATCACCCCCATCTGCACGAACAGTTCCGCGACGTTTGCAACAGCTCGGACTATCAGCTCGGAGACTATGGCTGCTGTTACCCTTGACGCTGCATCACAGACAAGAGCGCCTGCGATGGTATACCCAACGACGAACCTGGGTGCACGAATGGCAAAATAGTCATTTTTTCGGATGAATCCAGGTTCTGTTTACAGCACCATGATGGTCGAATCCGTGTTTGGTGTCATTGTGGTGAACGCACATTGGAAGCGTGTATTCATCACCGACATACTGGCGTATCACCCGGCGTGATGGTATGGGGTGCCATTGGTTACACGTCACCTCTTGTTCGCATTGACGGCACTTTGAACTGTGGATGTTTCTTTTCAGATATGTTACGACCCGTGGCTCTACCCTTCATACGATCCCTGCTAAACCCTACATTTCAGCAGGATAATGCACGACCGCATGTTGCAGGTTCTGTGCGGGCTTTTCTGGATACAGAAAATTTTCGACTGCTGCCCTGGCCAGCACATTCTCCAGATATCTCACCAATTGAAAAGTCTGGTCAATGGTGGCAGAGCAACTGGCTCGTCACAATACGCCAGTCACAAGTCTTGATGAACTGTGATATCGTGTTGAAGCTGCATGTGCAGGTGTACCTGTACACGCCATCCAAGCTCTGTTTGACTCAACGCCCAGGCGTGTCAAGACCGTTATTACGGCCAGAGGTGGTTGTTTTGGTTACTGATTTCTCAAGATCTATGAACCCAAATTGTGTGAAAATGTAATCACCTGTCAGTTCTAGTATAATATATTTGTCCAATGAATACTCGTTTATCATCTGCATTTCTTCTTGATGTAGCAATTTTACTGGCCAGTAGTGTAGTAGTAACCAATACTCTGTTCAAGAATCACAAGAGAAGGAGGTATACTTTGAAATGGCTGGAAGATAAGTGAAGATTCCAGTTAGAATACACCACGATCGGGCAGAGATTGCGAAATCAGATAGTGGATTGTAATACGTATCCATGAGCAGATGAAGACTCAGATCACAATTTAGTAATTCTGAAGAGCAGGCATATATTCAAACAACCAGACAGGAAGAATCAGTGCTCAGAGAAATGGGATACGGAAATACTAATGAATGAAGGGACACGCTTTAAGTTCTCTGACGCTATAGACACTGCGATATCGAATAGCTCAGTAGGCAGTTCAATTGAAATGGAATTGATATCTCAAAAAGTCCAGTCACAGAAGCTGGAATAAGAAGGTCGGTACAAGGAGGATAACTGGGAAGAAAGCGTAGGAAACTGCAGACGTATTTAAATTGATCGGCGGGAGAAGGAAATATAAATATATTCTGGGAAAGGCATGAATGCAGAAATACAGGTCATTTGGGAATGAAATAAACAGCAACTTCAGGGTAGCTAAGGCGGTATGGCTGTATAGAAGATGTGAAGAAATCGAAAAAGAAGTAATTGTCAGACGGATTGATTCGGTGAAATTAAAAGCAAAGGCAGTAACATTAAGAGTGTAATGAGAATTCCATTGTTAAACGCAGAGGAGAGAGCATATAGCCTGAAAGAGTGCATTGGAGGCCTTATAAGTGAGAAAAGTCGACAGGGAAGAGATATGGGATCCAGTATTAGAAAAAGGATTTAAAAAACCTTTAGACGATGTAAAATCAGACATGGCAGATGGTATAGATGATATATCGGATTTTCTAAAATTATTGGAGAAAATTTCCGCAAAACAACTATTCACGTTGGTGTGTAGAAGGTATGAGACTGGCGATATACCACAAGAATTTCGAAGAAACATGATCCACATATTTTCTAAGATAGCAAGAGGCGATACGTGTGAGAATTAAAGTACTATCAACTTAACAGCTCGTGCATCCAAGTTGCTGACAGATGAGTGGGAAAGAAAATTTAGAATCTGTTATATGACTTTCAATTTGCCTTTAGCAAAGGTAAAGCCACCAGAGAGGCAATTCTGACGTTGCGGTTGATAATGGAAGTAAGACTAAAGAAAAATCAAGACACGTTCATAGGATTTGTAGAATTGGAGAATGCGTTCGTCAATGGAAAATGGTGTAGTATGCTCGAAATTCTGAGAAAAATACGGGTAAGCTACAGGGAAATACGGGTAATACATAATATGTACAAGAAACAAGAGGGGAAAAATAAGACTGGAAGACCAATAACGAAGTGGTCGAACTAGAAAGGGTGTAAGACAGGGATGTATTCACTCGCCCTGCTGTTCAGTCTATGTATCAAAGAAGCAATGACTGAAATAAAAGTATGCTTCAAGTGTGAGGTTAAAATTCAAGGTGAAAAGTGTCAATGATGATTTGCTGATGACATTGCTATTCTCAGTGAAATTGAAGTATTACATGATCTATTGAACTGAATGAACGGTCTGATGAGTACAGAATATGGATCGAGAGTAAATCGAAGAAAGACGAAAAACGAGTACAGCGAGAGAGTTAACGTCAGTATTGTGAATCACGAAGTAGACCAACTTAAATAATTCTGCTATTTAGGCAGCAAAATAACCCATTATGGGCAGAGGAAGTAGGACGTAAAAAGGACACTAGCACTGGCAAAAAGGGCATTCCTGGCCACGAGAAGTCTACTAGTATCAAATATAGGTCTTAATTTGAGCATGAAATTTCTGAGAATGTTTGGAGCGCAGCATCGTGTGGTACTGACAGATAGACTGTAGGAGAAGCAGAAGAGAAGCTAAGTCATTGAGTAGTGGTGCTGCACACGAATGTTGAAAAGTAGGTGGACTGATAAGGCAAGGAATGAGGAGATTATCAGAGGAATCGGCAAGGAGAGGACTATATGAAAAGCGCTGACAAGAAAAAGGGAGAGGATGATAGGGCATCTGTTTGGACATGAAGGAATAAGTTGTATGTTAGTAGAGGAAGCAGTAAAGGGTAACAACTGTAGAGGAATACAGAGATTTCAATACATCCGGCAAATAGTTGAGGACGTAGATTGTAGTTGGTACTTTTCTGAGACGAAAAGTTTGGTTGATAACGTTAGACTCTCCGTGAGGCTATTCGGGGACTAAGCGCTGTGCTCCTGTACAGGAAAGTTGCAAGGACAGAATACTGTCACGAAATACAGGAGGATCGAGGCTTGGTGCAGGGATTGGCAGCTGACTTTCGACATAAACAAATGTAACATATTGTGCATAAATTAGAATAAAGTCTCATTTTGTATGATTTGCTCTATTGCAAGACAGTCATCGGAAGCAGTCGCATCCATAAAATATCTAGGAGCATACACTATGTGATCAAAACTATCCGGACACCACCAAAAACATACTTTATCATATTAGATGCATTGTGCTGCCACCTGCTGCCAGGTACTCCACATCAGCGACGTCAGTAGTCATTAGACATCGTGAGGGAGCAGAATGGGGCGCTCCGCCGATCTCACGGACTTCGAACGTTGTCAGGTGAGATTTCCACACTTCTAAACATCCCTAGCTCAACTGTTTCCGATGTGATAGTGAAGTGGATACCTGAAGGGACACGTACAGCACAAAGATGTACAGGCCGACCTCGTCTGTTGACTGACAGAGACCGCCGACAGTTGAAAAGCGTCGTGACGTGTAATAGGCAGACATCTATCCAGACCGTCATACAGGAATTCCAAACTGCATCAGGATCCACTGCAAGTACCATGACAGATAGGCGGCAGGTGAGGACACTTGGATTTCATGGTCGAGCGGCTGCTCATAAGCCACACATCACGCTCCCTGACGAATCACGGCACACAATGTGGTGATCCGATGGCAGAGTGAGGGTATGGCGAATGCCCGGCGAACGTCATCTGCCAGCGCGTGTATTATCAACAGTAACATTCGGAGGCGGCGGTGATAGTGTGGTCTTGTTTTTCATGGAGGGGGCGTGCATCCCTTGTTTTGCGTGCCACTATCACAGCGCAGGCCTACAGTGATGTTTTAAGCACCTTCTTGTTTCCCACTGTTGAAGAGCAATTCGGGGATGGCGATTGCATCTTTCAACACGATCGAGCGCCTGTTCATAATGCACGGCCTGTGGCGGAGTGGTTACACAACAACAACATTCCTGTAATGGACTGGCCTGCACAGGGTCCTGACCTGAATCCTACAGAACACATCTGGGATGTTTTGGAACGCCGACTTCGTGCCAGGCCTCACCGACCGACATCGACATCTCTCCTCAGTTCAGCACTCCGTGACGAATGGACTGCCATTCCCCAAGAAACTTTCCAGCACCTAATTGAACGTATGACTGCGAGAGTGGAAGCTGTCATCATGGCTAAGGGTGGCCCACCACCATACTGAATTTCAGCATTGCCGATGGAGGGCGCCACGAACTTGTAAGTCATTTTTAGCCAGGTGTCCGGATACTTTTGACTCACATACTGTAAGTACGGAACCATTTAAAGCGGATCAACCTCATGAAACCAACTGCAGGTAAGACAGATGCGAGACAGATTCATCGGAAGAATCCCTAGAAAATGTA
Organism: Schistocerca cancellata; assembly: GCF_023864275.1. Lineage (NCBI taxonomy): Eukaryota > Metazoa > Arthropoda > Insecta > Orthoptera > Acrididae > Schistocerca > Schistocerca cancellata. Next base: position 95,408,145 of record NC_064630.1, on the reverse strand, counting down.
GTCCATCCATAAAGGAGATGTGTTATACGAGGCTTGTCCAACCAATACTTGTGGATAGCTCCTCAGTATGGGATCCATACAGGGTAGGATTGATAAAGGAAATAAATAAGATCAACATAAGAGCAACATGTTTCGTCACCAATTAATTTTGTAAGCGAGAAAGCGTCAGGGAGATGTTAGGCCAAAAGGAGTGGCAGGCACTGCAAGAGGGGCGTAATGCAGCATGGAGTGGTTTACCGTTAAAGCTCCGATAGCGTACGTTTCTAGAAGAGTGAACCAATATGTTGATTCCTACTGTGTATATCCCGCAAAAAGACCCTGAAGCTAAAACTTGAGAGTTTCGAACTCACAAAGAGGCTTCTTGCGGACCATTTGGTACTGGAACAGGAAAGGAAGGAAACGACAGTGTTCCGTAAAGTACGCTCCGCCTTGTACCATAAGGTGGCATGCCGAGTATGGAAGTAGATGTACAGGAAGGGTTAGATTGTATGAAATGCAAGGGACTTAAGTATAGGTCCAGAACAGCTAGCAATAAAAATTCAATTATTTCTGTTTAGTAGTTAAGAAGTTTATTGATGCAACAAATTATATCATGCAAATCTCCGCTCACCATATGGAGCCGAGCATATTGTGATTATTACTAAGAGCTTCCCATGGATTTGTACTTGAATAGCAGAAGATTGGAATTGTGATCCCTAAAATCTGGGAGTATCAATCTTCCTATATTTGTATTCCTACTTTACATAAATGGAAACTATGCTTTCAGATTCACTTTTCAGAGCGATTTGTGTTCTCTGAATACTCATAAATCCTAATGTAAGGTCTGTGCTGCAGGTGGGCATAGCAATACGAAACAAAACTGCGCAATCACGATTAACTCTGGCTGCCGTTGACTGTCACAGCAGTCCAGCCCTGACGTTTTCATGGTGCATTCGACTGTCGTAGAAGTTTTGAGACAAGCGGTCATTTATCGCTTATCGCTAGTGGAATACGATTGCAGCACTACTTACAAATCGTCATGACGCATAAAAAGCTCCTGACCTCCAACGCGATAGCAGAGAAATTGATGGAAAGTGATACTGAAGAATCGCTGTCTTCATCAACAGAGAAGAATTCGGAAGCAGATTGTTTTGCGAACTGTTTTCTATCCATACGTGTTTATTTTCAGTCTTCACGATCTGTAATTACTACTGCGGTGCTAACGACATAAAGAAGGCAAGCGGCGACATCTGCAGTCAAACGAACTCATCATCCTGGGATGAATACAGCCAACATGCAAAACACAAATGAAATGAAAGCATGCAAATATAAATCCAAATCAATAGCCATTTGACAGATTCTGATCAGGTCTGAAAGCTCAGGTAAATACAAATGAACGTTATCTGTGTTTCTCTATACTTTTTGCAAATTCAGAAATAGTTGCATATATTTACCAGGAAACAGTTATTATACATATCCACTACCCAATATCGAAACAAAGACAATTCGAGAGTACCAAGTGGATTGACACAAATGCCTCTGAAATAGTTTTTATTGCGTCTTATTTTCTTTTGGCATAAGTAAAAATGCTAAATGCGAGTGAATATTGATCAACAGATCATTTGTTGCAAAATCCCAAATTTTTTTTTCCAAAGATGTTCTGTTGCTGAGTGTGCTGCTCTTTGATGACACCTAAAACGGGGATTATTTTTTTCAAAATCTGACTTATTAATCACATTTTCGAGATGTTTTCAAGGAAACTTTCTACGCCTTTGAAAACTTTATATTGACAAATCACCGATAACGTTCAAAGATTGCTGGAAAGAAATTGTGTACTAGATTTTTTTTTGGTGCAGAAACAGACAATAATGACACTGGAGTAGCTGGAAATACAGTTACCACATTACTCGAAGCATATTTGGATGATGGCCGTATTTCGTTCGACGACAGCTGGTATACAACTCCACATCATATTTTGTTGGCCGTACGACAGAACAACAAACACGCGTGGAACAGTCTTGTGAACACCTAAACAAATATGAATGTCTCCAAAATGAGATTTTAAATATGAATGTCATTGATGCAGGAGAAAGCGAATAAAGGAGGAGTAACAGTACCTATATCAATGAGAAAAGTACACAACATGCCAGATACGCGAGTAAAATTGTGTTCGGAAACGAACAAAATTATCTTGTAAAGAATGCAAGGTAACAACTTGAGCTTTCAGTGCTTCAAAATTAAGAGAAAACAATTCCAGCAGCAAATTGTTGCTTTTGCTCTTATTTTAAGAGAATATACGAGTATGTCACAATTGCAAAAAATTATTATGCGTGTGCATTATAGACCTATGAATATAATAGTGTAAATTCTGTAGATAAGACTTCAAACTCTCTCCACCCACCCTAAAAAAGAAAAAAATGTTTAGAAATGGCGTGCACGTCGTTCCACCTGTGTTCAGCACCCGACGAACGTCCCCAGATTCTCGCAAGTAGCAGTTTGACTGCCATTTTATATTTAGAGAAACGAGACGCAGCCGGCAAGCCATATCGGCACAAATGGTTCAACTGGCTCTGAGCACTATGAGACTTAAATTATAAGGTCATCAGTCGCCTAGAACTTAGAACTACTTAAACCTAACTAACCTAAGGACATCACACACATCTATGCCCGAGGCAGGATTCGGACCTGCGACCGCAGCGGTCGCGCGGCTCCAGACTGTAGCGCCTAGAACCGCTCGGCCACCCCGGCCGGCTATATCGCCACACTTTGGTAGTTCGTCGCCTGCTACCGATCATTTTGCTTGGCAGTTACGAGCAATCATTGGTCTGTCGTTGTGATTTACACACACACACAAATAAATACAAGCATGTGTGATCGACGGGCAGATCACACGACCTGGTGATATATTGCTGTGGAGTTCAAAAATGGTTCAAATGGCTCTGAGCACTATAGGACTTAACATCTCAGTTCATCAGTCCCCTAGAACTTAGAACTACTTAAACCTAACTAACCTAAGGACATCACACACATCCATGCCCGAGGCAGGATTCGAACCTGCGACCGTAGCGGTCGCGCGGTTCCAGACTGAAGCGCCTAGAACCGCTCGGCCACTGTGTGGAGTTGATAAGAAAGTTTTATTAGGATGCAGCTGACTGGGGGCGATTATAGGAAATCTGATACGACTGCAAACCAAAACAGTCGACCAAAAGTGGAACTCTGTTGAGGAATCTGAAACACAAAGTGGTAGTAGTTACCTTTTGGTCCTGGAGTGTGGCAGCGTCTCGCAGGTGCAGAGGACAGCCAGGAAGATCAGCACCAGTAGCGCGAGCACCACCTGCAATACCAACACCATGATCACCAGACTGAGCTTCAACTATGCCCTTTTTAACAGGCTTATCGCCCTTGAGTCTTTACATGCGTTTTTGTAATAGGAGTGGCTAAAGATTTTAAGTTTCTTTATTTACAATATATTAATTGTGAAGGAACAGACTGTGTGGCACCTCAGGTATCACGAGACGACCTTCACTGATGATGCGTCCTTGAAGGTCTTCCCTTGGTTAAGGAACCTAGAATCTATTATTAGTTGTTTTTGGTAATTGGACGGAGGTGTACCTTTTATCGTTGGCCTGGTTGCGGGTATGCGAGGCTTGTTTCCTGGAGCTGCGGTAACGTGTGTCGCAGATGGGTAGTTTTTCTAAAAGAGAGGTACTCTGAAGATACAGAACAGTATTACTTGATGTTTATGGAGGTGGATGGCAAAGGCGACGCCCCAAGCGATACTATTGTAGAGGGGGTCCGGGAAGATTGCTGCTTTATAGAGGTGGAATGTTGTCTTTTGTTCCAAGTCGTGTCTACTGAAGAATGTGGAGACAGGTTTCGCCATCTGGAGAATTTTGTCACGCTTATCTTGCATGTGACTGTGGAAAAGAAATAAGCCGACATCTAAAGCGACCGCAAGGCGTATAACTTGGGCGGACCAAGCAGTCCTGTGGCCCTATTAACTGATCTAGTCTGGGTCGTTCCTTCGGGTAACAGACAGCTGTTGTTTTGGTGCCGTTGCGGTTGATCTTTTGGCTCTGCGCTACTTGACTACAGGTCTCCTTTGTTTTTGCAGACGGGCAACACTGGCATAGTGTTTCCTACCAGCCATAAAAATCGTGACATCGTCCACGCATTGAGCGAGATTCACACCGACCTTTAAGGGTCCTTCATTGACGTACACACTGAGTAAAGTCAGTGACAGAACAGATTGTTTTGGGATGCCAGCGGATAAAGTCTTCTGGCTGGAGTCTTTTCCGTTGATGGAGCAATACTGACAACATTTATACATAGAGAAGGACACAAAAAGCTACAGCAGTAAAACTGAGTACGCAAGAAGATATGTCTGCGGCATACTGTAATAGTATAGTGTCTCTAACTTTGGTTCTCTGGACATTAGAGATAGGTACGTAGTGAAAATGGGTGCTCATTTCATTTAGGGCATTCTGGAAGTGGCCAAAAGTGTCGTGGATGAGTTAAGTGCGTTGGAGTGTGCGAAATAAGTTTCTTGCGGGGATGGTAAGGCTGTACGGACGCGTCATCTTTCTAGGGCGAGCTGGAATTCCATGGAAAAATTTCGGAAGTTGTTCACGGATACTTCCAGAATCATTTCCTGTAATGAACCCGTAGTTTTCGGTGGCTCGTTACATAATAAGTGCATGCTTGATTTCTTTCCACCACTTCTCTTTCAAATCTAACCGTTCTCTTCTAACTTCACTTAAAATGTCAAACAGAAACATTGAAACAAATTTTAAATTTATTTATGGCAATTTTTCAGGCAGAAAAGCTATCTAACTCGAAAGAATTTAGCGACTAATGGTTAAACTTTCGCAACAGTAACGTAGGTTTCACAAATGTGTTTCTGAAGGACATTGATTAACTAATCTCAGCATGTAATCTGCAATGCTAATCACTACTCTGTGTAATATGTGCCATCTTATGGATGAAGACTCGTGCAGTGCAAATGTCTTTGTAGGTAGCACAGTCTGAATCTAAGTATCGAAGGACGTGCATTTTTAAACCCTGACAATTATCGACGAAATTTCGTAGAGGACTAATTTGAATTCGTGACTGCCGGCGGAATTACATTCAGTAACAGACTGCAGTACCAGAACTTACCGTGGAGCTAAACATATTACGTAATACAAAACACAGAATATGGCAGTTCAAAGTGTGTGCGTTTCTCATAATAGAAGATTCGTTAAATGTGACAAAGAGTCACGAGAAATCCACTAGTGATATAACAAGCAAACTCGTGTCTTTATAATGTTACTTAAAATCCGTCTCGATTGCAAAGAAATCCTGCATAGAGCTCATAAGGGGCGGTTTCTTAACATTTTGGAAGAGATCGAAATATACACCCACAAAAATAAAGATCCGGATTTAATCCTCAACGAACAAAACGAATTCAGTCATAACGCCTATTTTAGCATTTATGACGACCTACTAAGATGACAACTGTTGCGTGTGGAGATCCAGGCCGAGGGATGAGAGATGGTGCGCGGTGGAGAAGCCGGAAGACGCGTGCAGCGCCTGGCGTCGTTGACGGGGCCCTCCTGTGCGGCCCTCTTGCCCGCGGCGATGGACATCAGACGACTGAGCGCACCGCGGCACAACACCAAAATGGCGGGAACCACGGAAGCAGACCGTAGAGGAAAACAAGTTCACAACAGCACCATAGATATATAAATCGCCCTATGCTTTTAGATCGTATAAAAATGATAATTTTACTGTTTTTTAATCCTGACAAGTACAGATTTTAACTTTGACATCTACATATTTTAACCAAATATTTTTAATATAAAAAAGATCTACTGAATACAGTATGTACAAATGGAATGTAACAAATGTACCAGACGCCACCTGTCGGTAATAGTGTTATAATTAATATAAATGACGGGCACTCTGCCAACCAATTTTATGTGACGTAGCATGTAAAAGTTGCTGGATTTGGACGGGTTACTCCTGTAACTGAAATATCAGGTACGTTCTGGTACATTTGATGTTGATTAGATAGGATGAAAAACATTTGCTTCCCTGAAATAGTAAATTAGTATAATTATTTTTACAGATCTGAAGATGGTTCTGAATGAACCGAAACCGGTCATATGAATAATAAAAAAATTTTTTGCAATCAAGACGGATTTTAAGTAACATTATAAAATCACTGATTGCTGTTATCCCATAAGACATTATGTCTGTTTTTGCAAACTCGTGTCGTCTGACGCTCACACAACGTGAAATTTTAATTCAATGAATAGATGAAGTATGTAACAACGACCTGATATTGAAGCAATTTGATTACACGATAGAAGCTTTAATTGACGACTGCAGACGATCTGAAATGTTTGACAAAAGCCATTGACTTGCTACATTTACTACACGAGCAAAGACATTACATGACCAGTATACATTGAGGTGACAAGTGAGGGGTCACCTGCTAATTTCGAGTCATATCTCCATTTGCCCGGTGTCGTGCACCGACTCGACGTGGCATGGACGTAACAAGTCGCTAGAAATCCATGCCGGCCCTACAGTTGTCCATAATTGCGGATCTGTTCCCCGTGCAGGATTTTGTGCGCGAACTGACCTTTCGATTATGTCCTGAACATGTTCCATGGGATTTATGTCGGGCGATATGGGTGGTCAAATCATTCGCTCGTATAGTCCAGAATATTCAAACCAATCACGAACAAATACGGCCGGTGATATGGTGCTTTGTCATCCGTAAAAATTCTATTGTGTGTGAACATGTAATCCATGAATGGCTACAAATGGTCTCCAAGTAACCGAAAATAACCATTTCCAGTCATGATCCGTGCAAACACAGCCCACACCAATATGGAACCACCAGGCACAGTGCCTTAATGATGACGTGGGTCTATGGCTTTGTGGAGTCTGCGTCAGACTCGAACCTTACCATCGGCTCTTACCAACCGAAATCGGGACTCATCTGACCAGGCCACAGGTCCGGTCGCTATGGTCACAGGCCCAGGAAAGGTGATATAGGCGATGTCGTGCTGCTAGCAAAGGCACTCTCGTCGGTCGTCTGCTGCCGTAGCCCATTAACACCAAATTTTGCCGCACTGTCCTAAAGGATACGTTCGTCGTACGTCCCACTTTGATTTCTGTGGATATTCCATGCAGTGTTGCTTGTCTGTTAGCATTGACAACTCTAAGCAAATTCGCCGCTGTCGCTCGTTAAGTGCAGGCCGTCGGCCACTGCGTTGTCCGTGGTGAGAGGCAATTCCTAAAATTTGGTGTTCTCGGCACGCTCTTGACACTGTGGATCGCGGAATATTGAATTCCGAAGTGGAATGTCCCATGCATCTAGCTCCAACTACAATTCCGCGTTCAAAGTCTGTTACTGTAATTCCCGTCGTGCAACCATTATTACTCTGGAAACCTTTGACATGAATCACCCGAGTACAAATGACAGCTCCGCCAATGCACTGCCCTTTTATTTCTTGTGTACGTAATACTACGGCTGTCTGTGTATATGAACATCGGTAACGTATGACTTTGTCACCTCAGTGTAATACGCTTAGTAATTGAGAGAGAGAGAGAGAGAGAGAGAAGAGAGAGAGAGAGAAAGAGAAAGAAAATGACGGGCCCGAGAGCTCATGGATGTGAGAAGTACAACGGCATATCTATCTTTCACCTATGGGGGCTTATGTTTCCAAACATACAACAAAGGCGTATTGTGCTTGGTTATCATTTGAAATAAAAATGAGATGCAAGGAACTGTACCATATCTACACTACTGGCCATTAAAATTTCTGCACCAAGAAGAAATGCAGATGATAAACGGGTATTCATTGGACAAATACATTATACTAGAACTGACATGTGATTACATTTTCACGCAATTTGGGTGCATACATCCTGAGAAATCAGTAGCCAGAACAACCACCTCTGGCCGTAATAACGGCCTTGATACGCCTGGGAATTGAGTCAAACAGAGCTTGGATGGCGTATACAGGTACAGCTGACCATGCAGCTTCAACACGATACCTCAGTTCATCAAGAGTATTGACTGGCGTATTGTGACGAGCCAGTTGCTCGGCCACCATTGACCAGGCGTTTTCAATTGGTCAGAGATCTGAAGAATGTGCAGGCCAGGGTAGCAGTCAAACATTTTCTGTATCCAGAAAGGCCCTTACATGACCAGCAACATGCGGTCGTGCATTATCCTGCTGAAATGTAGAGTTTCGCAGGGATAGAATGAAGGCTAGAGCCACGGGTCGTAAAACATCTGAAATGTAACGTCCACTGTTCAAAGTGAAGTCTATGCGAACAAGAGGTGACCGAGAGATGTAACCAATGGCACCCCATACCATCACGCCGGGTGATACGCCAGTATGGCGATGAAGAATACACGCTAATGTGCCTTCATCGCCAAACACGAATGCGACCATCATGATGCTGTAAACAGAACCTGGATTCATCCGAAAAAATGACGTTTTGCCATTCGTGCACCGAGGTTCGTCGTTGAGTACACCATCGCAGGCGCTCCTGTCTGTGATGTAGCGTCAAGGGTAACCGCAGCCATGGTCTCCGAGCTGATAGTCCATGCTGCTGCAAACGTCGTCGAACTGTTCGTGCAGATGGTTGTTGTCTTGCAAACGTCCCCATCTGTTGACTCAGGGATCGAGACGTGGCTGCACGATCCGTTACAGCCATGCGGATTAGATGCTGTCATCTCGACTGCTAGTGGTACGAGGCCGTTGGGATCCAGCACCCTCCAGAACCCACAGATTCCATATTCTGCTAACAGTCATTGGATCTCGACCGACGCGAGCAGCAATTTCGCGATACGATAAACCGCAATCGCGATAGGCTACAATCCGACCTGTATCGAAGTTGGAAAACGTGATGGAACGCATTTCTCCTCCTTACACGAGGCATCACAACAACGTTTCACCAAGCAACGCCGGTCAACTGCTGTTTGTGTATGAGAAATCGGTTGGAAACTTTCCTCATGTCAGCAAGTTGTAGGTGTCGCCACAGGCGCCAACCTTGTGTGAATGCTCTGAAAAGCTAATCATTTGCATATCACTGCATCTTCTTCCTGTCGGTTAAATTTTGCGCCTGTAGCACGTGATCTTCGTGGTGTAGCAATTTTAATGGTCAGTAGTGTAATTAGGACAACAAATCGAAGGAATGTTAATTACATTATTACATTTATGAACTATTGGAGACCACGAGTACCTTACATAAAAACACTCCGTAAATATTCCCGATCAAGATCTGAAATTTTGTCGGTGGAATTCGGTTTCACCGATATAGCACGTGAGTTACAGCTGATTGCCCGTATCCCCAAAGATATTTAAATTATCAGATTATAACTTGTCCTTGATCGAACTACAGAATGATAAACATGACAAAAGATGAAGTAAGCAAGACACAGGCAGAGATAGCTGTCTTAATGGTAATAGTTTTTCAGCGCTGAACATTTTTATACCACTGAGGAATAAGTATCTGATAGTTTAAGTTTGAAGTAGAGCGCTCTATGGAAGGAAAATGTGCTTTGTGGGAGAATCTAAAAGGGTAAATCTAAAACACGCTAACGCAAAAGGAAAGTGTGTACTACAAATATCTTGACCCAACGTTACCAAACTGATGCTCCACTATTTGCAAGCCTGTGAGATAAGTTTATTGAAATTGTATCCTTATGCGAGTTTATTTTCGGTATTTTCAGTACAGAAAAAAACCGTTTCCACAGTTGAGAGTTGGTGTGAAAACATACTGTCTATTTGGTGTTGTGATTTTTTTTTATCGCGGAAATATCAAAATAAAGATCGAATCATACCTGTATATTGCATTGAGGCTCAGAATAGTAATACGAGGGCTGTCCAGAAAGTAAGTTACGATCGGTCGCGAAATGGAAACGACTATGAAAATCCGATGAAGCTCTGCAAAGATGTGTTTGGCAGTGTCTCTAGTATGACTCTAGGTAGAATTATGTCGCTCTTTTCATTCCTGAGCTCTTAGTGAGCGCGTAAAGATGTTATAGAAAATAGTGTCTCCCGCCAAGTACGAGGGCCTGGTGAGAATTTTCCCCTGAAGCTATGAAACCAACATTACATATCTGTCGTGCGGTTTCTTCTTCAAGACAATTCTCAGCCTCATTCTGCAGGGGCAATGAAGATGTTCCTGCATCGTTTCAATTGGAAATGTTTGGTTACCCACAATACAGCCTGTCATTGTCTCCCACTGAGTTTCATCTCTGCTCAAACGAACCGCTGGCTATGAAGACGACATTTTGGCACAGACAACGAGCTTTAGGCCAGCGTAGAGAATTGGCGGAAAGCACTGGCGGCTGCCTTCTATGATGAGGGTATTGGAAAGTTGGTACAACGCTACGACGAATGTCTGAGTCAGAACGGCGACTACGTAGAGAAGTGGCTCAAAGGTGTAGCTAACTGTTACAAATGAAACATTTCTGATTTTCACTGCGATTTTCATTTCGCGATCAATCGTAACTTACTTTCTGGACAGCCCTCGTAGTTTGGAGGTGGGATAAATCACAAAGGTTGCAGCGGGTGTGAAAATGATTACGTTCCGTTTTCAGATAAGATATGATTTGAACAAACTTCTGGCTGAATCTTATTCGGCACGTTGTTGCCATTATTTTTCCCGTTATGATGAAACCAGACACAGAGACCGCTGTAAGAGAGCAATGAGCTGGGTGATGGTGGAGGAGGTTAAAATACAGCACAATGCGATGAAATGTGTCACAGTGAAGATGAACAGTTTAGATTTCAGATTCTAAGAGAAATGATGCAGATATGCTGCTGATACCACACCGATGGTGGGTAACTGTCACACATGAAACTTTCGCTTCCGAACGGCATAAACTGCTGAAACATGTAATAAACTTGTAGAGACAGTGATACTTAAGGTATATATTCATTAAATAGTAACTCATTTTAATTCAATAGCAAGATAACTATTCATAAATAACCTAAAGCTACAAACACGGGGATCTTACATGCTTCCAGACAAAGACACACTGTGTACTAAGTAGTACTCTAAGGAACTTTCTTTTATTTTGTTATAAAAGGGTAACGAAAGTAATACGTTGACTCTAAAAGGTCGAGATCCACTATGTACTTATCTCTCTGCATGTTGCTTTATCAGAAAACAAAAGTTAATTTATTATAGTGTGGAGAACGCAACACACTATGCATAGAGGATGATCACATGCAGTTTTCCGCCATCTTTCGAACTTTCAGAAAGATCAAACCATCAGGTTGAGGCTTCAGTCAAACATTACAACAAATTGCACAGGCAGTTTTGGTATAAAGCAATGACTGTAGAACTTTAGAGGGATATGTGACGAGATGGACCACAGTGGGTTAAGAAGGGTGGAACGAGTAATATCAGAAGGTCTATACCGCTAGTAGCTCGGGGGATTGTTGGGCCAACTCTGAAGAATAGATGGATGACAAAATCTAAAATCATGGCAGAGGTTGCAGGAAGAGTGTCACCTCAAAGTGTCAGGAGCAGACTACCTTAACCGGCAATGACATCTCGAATTGGCAAGTGTCATTCGCCGCTTACAAAGAACAACAGAAAATAGAATTGCATGGCGTATAGCTCGAGTTGACTGATGCATTGAGTGGAATTCTGTGCCGGCAGCGATGTTTCCCTTCTGCGTATTGCTGTTAGGTCTACACCAACCTATCAGTACATGAGTTACTGAAAGGTCACAAGAAGCAGCGACTCTCCAGGGCCTTCGTCTCCAGCTGTTAAAATCATGGAGTGGGGGGCTATTGGATATGACGACAGGACTGTTTGGTAGTACTGATTAATGGAGGCTGGATGCTTGTTAGTACGTGGGTCTCATACGTTTCACGATCAGGATTTTGAAGGAGTATTCCAGCTGGATAATGCAAGACCGCACACTGCAGTTCACACGACAGACGTTTTGAGGAACGTACGTATCGTTGATTGGTATGAGCGACACCCTGATTTGCCACCAACAGCGCTTGCCTGGGATGCGGTGCGAAGACGCACACTTTCGTACCAGCCTCCAGTCAACAATTTCCCTGAACTGACACACAGTGTGTTTCAAGAATGGTAAGAAATTCTGGTACTGGGAGGAAGTTCAGTTCCATGCCAGGGCGAATACGTATTCACTACTGTGGTGAACACATCTCACACTGACGCTAATGATCAGTTCCAAATTGAATGAAAGTTTACGAATTTACTACTCGTTATAAGATGAACGCTTCCATTAAGTTTGATAAATATTGTAGCAGTGCTTCATGGTGTAACAGGCCGTCTGTAATTAATTGGGTTGATAAATGTGATAATGAGTAGTTATTAAACTGTATTTGAAGTAAATCGGTAAAGAACGTCCCGAAATTTTTGATAACAACGCTTCCTTCTTATATGTGACATACAAATTTATATAAAATATATATTTAAATGACTATATTAATACTACTACCACTGGCCATTAAAATTGCTACACCAAGAAGAAATGCAGATGACAAACGGATATTCATTAGACAAATATTATACTAGAACTGACATGTGATTAAATTTTCACGCAATTTGGGTGCATAGATCCTGCGAAATCAGAGGCAAACAGAGCTTGGATGGCGTGTACAGGTACAACTGCCCAAGCAGCTTCAAAACGATACCACAGTTCATCAAGAGGGTGACTGGCGTATTGTGACGAGCCAGTTGCTCGGCCACCATTGACCAGACGTTTTCAATTGGTGAGAGATCTGGAGAATGTGCTGGCCAGGGCAGCAGTCGAACATATTCTGTATACAGAAAGACCCGTACATGACCTGCAACATGCGGTAGTGCACTGTCTTGCTGAAATGTAGGATTTCTCAGGGATCGAATGAAGGCTAGAGCCTCAGGTCGTAAAACATCTGAAATGTAACGTCCAGCGTTCAGAGTGCCGTCAATGCGAACAAGAGGTGACCGAGACGTGTAACCAATGGCACCCCATACCATCACGCCAGGTGATACAGCAGTATGGCGATGACGAATACACGCTTCCAATGTGCCTTCACCGCGATGTCGCCAAACGCGGATGCGACCATCCTGATGCTGTAAACAGAACCTGGATTCATCCGAAAAAATGACATTTTGCCATTCGTGCACCCAGGTTCGTCGTTGAGTACACCATCGCAGGCGCTCCTGTCTGTGATGCAGCGTCAAGGAAAACCGCAGCCATGGTCTCCGAGCTGATAGTCCATGCTACTGCAAACGTCGTCGAACTGTTCGTGCAGATGGTTGTTGTCTTGCAAACGTTCCAATCTGTTGACTCAGGGATCGAGACGTGGCTGCACGATCCGTTACAGCCATGCGGATTAGATGCTGTCATCTCGACTGCTAGTGGTACGAGGCCGTTGGGATCCAGCACCCTCCTGAACCCACCGATTCCATATTCTGCTAACAGTTATTGGATCTCGACCGACGCGAGCAGCAATTTCGCGATACGATAAACCGCAATCGCGATAGGCTACAATCCAACCTTTATCGAAGTCGGAACCGTGATGGTACGCATTTCTTCTCCTTACACGAGGCATCAGAACAACGTTTCACCAGGCAACGCCGGTCAACTGCTGTTTTTGTATGAGAAATCGGTTGGAAACTTTCCTCATTTCAGCACGTTGTACGTGTCGCCACCGGCGCCAACCTTGTGTGAATGCTCTGAAAAGCTAATCATTTGCATATCACTGCATCTTCTTCCTGTCGGTTAAATTTCACATCTGTAGCACGTCATCTTCGTGGTGTAGCAATTTTAATGGCCAGTAGTGGAGACTGGCAATGGCAAGGAAAGCATTTCTGAAGAAGAGATATTTGTTAACATCGAGTATAGATTTAAGTGTCAGGAAGTCGTTTCTGAAAGTATTTGTATGGAGTGTAGCCATGTATGGAAGTGAAACATGGACGATAAATAGTTTAAACAAGAAGAGAACAGAAGCTTTCGAAATGTGATGCTACAGAAGAATGCTGAAGATTAGATGGGTAGATCACATAACTAATGAGGAGGTTGTTGTTGTTGTGGTCCTCAGTCCTGAGACTGGTTTGATGCAGCTCTCCATGCTACTCTATCCTGTGCAAGCTTCTTCATCTCCCAGTATCTACTGCAACCTACATCCTTCTGAATCTGCTTAGTGTATTCATCTCTTGGTCTCCCTCTACGATTTTTACCCTCCACACTGCCCTCCAATGTTAAATTTGTGATCCCTTGATGCCTCAAAACATGTCCTACCAACCGATCCCTTCTTCTAGTCAAGTTGTGCCACAAACTTCTCTTCTCCCCAATCCTATTCAATACCTCCTCATTAGTTACGTGATCTACCCACCTTATCTTCAGCATTCTTCTGTACCACAACATTTCGAAAGCTTCTATTCTCTTCTTGTCCAAACTAGTTATCGTCCATGTTTCACTTCCATACATGGCTATACTCCATACAAATACTTTCAGAAACGACTTCCTGACACTTAAATCTATACTCGATGTTAACAAATTCCTCTTCTTGAGAAACGCTTTCCTTGCCATTGCCAATCTACATTTTATATCCTCTCTACTTCGACCATTATCGGTTATTTTACTCCCTAAATAGCAAAACTCCTTTACTACTTTAAGTGTCTCATTTCCTAATCTAATTACCTCAGCATCACCCTACTTAATTCGACTACATTCCATTATCCTCGTTTTACTTTTGTTGATGTTCATCTTATATCCTCCTTTCAAGACACTGTCCATTCCGTTCAACTGCTCTTCCAAGTCCTTTGCTGTCTCTGACAGAATTACAATGTCATCGGCGAACCTCAAAGTTTTTACTTCTTCTCCATGAATTTTAATACCTACTCCGAATTTTTCTTTTGTTTCCTTTACTTCTTGCTCAATATACAGATTGAATAACATCGGGGACAGGCTAAAACCCTGTCTTACTCCTTTCCCAACCACTGCTTCTCTTTCATGCCCCTCGACTCTTATAACTGCCATCTGGTTTCTGTACAAACTGTAAATAGCCTTTCGCTCCCTGTATTTTACCCCTGCCACCTTCAGAATTTGAAAGAGAGTATTCCAGTTAACATTGTCAAAAGCTTTCTCTAAGTCTACAAATGCTAGAAATGTAGGTTTGCCTTTTCTTAATCTTTCTTCTAAGATAAGTCGTAAGGTCAGTCTTGCCTCACGGGTTCCAACATTTCTACGGAATCCAAACTGATCTTCCCCGAGGTCGGCTTCTACCAGTTTTTCCATTCGTCTGTAAAGAATTCGTGTTAGTATTTTGCAGCTGTGACTTATTAAACTGATAGTTCGGTAATTTTCACATCTGTCAACACCTGCTTTCTTTGGGATTGGAATTATTATATTCTTCTTGAAGTCTGAGGGTATTTCACCTGTCTCATACATCGTGCTCACCAGATGGTAGAGTTTTGTCATGACTGGCTCTCCCGAGGCCATCAGTAGTTCAAATGGAATGTTGTCTACTCCCGGGGCCTTGTTTCGACTCAGGTCTTTCAGTGCTCTGTCAAACTCTTCACGCAGTATCTTATCTCCCATTTCGTCTTCATCTACATCCTCTTCCATTTCCATAATATTGTCCTCAAGTACATCGCCCTTGTATAAACCCTCTATATACTCTTTCCACCTTTCTGCCTTCCCTTCCTTGCTTAGAACTGGGTTGCCATCTGAGCTCTTGATATTCATACAAGTGGTTCTCTTCTCTCCAAAGGTCTCCTTAATTTTCCTGTAGGCAGTATCTATCTTACCCCTAGTGAGACAAGCCTCTACATCCTTACATTTGTCCTCTAGCCATCCCTGCTTAGCCATTTTGCACTTCCTGTCGATATCATTTTTGAGACGTTTGTATTCATTTTTGCCTGCTTCATTTACTGCATTTTTATATTTTCTCCTTTCATCAATTAAATTCAATATTTCTTCTGTTACCCAAGGATTTCTATTAGCCCTCGTCTTTTTACCTACTTGATCCTCTGCTGCCTTCACTACTTCATCCCTCAGAGCTACCCATTCTCCTTCTACTGTATTTCTTTCCCCCATTCCTGTCAATTGTTCCCTTATGCTCTCCCTGAAACTCTCTACAACCTCTGGTTCTTTCAGTTTATCCAGGTCCCATCTCCTTAAATTTCCACCTTTTTGCAGTTTCTTCAGTTTCAATCTGCAGTTCATAACCAATAGATTGTGGTCAGAATCCACATCTGCCCCAGGAAATGTCTTACAATTTAAAACCTGGTTCCTAAATCTCTGTCTTACCATTATATAATCTATCTGATACCTTTTAGTATCTCCAGGATACTTCCAGGTATACAACCTTCTTTTATGATTCTTGAACCAAGTGTTGGCTATGATTAAGTTATGCTCTGTGCAAAATTCTACAAGGCGGCTTCCTCTTTCATTCCTTCCCCCCAATCCATATTCACCCACTATGTTTCCTTGTCTCCCTATTCCTACTCTCGAATTACAGTCACCCATGACTATTAAATTTTCGTCTCCCTTCACTATCTGAATAACTTCTTTTATCTCATCACACATTTCTTCAATTTCTTCATCATCTGCAGAGCCAGTTGGCATATAAACTTGTACTACTGTAGTAGGCATGGGCTTCGTGTCTATCTTGGCAACAATAATGCGTTCATTATGCTGTTTGTAGTAGCTTACCCGCACTCTTATTTTTTTATTCATTATTAAACCTACTCCTGTGTTACCCCTATTTGATTTTGTATTTATAACCCTGTAATCACCTGACCAAAAGTCTTGTTTCTCCTGCCACCGAACTTCACTAATTCCCACTATATCTAACTTTAACCTATCCATTTCCCTTTTTAAATTTTCTAACGTACCTGCCCGATTAAGGGATCTGACATTCCACGTTCCGATCCGTAGAACGCCAGTTTTCTTTCTCCTGATAACGACGTCCTCCTGAGTAGTCCCCGCCCGGAGATCCGAATGGGGGACTATTTTACCTCCGGAATATTTTACCCAAGAGGACGCCATCATCATTTAATCATACAGTAGAGCTCCATGTCCTTGGGAAAAATTACGGCTGTAGTTTCCCCTTGCTTTCAGCCGTTCGCAGTACCAGCACAGCAAGGCCGTTTTGGTTAATGTTACAAGGCCAGATCAGTCAGTCATCCAGACTGTTGCCCCTGCAACTACTGAAAAGGCTGCTGCCCCTCTTCAGGAACCACACGTTTGTCTGGCCTCTCAACAGATACCCCTCCGTTGTGGTTGCACCTACGGTACGGCCATCTGTATCGCTGAGGCACGCAAGCCTCCCCACCAACGGCAAGGTCCATGGTTCATGGGAAGGTATTGAATAGAATTGGAGAGAAGAGGAGTTTGAGGCACAACTTGACTAGAAGAAGGGATCGGTTGGTAGGACATGTTCAGAGGCATCAAGGGATCACCAATTTAGTATTGGAGGGCAGCGTGGAGGGTAAATATCGTAGAGGGACACCAAGAGATGAATACACTAAGCAGATCCAGAAGGATATAGTCTGCAGTAGGTACTGGGAGATGAAAAGGCTTGCACAGGATAGAGGAGCATGGAGAGCTGCATCAAACTAGTCTCAGGACTAAAGACCACAGCAACAACAACAGTGTATATACACTCCTGGAAATGGAAAAAAGAACACATTGACACCGGTGTGTCAGACCCACCATACTTGCTCCGGACACTGCGAGAGGGCTGTACAAGCAATGATCACACGCACGGCACAGCGGACACACCAGGAACCGCGGTGTTGGCCGTCGAATGGCGCTAGCTGTGCAGCATTTGTGCACCGCCGCCGTCAGTGTCAGCCAGTTTGCCGTGGCATACGGAGCTCCATCGCAGTCTTTAACACTGGTAGCATGCCGCGACAGCGTGGACGTGAACCGTATGTACAGTTGACGGACTTTGAGCGAGGGCGTATACTGGGCATGCGGGAGGCCGGGTGGACGTACCGCGGAATTGCTCAACACGTGGGGCGTGAGGTCTTCACAGTACATCGATGTTGTCGCCAGTGGTCGGCGGAAGGTGCACGTGCCCGTCGACCTGGGACCGGACCGCAGCGACGCACGGATGCACGCCAAGACCGTAGGATCCTACGCAGTGCCGTAGGGGACCGCACCGCCACTTCCCAGCAAATTAGGGACACTGTTGCTCCTGGGGTATCGGCGAGGACCATTCGCAACCGTCTCCATGAAGCTGGGCTACGGTCCCGCACACCGTTAGGCCGTCTTCCGCTCACGCCCCAACATCGTGCAGCCCGCCTCCAGTGGTGTCGCGACAGGCGTGAATGGAGGGACGAATGGAGACGTGTCGTCTTCAGCGATGAAAGTCGCTTCTGCCTTGGTGCCAATGATGGTCGTATGCGTGTTTGGCGCCGTGCAGGTGAGCGCCACAATCAGGACTGCATACGACCGAGGCACACAGGGCCAACACCCGGCATCATGGTGTGGGGAGCGATCTCCTACACTGGCCGTACACCACTGGTGATCGTCGAGGGGACACTGAATATTGCACGGTACATCCAAACCGTCATCGAACCCATCGTTCTACCATTCCTAGACCGGCAAGGGAACTTGCTGTTCCAACAGGACAATGCACGTCCACATGTATCCCGTGCCACCCAACGTGCTCTAGAAGGTGTAAGTCAACTACCCTGGCCAGCAAGATCTCCGGATCTGTCCCCCATTGAGCATGTTTGGGACTGGATGAAGCGTCGTCTCACGCGGTCTGCACGTCCAGCACGAACGCTGGTCCAACTGAGGCGCCAGGTGTAAATGGCATGGCAAGCCGTTCCACAGGACTACATCCAGCATCTCTACGATCGTCTGCATGGGAGAATAGCAGCCTGCATTGCTACGAAAGGTGGATATACACTGTACTAGTGCCGACATTGTGCATGCTCTGTTACCTGTGTCTATGTGCCTGTGTTTCTGTCAGTGTGATCATGTGATGTATCTGACCCCAGGAATGTGTCAATAAAGTTTCCCCTTCCTGGGACAATGAATTCACGGTGTTCTTATTTCAATTTCCAGGAGTGTATATATAATCTTTCAAAAATATGTTTTATATAAATATATACGATACGTCGGAAAATGGAAACGACAGTCAAAATCTGATGAAACTTTGCACAGATGTGTTGGGCAGCGTCTCTAGTACCCCTGTCGATAGCGTCACGTCGCTCTTTTCTGTTCTGAGCACACAGCGAGCACGGAAAGATGCCTAGAGTAATATTGTCTCTGGCCAAGTGTGGGTGACTAGTGCGAGGTTTCGCCTGGTTTCATGCAACCGCACATGACGTACCCATCATGCATATCCTGCTTCATGACAATGCTCGGCTTCACACGGCAGGGGCAATGAGTACGGCCCTGTAGCGTTTACGATGAGAAGGTTTTGACCACTGCAAGATGCCTATTTTTTATAATTGTATTGGTTGCATTAACATTTGAAAAGAAAAATGATATTTTGAGGAATTGTGGCCAGAGAAACAGTATCCGCGTCTGCGATGGCAGCGCTGTGGAGTCGTAGAATCTTTGTCAGTCAGTAATGGAAAGATGCGGTGTGCAGCAGGCGGGGTTCGTTGAGTGTGCGGTATAGTTTGGACGGACTTTTGGAACTATGTGAGTTGCAGATTTACTGTGAGGAGCAATGATGACTCGGAGCAATCGTTGGATAGCATTCGGACATAAAGGTTTTGAAATAAAGAACAAGGTATTATTTGATGAGGTAAATTTTTTATTATTTTTGTATTGTTGTTCCACTTCATCCACGTTACATTCGAATTTTTGATAATTATTTTGTTGATTGACCTGCTGAGTTAAGTTACTGTACCATTGGACTTATTAGATTAAATGAAATTTCATATTAGACTCTATAATAAGTTCCTTCCTAACTGAAATTTCAGGACTTAAAGGTTGAATCATGTGTTTCATTGTCATTCTGTGTCAAGATTATGTACCCAATTTCCCTGGACCAGCTGTAGTTAGTTTTTTTGCAGTAATTTTTTTTTATAGCTGTTGCGGAGTCCTGCTGTGTTGCTGTTTCTGCCGGTACTTCATTTTGCAGGTGAGGTCCATAAAACGTAAATTTTTCGTTTCCTTTGCTCAGTGTAGCTTCTATCAGTTTCTTTACTTTACCAGGGCCATACGCCAGTGCAGCAATTTTCGTGTGTTTCAGGTTACAGTGTTATACAGGTCGACATTACAGTTTTTTATGCACTTATGTTTTTTCCAAACAGTTCGCACTGACCACGTCTACTGAGCTTGAAATTATTGGTTTGCTTATTTATTTGCTTATTAATGAGATCGGCTCTACACGCATAGGATTCTTTTAAATTTCTTGTAAGTGATGTGGCTTTGAGCTCAATGGCACATTCACATTGTCAGTTCACATTCCCAGGTTTATATTTACGACAACATACATACAAGTAAAGTCTACCCACTTACACGACACACCATATGGCCCGTACATGGCTCCCTCTGATGTCCATTTCTTCTCACATGAATCTCTGGCTATGTAAACAACGTTTTGGCACAGACAACGAACTGCACACAAGCGTAAAGAAGTGGCGGAAAGCACAGGCGGCCGCCTTCTATGACGAGAGTATTGGAAAGTTTGTACAATGCTGAGACATTTGTCTAAGTCGGAGTGGCGACTAGGTAGACAAGTAGCTGTAAAGTATAGCAAACTGTTGCAAATGAAACGGTTTTGATTTACGCTGTAGTTTTCATTTCGCGACCGATCGGACTTTACTTTCCGAATAGCCCTCGTATAGCAACTAACTAGTGACAGGCCAAGGCTTCATGCGGGTAGCAGTATGTGCCTACGGCCAGAAGACTTGGCTGGCATAGCGATAATAGATTATCGGCACAATCTTTCCTTGTGAATCAGTCTGTTACTGAAAACTGTGTCAAAATCGCTACAGTAGTTCCTGAGTTTAGCCTTCACATATACAGGGTGGTCATTGATAGTGACCGGGCCAAATATCTCACGAAATAAGCATCAAACGAAAAAACTAAAAAGAACGCAACTTGTATAGCTTGAGGGGGAAACCAGATGGCACTATGGTTGGCACGCTAGATGGTGCTGCCATAGGTCAAACGGATGTTAGCTGTTTTTTTTTTTTTAAATAGGAACACCCATTTTTATTACATATTCTTGTAGTACGTAAAGAAATATGAATGTTTTAGTTGGACCACTTTCTTCGCTTTGTGATTGATGGCGCTGTAATAGTCACAAACGTATAAGTACGTGGTATCACGTAACATTCCGCCTGTGCGGACGGTATTTGCTTCGTGAGATATTACCCGTGTTGAAATGCACCGTTTATCAATTGCGGAAAAGGTCGATATCGTGTTGATGTATGGCTATTGTGATCAAAATGCCCAACGGGCGTGTGCCATGTACGCTGCTCGGTATCCTGGACGACAACCTCCAAGTGTCCGGACCGTTCGCCGGATAGTTACGTTATTTAAGGAAACAGGAAGTGTTCAGCCACATGTGAAACGTCAACCACGAACTGCAACGAATGATTATGCCGAAGTAGGTGTTTTAGCTGCTGTCGCGGCTAATCCGCACATCAGTAGCAGACAAATTGCGCGAGAATCGGAAATCTCAAAAACGTCGGCTACATCAACATCGATTGCACCCGTACCATATTACTGTGCACCAGGAATTGGATGGCGACGACTTTGAACGTCGTATACAGTTCTGCCACTGGGCACAGAGAAATTACGGGACGGTGACAGATTTTTTGCTCTCGTTCTATTTAGCGAAGAAGCGTCATCCACCAACAGAGGTAACGTAAACCGGCATAATGTGCACTAGTGGGCAACAGAAAATCCACGATGGGTGCGACAAGTGGAACATCAGCGACATTGGCGGATTAATGTATAGTGCGGCATTATGCGAGGAAGAATAACTGGCCCTCATTTTATAGATCGCAATCTAAATGGTACAATGTATGCTGATTTCCTACGTAATGTTGTACCGATGTTACTACAAGATGTTTCACTGCATGACAGGATGACGATGTACTTCCAACATGGTGGATGTCCGGCACATAGCTCTTGTGCGGTTGAAGCGGTATTGAGTAGCATATTTCGTGAAGGTGAATTGGTCGTCGAAGCACCATACCATGGCCCGCAGGGTCACCGGATCTGACGTCCCCGGATTTCTTTCTGTGGGGAAAGTTGAAGGATATTTGCTATCGTGATCCACCGACAACGCCTGACAACATGCGTCAGCGCATTGTCAATGCATGTGCGAACATTACGGAAGGCGAACTACTCGCTGTTGAGAGGAATGTCGTTACACGTATTGCCAAATGCATTAAGATTGACGGACATCATTTTGAGCATTTATTGCATTAATGTGGTATTTGCAGATAATCACGCTGTAACAGCACGCGTTCTCAGAAATGATAAGTTCACAAAGGTACATGTATCACATTGGAATAGCTAAAATACACTCCTGGAATTGAAATAAGAACACCGTGAATTCATTGTCCCAGGAAGGGGAAACTTTATTGACACATTCCTGGGGTCAGATACATCACATGATCACACTGACAGAACCACAGGCACATAGACACAGGCAACAGAGCATGCACAATGTCGGCACTAGTACAGTGTATATCCACCTTTCGCAGGAATGCAGGCTGCTATTCTCCCATGGAGACGATCGTAGAGATGCTGGATGTAGTCCTGTGGAACGACTTGCCATGCCATTTCCACCTGGCGCCTCAGTTGGACCAGCGTCCGTGCTGGACGTGCAGACCGCGTGAGACGACGCTTCATCCAGTCCCAAACATGCTCAATGGGGGAAAGAGACGGAGATCTTGCTGGCCAGGGTAGTTGACTTACACCTTCTACAGCACGTTGGGTGGCACGGGATACATGCGGACGTGCATTGTCCTGTTGGAACAGCAAGTTCCCTTGCCGGTCTAGGAATGGTAGAACGATGGGTTCGATGACGGTTTGGATGTACCGTGCAATATTCAGTGTCCCCTCGACGATCACCAGTGGTGTACGGCCAGTGTAGGAGATCGCTCCCCACACCATGATGCCGGGTGTTGGCCCTGTGTGCCTCAGTCGTATGCAGTCCTGATTGTGGCGCTCACCTGCACGGCGCCAAACACGCATACGACCATCATTGGCACCAAGCAGAAGCGACTCTCATCGCTGAAGACGACACGTCTCCATTCGTCCCTCCATTCACGCCTGTCGCGACACCACTGAAGGCGGGCTGCGCGATGTTGGGGCGTGAGCGGAAGACAGCCTAACGGTGTGCGGGACCGTAGCCCAGCTTCATAGAGACGGTTGCGAATGGTCCTCGCCGATACCCGAGGAGCAACAGTGTCCCTAATTTGCTGGGAAGTGGCGGTGCGGTCCCCTACGGCACTGCGTAGGATCCTACGGTCTTGGCGTGCATCCGTGCGTCGCTGCGGTCCGGTCCCAGGTCGATGGGCACGTGCACCTTCCGCCGACCACTGGCGACAACATCGATGTACTGTGGAGACCTCACGCCCCACGTGTTGAGCAATTCGGCGGTACGTCCACCCGGCCTCCCGCATGCCCACTATACGCCCTCGCTTAAAGTCCGTCAACTGCACATACGGTTCACGTCCACGCTGTCGCGGCATGCTACCAGTGTTAAAGACTGCGATGGAGCTCCGTATGGCACGGCAAACTGGCTGACACTGACGGCGGTGGTGCACAAATGCTGCGCAGCTAGCGCCATTCGACGGCCAACACCGCGGTTCCTGGTGTGTCCGTTGTGCCGTGCGTGTGATCATTGCTTGTACAGCCCTCTCGCAGTGTCCGGAGCAAGTATGGTGGGTCTGACACACCGGTGTCAATGTGTTCTTTTTTCCATTTCCAGGAGTGTAAAATGTTCAAACGTACCTACGATCTGTATGTTAATTTAAAAAACCTACTTGTTACCAACTGTTCGTCTAAAATTGTGAGCCATATATTTGTGACTATTACAGCGCCATCTATCACTAAGTGAAAAAAGTGGTCCAACTTAAACATTCATGTTTCTTTACGTACTACATGAATATGTAATAAAAATGGGGGTTCCTATTTAAAAAAAATACACAGTTGATATCCGTTTGACCTATGGCAGCGCCATCTAGCGGACCAACCATAGCACCATCTGGTTTCCCCCTTCAAGCTAGATAAGTTGCGTTCTTTGCAGTTTTTTCGTTTGATGCTTCTTTCATGAGATATTTGGCCCGGTCATGATCAATGGACCACCATTGTAAGATGTACAGGTAAATATTGAGTACCATTTTTTTCATGCATTGCTGCTTTACTACAATAGGACTTATGGACGGCAGGGTGTTCGTTGATAAACAAGAGATACTCTACAGTTATTGTGTGAACAACACAAAGCAGCGTCACAGCCATCTTCTTGCACCATTTGCTGACTCAGGAGACACGCATGATCGATGTGCATGCGAAGCTATCTTCAGACGTTATGTTCATTAGTAACACGACTGTTATCACTGCGGAGTAGGGGAATGTTCAGTAAGATAATGCGCTTTACCGCACTGCTGAAAGCATCAGAAAACAGCTGATCGAGGTAGTTCTAGTGTCATCCCAAATTCTTCAGAGCTCAACCCATTTCAATACTGTGTGACCGTTTTCAGCTCATCCGCGTGCTGTAGGTGCTGCAAGTGACACCCACACACGAGGCCTGCAGCTGGTCATGTTACTGCGACCCGACAGCGCGGATGTGACGTGTGCGCAATTTTCGTCCTGGAGAGAGTTGCGGTGACGTGTTCATACTTGGAGTAGGCGCACGCAAATCAGCGTCTCCCCAGTGACAGGCGGTCGTCACCGGACGCTATTACTTCCCTTACCTCCCCCTCCCCCCCCCCTCCACTGCCACCACCCAACGGGGCCGTAAGCCTGACGGGAAAGTCGAGCCTTAGAAAACCACGTCGCGCACGGCTGCCTAATGTGCTCTGGGTTACCTGTACTGGCGACTCCCCCAAGTCACTGGACATATAGCAGGTGAAACTAGCGCCACTTTCCTTTGTTTAGAAGAGCTTTATGATGCTCCAATCAGTTTTCCAGGATATTATTTGCTTCTAAAGCAAACTCTTTGCGTCAGGGAAGTAGATTATAATTTGTCAGAAATGTCATAGGACTGAAGTCATAAAATGAGATGATATCTTACACGAGTAAATAAATGTATTTTTTTTCAAAATATGACACCACTACCGACACTATTTTTCACATTTCGTACGCTTCCTACAACCGCAGATTTTTCTTCCACAAACCGCACCTTACCATCTTTGAGTTGAAATATTCTGATAAGTTGTGGATGTAGCAGCAAATAAGTACACTTTTACTTTGCTTTTCAATGACAGAGGATTTATACTCTCCTACCTGTTATGATTTAAGTGTCAGGGAGTCGTTTCTGAAAGTATTTGTATGGAGTGTAGCCATGTATGGAAGTGAAACATGGACGATAAATAGTTTGGACAAGAAGAGAATAGAAGCTTTTGAAATGTGGTGCTACAGAAGAATGCTGAAGATTAGATGGGTAGGTCGCATAACTAATGAGGAAGTATTGAATAGGATTGGGGAGAAGAGGAGTTTGTGGCACAACTTGACCAGAAGAAGGGACCGGTTGGTAAGACATGTTCTGAGGCATCAAGGGATCACCAATTTAGTATTGGAGGGCAGCGTGGAGGGTAAATATCGTAGAATGTGGTGCTACAGAAGAATGCTGAAGATTAGATGGGTAGGTCGCATAACTAATGAGGAAGTATTGAATAGGATTGGGGAGAAGAGGAGTTTGTGGCACAACTTGACCAGAAGAAGGGACCGGTTGGTAAGACATGTTCTGAGGCATCAGGGATCACCAATTTAGTATTGGAGGGCAGCGTGGAGGGTAAATATCGTAGAGGGAGACCAAGAGATGAATACACTAAGCAGATTCAAGAGGATGTAGGTTGCAGTAGGTACTGGGAGATAAAGCAGCTTGCACAGGATAGAGTAGCATGGAGAGCTGCATCAAACCAGTCTCAGGACTGAAGACCACAACAACAACAACAACAACAACCTGTTATGAACCGGCAGCTCGTTAAAGGGATTTGCAACAGAACATAACATTTCATTCTAAACTCAAGATAGGGACGCGTAGTTTATATGGAGATTATTTCTTCTATCATTCTGGTTTACAGTATTGCAATTCACCTAAAATTCACTCTTGCTGCAATTAGGGAGTAAGTGTGAGAATACCATCGTCCGGTGAAGAGGCTACTACAATGCGTTTAGTTACCTATTTTACCCACAGTAAATTTACTGTATGTACCTCCCTTACAATGAATAGCCACATATTATCTGAACTTCTAAAACATCGATCAGAAATGAGCTAACAGTGGATTTAAAAGTATATTTAACTACTGTGCGACCTAACAAGTTCTCTACATCCACAGTACTATCCTGCAGTTCAACACCCGAGCGCCTATCGGAGGATTCTCCGAACTACTCTTTCTACTACTCTCTCTCTACCGTTCCACTCTCCGTAAGAGCCCTGATTTCTCTTATTTTATTACGATGATAATTTCTCCCTGAGCAGGCTGACGACAATAAGATATTTTCACAGTGAGAGGAGAAAGTTGGTCATTGAAATTTCGTGAAAAAAATCTCGCCGCAATGAAAAACGCTTTAGTTATAAAGATTCCCATCCCAACTCGCTTGTCATACCTGTGACACTTTCTCGCCTATTTCGCAACAGTACAAAATCTGTCATTCGTTGGACTTTGGTTCAAACGGCTCTGAGCACTATGCGACGTAACTTCTGAGGTTATCAGTCGCCTAGAACTTAGAACTAATTAAACCTAACTAACCTAAGGACATCACACACATCCATGCCCGAGGCAGGATTCGAACCTGCGACCGTAGCGGTCGCTCGGCTCCAGACTGCAGCGCCTAGAACCGCACAGCCACTCCGGCCGGCCATTGGACTTTACCGATGTCCTCCTTCAGTCCTGTCTTGTAAGTATCTCATACTTTGTTAGCAGTAATCTAGAACAGGATGGACAAAGCGTTGTGTAGACAATCTCTTTCGTAGACCTTCTTAGAGTTTTGACAAGTTGGTCTGGCTGGGCGTCTTCAGGATGCGAGGAATCTGCACCAGAAAGGGAATGGAAACATTATTCCTTTGGCCGACCAGGTCCGGAGGGGAGCGGTAGGTCGTCGTCAGCGACACATCTTCTGCCAGCTCCAAGTTTTCCATTGTTTGCCATCACACAGCAGCTTTGTATGTTCGGTGATATATGTTTAGTTCGTTACTTCAGTGACGAGACCACTCGGCATTGGTAAGAGTACGTTATTCCGTGCTGCTTCGACTTTCTGCCTAAGATAATCAGCCGCAGTGTCCCACGAGTGATGGTGTGCCAGACTCTCTATAATGCAAAACCATACATTTTTAGTGGCTGAGAGATATGGAGTACGATCTGGCTTCGACAACATTCGAGAACCCTCTATATCGAGGCAGGTCAGAACAAGACAGACAACATGTGGTCTTGCGTTATCTCGCTGAAGGAGAGATTGACAGAGACCTCAAAGATGGGCCCAGCCCTCCTTAACGAAAGAGGAATGTAATGGTTGCTGTCCATATTACCAGCTATCCGAACCAGAGGTGATTGTGTTGTGTACGTATGACGATGGGGAATACAACGCGAGAAGTGTATGCTAGAACATAAATGCAGATACTAAGATACTAGCCTGCAGTTGCGCTGTTGTATCTGACCACGAACGGCACTTGTGCAATGTTCTCTGTACGTTGCAAGCGCCTGTTGTGATCAGAAAGTTGTTCTATGTAGTTGTGAGTGTATTATGTCGGAGCTAAGAGAATTCGATCGTGGGCAGATCGTTGGTGATGATGATACTGTTTGGTTTGTGGGGCATTCAACTGCACGGTCATCAGCGCCCGAACAAAGGCCCAATTTTTACACAGTCCAATTTGTACACAATTCAGTGCAGCCACTGTCACGAATTATGATGATGACGATGAAATGATGAGGACAACACAAACACCCAGTCCCCCGGCAGAGAAAATCCCCAACCCAGCCGGGAATCGAAACCGGGACCCCGTGATCCAGAGGCAGCAATGCTAGCCACTTGACCAGGAGCTGCGGACCAAGTCGTAGGTGCTCATATGGTGGGTGCTTTCGTTCAAAAATGTAACTGAGTGGTGTTTCAAGTGGCACTATATCGAAGATTTGTACCGCATACAGGGGAAAGTGGAGAAACAACATCCACTAAATCACAACGCGGACGAAAGTGCAAGTTGAGTGATCGTGACAGACGGTCATTGAAAAGGATGAAGACGAAAAATGAGAGGTCAACAGGCGCAAAATCAACCGCAGCACTGTAAGTCCTACACGTGTACCCTGTCAGCACCAAAATAATACAAAGGGAGCTCCGTGAACTGGTAATTTCAAGAGAATTTGGAAATGAAAAACCACTCACTAGCAATGCAAAAGTCCCGAGACTGAAACATGATGGGGTTTCAGTGATGATTTGAGCAGCCATATCATGGTTGATCAGCAGTGATCAACGGTATGAAAATGCAGAATGCAATGGGAACCACTGCATTAAAGACACATAATGTAGAGGGTGAGCATAAAGTGTTGCCCTGATTATAAAAATTTATAACAGAATAACCGTTTGACATAATAAGTTACATTTGATGCCATTACAGAGGTTAGTGTTACTAGTTGTTGTGACCAACAGATGGCGCTGGTGCTCCACAACACCGACGCGGTCTGTTAGGTCACGTTAGTTGCTGGCGAAATGGCGTCGAAGCAGGAGAAAGCGCAATGTGTGCTTTGGTTTCAGGAAACGAAATCGCCCATCAGTGTTCAGCGTAAATTTCGGGCTTCTTATGGACGCAGCCCTCCTGACGTTAAATCAATAAAGCGATAGAATGCAGTATGCAAAGTTTAAGGAAACAGGCTGCGTTTAAGATTGTCCTCGAAGTGGCAGCCTCGTGTGAGTGATGCAACTGTTGATCATGTTGAGCAATCGTTTCAGTGGAGTACGTCTAAATCAACTTGTCAAGCATCACATGAACTTCAAATACCGAAAACAAGTGTGGTGAAGATTCTCCATGAAAGGCTTAGGTTGCATGCTTACAAAGTGCAAATCGTGCAGGCCTTGCAACCGAATGATTTGCTGACACGTGCTGAATTTGCAACTGAGATTCTCAACAGGATTGATGGCGCTAACGATTACTTAAATCGCATATACTTTACCGATGAATCCTCCTTTCATGTCAGTGGAATGGTAAACAGGTATAATGTCCGTATGTGGGGTTCAGAGTCTCCACATGCTACTGTACAGTTACAGGGAGACAGCGAAAAAGTGAATGTTTGGTGCGGTCTCATGCATAACAAGGTTTTTGGACCGTTTTTCTTCGCGGAAAGATCCACTACCGCTAACATTTACTGATACGTTTTGCAACAGTTCATTGCCCCACAGTTAGAAGAATATCAATCATGGATAATTTTCCAGCAATATGGAGCCCCCCCCCCCCCCCCCCACTGGACTTTGATAGTGCGTGTTTTCCTGGATGAAACATTTCCGGATCGGTGGATTGGAAGGAACGATCCAACACCCTGGCCACCCCGCTCTCCAGACATTACGACCCTTGACTTTTTTTTTCTGGGGCTATATCAAGGACGGAGTCTTCGTCACACCAGTTGCTGATGTCGACGAACTTAAGGCTAGGATACAAGCTGCTGTGGATACTGTGACAGGACACATGTTACGAAACACCTGGCGGGATCTGGAATACCGCCTCGGAGCACATGTTGAGGTTTACTAACGTAAGTGGTCTTAAAAAAAAAAACTAGTAACAGTAACCTATGTAACTGCATCAAATGTAAATTATTATGTCAAACGGTTATTCTGTAATAAACTGTTATAATCAGGGCAAGACTTTGTGCTCACCCTGTACATCCGCAGGACTTGTCGCCGGTAATTGAAAAGTGTCGTGTTGATCTCACCATTGCCAAAAAATTTGCACACTATGATCCCGTTCGGATCTCCGGGACGGGACTGCTAAGGGGGAGGTGACCATGAGAAAAAGACTGAATAGCCAATGAAATAATAATGCTCTACGAGTCGGGCAGTGGAATGTCGGAAGTTTGAATGTGGTAGTGAAGCTAGAAAATTTGAAAAGTGAAGTTCTAAGGCTCAATCTAGACATAGTGAGGGCCAGTGAAGTGAAAAGGAAAGAAGACATGGATTTCTGGTTCCATGAGTATAGGGTATCAACATCGTCAGAAAATGGTATAACAAGAGTAGCATTCGTTATGAATAGGGAGGTAGGGCAGAAGGGCAGAAAGCATACCGCAACCAATGACGCCATTGGTAGAGGTTGACGTTTGCTTTACCATTAGACACCGGAGTCACCAGATCTCAGTGTTACTGAACTTCTGTGGTCTACTTTGGAGAGGAGGGTGTGCGATCGCTATCCACCTGCATCGTCGTTACTTGAACTTGCTATTATTTTACCGGAAGAATGGTGCAAGGATCCTCTGAACACTATACAGAACCTCCGTTCATCCATTCAGAGACGACTTGCAGCTGTCTTGAATGCCAGCAGGTTTCCTACACCGTATTTGGCATCTGAATGTATTATATGTTTGGTGTTTCCATATTTTTGCCCAACCTTGTACGTCAGATGGCTGTCAGAGCCGATTTAAGTTCCAAGTGTCAAAAACCGCCGCTTGGAGCGCTAATGTGAGAAGTGTGCCACATAAGCATCAATCGTAAGATTTCTATACAGGCATACCGTAATTAGCAGATGCCGCTTTGGTCGCCAAGCTGAAAGGAACGCCTGGTGCCCCCTAGTACATGATTTGTATACAGGGAGTACTAGAGTTAGTTTATGAAACTGAAACTGGAGGAAGTTTACGAGGGAAAAGCGGGGTAGGAAGGGTTTGGGGGGCGCCAAACAGCCACCTTTACATTCACACTGTAAAGAAACACACTGTACCCCCATCTGTGTTTTGGGTCGTCAAAATGCAGGATGTTAGGAGTAAGGGGACATATATTGTGATAATTGGTACCTTAATATTTACCCACTTCATTCCGCCAGTTGTTGTTTCTCTGCATCCAGCAGTCTTCCCACAAACATAGCACATAATTTACTACCTGGTGTTTTTTGCACGGTCGTAACTGGACTTAGCTTTTCAGTATGCACAAATTGTTTTGCGTCCACGTGTCTGCGCTTCAGTATCTGACCTGCTGCCCAGGGAACATAACCATTACTGCCTTGTTTGTGACATGTGTAGGTAGAGGTTCCAACCAACCTCAAAACATGCTATTTGGCAAATAAACACTGATGTAATGTTTTTCAGTACATTTCCTCGGTCACTTATAGAAATACCTGCACCTGTACCCCTAACACCCTGTATAAACTCACTAATTACATTTACTGTTTTTTATTTTTTATTTAAATTTACTGTTGGTTTTGGAAGTTAAAAGATAATAATGGTGATGGTGGTAAGGGAAAAATAACACACTGGTAAAAAGTTATCGTATAAAGCTGAAAGAACAAGTTTTGTCTCAGAAGAACTGATGTTAATATAGGCGCATGCCACCAGCATACAAAAAATTCAGATTTCTCCAAAGACAAAGCCATATTATAATTTAGCATCAAACCAAAGACTAATCAAAGACGGAACAGAACACGGGATCACAGCAGTGTGAGACATACAGTAACCTCACCTACGATATGCTTTGAATATCCGAGGGTTGGAAATTAAATAGTGACAACTACACTCCTGGAAATTGAAATAAGAACACCGTGAATTCATTGTCCCAGGAAGGGGAAACTTTATTGACACATTCCTGGGGTCAGATACATCACATGATCACACTGACAGAACCACAGGCACATAGACACAGGCAACAGAGCATGCACAATGTCGGCACTAGTACAGTGTATATCCACCTTTCGCAGCAATGCAGGCTGCTATTCTCCCGTGGAGACGATCGGAGAGATGCTGGATGTAGTCCTGTGGAACGGTTTGCCATGCCATTTCCACCTGGCGCCTCAGTTGGACCAGCGTTCGTGCTGGACGTGCAGACCGCGTGAGACGACGCTTCATCCAGTCCCAAACATGCTCAATGGGGGACAGATCCGGAGATCTTGCTGGCCAGGGTAGTTGACTTACACCTTCTAGAGCACGTTGGGTGGCACGGGATACATGCGGACGTGCATTGTCCTGTTGGAACAGCAAGTTCCCTTGCCGGTCTAGGAATGGTAGAACGATGGGTTCGATGACGGTTTGGATGTACCGTGCACTATTCAGTGTCCCCTCGACGATCACCAGTGGTGTACGGCCAGTGTAGGAGATCGCTCCCCACACCGTGATGCCGGGTGTTGGCCCTGTGTGCCTCGGTCGTATGCAGTCCTGATTGTGGCGCTCACCTGCACGGCGCCAAACACGCATACGACCATAATTGGCACCAAGGCAGAAGCGACTCTCATCGCTGAAGACGACACGTCTCCATTCGTCCCTCCATTCACGCCCGTCGCGACACCACTGGAGGCGGGCTGCACGATGTTGGGGCGTGATCGGAAGACGGCCTAACGGTGTGCGGGACCATAGCCCAGCTTCATGGAGACGGTTGCGAATGGTCCTCGCCGATACCCCAGGAGCAACAGTGTCCCTAATTTGCTGGGAAGTGGCGGTGCGGTGCCCTACGGCACTGCGTAGGATCCTACGGTCTTGGCGTGCATCCGTGCGTCGCTGCGGTCCGGTCCCAGGTCGACGGGCACGTGCACCTTCCGCCGACCACTGGCGACAACATCGATGTACTGTGGAGACCTCACGCCCCACGTGTTGAGCAATTCGGCGGTACGTCCACCCGGCCTTCCGCATGCCCACTATACGCCCTCGCTCAAAGTCCGTCAACTGCACATACGGTTCACGTCGACGCTGTCGCGGCATGCTACCAGTGTTAAAGACTGCGATGGAGCTCCGTATGCCACGGCAAACTGGCTGACACTGACGGCGGCGGTGCACAAATGCTGCGCAGCTAGCGCCATTCGACGGCCAACACCGCGGTTCCTGGTGTGTCCGCTGTGCCGTGCGTGTGATCATTGCTTGTACAGCCCTCTCGCAGTGTCCGGAGCAAGTATGGTGAGTCTGACACACCGGTGTCAATGTGTTCTTTTTTCCATTTCCAGGAGTGTATAATAACTCTCATCATTTTCAAGTTATACACATTATAATATAGACTGTAAATATGATTTTCATGTAGTTGTAAACAATTCCGCAGTTTATTTAGCTACATTTCGTTCTGTTTTGGCTGAGGTTGACCAGTCCGGTCCCAGAAGAGGTAAAAGAACGAGAGATACTGTAGGTTGTTTGAGAATGATTGGAGAAAGAATGACAGAAATGAAACCAGATGTGTGTGTTTGTTTTTATTGACAGGGAGAAGGCTTTCGAAAGAGCACTGGAGTGTACTGTTGAGAATGTAAATGATGTAGGTATCGACTGGCAAGATAGGATAATAAAGGAGACGTATACAAAGTAAAAAATGACAGAGTACGGAATGAGGAGACGGAAGGGATCAACATCCGAAGGGTTGTAAGGCAAGGATTATTACTGTCGCCGAAGCTGCTCAAGATATATGGGGAAGAACAATGGAGAAAAACTGATAGGTAAAGCGTTAGATGGTGCAGGATGCATTGTAATTGGGCGAGAAATAATAACGACTCTAAAATATGCGGATGATGAAACGGTGCTCGCGGTAGTAGAAGAGGAGTTACAGAAAATGTTGAAAAGTATTTAATGAAAGGAAGGAACGACAGAAGTGATTAGAGTAAGTGAAAAGGAAGCTCCGGTTAACTTATTCATATATGGAAAGAAAAGAAAACAATTAAAATTCTTTCTATAACTGGAAAGTTTAGTGACATGGAATGGATGCTGTGGGGAAGAAATAAAGAGGAGGATATCTATGGGAAGAAGAGCATCTGAAAAGGTGAAGCAGCATCTAGAAGAATTGCACTGTAACTGAGGAAAAGATTTGCTAATCATGTCTGGAGTGTAGTGTTATACAGCAGTGAATCCTGGAAGTTAAAAAGAAAGATATTAAGAATATTTTGGAACGTGACCTTGGAGAAGAATGCTTAAGTGAAGTGGACTGACAGACTTGAGAATGAAGAAGAAATGAAGATAACAGGGGAAGGAAGAAGATTATTGGAGGCGATCAGAAAGAGGAAAAAATTTTGGCTGGGGCGTATACGGCGTAGGAATTGTCTGCAACAAAGAATTGTAGAGGTAAAAGTGGAAGAAACGGGAAGAAGAGGTAGAAAAAGAACTGAAGTGATGGATGACATTAGAAGAGAAAGAACATACAAACAGTTGAAGGAAGATTCTCAGAACAGGACACGATGGAGAGCCTCCAGCTAAAACCTCTCATAAGCCAGATGCACTGAAGAAGAAAACAAGAAAGTGGAAATGGGTGACATTCAGAAGTGGTTTAATCAATTCCTGTTGTTGTTAAATGTGTAATGTATATCCGTGCCACCAAAACACGAGAAAAGTACGTGCATAAACTTCTTTTTGCTATGAATTTGTCGTATGAATTATTCGGCCTTAAAATCTTTATCGAAAAATGCAATTCTTTTGCTACAAAACCAGAACCTTGTGTCATTGCTGTACAGTGAGAAGCATAGGCTTTTTTTGCGTCAGATTGTAACATACATTATGTTGTTTTAATTATTTATGTAAGTGGTCTGAATAACTCAGATAACCAACAACATTGGAAGTCGAAATTTAAAGTGTCACCCACCTCACCTGCTGCGGCAAGAAATCGGCGATAGTTGCAACTAAGAACAGGTATGCAATAGATGCCTTCCACGAACAAATGGATCGGAGTATCTACTGGAGTGAAAGGCGTAGTCGTCACCCTAGAGAACAAAATATGGTGTACAGACAAGTGGGTTGTGGATTAAACTAGGAAATGATTTGCTGCATTCAAAGACACCAGTGACTACGACATAATGAAATGTGGTTACATTCAAATAGGAAACAGGCACGTGCAACGCGGCTGCGTAAATCTGAATACCATAATGTCTGAAAACTATAAGTCGCTTTTAGAGCATTATTGTACAACTTGACTAAAAGGACATTTTGATTGCTGGCATGCATACGCAGGTACCAAAAATGGTAAATTTGGTAAATGAGGTGTGTGTGTGCGTGTGTGTGTGTGCGTGCGTGTGTGTGTGTGTGTGTGTGTGTGTGTGTGTGTGCGTATGTGTGTGTATGTGTGAATGGCTGTTTGAGGGGGGGAAGGGGGAGGGCGAAGGGGGAGTAAAAATTCTAGAGAGGAGACCACGGTTTGATTCCCATTATAGTACGCAGGATCGAACAGATGTAGGGTGCAGTAGTTATGCAGAGATGAAAAGACTTATACACAATATATTAAATTTATTTCTTTTTAACGACCCCTTCTGTGCCGTAGACGAATTCTTGACTGTAAATAATTAATCTGAGTAAATTTGTTTGGAGGGTAACCTTGTATGGAAGTGAAACGTGGAAGAAAAACATTTAAGACAAGAAGAGAATAGAAGCTTTTGAAATATTTTGGTACCCAATAATGCTGATGACTATATTGGGATCTCGAATATCTAAGGAAGAGGAACTGAATCGAATAGGAGAGAAAAGAGATTTATGGCACAACTTGACTTAATGAAGTGATCGATTGATAGGACACTTTCTGAGGCATCAAGGAATCCTCAGTTTGGTGATAGGAGGAAGAGTAGAGTGTAATAATTGTATAGAGAGACCAAGGGTAAGCAAGTTGAAATGGACGTAGTTTGCAGTACTGATTATGAGAGATGAAGGGGTCCGCACAGAACAGAGCCGCATGGAGAGCTT
Source organism: Schistocerca cancellata (assembly GCF_023864275.1). Lineage (NCBI taxonomy): Eukaryota > Metazoa > Arthropoda > Insecta > Orthoptera > Acrididae > Schistocerca > Schistocerca cancellata. The sequence goes on along the minus strand of NC_064630.1, from coordinate 95,372,205 downwards.
TATGAAACCAACCTTGCGGACTGAAGACCACAACAACGAGAGAATGTCTCATTTACCTTAAGCAGCCCAAATAACTTTGTATCTAGCAACAAAATAAGAAAAAGTATCAAGCAAATGTTGTTTAGCTAACAGGAGACAGTATGTTTGCCTTTGTATCTTTGTTCCTTACAAAGACATAAAAAGCACTAAGTCTTTTTCAAATAAAACCCTATATTTCTTATTCGATAATCCACTTCCCCTCCTCAAGACCTGCTCAAAAACGTATCACGTATTCACGTAAACAAGACATTCCACTGAATTAGAAACGAGAACCATTAATACCATTTTGTAGCACTGTAATGCATTGTGGGCGCGAAAAGGGATATAATATATAAAGGTGTTACAAGTGGTGACCATAGGCATTACGCTGGTCCGCGCGTTGGATGAAAGAATTACTCGCTGCTTCCAGTGTTGCCTCCTGAAAGGAATTACAAGCAAGCACGATACATTCCTGCATGTTCTCTGGAGTTGTTATATATCGCGACAGGCAACGTCTTTTATGCATCCCCAAAGGAGAAGCTCCAGGGAAGTTTAGGTCCAGAGAAGTTGTGTTCCGATTTAAAATGATTTAAGTTATTATAGTTAACAATCGCGTGTATATGGTAAGGAACACTAGTGTTTTCATCAGGAACAATCCATTATCCAATCCAAATTATAGTGCGAGTGCAAATTGGATGTCTTAGGGTTAAAATACTTCTCAAATAAAGAATGTTGATGTATTTTGTTCATTCATTATTACAGAATACAAACAATACGTGTAATATTAATGTCCTTGTATTGAATGAAGCTCTACTGAAATAGAAGCATAGACATGGACTGAGTCATTTTTCTCAACCTTCCTGTGTTTCCCTGTATCTGCATGTCTTCTACCCCTCCCAGTCTCTGACTCCCATCCCGTCCCTGATTGGAGTTAGTATATTTGTCATCGACAGGTTCCATAACATAAGGACATATAACTTTGTCAGATCCCTAACTTCGTCTGGACTTGCACTGAACTTTTCGTTAAGATGACATGATATTCAAGGCCGACAATGTACTAACACTTCAATACTAGAGAAAAAGACACAGTAAGATTAAAGAAATTGATGGCAAAATATGGAAAAACTACTACAAATGGTTGTGGTGTAGTCAGGAGATAAGATTTATTGAGAATTAAATGCATCGCACCCAGCAGCACCATTAGAACTAATATGAGCATTGAAAGAATTAAAAAAAAGGAAAACTTGTGGTCTGGACGCAATACACACTGAGTTTCTGAAATATGGGGGATTGTTTTTCGAACTACTATTCTTACACTTAATAAACGAATGTTAATGCCTGGAATTAAGCTGAAGTAATATCTCTATTTAAGAAAAGTGAAAGAAACGCATACGGAAACACCAGGGGTACAAGCCTACTTAGCTTCACCTGTAAAGTATACGCCAGGATAATAAATAATCGGTTTAATATAATAATTGATGTGATGTTAGAAGAAGAACAAGCACGATTTCGGAAAGGTCGTCGTTACACAGATAATCTCACTCTAAAACAAATAGTACAAAAATGCTGAGAATTCAACTTGACAACCCACGTTGCATTTATCGACTTGTAACAAAGCGTTCGATAAAGTAAACAGATCTAAACTATTGGAAATTATGAGCATCAAAGGCTATCCCCGCCATTTAACTCATACGCTAAAAAACTATACCAAATAGTTGATATATGAAACAGTACAGGAAGGAAGGATTAAGAATACTAAATTAACAACTACTCAAAGAGTGGTCATGGGTATAACATTTCACCCACATGATTTAACACATACGTTGACCCTAAGCCCCCCTATAAAATTAATCAGGGTACAACAATAAACGTTTTACTGTTTGCGGATGGTCTTACAGGCATACAAAACAGAGAAAATGATCTTCAAAGATTTGTGCATAGACTTGAACAAATTGTCAAAGAATATAATTACGAAAGAATAAAATTCCAGTATATATATCAGTACCTAAAATCAGAGTAATGGCATTTCAGGGAGAACACCAGTGCTTTCCACAAGATGATTATCTACAGAAAACACTTAGAATAATCTCTTATTTCTGCTGTTTAGGGGCAGATAAAAGTTACAGAAAAGGTCGAGATACAGAAACTAAGATTCAACGTTTTGTATCCGTATGTGGTACTATAAACAGAACAAAAGATGTTTAGGTCGCTACAAAGAAGGGCTCGAGTAAGATCCAAACGCGGAAATGAGATTTTTAAGAAAGATTAAAGGATGCTCAGGAATACGTGACGAAGACATAAGAATAGAATTAATGTTTATACTATTGAGAGAAGACTGAACGCTTACAGAAGAAAATGAAAACAACACATTAAGGCAGTGAATGAAGATAGACTGCCAAAACAGATACAGGAAAGAGCAGATCCTGAAAGACCTAAGAAAAGATGAGAATAATTCTATGAAGTCGTGATGATGATAATGTTGAAAGATTCCCTTCAACCAGGGCAACTGCTTTTCGGTAGACTTACCACCTGTCTGAAAGAATGTAGATCTGCTTCTGGGACTGAAGAAAGATTTAGAGTCGAACGTCCCATCGACAACGAGGTCGTTTGGAGACGGAGCATGAAGCTAAGGGTGGGGAAGGATGCGAAACGAAATCGGCCGCGCCCTTTACAAAGGAACCATCTCGTATTTAGGGAAATCATGGAAAACCTAAATGGAGATGGCCGGAAGGGGATTTGAACTGTCTCCACCAGAATGCGAGTTCAGTGTGGTAACCACTGCGTCACCTCGCTGGGTCCTGCTTCTGGGAGCAGCAGCAAACTTGACACTCCAAAGAAGTCTCTTCGCGGCGTGGAGACTAGCAGGAGAGCTGAGGCCAGGTAAGGTATACCGTAGGCTGCGGTTAAGCTGCGTGTCCCTCCGGCTGCAAGCGGTGGTTAGCCGAGAGTGCTTTCTCCCGTCTCCCGCCCGGCGCCACACACGCTCCACATGTGCGTGTCAGAGGCGACTCTAAGCACAGGCGTTGTTTCTCCTGGCGGTAAAACACCTGCATGCACCTCGTGGGGGCCCTCGTATAGCCTAGGCTTCAGCGCTGTTAAATATTCCCCCAGCGTGGCGGTGCAGTGTTAGAAAGAATGCACATGAAAAATACAACGACATAACTTTGGGTGTCACGTGATTCGGCTGTCAGTCATTGTACGAGGGCAGTTCAATAAGTAATGCAACACATTTTTTTTCTGAAACAGGGGTTGTTTTATTCAGCATTGAAATACACCAGGTTATTCCCCAATCTTTTAGCTACACAACACTATTTTTCAACGTAATCTCCATTCAATGCTACGGCCTTACGCCACCTTGAAATGAGGGCCTGTATGCCTGCACGGTACCATTCCACTGGTCGATGTCGGAGCCAACGTCGTACTGCATCAATAACTTCTTCATCATCCGCGTAGTGCCTCCCACGGATTGCGTCCTTCATTGGGCCAAACATATGGAAATCCGACGGTGCGAGATCGGGGCTGTAGGGTGCATGAGGAAGAACTGTCCACTGAAGTTTTGTGAGCTCCTCTCGGGTGCGAAGACTTGTGTGAGGTCTTGCGTTGTCATGAAGAAGGAGAAGTTCGTTCAGATTTTTGTGCCTACGAACACGCTGAAGTCGTTTCTTCAATTTCTGAAGAGTAGCACAATACACTTCAGAGTTGATCGTTTGACCATGGGGAAGGACATCGAACAGAATAACCCCTTCAGCGTCCCAGAAGACTGTAACCATGACTTTACCGGCTGAGGGTATGGCTTTAAACTTTTTCTTGGTAGGGGAGTGGGTGTGGCGCCACTCCATTGATTGCCGTTTTGTTTCAGGTTCGAAGTGATGAACCCATGTTTCATCGCCTGTAACAATCTTTGACAAGAAACTGTCACCCTCAGCCACATGACGAGCAAGCAATTCCGCACAGATGGTTCTCCTTTGCTCTTTATGGTGTTCGGTTAGACAACGAGGGACCCAGCGGGAACAAACCTTTGAATATCCCAACTGGTGAACAATTGTGACAGCATTACCAACAGAGATGTCAAGTTGAGCACTGAGTTGTTTGATGGTGATCCGTCGATCATCTCGAACGAGTGTGTTCGCACGCTCCGCCATTGCAGGAGTCACAGCTGTGCACGGCCGGCCCGCACGCGGGAGATCAGACAGTCTTGCTTGACCTTGCGGCGATGATGACACACGCTTTGCCCAACGACTCACCGTGCTTTTGTCCACTGTCAGATCACCGTAGACATTCTGCAAGTGCCTATGAATATCTGAGATGCCCTGGTTTTCCGCCAAAAGAAACTCGATCACTGCACGTTGTTTGCAACGCACATCCGTCACAGACGCCATTTTAACAGCTCCGTACAGCGCTGCCACCTGTCGGAAGTCAATGAAACTATACGAGACGAAGCGGGAATGTTTGAAAATATTCCACAAGAAATTTCCGGTTTTTTCAACCAAAATTGGCCGAGAAAAAAAAAGTGTTGCATTACTTATTGAACTGCCCTCGTATTGTCGTCGGCTTGACACTCGAATGCAGAATCAGTTTGATGGACCAGTTGAAACCTTTGATTCCGATCAAATGGTGGGGGTCTAGATGCATGGCATACCCTTATTTAAGGTCGAACAGTCGTGTCACCGCATTAAGGGTTTGTTTTGACTATCGACATCTAGAAATATACTCCGCAAACCATGGAATGGTGTATGGTGGGGGGTGTCCTGTGCTATTACTAGTCGTTTCTTTCCCGATTACACTAGAAAATGGAACAAGGGATGGACGGCTGTCTATATGCTCGGTACGAGCCCTAATTTCTTTTATTTGTCTTCGCAACTGTTACGTGAAATGTACTGTGGCTGCAGTAGTCAGCAGTCAGCTGGAAATGTACATTCTCTAAATTTTCTCAACAGTATTTTGCGAAAAGAAAGTCGTCCTCCCTCCAGGGATTCCCAGTTCACGAAGCGTGTTGATCGAAGCTACCGGTAACAAATCTAGCAGGACGCTTCTGAATTGCTTTAACGTCTTACTTTAGTCCGACATCAAGGGGACCCCAAACATTCTCTCTTGTGTAGAAGAGGTACACGTTTTTGAAATTCTGTCAATAGGCCGAAGTCAATCTTGCGTCTTCCTACTACAATTCGTAAGTGCTCATTCGATTTCATATCGCTTTGCAACGTTGCCCTCGATATTTAGTTGACGTAACAACGACAAGCAGCAGACCGCTAATACTATATTTAAACATCACAGGATTGTTTCTCCTACTCATATGTATTAACTAACATTTTCTACATTTGCAACAAGCTGCCATTCTCCACAGCAAACAGAAATTCTGTCTAAGCCATCCTGTATCCTAGTCAATCAAGGACATACGTTCCAGAATACTACAGCGTCATAACCAAACAGTTGCAAGTCGCTGGTTACCTTATCCGTCAGTCTATTTATGTAGGTAGAAATCAAGAGCGGTTGTGTCATACTTGCCTTGGGCATTCCTAATGAACTCTCACCGTCAAGGACAACGTTCTGGCTGCTGGCACTTAACAAGGCTTCGAGCCACTCACATATCAGGGAACCTGTTACGTACGCTCGGAACTTCTTTAATAGTCTGGATTGGGGCACCCTATCAACCACTTTCCGGGAATCAAAAATAATGGAACCTGCCTGTTGTCCTTCACCCAAGGTTCTCAGGATATCGTGCAAGAACAGAATGTCGTGCGAACGCTGTTTTCTAAAATCCGTGCTTATTCATAGACGAAAGCTTTTTGTCTCAAGGAAATTTATTATATTTGACCTGAGAATGTGTTCAACAATTCTGCAACATACCAATGCTAAGAATATAGGTCTGTAATATTGCGGGTCCGTTAGTTTACCTTTCCCATATACAGGAATCACAAGCGCTTTTTTCCAGTCGCTTGGGACTTTGCGCTGTCGAGAGAATCGCTATGAATGCAGCCTAAGTAACAGCCAAAGAGTATTCCCAGCATAGCCGAACTGGCGTTCCGTCCGGACATGGCGACTTATTTCTTTTTCACTCTTTCAATTGCTTCTCAACGCCAGCGATGCCGGTTTCCATATCCTCCATACGGGAGTCTGTTTGACAGTCAAACGATGGTATGTCTGCACGATCCTCCTTCGTGAATGACTTTTTAATTGCGAAATTTAAAGGTTAGCTTTCCGTTTGCAGTGTTCTATTGCCACAATAGACTTGTCGACGAGTGACTGAATGGAAACCTTCTACCCGCTTAGCGATTTTAGGTAGGGTTTCTTTAAAGTCAGTCTTTAAAGTCAGTTAACATGGTATACTCATAGATGAAACAAAGCAGTAGGCTTTGCCAGAAATATCGACTCTTAGACAGTGTGTCTAATAGTGTATTTTAATACGACAGTATGCCATCTTAGGCAATGTATAACACTTAAAACACTTGATAATGGCACTTTGAAGCCGAAATCATGATTGTGTAAGTGTAAATGTAATACTGTTAATAAACAACAGTCTAATGGCGGTATTGACTTTAAAAAAATATATTATGACTGTGGCCCCGCATTATGAAAAGAAAATTATTAGGTAGGGTTCTCGGCAAGATACGTCGCTAAGGTAAGACGTGGAAGTTGTACTCTTCGTGCAACGATCTTTTTATAGATGCACGATTTTCTACCCGCTTTTGCCTGTCGACATTTTCATAATCTCTCCTTTCTCAGGGTTTTACGAATTGTGTTATTAAACCAAGGTGGGTATTTTCCGTCCTTAATTTGCTTACTCATCACATACTCCCCAGACTGCGATTTATAATCAGTTTAAACTTTGGCCATATTGGAACTAAGTGGTACCCAGCCATTGTTTAAGTAGGGTGCTAAAAACTGCTTACCTTCGCTTTCCAGCATAAACATTCCCCCTGCCTTCTTGTGGATTTAGTAACCATCGTCGCTATGTTGACATCATTATCATTAATCTCTGTGTCTATACTGACAATGTAGACAAGGAAGAGGAGGATGTCTTCGAACTGACAATCTTCTTCTTTTTTCTTCAGTCATCAGTCTTCTCATTGGTTTGATGCGACCCGCAACGAATTCCCCTCCTGTGCCAAACTTTTCATCTCAGAGTAGAACTTCAACTTACATTCTCAGTTACTTGCTGAATGCATTCCAATCTCTATCATCCCATACGGTTTTTACCCTCTGTAGCTCCTACTACCATGCAGGTTATTTCCTGATGTCTGAACACATGTATTATCATCCTGTCCCTTCTTCTTGCCAATGCTTTCCATTTATTCCTTTCCTCGGGGAACATTCTGGTTTCTTACCTTGAGTTTAATGATACTAGTAGACTTCTGACGGCCAGGAATGCTCTTTTGCCATTCTAGTCTCGTTTTTATGTCCTCCTTCCTCCGTTCATCATAGGTTATTTTTCTGTCTAGGTAGCAGAATTCTTCAACTTCATTAATTCGTGATCACATTCTGATACTAAGTTCCTCGCTGTTTTCATTTATGACACTTCTCATAGCTTTCGTTTTTCTTCGGTTTACTCTAAGACCATGTTCTATAGTCATTAGATTGTTCATTACATTCAACACATCCTGTCGTTCTTCTTCTGATCGTCATCTAACACATCCTCAATTTTCCTTTCCATTCTTCTGTACATTATTTTGTCAGCAACATGGATACATGATCTATTGAGCTGATTGTGCAATAATTCCCGCACTTATCGGCTCTTGCAATCTTCAGAATGATGTGGATGGTACTTTTCCGGAAGTCTGATGGTATATCAATGGTCTCATACAACATCGACGTGAGTAATAGTTTTGTTGTCACTTCCCCCAGTGATTTTAGAAATTCTGCCTTATTCGATCTTAGGTCGTCCAAAGCTCTTTTAAATCCTCTCCTTAATACTGGATCTCCTACTTCTTTCCTGTGGACTTCGGTTTCTTCTTCTATTGCGTCATCCAACAAGTGCTCCCCTTCATAGAGGTCTACAGTGTACTCTTCCACTTATTCGCACCATCTTTTCCTATTAACAGGCGAATTCCCATTGCACTTTTAACGATACCGCCGTTGCTTTGACTTTTGTATATGCTGTGTCAGTCCTGCCGACAATGATTTCTTTTTTCACATTTTTCATGCAGCTATTTCTTCTTAGGTTCCCTGCACTTCCTATTTATTTCATTTCTCAACGACTTGTATTTCTGTATTCCTGAATTTCCTTGAATATATTTGTACTCCCTTCTTTCGTCGATCGACTGAATTATTTCTTCTGTTACTCGTGGTTAATTCGCAGTTATCTTCCTTGTATCTAAGTTTTCCTTTACAACTACTTTGATGTCCAATTCCTCCTCAAATGAACTGCCTATTGTGGTATTCATTATCGGAGTATCTCTAGACTCAGAAAACTTTTTCGAAGTTACTTTCTTTATACCTATGTTTTTCTTTACAGTTTCGGTGATGTGCAGTTCCTCTTCAACTCAACTGCCAATTGAGGTATCCACTATCACAGTATCTATAGGATCAGAGAACTTCAAGAGTGTCCCTTTACTCCTTAGTATTCCCGTATCCACTTCTTCCTGACGAGTCTCTCTAACTTCAGCCTACTCTTCATCACTACTACACTGTAATCTGAGTCTATACCTGCTCCTGGGTACGTCTTCCAATTAGTATCTAATTTCGGAATCTCTGCCTGACAATGATGTAATGTAACTGAAATCTTCCCTTATTTACCTGCTTTTCTCGAGTATGCCTCTTTCTCTTGTCATTGCTGAACAGAGTATTCGCTATTACTAGCTGAAATTTATCGCCGAACTCAACTAGTCTTTCTCTTCTCTTATCCCTACTATCAAGCTCATATTCTCCCGTATCTCTTTCTTCTACTGCTGCCTCTACAGCCGCATCCAATCTCCCATGACTATTAGATTTTCATCTCCCTTTACGTACTGAATTACGCTTTCAGTATCCTGATATACTTTATCCTTTGCCTGATTTTTTTAATGATATTGCCGCTGGTGTGAAATCTTTGTGGAAAAAGCATATCTGTTCATATAGGCGAGATCTGTCATCTCTGAAGCGCCTAAATATATTGCCGACTTTCATTTCTGGTCCCTATAGCACAGCTGTTATTCGAAACTGCTAACCAATAAACAGGTATACGCCACACTACTATGTCTGTAGTTCAGTAGTTTCGCTGCAGGACATAAATGACGTAGTAAATGGTTGGATTACCGGTAGTATTGGTAGCTTTGGTAGGAAAGGAAATATAAATGAATGTGTGAGAAAATTTTTTTGTTTGTGTTTTGCACATAATTAGAACCGCACATCGTTCAGTGTTAGTCCAGTGTGCAGTATCCATACAAAATGTAAATTCCATTTTAGAAGTAATAAAAAGTAATTGATCGCATAACGTCGGCGCTCTTAGATAACCGAAGCAATTGCTTCTGATGCAGATGTAGCTTACATGCACAAACACAGAGTATCTCTATAATTAGCGTTGTTATTTCGTACTCAATATAACGTTCTTCATCACGATCAAAGGCAAGAGCCTCTTGTTACTATTGTTGTGTCTAACAGAAATATAATTTATATAAGCTCAACGAACGTTTGAAGAGGTGTCTGATGTGTTTTTTTTGCGTTTTTATTAATTTTACCTTTCTTTGATGATATTGCGTTTTCTATGGCTGTATGATAAATCTGTATTTTTTTTATTTTCAGTACAATATCATTGTTCACGTTAAAAATCTGCCATTTTCGAAGAAAAGCTGAATGAAACAATGAAAATTTCAATTTTGCTATTAATACTGTTTATTTTTGAGTGACAGATAGGAGAATAGTTATGTAGAACAAAAATGTTCCATGGATTACGTGATCCTTCATATATGCTCACTCAGTTTTCGGCGGTTCACTTCTTTCGGCTTCTAAGGTATCTAGTAAGATAATGATCACATATGGAACCAAAGCCAGCGAAATAAGGTAACGCCTAATACATATGCAACACACATAACGTACAAGTAACTCCGTTAGTGCTAGGAAAACAACTGTACTCTACGCTTACTTATGATAATCTACAGTAGCCTATGGTAGTTTTATAACACCAGTACCACGTAAGAACTTCTGACAGTCCACGTTCCGATTCATAGAACGTTGCTCTTTCGTTGGTTATTCAACTTTTTCTTATGGTCACCTCACCCGTGACAATCTCCTCCCAGAGGTCCGAATGAGAGATTAGTTCGGGATCTTTTGCCAATGGAGAGATTATCATGACACTTTTTCAGTTACAGGCCACATGTCCTGTGGATACACATTACACTGAAGTGGCAGAAGTCATCAGATACCTCCTAAGATCGTGTCGGACTCCTTTTCCCAGCGTAGGGCAGCAACTCTGCGTCATATGGATCCAACAGGTCGCTGGAAGTCCCCTACAGGAATATTGAGCCATGCTACCTCTATAGCCGTCCATAATTGCGAAAATATTACTGGTGCAGGATTTTGTGCACGAACCGATCTCTCGACTATGTCCCGTGAATTTCCTATTAGATTCATGTCGGGCGATCTGGGTGGCCAAATCATACGCTCGATTTGTCCAGAATATTCTGAGTGCATTGTCATCCGTAAAAATGAAGCCCATAAATGGCTGCAGAGTGTCTCGAAGTGGCCGAATACAACTATATCCAGGCAATGATCGGTTCAGTTGGATCAGAGGACCCAGTCCATAGCATGTAAACACAGCCCCACACAGCTACGGTGTCACCATCAGCTTGCACACTGCCTTGTTGACAACTTCGGTCCACGGCGTCTTGAGATCTGCGCCACTCTCGAACCCTACCATAATCCATTACCCTGAACTCGAGACTCATCTAGCCAGGTCACTGTTTTCCAGTCGTCTAGGGTCGAATAGATAAAGCTACGGGGCCAGGAGAGGTGCTGCAGGCTGCAGACGTGCTGCAGAGGTGCTGCTCTGCCGTCCTGGCAGAGGTGCTGCCAGGAGAGGTGCTATTAGCAAAGGCACTCGCGTCTGGCATCTGCTGCCATATCCCACTAAAATCAAATTTAGCTGCACTGTCCTAACGGCTATGTTAGTCGTCCGTCTGTCATTGATTTCTACTGTTATATCAAGCTGTACTGCTTATCTGTTGCCACTAAAAACACTATGCAAACGCCGTTATTCTTGGTCTTTAAGTGAAGGCCGTCGGCCACTGCTTTATCTGTGGTGAGAGGTAACGCCTGAAGTTTGGTATTCTCGGCACACTCTTGTCAATGCTGATCTCGGAATATTGTATTCCCTAGCTACACTCCTGGAAATTGAAATAAGAACACCGTGAATTCATTGTCCCAGGAAGGGGAAACTTTATTGACACATTCCTGGGGTCAGATACATCACATGATCACACTGACAGAACCACAGGCACATAGACACAGGCAACAGAGCATGCACAATGTCGGCACTAGTACAGTGTATATCCACCTTTCGCAGCAATGCAGGCTGCTATTCTCCCATGGAGACGATCGTAGAGATGCTGGATGTAGTCCTGTGGAACGGCTTGCCACGCCATTTCCACCTGGCGCCTCAGTTGGACCAGCGTTCGTGCTGGACGTGCAGACCGCGTGAGACGACGCTTCATCCAGTCCCAAACATGCTCAATGGGGGACAGATCCGGAGATCTTGCTGGCCAGGGTAGTTGACTTACACCTTCTAGAGCACGTTGGGTGGCACGGGATACATGCAGACGTGCATTGTCCTGTTGGAACAGCAAGTTCCCTTGCCGGTCTAGGAATGGTAGAACGATGGGTTCGATGACGGTTTGGATGTAACGTGCACTATTCAGTGTCCCCTCGACGATCACCAGTGGTGTACGGCCAGTGTAGGAGATCGCTCCCCACACCATGATGCTGGGTGTTGGCCCTGTGTGCCTCGGTCGTATGCAGTCCTGATTGTGGCGCTCACCTGCACGGCGCCAAACACGCATACGACCATCATTGGCACCAAGGCAGAAGCGACTCTCATCGCTGAAGACGACACGTCTCCATTCGTCCCTCCATTCACGCCTGTTGCGACACCACTGGAGGCGGGCTGCACGATGTTGGGGCGTGAGCGGAAGACGGCCTAACGGTGTGCGGGACCGTAGCCCAGCTTCATGGAGACGGTTGCGAATGGTCCTCGCCGATACCCCAGGAGCAACAGTGTCCCTAATTTGCTGGGAAGTGGCGGTGCGGTCCCCTACGGCACTGCGTAGGATCCTACGGTCTTGGCGTGCATCCGTGCGTCGCTGCGGTCCGGTCCCACGTCGACGGGCACGTGCACCTTCCGCCGACCACTGGCGACAACATCGATGTACTGTGGAGACCTCACGCCCCACGTGTTGAGCAATTCGGCAGTACGTCCACCCGGCCTCCCGCATGCCCACTATACGCCCTCGCTCAAAGTCCGTCAACTGCACATACGGTTCACGTCCACGCTGTCGCGGCATGCTACCAGTGTTAAAGACTGCAATGGAGCTCCGTATGCCACGGCAAACTGGCTGACACTGACGGCGGCGGTGCACAAATGCTGCTCAGCTAGCGCCATTCGACGGCCAACACCGCGGTTCCTGGTGTGTCCGCTGTGCCGTGCGTGTGATCATTGCTTGTACAGCCCTCTCGCAGTGTCCGGAGCAAGTTTGGTGGGTCTGACACACCGGTGTCAATGTGTTCTTTTTTCCATTTCCAGGAGTGTATTTCCGAAACGGAATGGGTCATGCCTCTAGCTCCAACTACCAATCCGAGTTGAGAGTCTGTTAATTCCCGTCGTGCACCCATAATCACGTATGAAACCTTCTCACATGGATGACCTGAGTATAAATAACAGCTTCGCCAAAGCACCACCCTTTTATGCCTTGTGCACGCGATATTGTACCCATCTGAATATGTGCGCGTCGCTATCCCCTCACGCCTCAGTGTTTGTGTGTTTAATGCTGTGGTTTCCATTGCCTTCTGCATGTTCATGACGTTGAACATTGCTGATTCTTCCGCCTTTTAGGGGCAGTTTCCCACCCCAAGGGCAAGAGAGTGCACCAAACCTCTGTCCGCTCCTCCGCCCATCGCCAGAACAAGAGTGACTTCTTATACCGGAAGTTTTCGGCAGCCATTGCAAATGATTTCTGTTCAGAATTGAAGAAGTGGCGAGGTTCAAACCCGGGATGCAGGATGTCTTGATTTGAAGTCAAGGACGCTGCCTCTGGACCACAGTATTTGTAGTTACAAAGTTTAAAATATTTCCGTTTCGAATTGGCTGACTAACTAACTGGTGAGAGAGTGACGCTGAGGTATCTTTAACGGAATAATCTCCTCCATGCCAACCAGCATGGATTCAGAAAACATCGCTCATACGAATCCGAAGCTGTGCTTTTATCACTAAACGTCCTGAAAATCACTGATCAAGGCATCAGATGGACGTAATATTTCTAGAATTTTAAAAACCATTAGACCAGTTAACACCAACGTTTATTAATAAAAATATAATTATACTGAGTTATCAAATGAAATTTTTGACTGGACTGAGGATTTCTGGTAGGAAGAACGCAGCATGTTGTCTTGGATGAAGAGCCATCAACAGAAATAGAACTAACTTCAGTCTTGCTCAGGCAACTTTGTTGGGATCCGTGTTGTTCACGATGTATATTAATGACCTAAAAGACAATATTGATTGTAACCTAAGAATTATTTCTGTTGCAGTTATCAGAAAAGACGTACATACACTATGTGATCAAAAGTATCCGGACACCCCCAAAAACATACGTTTTTCATATTAGGTGCTTTGTACTGCCATCTACTGCCAGGTAATCCATATCAGCGACCTCAGTAGTCATTAGACATCGTGAGAGAGCAGAATGGGGCGCTCTGCGGAACTCACGGACTTCGAACGTGGTCAGGTGATTGGGTGTCACTTGTGTCATACGTCTGTACGCGAGATTTTCACACTCCTAAATATCCCTGGGTCCACTGTTTCCGATGTGATAGTGAAGTGGAATCGTGAAGGTAGACTTACAGCACTAAAGCGTACAGGCCGATCCCGTCTGTTGACTGACAAATACCGCCGACAGTTGAAGAGGGTCGTAATGTGTAATAGGCAGATATCTATCCAGATAATCACACAGGAATTCCAAACTGCATCAGGATCCACTGCAAGTACTATGACAGTTAGGCGGGAGGACAGAAAAATTGGATTTCATGGTCGAGCGGCTGCTCATAAACCACGCATCACGCTCGTAAATGCCAAACGATGTCTCGCTCGATGTAAGAAGAGTCAACATTGGACGATTGAACATTGGAAAAACGTTGTTTGGAGTGACGAATCACGGCACACAATGTGGTGATCCGATGGCAGGGTGTGAGTATGGCGAATGCCCGGTGAACGTCATCTGCCAGCGTGTGTAGTATCAACAGTAAAATTCGAAGGCGATGGTGTTATGGTGTGCTCTTGTTTTTGATGGAGGGGGCTTGCACCCCTTGTTGTTTTGCGTGGCACTATCACAGCACAGGCCTACATTGATGCTTTAAGCACTTTCTTGCTTCCCACTGATGAAGTGCAATTCGGGGATGGTGATTGCATCTTTCAACACGATCGAGCACCTGTTCATAATGCACGGACTATGGCGGAGTGGTTACACGACAATAACATCCCTGTAATGGACTGATCTGCACAGAGTCGTGACCTGAATCCTATAGAATACCTTTGGGATGTTTTATAACGCCAGGCCTCACCGACTGACATCGATACCCCTCCTCGGTGCAGCACTACGTGAAGAATGAGCTATCATTCCCCAAGAAACATTCCGGCACCTAACTGAACGTATGCCTGCGAGAGTGGAAGCTGTCATCAAGGCTAAGGGTGGGCCAACACCAGACTGAATTCCAGCATTACTGATGGAGGGCGCCTTGAACTTTAATTCATTTTCAGCCAGATGTCCGGATACTTTTGATAACATAGTGTATATTCAGTCAGATCTCGATAACATGTCATATTGGTGCATAAATTGGAAATTTGTTTTAAATGAGAAATAAACTGTTCCCAAAAAAGGAAACAGCAAATTAATGTCGTATGACTGCAATATCAATGCGTCACAATTAAGTTGTAGTCATGAATATGCTTGAGTATTACATCTGTAGGGATATGAAAGGGAATGATCACATAGCTCAGTCGTAAGTAAGACAGATGACAAAGTAAGGTTAATCGGCAGCGTATCGCGTCTTTTTAGGATACGCGTCACACAGTCGGTTCAAACCAAATACTGTGAACATGAAATATTACACTTTAGAAATAGATGGCTTGGTCAATTATTCTGCGACCATGAGAATTAAATACCTCTACAGCGCTAATTTTTTTCGCACTGGCGAATTGGACGTCGTACGTAATATAGAAAGCAGGTCCTATACAATTACTACAATTAGTAGCTTCAAAATGAGATAGCCATAACAGCGGCTAAACAGATAACGTCCGTGCCGACTAATTATGATCCTGAAACAGGCTGTTGAAAATACATAAATGCCATTAGCGTAAGGCAAAACGAGAAGTAAATGCAATATGTCTGTTTGATGGTAACTGTTATTATCATAAATAATTTACACTTTTAATACGTCTGTACAGATAGAGGCTAGGAAGATAACAGATAAGAAAGTAAAAAGAGAAGGTAGAGAGACAAAAGAAAAAAATATTTGCACAACGTTCAACTCAAGTCCATATTTTATATGAGTCTCTCCGTTATCTCAAAATAAAATGTGATGCACGAGCAAACCATTACAACTGTCCATGTAAATTAATTCACAAAACAATACTCTGTTTCTTCAGCAGAGTACTGCGAAAATGGTTAGTCTACGAGGGAGATCGCGTACAAATCATGGGTGTGTCCCATCTTAGACTATTGTTCAAGTGTGGAGGACTCATATTAAACAGGACAAACGGGGAGTACTGAGCGTACACAAAGAATGGCTGCTCGAATTGTCACCGGTTTGTTTGAGTCACGAGATAGCGCCACGAAATGTTGAGAAACATGAACCAGCAGACTTTAGAACATAGAAGCCAATTATTGCGCGATTCCGTATTAAGTTTTCAGAAACATTTTTCAGTCCCGTACATACCGCTGCTGCAGACAGCGGGAAGGCAAATTATTCTTCCCGCACACCACAGGCCATTGGAATGGTAAAAAAAAGCTTTAATACATAGTACTATGCTACATTACTGGCCATTAAAATTGCTACACCACGAAGATGACGTGCTACAGACGCGAAATTTAACCGACAGGAAGAAGATGCTGTGATATTCAAATTATTAGTTTTTCAGAGCATTCACACAAGGTTGGCGCCGGTGGCCACACCTACAACATGCTGACATGAGGAAAGTTTCCAACCGATTTCTCATACACAAACAGCAGTTGACCGGCGTTGCCTGGTGAAACGTTGTTGTGGTGCCTCGTGTAAGGAGGAGAAATGCGTTCCATTACGTTTCCGACTTTGATAAAGGTCGCATTGTAGCCTATTGCGATTGCGGTTTATCGTATCGCGACATTGCTGCTCTCGTTGCTCGAGATCCAATGACTGTTAGCAGAATACGGAAAAGGTGAGTTCAGGAGGGTAATACGGAACGCCGTGCTGGATCCCAACGGCGTCCTATCACTAGCAGTCGAGATGACAGGCATCTTATCCGCATGGCTGTAACGGATCGTGCAGCCACGTCTCGATCCCTGAGTCAACAGATGGGGACGTTTGCAAGACAACAACTATCTGCAGGAACAGCTCGACGACCTATGCAGCAGCATGGACTATCAGCTCGGAGACCATGGATGCGGTTACCCTTGACGCTGCATCACAGACAGGAGCGCCTGCGATGGTGTACTCAACGACGAACCTGGGTGTACGAATGGCTAAACGTCATTTTTTCGGATGAATCCAGGTTCTGTTTACAGCATCATGATGGTCGCATCCGTGTTTGGCGACATCGCGGTGAACACACATTGGAAGCGTGTATTCGTCATCGCCATACTGGCGTATCACCCGGCGTGATGGTATGGGGTGCCATTGATTACACGACTCTGTCACCTCTTGTTTGCATTGACGGCACTTTGAACAGTGGATGTTACATTTCAGATGTGTTACGACCCGTGGCTGTACCCTTCATTAGATCCCTGCGAAACCCTACATTTCAGCAGGATAATGCACGACCTGTACGGGCCTTTCTTGATAGAGAAAATGTTCGACTGCTGCTCTGGCCAGCACATTCTCCAGATCTCTCACCAACTGAAAATGTCTAGTCAATGGTGGCCGAGCAGCTGGCTCGTCACAATACGCCAGTCTCTACTCTTGATGAACTGTGGTATCGTGTTGAAGCTGCCTGGGCAGCTGTACCTGTACACGCTAGCCAAGCTCTGTTCGGCTCAATTCCCAGGCGTATCAAGGCCGTTATTACTGCCAGAGGTGGTTGTTCTGGGTACTGATTTCTCAGGATCTATGCACCCAAATTGCGTGGAAGTGTAATCACATGTCAGTTCTAATATAATATATTTGTTCAACGAATACCCGTTTATCATCTGCATTTCTTCTTGATGTAGCAATTTTAATGGCCAGTAGTGTACATACCCTACGCCAAGACTTTACAGTAGTTTTAAGAGTAAATATGTAGATGTACATTTAAATATAGACAATGATTCTGCGAGCACATATTCGAAAGCTATTGTAGGTAATGCTTCTTGATATATGACCCAAGAAGTCTTCTTGTTGCTTTCTATGTCAGCGAATAAAAATACAGTGGAGAAGATAGTCAAAGAGGACAAGAACAGCTCTCAACTGATTTCGAAGCCAGCGCCTCTAGATCCGAGCCCAGGACAAGCGAGAAAGCCAGAGTCGCTAGCCCTTCTAATTGCGAAGCTTGCGGCTGCACGGACAGCTAAATATGATCCAAACTTCCTGACAGATTAAAACTGTCCACCGGAACGGGACTATGTTTCTGGCGGTTAATACCCTTATCGACCGACTGAGGCATGAACCCAGAACCGTGTTTCTTGCTGTTAATGCTGCAGGTGGGACTTTCGTGAACTAACGGGTCCAAAGGAACTGTTCATCAAGATGAACGGAACGAGCGGGGGAACTAATTCTAAGGAACGGCCTTTCATAGTTCACTTCGGCCGCGGCTTTCTACTTATAGTTCCTGGGAAAGGGAAACGCTCGGTCTCGTTCCCGCAATGGCACGTCGGCCGGTCTCGTTCCAGCCTCGGTCCCGTTCCCGACTGTCTCTGTCTCGGTCTCGCTCGGCCGGACTCGTCCTCCTTCGCGTGGCCACTCGTCGCAGATCCTCTGCCGTCTGCTCATAGTTAGTTCACCACCGAGTTGTTGTTCGTTTCGTTCGCTGCCCACGCCAATTCTTGATATGTTTCAAACCTTTCTTGAACTCTGAACTTCTGGTTCTTTTCGTATTCTATTCAGCGTACACGACCGGTAATTAAAATGTATTTTATAATTACGTAAATTACATAAAAATTATTACGTGGTGTGTAATACATACATCTTTTCAGGTAACAAAAAGGCATATCAGCTTACTTCACTATTTCGATAAACAGCAGAAGAAACACTTGTAAAAAGGCAAGATTTTTTTGTTACTACACATGCAAAGGAAGTCGGCACGGCACACATGAGTAGCCATTTTCCGTCTTTTTTTTTATCCACTGTAAAAAAGCATGTTCATTGTTTTGGAAGGCAGACCGACTTACAACCGAATGAAGCCCGTGCTCCATAATCGAGTGTCTGCTGTCACATTTTTTAAAGAGAATGTGATAACCTCTACAATATTATTTCAACTGTACAGGGTGACGCACGAAAAATCGGCCCTGAGCCCTAGACTGCTCATTGTCGCCAACCAATCGTCATCTATTGTTATGAAGTTGTTGTTTGCATTAGCTTATTTGTTATTTCTTTATTGCCTAATTATTACATGTTTATCTATTCTGCTTGTAGCGGTCAAGAAATCGTGCGTAACTGGCGAGCAGTCTGTACTCGGGGCTGGTTATTCGTGAGCCACCTTAATATTTCACTGCAGTCAGCCACATAACGCTACAGCTGGCTAAACGAAAGGTTTTACAGAATCACGAAAATTACAAGTGTGTGAGAATTCTGTTATTAATAAAAACTCTGTACTCCAAGGGGGAGGCATGTGCCCCCTCTTGGCGCCTTCCATCTTCAGTTATCTATATTACAAATTTTCAATTTTTGATGAGAACCATATACCAAACGCAAATGAATGGTGAACGAGTAAACAAGAAAGGTTCCCAAAAAAGAGCGATCGCCAGTGAACTAGTTCCCAAGGATGAACGAGTTTGCCCGTCTCTAGTTAATGCCCCTACCTACTGACCTAGAACGCCCTCACACTTTCGAGTCTGCCAGTACTTCTCTCCTGCATTCCACGCTTCACAGAAGCTCTACCGAAAGAGGTGGCGCAGTAGTTAGCACACCCTATTCGGTAGGACGACGGTTCAAACCCGCGTCCGGCGTCCTGATTTAGGTTTTCCGTGATTTCCCTAAATCACTTCAGGCAAATGTCGTGACGGTTCGTTTGAACGGGCACGGCCGATTTCCTTCCCCATCCTTCCCTAACCCTATAGGACCGATGACCTGGCTGTTTGGTCCCCTCCCCCAGAACAACCAACCAACCAAGCAACTGAAGCTCTTCTGCATGCCTTGATGGTCTGAAGCTCCTGGAAGAAAGAATATTGCGGAGACGGGTTACCTACAATGTTTCCTGAGTGACTCTTTCACTCAGCAGTAAAATGTGCGTTGTTGTGTTCTGACAGATTATTAGTGAAGCGGGGCTCAATCCTGGGGACCTTTCAAAGCAGTACACATTCCACTGCAGAGTGAAAGATTCTTTCTGAATGTATTGGCATGTGTGTTCAAAGTTTCAATAACACTGATGAGACCCGACAATTCATCCCCGCGCTCATATTAAGTATTAATCTTGTGAGCTGCGTGAGAAGGAACTCAGCATTACCACTCGGGAACAAGCATTGTACCATGAGATGGACATGATTAGCCAAAATGGGCACACAATTCTTTGCAGTAATGCGGCCTTGCATAGTAACCATAGTGTCTGTGGAACACCACGAAATGTCTGTCACGATCACTCAACACACACTTTCGTCTCAGTTGTGAGCGGATGATGTATTTTCCCTTTCGCTGTATGTGGTATAAATCTTCGATACGGTGCCTCTGGAAACCACCAAACGCTTCGGTTCCGTTGGTTACGGAAGCAACCTACCATACGAGAACCAACAGTTTGACCACGTTCCAATTCAGTTAGATCCGATAAAATCGCAGCCATACAAAACTATGTTCTGACATCGACGACATTGCACAGGTGCCGTCCGAATTACAACAGAGAAACCTGAAGGCTTGACTAGCATTTGCATTTGTTGATGCGTGCATTTCTCGCAGTTTTTCCTTGTTTCTGTCGAACCCGTGTGCGTGAAGGCTATACAGAATAAACAGATCGGATGGCAGTGATATGGAAAGGGAAGAGAAAGTAAATGAAAATGAGATGGTAGGCGAGAGTAACTGAACAGAGCAATGACAGTCAAGTTATCTGAAGGCACGTGGTGTAGACAGCATTCCCTCCGTGACACTGAAGTCGTTTTGAGGACCAGCCTTGCCAAAGTTATTCCACTTGGTACGGAAGATGTAGTAGAAATGCTTCAATAAGAATGTAATAATCACAATTCCAAAACGGCAGGTGCCGAGAGGTGTGACTATTACCGAAACATATGTTTAATAAGTAATAGTTACAAAATAAATCACGAAGTATGTACCGAAGTATAGAAAGACTGGTAAAAATTGACCTCGGCCTGTTTGGGTTCCGGAAACATATGAAGCTGAGAAACAGTGTTACGGAATGTGAAACATGGTACGTGATGTGCTTTGGTCGTACACTCCTGGAAATTGAAATAAGAACACCGTGAATTGATTGTCCCAGGAAGGGGAAACTTTATTGACACATTCCTGGGGTCAGATACATCACATGATCACACTGACAGAACCACAGGCACATAGACACAGGCAACAGAGCATGCACAATGTCGGCACTAGTACAGTGTATATCCACCTTTCGCAGCAATGCAGGCTGCTATTCTCCCATGGAGACGATCGTAGAGATGCTGGATGTAGTCCTGTGGAACGGCTTGCCATACCATTTTCACCTGGCGCCTCAGCTGGACCAGCGTTCGTGCTGGACGTGGAGACCGCGTGGGACGACGCTTCATCCAGTCCCAAACATGCTCAATAGGGGACAGATCCGGAGATCTTGTTGGCCAAGGTAGTTGACTTACACCTTCTAGAGGACGTTGGGTGGCACGGGATACATGCGGACGTGCATTGTCCTGTTGGAACAGCAAGTTCCCTTGCCGGTCTAGGAATGGTAGAACGATGGGTTCGATGACGGTTTGGGTGTACCGTGCACTATTCAGTGTCCCCTCGACGATCACCAGTGGTGTACGGCCAGTGTAGGAGATCGCTCCCCACACCATGATGCCGGGTGTTGGCCCTGTGTGCCTCGGTCGTATGCAGTCCTGATTGTGGCGCTCACCTGCACGGCGCCAAACATGCATACGACCATCATTGGCACCAAGGCAGAAGCGACTCTCATCGCTGAAGACGACACGTCTCCATTCGTCCCTCCATTCACGCCTGTCGCGACACCACTGGAGGCGGGCTGCACGATGTTGGGGCGTGAGCGGAAGACGGCCTAACGGTGTGCGGGACCGTAGCCCAGCTTCATGGAGACGGTTGCGAATGGTCCTCGCCGATACCCCAGGAGCAACAGTGTCCCTAATTTGCTGGGAAGTGGCGGTGCGGTCCCCTACGGCACTGCGTAGGATCCTACGGTCTTGGCGTGCATCCGTGCGTCGCTGCGGTCCGGTCCCAGGTCGACGGGCACGTGCACCTTCCGCCGACCACTGGCGACAACATCGATGTACTGTGGAGACCTCACGCCCCACGTGTTGAGCAATTCGGCGGTACGTCCACCCGGCCTCCCGCATGCCCACTATACGCCCTCGCTCAAAGTCCGTCAACTGCACATACGGTTCACGTCCACGCTGTCGCGGCATGCTACCAGTGTTAAAGACTGCGATGGAGCTCCGTATGCCACGGCAAACTGGCTGACACTGACGGCGGCGGTGCACAAATGCTGCGCAGCTAGCGCCATTCGACGGCCAACACCGCGGTTCCTGGTGTGTCCGCTGTGCCGTGCGTGTGATCATTGCTTGTACAGCCCTCTCGCAGTGTCCGGAGCAAGTATGGTGGGTCTGACACACCGGTGTCAATGTGTTCTTTTTTCCATTTCCAGGAGTGTATGTTTAATAAGTAATAGTTACAAAATAAATCACGAAGTATGTACCGAAGTATAGAAAGACTGGTAAAAATTGACCTCGGCCTGTTTGGGTTCTGGAAACATATGAAGCTGAGAAACAGTGTTACGGAATGTGAAACATGGTACGTGATGTGCTTTGGTCATATTAGTTGACAGTTTCACAATACTCCAAGAAATTGCAACTCTATCTCTAACTTCAGATTATCAATAATGGCAAATCTGTCACGCAGAATTCATGTAAACAGTGGTAAGTGACAAAAACATGGCTGCCAGCAGTAGTAAGGTATGTGGCACTGATGCCAGGAAAATGCTTTCCAGGGACAATTTGTACTAATCCGAGGATGACGTGGATAACTACTACTCAGATAAACATCCTGAATATGTTGCTGAACGCAAATGCGCTTCAAAAGTTGTTGCTAATCAAGTAAGTGTGAATAATTATTCGAACAAATAAACAATGTTAAGCTGTGTCCTTCACCCCGGTTTACGTGAATTTAAATGACAGTGTTATGGTATAATTGTTAAGAGTCATCCTTAACACTGTTTATACACTGTAGTAAGGCGACAATAAAATTAATTTTATATTGTATTGGATTATGGTTTAATTTTTGAGGTTGCTATAATTTATTATAGCTAAATTCTTACTGTCACAAACTGAAACAATTCGAACTCTTTAAATTTGTATTTTTGATAGTTTTCAGTAATGTTTCGTTACTTCGCCAGCGAGTAAATAGAAGTACAAAATTGTAGTTCATTTTATGTGCAATTATTTTGTAAGTAAACATTGTTAATTATTCATTAACGACTAATGAAAAACAAAATTTTGGATAAAATATGATTATGAAAATACATCGTTACTCCACAAATATTTGAAAACAATGACTTGTCTGGGTAAAAAGATCGCACTTGATGTACTCGAAATATGTTATTTATGAGGTTTTATTGTAAAATTTACTGAACAGTTTTTCAAAACAGCAAACATGTACCTTACCTCTGTTTACACCCGAGGTCTACATATGGAAGTACGCGAGGCAATACCAACGCTGAGACTTATCATAGAAAACAGACAAGAAACGCAAAACTATGTTCATAGTACTTACAGATCTAGAGAAAAATTTTGACAATGCTCACTGGAATAAAATCTTTAAAATTTTGAAGGAAGCTGAATGAGATAAAGGGAATAGAATGTTATGTGCAACTTACACACAAACTAGACTGCAGTTATTAGAATCAAATAACATAAAGGGAGGCAGTTGTTCAGAAGGGAGTAACATTGGGTTGAAGACTACCTGCCATGGTATTCAGTCCGTATTCTCAGTAAGCAGTTACGGAAACGAAGGAGAATTTTGTGAAGGAAATTAAAGTTGACGGAGAAGTTGTAACATATTTATGTTTTGGCTTGGAGTTGGAAGCTCACATCACGGAATGGATAGTGTTTAAAAGATGAAACAAGAACAGTGTAGCCGAATTAAATTAGGTGCCGCTGTGTCAATTAGCTAGTAAATGAGACACTAAATGTAGAAGAATGGAACAGAAGCCCTTCAAATGTAATACTATAAACAGTGTTGAAGATTATATGGGGAGACAGAATACATGACGATTAGGTGCAACTTGACAAGGACAAATAATCGATGCGTAGGATATTCCTTGATTCATCATTATGAAGGAAAGTGTGTGTTTGTGTATGTGTCTGTGTGAGGGGGGGGGGGGGGTGAAGTAATAATCGAGGGGGGGGGGGGGAGGGAGCAAATGTAGACTACAGTATGCAGTTTCAAACGCATGTAAGTTGTAATAGTTATCCACAGATGATGTGGTTTGCACGGGACAGACTAACATGGAGAGCTGCATGAAACAACAAAATTAACAATAATAAAATGTCATTTGGAGATTCGGCAAACAATGTAATAGTTATAATAGCTGGATACAGGTGAGGAGGTATGAAACAATAAGAAATAATGAAAGGATGTAACACACTTTTCGAAAGTCTGTTGACGGAACAAGGAGAGAATGCGATTTCTCCTGCGATAAAACAGCAGTATATTCAATCATTGTTATTGTTACTACAGCAATACTGGGCGGAAAAAACCGGACGTATGAGAGTGGACTCAAAAGCTTTCCTGCAAATAACAAAGCGTGTAATTAACGTGTACATCTTGGGGAACACTTTACGACTTCCTGTAAGTGACGCGCTATGAACTACGGGTAGGAGATTTAATGAACTTGGGTTACAGTTCACATGTCTTTTACATACGATAGTCCACAGCTGACACAAACTTTACGAACGTCGAGGTGACTAAAATATCGACATCTTCTGCATAGTGCCTCGTCGTTTATGTTAAAACGTAGCTTTCAACTGTTGTGCCAGAGAAGACAGACACTTGCGACCTATGTCCTCAATTATTTGCTGGATGTGTTCCAAGCTTTGTTTCCTGTACAGTTTTTACCCTCTATAGCTCCCTCTAGTACCATGGAAGTTAATCCCTAATGTCTTAACCGATGTCCTACCATCCTGTCTCTTCTTCTTCTCAGTATTTTTCATATATTCCTTTCCTCAGCGATTCTGCGGAAAACCTCATTCCTTACCTTAACAGTCCCCCTAATTTTCAACATTCGCCTGTATCACCGCGTCTCACATACTTCGATTCTCTTCTTTTGCGGGTTTCCCACAGTCCATGTTTCACTACCAAACAGTGCTGTGCTTCAAACTCTGTTCTCGGAAACTTCCTCCTAAAATTAAGGCTTATGTTTGATACTAGTAGACTTGTCTTGGCCAGGAATGCCCATTCTCCCAGTGTCCTTCATGCCCCGTTCGTCGTGTAGTATTGCTGCCTAGACAGCAGAATTCCTTAAATTCATCTACTTCGTGATCACCATTTCGTTGCAGTTCTCATTTGTGCTACTTCCCGTTACTTTCGTCTTTCTTAAACTACTCTCAATCCATAATCTGTATCATTAGGCGGTACATTCCATTCAACAGATAACTGTAATTCTTGTTACCTTCACTCAGGATAACAATGTCTTCAGCGGATCTTATCACTGATATTCTTTCACTTTGAATTTTAATTTCACTTTGAAGCTTTCTTTTATTTCCGTCATTGCCTCTTCGATGTACAGATTGAAGTCAAAAGACTACATATCTGTCTTACTCCATCTTTAATCCGAACACTTCGTTCTTATTGTTCCCTCTTGGCTCCTGTAAATATTGTATATTACCCTTCCTGAGGATACTTTTGCTCCGTTGTTACAAGCATAGGAAAATTCGTGATCTTGTCCCCCGAGGCGTTTCGCTTTATTGAAGAAAATTACCATCAGTGGTCTTTAATTTAAAATATTTACAATTTTATTTGTTTTTAAGATCGAAAAACAGTTCGTTAACCATTTGTTGGTTTTTACATACGGTAATTTCGCTTGGTTTTTCGCCTCCATCAGGTAATGCCGATTGCTAGCATGTCCTTTGTTTCTTTTTTCATTAGACACTGATACGTGCGCTCTGAGTTTTCGCGGCTTTGCGGAACTGAGCAATTTTTTTTTTTTTTTTTTTACTTTTTACACAGCACACTTTCTCGTACGCCACTGTTTGCTGTTTATTTGTCGTTGTGTTTTGTAATGTTGCCAACATCGCCACTAGTTTGTCTTTGTCCAATATTTTTTCTTTGTATCTGTAGTTAATTATATGTCTGTTGTTCTATCTAATTATGTTGTTGTGTATTTATGTACGGTGTAAAAGCACTGAACGAATAGTGATGAAGGTTTTTTTTTGTGAGTAAGTGGTGGAGGGAGATACAAAGATGAGCGGATATAGTTGCATAGTAGAGTGGTTGAGATTGAGTTGGAGGAAAACGTGAGGCGCAAGGAGTGAAATGAAATTGAAGGAGAAGGTGAAAGATGAAAAAAAGTCCCTTTTATTTTTTGTGTGATTTATTCATTTATTTTGTTTAGTGCTTGGTCTCCAGTACTTATTTGGTCATTGAGAAACTATTTATATTGTGTTAATGCTTTGTGCACGTAGAAATTTTCTTGGAAAGCCGTCTTTACTGACTCGTGTGATGTTCATATCTTTCTCAATAGTAATTGGATAGTACTTGGTCTTTGGTATTCCTGCTTTAGATGGTCTGCAAATGTTGAATGGTTTGTACTGTATTTTGAATGCTCTGATGTTTTCTTTGTATCTTGTGTCAAATATTCTGCCAGTCATTCTAATGTACACTTTTTCACAGAACCTGCAAATGAGCTGACAGATACCAGGTTGTTGATATCTCTCTGGTTTTGATTTCAATTTCGGGATGTGCTTTAGTATTGAGTTGTTGGTTTTGTAAGCAACGTTTATGCCTTGTTTTTTGAGTACGTTACATATTTTACGAAATAATTTGTTATGGTATGTCATTGTATACCTTTTTTGTTGTATTGCAGGCTGTATGTGTTGATGTGTGGTTCGATTAGTTTATTTCATCATTCGTATCTTTATTTTTCTGTTTAGTGTGTCTACTAGCGTTTCCCTGTGTCCATTTTTAATGTTATTTGTTTTATAATGGCCAGCTCTTTCTGGTAATCAGAAGTGTTTAGGGCGACCCTATTCTGTCTGTTTAACATGTATATGATTGTGGCGTGTTTCTTATTCTGCTGATGGTTTGAGGTAGCATTTAAGATAGTGTCACTTGTTGTGGTTTATCTGTATATGTCAAATCTGTGTTTGTGATGTCTTTTCTTATGGTTATATCTAGCAATTTGAGTGTGTTTTCTTGTTCTTGTGCAATTGTGAACTTTATGTTCTTGTGTGCAGTATTTATGTCTGCGTAGTAGCTCTATTTTATTTTTAGGTTTATCTACCATGCATATTATATCATCCATATACCTGTACCAGTAGATGATGATGTAGCTTTTCTTTACCATTGTGTTTTCAAATATTAATATTTCCCTGATTGTTGAAAATGTTGGCTAATGTACCAAGAAAATTTCCACTTACACAGTGCATTGACACGAAATCAACAGTTGCTCAATGACCAAATAAGTATCGGAAACCAAACACTATATAAAAATAATTGAAGAAAGCACATGAAAAAGGAAAGGGTCTTTCCTATCCTTCAGTCTATCCCACTCAATCCGCCCCCTCCCCAGTTTCTTTTCAGTTCTTGCTCCAAACCCCTTCCTCCAACTCTCTCTCCATCACGTTGCTATGCACATATATCCACTCATCTTTGCTTCTCCTCCCCCTTCCACTATTCACAAAAAACCTCAATCACTATTTTTTCAGTACTCTTACAGAGTTTCTAAATACACAACAATATAATGAGATAGAGTAACACACATATAATTAACTACAGAGACAAAGAAAAAGATTATGGATCAAAGACAAACTAATCACAACCTTTGCAACACTACAAAACACAACGATAGCCCCGCGGAATGGTCGCGCGGTTTAAGGCGCCATGTTACGGGCTGCGAGGCCCCTCCCGCAGGAGGTTCGAGTCCTCCCTCGGGCAGGGTGTATGTGTTGTTCTTAGCATAAGTTAAAGTTAGTTTAAGTAGTGTGTAAGTGTAGGGACTGATGACCGCAGTAGTTTGGCCTCTTAAGAATTCACACACATTTGAACATTTTGATCATAACGACAAATAAACAGCGAACAGTGGCGTACGAGGAAGTGTGCTGTGGAAAACGTAAAAAATTATAGTATTGAAGAAACAAGCGTAAGTAAAAACCAACAAATGAATTACAAGCTGTTTTCGATCTTAAAAATAAATAATTACAGACTGCTGATCCCACTTTACTTCAATAAAGCGAAACGCGTCTGTTAAGGAAAATAAGCATTTTCTTGTAGTTGTAATTACGGAACAAAAATATTCTCTGGAACTGTAAAGTAACTACGGACAATATTGTCACACAAGTGAAGAATATATATTACCCGTCTTCCACTATAGCTTACCCATATTTTCCTCAGAATTTCGAAAATCATGCACTATTAGAGATTGTTGAACGCTTTTCCCAAGTCAATAAATTATGCGAACGTGTCTTGATTCTTTTTTAGTCTTCCTTCCATTATCATTCTCAACCAACGTCAGAATTGCCTCTCTGACCCCTTTATCTTTCTTAAAGCCAAACTGATCGTCATCTAATACATTATCAGTTTTCTTTTCAATTTTTCAGCATATTATTGTTCTCAGAAACTTGGAGCATGAGCTGTTAAGCTGATTGCGTGATAATTCTAGCACTTAGCTCTCGCAGTTTTCGGAATAGTGTGAGTGATGTTTTTCAGAATGTCATATTATGTATTGACAGGCTCACACATTTTAAGCACCAACGTAAATAATCGTTTAGTTGCCACTTACCTCAATGATTTTAGAAATTCTGGTAGAATGTTATCTATCTCTTCTGCCACGTTCGATCTTAAGTCTTCCAAAACTCTTTTAAATTCGGAATTTAATACTGGATCCCTTATCTCTTCTATATCGACTCCTGTTTCATTTCTATCACGTCGTCAGACAAGTCTTCCCCCTCGTACAGGCCTTCAGTGTACTCTTTTCACCTATCTGCTCTCTCCTCTGCACTTACCAATGGAATTCCCATTGCACTCTTAATGTTATCACACTTGCTTTTAATTTCATCGAAGATTGTTTTGAATTTTCTGTATGCTGAGTCATTTCTTCCGACAGTCATTTCTTTTTCGATCTGTTCACATTTTTCATGTAGCCATTTCGCCCCTGCTTCTTTGCCCTTAGCCGCGCGGTCTGGCACGCCTTGCCACAGTTCGCGGGGCTCCCCCCGTCGGAGGTTCGAATCCTCCCTCGAGCGAGGATGTGTGTGTTGTCCTTAGCCTAAGTTAGTTTAAGTTAGATTAAATAACGTGTAGCAACTGAGAAATGGGTTTAAATGCTCTTTCCACCACAGTCAGCATCAGCTTGCCTTCTTTGCAGCAACGCCATATTCTTGTGGACATGTCGTTGAGTTTTCAACAAAAACTGGCAATATTTTCTGTATCCATCACTAGGCACAGCTGATTTAATGACTGAAATTGAGACTAATATAATACCTCATTGAAAGTTATGGGAAGAGACTGTATCAATATTGCTCTCTGCACGGGTCTGATGGGAATTTGAAATGCATACTCCTTGAGTTGCCTCTTTAGGTATTTTAACATGGTGTGCACAATTCCTTCTTAAGCTATAATTCGATCAATTTTCATTCCTTAATCTGATTTTTGGTATGCTAGTAAGTATTCTAAATTTTCAGCAGACTTTCTAATCAATAAACCTTCATCAACAGCTTGTTTTGCTTTTTGCTTATCTTCTGCAGTCCATTTAGCTTTATGTGTATTCCTTAAATATCTTCTAACCATCTGAAACATAAAAAAATATTTGTAAACTGATACTATTGTGGCAATGATGATAAGTTTGGATGGTGACCGCCCTTACCCTGATCACGTTCATCACCATAACCCTGAATCAGTGGTGGATGCTACTGGGGTAATGAGGGTCAGTTTACATGGTGAAACACGTATGTAACATAGCAGCGATGGTGAGGCACGTTAAAATCTTTGACCAGAGAGCCTATTTTCGTGGTTAGTCTGCGCTTGACCGCGCGAGTGTTGCGAGCAGTTCGGCAGTAGTCGTTGAGAGCAGTTCAGTAGTGGTCTGGTCCGGTCACGGTCGCGAGCAGGACGCAATCGGGAGCGTCGACATGGCATTCTGGTCAAGATGCTGAATGAGGTATATTGTTAATTAAGGTAATTATCAGATAATGTAAAGTTTATTTATTGTAATTAATTTTCAACAAGTGCCCCAATAATAATTTTGATTTCAAAGCAAAAAAAAAAAAAGGAGAATATTATTATTTGCAATGCAGTTCCTCCAAGCTGTGCGCAAGAATAAGAGCAGAAATGTGACTAGCAGTTACAATGAGGTAAGAATTTAATTCTGATTTGCACAGGGCCAAAGACCGATATTTCGGTTTAATTGAATTTTCATTGTCACTGAAGTTTCATTAGCACTGAAATTGTTTTTCATTATTTTGTGGGAGCTTACACCAGAGTCAGATTGCGAATTTTAATTTAATTGTCATTGTCAGTAAATTTCATTACGGGAGGTTACACTTGGCTTCCATTTTTATTAAATATTGTCATTTCTTTTAAAATTTTTTGTGGGGAGGTTACACTTGGCGACACCCAGTCCAGGATCGTATTTCGTTGAGAGTCTTCCGAAAAGTAGTCAGAAATCTGCTCTTATTTGCTTAGATATAATTAGGATTTGGCGCAACGCTTTTACTAATCTTCTGACTTTCTTTCTACAGGTCAACGGCAATTCGTTGCTCTATTGTATTTGTGTGTTGCTTTTGCATTTGTGCTTATTGTTTTGTGAATAATTGTGACTATTGTAAAAATGCCGCGAAAGACTGTGAATAGTGTATCGCGAGGTATTATGAACGAAATTACTGACTTAAACAACGTGACCGATAGGACATGTGACACGCAGTGTAATGATGTCAATCCTGCGTTCACTGACAATCAATGCGTTCCAACCATTAATAATGATGTAGACCTTAATGATGAACAAACGAACGCGATTGTGTCTTGTGTTGATTTGACGACAATTGATGACGATGGGCGCACTACTGTAATGAGCGCTGCCCAGCTTAATACAACCGGTTTACTAAATTCACGTGACGAGCAGACAAATTTGTCTAATGAAAATGAACAGGATACACAAAGTACGCCGGAGTTATTTAATTCCGAAATAGTGAATGAGAGTGTACATTTGACAGGGACAGCTTTTTGTGAACCAAAGAATGACCAAATGGTCACACAAAACGTGACAATTGCATGTACTCCATCACAGAGTACTGAGAATGCAACAGCTACTTTAGGTTTAGATCAATTTATGACAATAATGCTACAGTTTAAGAACCAACTTAGTGTAGATATCAAACAACTAGATAAAAAACAAGACAGTCTGAAAGAAGATCTTAAACAACAATTTAGTGAACAGAACGAACAGTTAAATGAAAAATTAGACAACAATTCCAAACAGTTAAATGAGAAAGTAGACAACAATTCCAGACAGTTAAGTGAACAAATTAGAGCCGTTGCCGCGCAGTGCCATGACACTAAGGAACAGTTGCGCGCAGAAATTGAGGCTTGTTCACGAAAAAATAGCGAAGAAATTAAGTCTGTTGCGCAGGAATTAAGGGAAATGCAAACTGCCGCAACAGAAACACTCAGAGACGAAATTAGCGGAGTCGCTAAACAATGCTCTGAAAAAGCTACACAATTACGCGACGAGTTTAAAGCAATGACGATAGAACTTTCGCGCACAGTGGACGCAAAGATAGACGCGAAATTCGAACAACAGAACACTCAGATTGACGAACGCTTTAATCAGCACATACAGAACAGTGATACGCGTTTTCGCAAATTTATTCAAGATCAAAACAAAGTAAAACGTCAAGTCATGGAAACAATCACGGCTCAAAGACAAGAAGACAAACGTAAAATGTTCGCGAAAGCGAAGACGTATGTAGACAACAATATTGCGTCAGTGTCAGACGAAATTAATTCCATCAAACAGTCGAACACAGAATTACGGGATGAAATTTCTGATCTTAAATCAAAAACAGATACACACACAGTAAATATTCAAACAGTGACAGACAGATTCGAACAATTAGAACTAACACAGGATTGCGATGTCATCAAAGCTGATGTTAAAAAACTGAGCGAAACTACGCGTAAGTTGCAAAAACAGATTAATGCGTCCGATTCTAAAACCGATGATCAGGCAAAAATACTGACTGAAAAATATGAAGAATTGGCCAGTCGTATTGATGCTATTGAAAGTAGTAATGATAATAAATCAGACGATACTGCACCGGTTTCATTTAACCAAACACCTGAATTTCAAAATTTGCAGCAGACAATTAATGAGATCGACTCGTCTAACAACACGTTGCGTAGAAAACTGTCAAGTTTACAGCAAGAAGTAACAGAGATTAAAAATATTTCAGTTAATAACACATCACAGCAGGCGCCACTTTTCGAACATTTGCCAGACTCACGCAGTGCATATAATTTGAGTAATCTACAGAGAGTACGGGACTTAGATTCCGAACAACCACAGTTCAATAGATACTCTTACGATCCTGAACCTATTCCATCACACAGAGATGATAATTTCGATTACAAACATTTTCTGTCAGTGAGAAAGTTTAAAGTTTTTAAAAACGATAGAACGCAGATTCACCCGCTGGATTGGATTCAACAATTTAGCTTTGCTCTTCCACCGACTTGGCCTGTTACGCATAAACTTGAATTTATTTGCAGCTTTTTGGAAGGCGAACCGGCAACTCGTATGAGACCGATCGCGAGGCAATGCTATTCAGTAGAGGAATTTCAGAATGCCTTTCTATCAGCGTACTGGTCGAAGACGACACAGCGCGGAATTAAAGATCAGTTAATTAGCTTGCCAAACTATGAAAACTCAAATTTTCCCAGTGTAACGCAATTTTTTGAGCATATGGTACAACAAAACCAATACCTGAGTGAACCGTACAGTGAATCTGCACTTATACAATTGTGTATCTCTAAATTACCACGGTCATTACGAGTGTCCCTTCTAACGGGTCATCAAAAAGAAAATATTTCGGCGTTCAGGGATCTGTTGCAGCTTTTAGAAGTGCAGCAATCTGATTATTCTTTTGTAAACAAAAACTTTTCGTATAACAACCAAGGTCAACAAAAGTACAGGAATTATGATCAGACACGTAATTTCAATAGAAAAGATAACAGACGCTTTAGAAACGATAACTACCAGAACTTAAATCACAGACAAAATTCAGATTATCAATATCGTCAAAATTTTCAGCAACAGAAAGCACACTTTGGTAACAATAGAAATTTTCCACCGCAACAGCATGAAAGTCAACCGGTTAGCATACGTAACCAACAATGTAATGCACAAGGTCAACCAGGCTTTAATGTTCCGCCGCGTGCACATATAGTCACAGATCCAACAAATAGTAACGTACGACAGCAAGGAAACAACTACGTACAAAGAAGACAATATTTCAATTCCTATCGCAATGTACCGTATAGGAATGACTATCACGACAGACGTAAAAACGATGAACACAATTATCAGCGTACATATAATAACAGTCGGTCTTACCAGCAACAAAGTAATCAACAAGAACATATTCTCATGAATGAACCCGACAGTAGGTACCATCCAGAGCGTAATACGTCTGGAAGAAGTAATAGGACAGTTCAAATCGTCGAAATGCCACAGAATCCTCCTAATAATAATAACACGTCAGATAGAATCTGACTAGATACTGTACAGGACGCATCTTCCAATAACACAAGCACTACGTTTGACACGCAAAATGTTGTTCACGAAAATGTAATTACTTTTGACGATATCAGAGACACTCTCTTGCAGGAAAGACCATTTGTTCAGAAAACTATTTCACATCCTGTTATCGAAATTAAAATTGGTTCATCAAAATTCTCAGCAGTAATTGATTCCGGATCACCTATATCAGTAATAAATGAGGAGACTTTTAACGAGTGCAACAAAGAGAATACCTATCCGACATTACCTTTAGGCAAAACAAAAGTGAAAGGAGCAGTATCGAGTAAAGGAGTAGATGTTAAATTACAGACACATTTATCATTTTGTATTGCAGGTCACACATTTCACTCAAATTTTTGGATTGTTCCTTTACTGACAACAGACGTAATTTTAGGTAATAATTTTCTGGTACAACACGACGCTATTATTGATTTTCCAAATTCCTTTTTAATGTTAAAGGATGAGGATGCACAATTGGCTTTAGAATTTCAGTACTCACTATCTGCGGAAGAACAAACAATTAATCGCACAGAGGTCATTTCCGTATCACGTGGCATAGACTGTAATCCCACATTGTTCACGGATACGTACGTACACAACGGTAATACTCCAGACGAAGCTGACTACGACGTGATGCAAATGATTTCCGATAAAGTTAGACAAAGCAGTGCAACTATAGACGACGAACGTACGCAATTACACAAAATTCTTTTACAGCAAGCTCCAGTTTTTGACAACATTCCTGGTACTATGTCCGGTTTTATGTATGAATTTCAAGTGAAACAGCACGACACATTTAAAGCAAAGCATTATCCCATTCCATATATCCACAGAGAACAAGTTAAAAAAGAATTGCAGGATATGCTTGACCAAGGAATTATTGAACCAGCAGTTAGTCCGTACATAAACCCGTTGCATATTGTTAAGAAAAAAGATGGCTCACTTCGCCTCGTACTTGATTCACGTCACATTAATGACATAATTATTAATGAAACAGATCGACCGCAGACACTAGAGGAACTTTTACAGAAATTTCACGGTACTGCTATTTATTCTACATTAGATTTGAAATCGGGATTTTGGCAAATTCAACTTCATCCAAATTGCAGAAAATATACAGCTTTTCTCTGTTTCGGCGACTGTTATCAATTTTGTAAATTACCATTCGGCTTAACTATTTCTTCTGCAGCTTTTATTCGCGGTTTGAACACAATACTTCCGACAGAACTTAAAGACAGAATTACGACGTACGTAGATGACATTCTTATCGCAGAAGCTAATTGGTCTGAACACAATCTGATTTTAGAACGACTGTTGCAAACTTTTCATGCGCAAGGACTCACAGTTAACCTAAGTAAATCGCACTTTGGCAAAACTTCTATAAAATTTCTTGGACACGTAATTTCAGCAGAAGGCATTGCGCCTGATCCGGAAAAACTTCAAGCTTTACGTGACATTACTGTTCCTACGACGAAAAAACAATTACGCAGCTTTTTGGGTTTAATTAACTTTTTTCGTAAATTTATTCATCACTCCGCTTTAGACACACCTAGATTATGTCAACTGACAGGTAAAAACACTATTTGGTCTTGGGATAAGCAAGCACATTCTGAATTTGTGAACCTGAGAGAAACCTTGTTGAATGCTCCACTTTTATCGCACCCAGATCTTACCAGAAATTTTTCCATTGCCACCGACAGTTCCAACGCAGCTTTAGGCGTACATATTTTTCAGGAAATTGAAGAAGATGGTTCTACAGTAATTAAAAACATCGCATTTGCAAGCCGCATTCTATCACCTGCTGAACGAAATTATTCTATTACAGAACTGGAAACATTATGTGTTGTATGGGCTTTCACGAGATTTAGGCATTTTCTTTACGGAAGACATACCACCGTCTATACAGACCACAGAGCAATACAGTTTTTACTTTCAGCTAAATGCACTCACGACAGATTAAGCAGATGGAAACTTTATCTACAGGAATTTAATTTTACAATAGTTCACATTCCCGGCACACAAAATGTTATAGCTGACGCGCTATCTCGTTCTCTCAGCAACAATCATCAAGACGTCGCAACCAACTTCTGCAAAACAAATTCCAGCATCATGTACATCCAGCAAGTTGCATTTGAAAATTTTATTTCGTCGTCATTACAGGACATAGCACAAGAGCAAAATAAAGACAGCGTATGGAAAGAAATTAAACACCTTTGGCAAGATAAGAATAATGTTACGATTAGACACCATTACACTGTACGCAATAACATTCTATTTCGCCGCTCTCACCCTGACAGCAACAATTGGTTATTATGCATTCCCGACGAACTGGTTAACAAATTAATCTGGTATACTCATTTAAGCTACGCACATTACGGAGCAAGAAAATGTTTTCTTATACTAAGACAGAACTGTTATTTTAACAACATGGAAAAACGAATACGACGAGTTTTGCCGTCATGTAAAATTTGCCAGAAAGCTAAGTCAGACACCACTTCACATATTCCTCCATTATATCCCATTGTACCTGTTAAATTAAGACACATGGCCGCTGTAGACATTTTTGGTCCAATTCCGAGAACTAACAGAGGTTTCTGCTACATCTTCGTCGCTGTTGAACTCACTTCAAAATTTGTTACTTTCACTCCGTTACGCAAAGCTACTGCTAAAACTGTTTCAAAAGCATTTGTGAAGCATTTCTTATTTCATGTAGGGCATGTGATGAAAGTAATTTCTGACAATGGATCACAATTTCGTTCTGCTATATGGACACGTATGTTACGAGCTAGAAAAATTTCTCCGATCTATATATCCAAGTACCATGCTTCTTCGAACCCCTGTGAACGATTGATGAAAGAAATTGGTAAACTGTGTAGGATATACTGCCACAAAAGACATATTGATTGGGACACACACATACACTCATTCCAGGATGTAATTAACTCCATACCAAATGAATCCACTATGCTATCTCCGTCTGTTATACTGAAAAATGTTGAACCACCTAACAAGATTAAAGAATTAGTAAATTTTCCTAGATTTCATCGACTACGACACCGTGAAATAATTGACATTGCACTGAACAACACAGCGCCGGAGAAGACAGCAAAAACAGGTTTGTACACGCCGAGACTTTCACGTTGGACAGAAGGTATTAGTACGTACACACTATTTATCCAACAAAATAAAAGGTAAGTGCAGTAAATTTGAACTTCTATAAGCAGGTCCATATCGAATTCGTAGCATTCCTTACCCCAATGTTGTACACGTCGAAACTTTGAGAACGAGAAAAAGTAAAGGCAATCACCATGTCTCAAATATTAAACCTTTTATTGAGTGAAGATACTTTATGATTTGACATGCTGTAATGCCATTTGCTAATTTTTGTGATCACATATGCAATTATATTCACATGACTAATTACTGATGATTATCGTATTTCTTTTTTTGGCAAGTGCTCGGCAAGGTAAGGTTAGCAGGTCGCTTTTCTTGTCGTTACTCATCAGACCGTGCACATTTTCCATTTTTTTTGTGTGTATGATTGTTTTCCTGTTTTGTTGTATGCACTGTGAAATAGTTAAGGCATAACATACCAGTTGACTTTGACATTTTTGCCCTATGATATCTCAACATCGTGACTGTTTTACATTTTTCTTTTTTTTTTTTTTGCTGCTGCATTGTGATATTCTGTGTACATTTTTGCCTTTGAACACTGTCTATGCTTTTGACATATTACGTTTTCTGTCATGTTATGCTGTATGCTTAATAATGTCACCATAAACCAGTCATTATCTAATGGGTATATGATTTAAATGCAAGACATTAATCTTTGTCATTAATTTCAGAAAGAAATGATACGTGTAAAGGAAATAAATTAAACAGAAATGGGAATTTCACCTACGGAATTAACGAAAGAAGATGCAAAAACTTTATGAGGAAGAGTAAATGGATCAGGATTAACAAGGATATACTATATACATCGAAGAATAGCAGTCTTAACTAATTTTTTCTTTCAGAATACGAGGCGATTGATGCAGGCTGTCAGACAGAACTACACATCTTAGTTTTAGTGATGAAATATGATAGAGATAAGGAATAATTGTATAATGAATAATGAGGTGATTTTTTGCAGATGATAATGAGGGATGATGAAGAATATGCTACTATGAATAATGAAGTTTTTCTTTACAGGTGATGATAATGATGGAGTTATGGATAATGAAGTGATGGATAATGAAGTTTTTTTCTTTACAGATGAGGATGATGTTGAAGTTTATGTATTTATGCTATGTAGTTATTTAAGTATTTGTTGCAGTTCGTTTTGACAGCAGGTGTTATATTGCATAGTAGGATGAATGAAGGTTTTGGAAAGGACAGCTATGGAACATATTTTTATACACATTTCACTATGTGTTAATACAAAGTTCACTACTTTTCATCATAGTATACGTCTCTTCTTTCAGCTCAATAATCCATTTTGTATTTTTTCCAGCAGAAGCTTTTCATGATACTTACTAAACCTGTTACTTATTATACCGTTTTAGTACTTGCATTTTTTATTTTTTTTTACCCAGTTGTGTCTATCATTTATAAATGTGATCACATATACTCTATTTGTTTCACAACCCTGCTACAGCTGACTCATGACGAATGACGTTACACATTTTTCATTTTTACAGGAACAACCCAGAAGCAATTTTTTTTTTTTCTCTTCTTGCTTTCTCTTATAATTACCAAAAGCAATGCTTTGCTAGCACAAAAAAATGTATTACCAGTCCCAAATAGTGATACCAGTTTGAGAAAGTTCTGAATAATACTGATCAACTTTGAATAGTATGTCACTTCAGTAATGACTTCTTAATGATACAAAAAAAAATATATATAAAATAATGCTTTGTAACTGGCTAATAACTGCCACTGTTTATTGTAATGAGACTACTTATAATGCCCATGATTATTAATGCTATGACTAATTAGCTGATTTTTAATAATGACTTCGTAATGATCTGAATAATACTGAATGATGAACAATGTTTTATACTATTCAATATTTGCTGGGCCACTGAGTGCCAATGATTGAGTGTAATGTTTTGTACTATTCAGTAATTGCTGGGCCACTGAGTGCCAATGATTGAGTGTAATGTTTTGTACTATTCAGTAATTGCTGGGCCACTGAGTGCCAATGATGAGTGTAATGTTTTGTACTATTCAGTAATTGCTGGGCCACTGAGTGCCAATGATGAGTGTAATGTTTTGTACTATTCAGTACTTGCTGGCCACTGAGTGCCAAGAATGAGTCTAATGTTCTGTAATATTCAATACTTGCTGGCCACTGAGTGCCAATAATTAACATTATTCTGTCATACTAAATATGCTTTGTAACCATCCAAGGACTGCCACTGTTTATTGTAATACGATTACCCATGATGCCAATAATTTAATTTTGTGAACATTTTTCTGTAATACTACATTCATGGTACAGAAATGTTCAACACTGGGCTATGAATGCCCCAAATGAAAACTGTAATTGTCAATATTATGTGACTTAATGTCCTTCACCTCATGAGCTAACTACCCTGAATTACTGCAATGTCCATTTGTCCTGTCTATCCTAGTGATCATGGAGCACTACCTTTGGGTTTGCACTACTTCTACGTTGGTGTGCCTTGTAAAAGCGTGGTGTTGACACGACATGCTGTCCACCACCATGAGCGATGAAGACGTTATTATGGTCCCACTGTTTGGTGTACCTAATGTACTGCCAAAATGAGAACATGAAATATTACTACGAGAGTTCAGTGTCTTGGCTACACTGGTAAATTCTGATGGGAAAAGAACTTCAAATTGTGTCACTTGGTGTTGTACTCCTGTGGAAAGATATGGACTTTCAGAACAGCTGTGTGCAATCTAAAGTGCTACAACCATGATGCAATCCTTCCCTTTCCTATCCTAATTCTTGTCACATAGTGAAAATAATTTTTTGCTAACATTATTTATGTTCATGACTATACATTTTTTTTGATTCGCTGAACTCCAGTGCGAGTACAGTTATGTCACTTGTCGATATGATTTTTGCCATTATGTTTATTTATTGCAAAAATACCTAAGACATTTTTTCGATTTGTTCTCAAGTACAGTATGTGCACTCTTGTCTTTTATATTGTATATACAATTTTTTAGTATTTTATTTTAATGATATGTTCTGAACTACAGTGCATGTGCACTTATGTTGTGTGTTAATATGTTTTCTACTGAACTCCAGTGCCTGTGCACTTTTCTCATTTTTCAATATGATTTGTACTATTCTGTATATTCAATACTTCAATGCGTATGCACTTATGTCATTTGTTACTAATTGTATATACATTTCATCATTTACTGATATGTTCTCAACTGCAGTGCATGTGCACTCATGTCACTTGTCAACATAATTTTTTTGCCAGTCTGTTTATTTGTTCTGAATATGTTAAAGAATTTTTTCACTGCCTGTGCACTTTATCTGTCAAATAATTTTTATATACATTTTTTTGATTTACTACTATGTTTTGTACTCACATCCTGTCTTTGTCTGATATATTTTGTACTCGGTGCATGTGCACAACATTTAATTTATGTACTAAATTTGAATATTCTGTAAATTGTAAAAATTTCTTGCGATGGCAAGTCCAAATGACTCACCATCGCTGCCAAATTTTTGCCCCCCCAGTGGAGGGTTATGAAACACGTATGTAACATAGCAGCGATGGTGAGGCACGTTAAAATCTTTGACCAGAGAGCCTATTTTCGTGGTTAGTCTGCGCTTGACCGCGCGAGTGTTGCAAGCAGTTCGGCAGTAGTCGTTGAGAGCAGTTCAGTAGTGGTCTGGTCCGGTCACGGTCGCGAGCAGGACGCAATCGGGAGCGTCGACATGGCATTCTGGTCAAGATGCTGAATGAGGTATATTGTTAATTAAGGTAATTATCAGATAATGTAAAGTTTATTTATTGTAATTAATTTTCAACAAGTGCCCCAATAATAATTTTGATTTCAAAGCAAAAAAAAAAAAGGAGAATATTATTATTTGCAATGCAGTTCCTCCAAGCTGTGCGCAAGAATAAGAGCAGAAATGTGACTAGCAGTTACAATGAGGTAAGAATTTAATTCTGATTTGCACAGGGCCAAAGACCGATATTTCGGTTTAATTGAATTTTCATTGTCACTGAAGTTTCATTAGCACTGAAATTGTTTTTCATTATTTTGTGGGAGCTTACACCAGAGTCAGATTGCGAATTTTAATTTAATTGTCATTGTCAGTAAATTTCATTACGGGAGGTTACACTTGGCTTCCATTTTTATTAAATATTGTCATTTCTTTTAAAATTTTTTGTGGGGAGGTTACAATGGTGACTGCCATTATCCCATTATGGTTGCTGCAGTTATCCCAAACACTAGGTGGATAGTATTTGGCAAGTGAGGGTCAGCTGAAATGGCGACTGCTTTTACCGCAGACATGATGACCATCATTACTCCAAATGCATATGGGTGCTATTGGGGTAATGATGGTCAGTCCTGATCATGGTGACCACCATCACTCTGAATGCATGGTGGATACTATTAGATTAATGATGATCAGTTTACATGGTGATTGCCTGTAAAATTACGTATTCTTATTTATTGGTAACAGTAATGAAGGAAATCGAAATATATCGAAGGAGAAAAAGTTACTTACCATAGATTTGTACAAAGATCAAATTATTGTTATCAAATTAGTAATAGCAGCTTCATTAGCTGACAAATTATGAAAGGTTACTACCTTAGAGCTAGTGTTTGTGATTGTGTGACCATGTATCTGTAAGACAGTTGCTGTCTAGATAAATTTTGGAGCCAATCCGTTGAATGTATACACATTTTCAACTGCACATAAGATTTATAAATAACAAGGTGACTATATAGTATATTACTTATCACCAAGCCATAGTACTTGTTTAAAACTAGTTACGATAGGGAACTGTACTATTATTAACTATGATGCGGAAAATGATTCATCATTCCCCACCCCAACAGTATCCTGATGGTTAATGACACTCACCCTGTAAATTGACCGTCATTGCTTCGTCTTGGAAAGTGACAATAGGGTGAAAGTAACGCATAAAACATCGGAATGTTCAGTAAGATGAAAAGATGTTACACTATTCAAAACAATTATTATTTTAAAGTCTCAACTCGATATAATTTAAGTTTGTCACGTGTATGTCATTTGTATATTTAAGTAGTATGATAATGTATAGTAGCTGTTGTTGATATTTATTGGGTTGCTGCTCTACAGGAAACTGTCTTTTTGAATCATTTTGTAGTAATATTCTTTACTAATACTACACACAGCACTGTATATCCCGGTTACTGTCTGAAAGTTTTCAGCAGTGCTTACTATCGATGGCTTTTGAAATAATTTTTCTTTGTTTCTTGAGAGTATCACACACACACACAAAACACACACACACACACATACACACACACACATGAAGAAGCAGAGTACGTTTGTATAGGAGGACAGTGGCGTTTCTTTGGCAACAGAAGTTCTTTACACCAGTTTGCTCTCGCAGTTGCATCTATAGGCATTCAGGTGCCACAGACAAAAGTTGAATGCAGCTCCAGTAATGAGTGGTGCATGCGGCTACAGACAATATGTATACACACATAATGCACGCAGGATGCTGCTCACGTATTGTATCAACGCCACTCTCGCAGGTAACAACAAATCGTCGACATATCAAAAGACGTGCCGCCTACCGCATCTGCTCTGCAATGCATCTCCACAAGTTAGCTTTTCTAAATGCAACATATTAGGTACACATGTGCTATATTTCCTTCTATCAGTCCGAGTATTGACATGGCTCTTATATGTGGTTTTGTTCTATGTGAGAAGATGTGGCGGAGTGTTGAACATGAAATTGTTGCCAAATGTGTGTAAATGAAAGTGGAGACGTCGAGCGTAAGTACATCTTTATTGAAATTTATGACTTCAAAGAATTTTGTAACTACAGTCGAATTAAGATTTTAATTGTAAATACATAACTTAAGATTTTAATTGTAAATACATAACTTCATAATTTTTGTTCTTTTCTATAACAGTTATAGATCTGACAACAGATGTTAATGATATAACAGTGTCAAAACAAAATCGTATCAGTAATGAGAGGAGAAACGTTGAGGTAAGTACCAATTTACTGAATTTTTATTATTGCAGTCGAACTGAGATCGTGATTCTAAATATATAAATTCATTACTTTTGTTCTCTTTTTAAAAAATTATGGATCTCATATGGGAAGACAGTGATGAAGTTGATTAGGAAGATGATGAAAGCTATATTTTGAGTGCATGCTTTCACTATTTATATTTCCACTGTGCGTGATCGCACAAAGTGTCAAATGATTTGTGATGAAAATGTAAAAAAAAGAAAAAATACAATAAAATGTATGACTACTAATACCTTTTTTTGCCATTTTTCCTTTAATTCCATCTGTAATATAATATTTTTGCCTCATTAAAGTAAGAAATGCAGAGATATGAAATTCACTGATTAAGTTGTTGATAATGAAGCCGT
The DNA here is from genome assembly GCF_023864275.1 of Schistocerca cancellata. NCBI lineage: Eukaryota > Metazoa > Arthropoda > Insecta > Orthoptera > Acrididae > Schistocerca > Schistocerca cancellata. The sequence goes on along the minus strand of NC_064630.1, from coordinate 95,328,883 downwards.
TTTGAAACAGTTTTATGTAGTTTTTTGATGTTACTGTGGACACATATAATATTAAATTTAGTGAGGAGGCAGTACAGTATGTGCAGAGCTGTATATTCAGAGCGTCAATATGATGATGATGAGACCAATGTGGAAACATTAAGAAAGGAAACATATAAAGAGAGAGGTGAAGTACAGAGGTGGAACACTACGCGCAGGTAAGGAATTCATGTATTTTTTGGACATACTGAATTACTGGCATTATTTTTTTCTTAATGTGGCGCTAATTCAGGTGAAGAAGCTTACATAAATGTTTGGGCGAGAAGATACCATAGTATAGTTGAGTACAACAAATAGATTAAGATACTTTTCAACATGATAGTCTATAAACACTGACTGACCTCTTTGTTCTAGGTAAAAAAAATTAACTGTCATTGACTGATTCACTTTAATGAATACTATAAAATTTTCTCACCAATGCCATACTGGATTTTTAAGCACTGTGGCTGTTTCATTTTAAAATTTCCTGCCGATACCATTTGTATTTTTTAAATTTTCACACTATTGCATCTCGTATTTTTAAATCTTCCCACCAATGCCGTCTGGCAATTTTTAAACCACCCGACTGGGCAATGTAGCAATTTATAAATTTTTGCAAGTTCACCAATTTGTAACTTTTAATCTCCTGCAATCCATCATCTCTAATATTTAAATTTACTATCGTCTGCCATCTTGAAAATATTTAAATTTTGCACCAACACTATCTAGCGATTTCAATATTTATCCCAGCACTATCTTGCAATCTTTAAATTTCCCGAAATTCCTTATCTTTGATTTTTAAATTTCCTGCCATCTGCCATATAGACTATTTTTAAATTTTTCACCAATATGATTCTACATTTTGCAAATTTTTCGCCAGTGCCATCTTTCATTTTGCAAATATTCCTGCCATCGCCATCTTATGTTTTTAAATTTCCCGCCTGTGTCATCTTTGACTTTTAAATTTTCTGCCATTTGCTCATTTTGATTTTTAAATTTCCTGCCAGCACGATCTCTATGACGTCATAAATTCAAGGTCGTTGATGAAGTCATGCAATCAAGCTCACTGACCGTAAGTGTGGTGTGTGGACTTGACCCAAAGTTGCTATATATCTAGCATTATGCCGTCATGTCTCGTGTCGACAGACATTTTATGGTAGATTTTTCATGAGGGAACACTCGACTCGTGTTTAAAAAACCAACAGTATTTTGACGTTAGGCAGATGATACTTTACGGTTGGGCTTCATGGTTCAGACAGCCTCCGACAGTTACTTCGATTGCTGAACTCCATACATGAATACATAAAACTACTATGCAGAAGGAGAAAGATGGTTGTTTGCTATTTCTAGACGTCGTACTGTGACTTACAAGCATTTGGTTTTCAGAAAGTGCAAACAAACAGACACGTATTTACGGACTAATAGTTGTCACCATCCGGCACAAACTATTGGCGTTCTGAAGACTATCATACACGGAACCCATACCGACTCAGATGCGAGTAACATGAAAACGCCACTGAAACACCTACAAACACTGAAACACCTGAACAATAGATTTTCGTCAAATTAGGTACAGAGTGCTACACATTTATACACTAGGCAGGGCATGGAAGAGTCTACGGCCTTCAAAACGATTGATTATCTACAATACAGTACTTGGGAATGTTTCCGCGATGCGCAAGGCGGGCATTTGTAGAATTTATAACACCAGAACTCTGTGGATGATCATACATTTTCTACGTGATTTACGAAGTTTGTTTTATTAGTTGTGCTGAATATTGTTCTTGTAAGTATGTTGTATGTTGTCAAGTTACAAATGCTATTTGTTATTTAAGAAAGAGAATACGCATGGAATGTTAACATTTTGTAAGCAGACACGCTGGCCTAGTCAGGGAAAAGTCGTTCTCAAAAAGTATAATAAATTGTAAATGCATTATCACAGGGCGCGCGAGCGCACCAAAAAAGTAGCAGTTGGGAGTCGCGAGGAGACTGTTGTTGTCGTTGATTGTGTGTATTCGCCGATGTGGCTATGCAAAAGTGCGGAAATAAAAACTCTGTTTCCGAAGTGCGGTGCAGTGAAAACTGAAAAGGTAGTTTTGGCGGATGATTAATATGGGCAAGCTATGTGTATGGCATTTATTGGGCACAGTACAAACGCAGCAAGAGTAATTCACATAACATCAAGAGTACTCTGGGCCCTTGTTATTGGCTATGCTATGGCAAGAAGATCAACCTGTGCCCTATTTTATAGCTAAATGAAGTAGCTCGACAAACCTACGGCATCATAAAGTGAAGTAATATCTAGACTTTTTATAACTAGAAGTGTAATAGGCTGACCACTGTAGTTGGAATTTTATTGCTTAAATAACATTGTTTTCGTGCATACTGTCACGTAAATAATTTTCCTAAGTCGTTATCCACGCAGTATCAATCCTATCCCTTTGTACGAACCGAGATAATCAGAAAATGAACAGAAAATGAACATTAATTTATTAGATTATCAAAACATAATTTTCCCAACTTTTGAACAATTACGTAATAACGAAATCTTTGGCTGTAGTATGAATAATGTCAGAAATAGAATGATACAAAAGCCAGTATTAATTCATTTGCTACAAATAAAGTAATTTTCATAATGAAAAATTGGTAGTGAAACTGTACGTAACTTGGACACTGAATTTCTCTGTCAAACCACAATTTGTAATTTATAGCTTGTGGCATAATTTATAACTTATATTACAAAGAAAAATCAGAGTAACTGCTAGATAAATGACAGTCCTTACCAATGAATAAATTCAAACAATCTTTCTGCTTGCTACAATTACGATAGCCAGTATTACGGTGAGTGACGTAACAAAACGTTTCTGTCCACAGCCAGTAATCAATTTTACTTAAATTGATCTTTGTAAATTAATATAATATGTTGTATGCGTTTGCTATTTGATTATTATCTGGCTACTGTGACATGTGTGGTGTGAAGTACTCGAAAGCGTGCGTTAGGTACTGTTCCTGGGTCATGACGCCAATAAAATGTTGTTACGTAAGATTGCTTACGAGTATGAAATTCAGTTTTAGTTTAATTATTCTTGTTCCGGTGAGGAACTGGGGACATTAGGTTATTTTCATTAATGACATACTTTGAAAACCTTATTTACAAATTTTCCACTAACTACTGTCAATTAAAAATTAGTATACGTAATGTTGTTGTTGTGGTCTTCAGTCCTGAGACTGGTTTGATGCAGCTCTCCATGCTATTCTATCTTGTGCAAGCTTCTTCATCTCCCAGTACCTACAGCAACCTACATCCTTCTGAATCTGCTTAGTGTATTCATCTCTTTGTCTCCCTATACGATTTTTACCCTCCGTGCTGCCCTCCAATAATAAATTGGTGATCCCTAGATGCCTCAGAACATGTCCTACCAACCGATCCCTTCTTCTAGTCAAGTTGTGCCACAAGCTTCTCTTCTCGCCAATCCTATTCAGTACCTCCTCATTAATTATGTGATCTACCCATCTAATCTTCGGCATTCTTCTGTAGCACCACATTTCGAAAGCTTCTATTCTCTTCTTGTTCAAACTATTTATCGTCCATGTTTCACTTCCATACATGGCTACACTCCACACACATACTTTCACAAACGACTTCCTGGCACTTAAATCAATACTCGATGTTAACAAATTTCTCTTCTTCAGAAACGCTTTCCTTGCCATTGCCAGTCAACATTTAATATCCTCTCTACTTCGACCATCATCGGTTATTTTACTCCCCAAGAAGCAGAACTCCTTTACTACTTTAAGTGTCTCATTTCCTAATCTAATTCCCTCAGCATCACCCGACTTAATTCGACTACATTTCATTATCCTCGTTTTGCTTTTGTCGATGTTCATCTTATATCCTCCTTTCAAGACACTATCCATTCCGATCAACTGCTCTTCCAAGTCCTTTGCTGTCTCTGACAGAATTACAATGTCATCGGCGAACCTCAAAGTTTTTATTTCTTCTCCATGGATTTTAATACCTACTCCGAATTTTTCTTTTGTTTGCTTTACTGCTTGCTCAATATACAGATTGAATAACATCGGGGAGAGGCTACAACCCTGTCTCACTCCTTTCCCAACCACTGCTTCCCTTTCATGCCCCTCGACTCTTATAACTGCCATCTGGTTTCTGTACAAATTGTAAATAGTCTTTCGCTCCCTGTATTTTACCCCTGCCATCTTTAGAATTTGAAAGAGAGTATTCCAGTCAACATTGTCGAAAGCTTTCTCTAAGTCTACAAGTGCTAGAAATGTAGGTTTGCCTTTCCTTAATCTAGCTTCTAAGATAAGTCGTAGGGTCAGCATTGCCTCACGTGTACCAACATTTCTGCGGAATCCAAACTGATCTTCCCCGAGGTCGGCTTCTACCAGTTTTTCCATTCATCTGTAAAGAATTCGCGTTAATATTTTGCAGCTGTGACTTATTAAACTGATAGTTCGGTAATTTTGACATCTGTCAACACCTGCTTTCTTTGGGATTGGAATTACTATATTCTTGAAGTGTGAGGGTATTTCACCTGTCTCATACATCTTGCTCACCAGATGGTAGGGTTTTGTCAGGATTGGCTCTCCCAAGGCCGTCAGTAGTTCCAATGGAATGTTGTCTACTCCGGGGGCCTTGTCTCGACTCAGGTCTTTCAGTGCTCTGTCAAACTCTTCACGCAGTATCGCATCTCCCATTTCATCTTCATCTACATCCTCTTAAATTTCCATGATATTGTCCTCAAGTACATTGCCCTTGTATAGACCCTCTATATACTCCTTCCACCTTTCTGCTTCCCCTTCTTTGCTTAGAACTGGGTTTCCATCTGAGCTCTTGATATTCATACAAGTGGTTCTCTTTTCTCCAAAGGTCTCTTTAATTTTCCTGTAGGCAGTATCTATCTTACCCCCAGTGAGATAAGCCTCTACATCCTTACATTTGTCCTCTAGCCATGCCTACTTAGCTATTTTGCACTTTCTGTGAATCTCATTTTTGAGACGTTTGTATTCCTTTTTGCCTGGTTCATTTACGGCGTTTTTATATTTTCTCCTTTCATCAATTAAATTCAATATTTCTTCTGTTACCCAAGGATTTCTACTAGCCTTTGTCTTTTTACCTACTTGATCCTCTGCCGCCTTCACTACTTCATTCCTCAAAGGTACCCTTTCATCTTCTACTGTATTTTTTTTCCCCCATTCCTGTCAATTGTTCCCTTATTCTCTCCCTGAAACTCTGTACAACCTCTGGTTCTTTCAGTTTATCCAGGTCCCATCTCCTTAAATTCCCACCTTTTTGCAGTTTCTTCAGTTTTAATCTACAGTTCATAACCAATAGATTGTGGTCAGAGTCCACATCTGCCCCTGGAAATGTCTTAAAATTTAAAACCTGGTTCCTAAATCTCTGTCTTACCATTATATAATCTATCTGATACCTTTTAGTATCTCCAGGATTCTTCCATGTATACAACCTTCTATCATGATTCTTGAACCAAGTGTTAGCTATGATTAAGTTATGCTCTGTGCAAAATTCTACCAGACGGCTTCCTCTTTCATTACTCTCCCCCGTTCCATATTCACCCACTATGTTTCCTTCCTCCTCTCCCTTTCCCTACTCTCGAATTCCAGTCACCCATGACTATTACTCGTAAATTTTCGTGTCCCTTCACTACCTGAATAACTTCTTTTATCTCATCATACATTTCTTCAATTTCTTCATCATCTGCAGAGCTAGTTGGCATATAAACTTGTACTACTGTAGTAGGCGTGGGCTTTCTGCCTATTTTGCCCACAATAATGCGTTCATTATGCTGTTTGTAGTAGCTTACCCGCACTCCTATTTTTTTATTCATTATTAAACCTACTCCTGCATTACCCCTATTTGATTTTGTATTTATAACCCTGTATTCACCTGACCAAAAGTCTTGTTCCTCCTGCCACTGAACGTCACCAATTCCCACTATATCTAACTTTAACCTATCCATTTCCCTTTTTAAATTTTCTAACCTACCTGCCCGATTAAGGGATCTACCATTCCACGCTCCGATCCGTAGAACGCCAGTTTTCTTTCTCCTGATAACGACGTCCTCCTGAGTAGTCCCCGCCCGGAGATCCGAATGGGGGACTATTTTACCTCCGGAATATTTTACCCAAGAGGACGCCATCATCATTTAACCATACAGTAAAGCTGCATGCCCTCGGGAAAAATTACGGCCTTAGTTTCCCCTTGCTTTCAGCCATTCGCAGTACTATCACAGCAAGGCCGTTTTGGTTATTGTTACAAGGCCAGATCAGTCAATCATCCAGACTGTTGCCCCTGCAACTACTGAAAAGGCTGCTGCCCCTCTTCAGGAACCACACGTTTGTCTGGCCTCTCAACAGATACCCCTCCGTTGTGGTTGCACCTACGGTACGTCCTTCTGTATCGCTGAGGCACGCAAGCCTCCCCACCAACGGCAAGGTCCATGGTTCATGGGGGTTGTGCTGCCTATAGATGTTATGATGTTGCGCTAAGACGGTCAAATAAATGCTGCAGTTTTAAAACATTCCAAACTGGAATGAGAGGTACTGTCTGAAATAAGTCAACTCGCCCGCTGCGTGAGAGGTTTGCTCAGTGATACGGTTTTTGTCAGCAAGGAACCTGTCTGCTGCAGAAATTCATCGACAGATTTGCGAAGTGTACGGTGATACTGTTATGAGTGAAAGAAAAGTGCGCAAGTGGGTACGAGAATTCAAAAATGGCTGTGACAACGTCCATGATGAGGACCGCTCCGGTCGCCCTTTTTTGATTACAGACGGTTTGGTGGCTTCAGTTGAAGCGAGGATTCGTGAGAACAGGCCCTTCACAATAACAGGTCTCTCAAACGAATTTCCTGACGTGTCGAGATCAGTGCTTTACAACATTGTTTACAACAGTTTAGGAGACTGTGCTCCTGTTGGGTCCCGAAACTCCTAACAGAGGACCACAAAAACCAAATATTTGAGTGTGCGATGAAGTTCTTGACTCGTTATCACGAAGGTGACGACTTCTTGAGTCAGATCGTAACTGGAGACGAAACATGGGTTTCGCGTATCACGCCCGAATCGAAGTAACAGAGCATGGAATGGAGACACACACATTCGCACGTAAAGGTGAAGGCCAAACAGACTCTGTCCCAGTGCAAAATCATCGAGTCGGTGTTTTGGGATAGGCATGGTGTTTTGTTGGTCGACTTCATGCAACGAGGAACCACTATCAATGCAGAAGCATAGTGCCAAACCCTGAGAAAGCTACGCAGAGCGATTGAAAACAAAAGACGTTGCATGCTGACAAAGGGAATTGTCCTTGTCCATGACAATGCAAAACATCACACTGCGGGTCAGACCCGCAAATTATTGGACAGTTTTGGCTGGGAAGTCTTACACCACCCACCCTACAGTCCTGATCTTGCGCCGAGCGATTACCATCTGTTCCTCCACCTCAAACACCATCTCACCGGCAACCGTTACAATGATGACGATGAGGTGAAAACGGCAGTGAACTCTTGGTTATCGGAGCAGGCGGCAGGTTTTTATGAAGAGAGTATTTTAGGCGCTACAGTCTGGAACCGCACGACCGCTACGGTCGCAGGTTCGAATCCTGCCTCGGGCATGGATGTGTGTGATGTCCTTAGGTTAGTTAGGTTTAAGTAGTTCTAAGTTCTAGGGGACTTATGACCACAGCAGTTGAGTCCCATAGTGCTCAGAGCCATTTGAACCATTTGAAGGGTATTTTAAAATTGGTTGGGAGGTATGATACGTGTTTGAACAAACTTGGCAATTATGCCGAAAAATAGAGTGAAGTATGTACTTTCTGAAAGTAAATTTACTTTTTTTGAAATAACCTTTCGTTGCGCACTTATCTTCAAACGGACCTTACTTGAAAAAGACGCCTGGTACACACAGTTTATTTTACTCGTCATAGTGTGAAGAATTTGTCCCCAAACTTTGTAAAAAATATATGATTCAGGATTTTTTCGTCGTTACCAATATATTGTAACACTCATAACGAAAATATATGATTCTGGATTATTTTTGACGTTACCAATCTATTGCAATACTCATAACAGTTTGTTATGACACTATGGAATTTATGACACGTTAATCATTAAGTGCCTTTTCTCATGTTGAAATACGACTCCCGTGTCCTTAATAATCAGCACTCCACGCAGTCTGATGTTTATGGTTAGGTGTTCATATTTTATTTTTCTTATTTTGCTGCAGCGGGTGAACAGGGGTTAATTGATAGCTGTCTGTAGCTCAACATAACAATGAAGATTAAGCGAGACAGCAACACGACTGGAGCCTCATTAGTTCCACAGTGACAGGGCTGTGAGTTATTTATGTGGAGTCTGTGATGGGGAAATCAACGTCTCTTCATGAGTGCACAAATACTTTTGAGGAAGAAAACTCACAACTCGCCGACTTTCCTTAGGCAACTTCACAGTTAACGAAATGCGTAAGCACTTCCGTAAGGATATCACGATTATAACTGAAATCTCTCACAATGACATGTTTCAGTAGTGGTTTAAAAAAAAAAAACCTTACTGTAGGTCAGGATTAGACGCTTCCATGACTCTATGACTCTTAAATTGCTTGCTAACAATTTGGCTCAAATGCAGGGAATACACACGGAAAATAGGAGAAGCGGACGTAACGAATACATGCGAACAGAAACGGGCCATGAAGGCACAGGACAGAACAATTAGTCGCCCGTAAAACTGCAGGAATTTAACCGTAATCACACTTGGACTTCAGCTAATGTTTCGGTTGTAAACTGTTCCGCGTTCTTCGGAAGAACCCGTAAAATCTTTACAACTCGCGCCGAAGATAACCGAACGTTTTAAACGATATATCAGCAGTAAAGTATATTTATGCCTGATTTCCCGTAGTTTTATGGACGAAGTAATTCGCCGTGTCCACAAGGGTATTCACTATTAGTCAAGCCGGCCACCCCCTCGAACCCGCCCCCCCCCCCCTCCTCTTCATCGGATACATCACTTATACCGCGGAGAGGGGAGAGGGGTTCAGTTCGACGAGGGAGACCGTTCACAAGTATCTTCTGGGTATGAGGTGGCGCAGTAGTTAGACACTGGACTCGCATTCGGGAGGACGACGGTTCAATCCCGCGTCTGGCCATCCTGATTTAGGTTTTCCGTGATTTCCCTAAATCACTCCAGGCAAATGCCGGGATGGTTTCTCTGAAAGGGCACGGCCGACTTCCTTCCCCATCCTTCCCTAATTCGATGAGACCGATGACCACGCTGTCTGGTCTCCTTCCCCAAAACAACCGACCAACCTTCGGGGTATACAGTTTTCAGATGATAGATTGATTAAGCTTATACATTTCGGATGTTTAAGAACCCTTGACTCTTTATTCTATATACACTGAAGCGCCAAAGAATCTGGTACAGACATGCTTATTCAAATACAGAGATATGTAAACAGGCAGAATACGGCGCTGCGGTCGGCAACGCTTGTTTAAGACAAGTGGCTGTCGCACTTGTTAGGTCGGCCACTGCTACTACAATGGCAGGTTATGAAGATTTAAGTGAGTTTGAACGTGGTGTTCTAGTCGGTGGACGAGCGATAGGACACAGCATTTCCGAGGTAGCGATGACGTGGGGATTTTCCCGGTACGACTGTACCGTGAATATCAGGAATCCGGTAAAACATCAAATCTCCGACATAGCTGTGGACGGAGATCCTGTAAGGAATGGGACCAACGAAAATGAAGAGAACCGTTCAGCGTGACAGAAGTGCAACCTTCCGCAAATTGCTGCAGATTTCAATGCTGGGCCATTAACAAGTGTCAGCGTGCAAACCATTCAACGAAGCATCATCGATATGGGCTTTCGGAGCCGAAAGCCCACTCGTGTACCCTTGATGACTGCACGACACAAAGCTTTAGGCTTCGTCTGGATCCGTCAACACTGACATTGGACTGTGAATGAATGGAAACATTTTGCCTGGTCGGACGAGTACCTTTTCAAACTGTATCGAAAGGATGGACGTGTACGGCTATGGAAACAACCTCATGAATCCATGTACCCTGCATGTCAGCAGGGGACTACTCAAGCTGGTGGAGGCTCTGGAATGGTGTGGAGCGTGTGCAGTTGGAGTGATGTGGGACCCCTGGTGCGTCTAGATTCGACTCTGACAGGTGACACATTCGTAAACATCTTGTCTGATCAGCTTCTTCCGTTCATTTCCATTGTGCATTCCGACGGACCTGGGCAATTCCAGCAGGACAATGCGACACCCCACACGTCCAGAATTGCAACAGAGTGGCTCCAGGAACACTGTTCCGAGCTTAAACACATACGCTGGCCACCAAACTCCCCAGACATGAACATTATTGAGCATATCTGGGATGCCTTGCAAAGTGCTGTTCAGAAGCGATCCCCAGCGGCTCTTACTCTTACGGATTTATGAGCAGCCCTGCAGGATTCATGGTGTCAATTCGATCCAGCACTATCTCAGACATTAGTCGAGCCCATGCCACGTCGTGATGCGGCAGTTCTTCGTGCTCGCGGAGGCCCTACACGATATTAGGAAGGCGTACCGGTTTCTTTGGCTCTTCAGTGTAAATACAGAAAACTGCAACCAGTCATTTTTTTGAAATAGTTATTTTTCCCATGAAATAGTTCGAAAACCTGTAAATGGAATAAATAACTATTTTTAAAAAATGACTCGTTGCAGTTTTTTGTATTTATATAATTGTCTGATGATTGCAAACTGTAGAGGTGTCATGCTCCGAGACTATTAATGAAAATGTCAGTAAATCATCATGGAATTACAACGGGATACAGCTACATTGTAGTCTAATAGCGTTGCCATTTCGTAGCTCAATTGTACCAAGGACGCCAAACATGAGCATAAACAGCAAACAAATGTTTAAAAAAAAGTATGTGCCGTCAAAATATATCCACAAACCTGGTCATTTTTACGTTTTTGAAATGAATGTTTACTAGTCTACGTTGTGCATAAAGAGAGATACCGTAGAAGGATGACATGCAGAAGTAATTACGAAAAATAAATTTTAATGTAAACAATAGCACTTGAGCAATCAATACAATTACCAGAAAAGGGTTAGTGGAAAGAGGAATGTGGTGTAAGGGAAAGAGGGAGGGGAAAAAGAAAACAGTAAGAAAAGAAAGTTGATGAGATAGATGAAATGAAATGGTTCGAGAAGAACACAGGAAGGGAAGAGGGGATGGAGAAGGGGCGAGGGCATAACTGGCAAGGCGGAGTCTAGATTGAGGAATGTCGGAGTAAGCTCTAATGCTTATTTACAAAAGTGCGAACAAATGATGAGCATACAATAAATATTTTCCATGATTATACATAACATTATTTTTGGAGAAACTGTGTACTATAAAATAAAATGACAAAACATAATGCCTGGGACTTAACTTTGTCAAGCTGCTCACAAGACACGTAGGACAAACGTTTCAGACCATATAGCGAATGGCCACAATGTTGTGCGAGTAAGCACACAGATCTTTTAGAGAAGATGTAGTCTTATCAGAAACTTATCAAGAGACACTCACCGCTATGTAATTAAGTAAATAAGAAAATTGTACATAAAGAAAGACACAGGGGAGGGAAGAGGGAAGCTAAAGTGTAAAGACATCTAGGATAAAGATCGTAGCCAATTCAGGTACGATAAGAATTTAAAATATACAGCTTACAAATGAGCGTAAATTACAATCTGAATATAATGAACACATCAAAGTGAATAAAACAGCACGCTATAATAACTATACAACCTAACATGAATGAGCCATGGCCGAGCGGCTCTAGGCGCTCCAGTCTGGAGCCGCGCGACCGCTACGGTCGCAGGTACGAATCCTGCCTCGGGCATGGATGTGTGTGATGTCCTTAGGTTAGTTAGGTTTAAGTAGTTCTAAGTTCTAGGGGACTGATGACCTCACAAGATAAGTCCCATAGTGCTCAGAGCCATTTTTGGATGAGCCAATTTCAAGGTTAATAACACCATGACGCTTGGAAAAACCGGTTTCAGGTCATCTCAAATACTGTCAATTTATTTCGGAGACAAAGACATCTCACCGAAAACCGGTTCAACAGGCGGCTTCCGCATATCGTTATCAGATAGTAGAACAAATTAATACACTACTGGCCATTAAAATTGCTACACCACGAAGATGACGTGCTACAGACGCAAAATTTAACCGACAGGAAGAAGATGCTGTGATAAGCAAATGATTACCTTTTCAGAGCATTCACACAACGTTGGCGACACCTACAACGTGCTGATATGAGGAGAGTTTCCAACCCATTTCTCATACACAAACAGTAGTTGACCGGCGTTGCCTGGTGAAACGTTGTTGTGATGCCTCGTGTAAGGAGGAGAAATGCGGACCACCACGTTCCCGACTTTGATAAAGGTCAGATTGTAGCCTATCGCGATTGCGGTTTATCGTATCGCGACATTGGTGCTCGCGTTGGTCGAGATCCAATGACTGTTAACAGAATATGGAATCGGTGGGTTCAGGAGAGTAATACGGAACGTCGTGCTCGATCCCAACGGCCTCGTATCACTAGCAGTCGAGATGACAGGCATCTTTTCCGCATGGCTGTAACGTATCGTGCAGCCACGTCTCGATCCCCGAGTCAACAGATGGGGACGTTTGCAAGATAACACTCGTCTGCACGAGCAGTTCGACGCCGTTTGCAGTAGCATGGACTATCAGCTCGGAGACCATGGTTGCGGTTACCCTTGACGCTGCATCAGAAACAGGAGCGCCTGCTATGGTGTACTCAACGACGAACCTCGGTGCACGAATGGCAAAACGTCATTTTTTCGAATGAATCCAGGTTCTGTGTACAGCATCATGATGGACGCATCCGTGTTTGGCGAAGTCGCGGTGGACGCACATTGGAAGCGTGTATTCGTCATCGCCATACTGGCGTATCATCCGGCGTGATGGTATGGGGTGCCGTTGGTTACACGTCTCGGTCACCTCTTGTTCGCATTGATGGTACTTTGAACAGTGGACGTTACATTTCAGATGTGTTACGACCTGTGGCTCTAACCTTCATTCGATCGCTGCGAAACCCTACATTTCAGGAGGATAATGCACGACCGCATGTTGCAGGTCCTGTAGTTGCCTTTCTGGATACCAGGTCCAGAAAATGTTCGACTGCTGCCCTGGCCAGCACATTCTCCAGATCTCTCACCAACTGAAAACGTCTGGTCAATGGTGGCCGAGCAACTGGCTCGTCACAATACGCCAGTCACTACTCTTGATGAACTGTGGTATCGTGTCGAAGCTGCATGGGCTCCTGTACCTGTACACGCCATCCAAGGTCTGTTTGACTCAATGCCCAGGCGTATGGAGGCCGTTATTACGGCCAGAGGTGGTTGTTCTGGGTACTGATTTCTCAGGATCTATGCACCCAAATTGCGTGAAAATGTAATCACATTTCAGTTCTAGTATAATATATTTGTTCAATGAATACCCATTTATCATCTGCATTTCTTCTTAGTGTAGCAATTTTAATGGCTAATAGTGTATATCAAAGCCAACGAGGGACTTGGAGGAAGTGGAGGAGGGGAGAGTTAAAAAAGGGGATGAGTGGAAGGCGGTGGTGGGGAGTGAGGATGAGGAGAAAGGGTAGGGAGAAGGTTAAAGAAAGGAAGGGAAGTGGGGAAGGACAAATAGAAGGATGGGAAAACTGTAGTTGCAATTACGGGGAAGGTGATAATAAGGGGGAAATGTTTTGTAATGGGGGGGAAAGGGAAAATGGTGGCACGGGGATCATGAGGGGGAGGGGGCAAGCTGGAGACACAAACATTCTAAATAATTGCAGAAATATGGTTTGCAGCACATTCATGAAGAGAGTAAGGAATTTGTTAAACCGAAAATCTACCAGTTCATTTAGAATTGTATTAGGTTGTTTTATTTTGTTCTTAAGAGTCTCCAGTTGTTCCAAGATCTCCTTCTGCAATCCCTTCGTTGTGTTATGGAGGACGCCTAAGTACTATCTCTATTACCCAGAGAATGGTGCTCCTTTCGAAGATGCTGGCTGATTTGCATGCTCTTTATAATTGGTGATAAAAAAAATTCAGCTTCTTTGGCCTATATAGACTCGAAAGAACCGCAGTGTAGCTTATATACCGCGAGAAACCAGGTTTTTTGGCATCAGAATCCCTGCCCTAATCATCAAACCTGTGTCTTAGTTTGAATTTAAGTTGGTTGCTTGTACAAGACGCAACCTTATATCTTTTTAGGAAAGAATTGACCGATGAAGCTGATTTACGTCCCCTTCTTTGCATTAACAGATATTTTACATCTCCGTTAGCACGTGGCAGCTTTCCCTGCCTATGCTTATTGTAAAGCCAAATGATCAGGGACTGTTCGTAGCAAGTGGCTAAAGCTACTTGCTTCAGAATATTAAACTCTCTACTAATGTCCTCCTCATCCAATGGTAATTTCAATAAGCGCTTACTCGTTGGCTGAAAGTAAGTAATTTTGTGCATAATTGGATGGTTCTAATCATTGCACATGGTCACGTTTGACATCATAGGCTTTCGGAAAATAGGAAAACCAAAGCTTTTGTCTCTACTAGTAACAAGCAAACCCCGGAAACTCATCTTACTATCCTTTTATAGCTGTGATGTATATGGTGGTTTTTGGGTGCTGCTCGTTGAAAATATTGAAAATATCCATTAACCTTTCTTGGTTGCCTTTAACAATAATAAAAACGACATCAATGAACTTTTTATATAAGACTATGTCTCAGAGATTCTAATTTCAAACCGAAGACTCTGTTCTCTAAATCATTCATGTGAATATTTGCTTGCAAAAATGGCTCTGAGCACTATGGGACTTAACATCTATGGTCATCAGTCCCCTAGAACTTAGAACTACTTAAACCTAACTAACCCAAGGACAGCACACAACACCCAGCCATCACGAGGCAGAGAAAATCCCTGACCCCGCCGGGAATCGAACCCGGGAACCCGGGAACCCTGGCGTGGGAAGCGAGAACGCTACCGCACGACCACGAGAAGTGGGCATTTGCTTGCAGTCCCGGGCCATTTGGCTGCTGATATACATAGCCGTCGTAGCTAAAGTAGTTGTAAAATAAACTAAAATGCATCCTTTTCATGCCGGCATTACGTAAGGGATTACTTCTGATAATGCTGAGGGTCTTACCAATCGGGATGATGGAATGCAAATTTGTGACACCGACAGAAGCTAAAACCACATTTTTCTAAAAATTGTTAAAAATAATCTTCAGAATTTTGTTTTCTCATTTGATTTTCGTCAGCATTCAGTAGCGTGGCACCCACGTTACACAATTCTTTATTGCAGTTAAATATTCATGTTACACGTTGTCCCACTGTCTTCTGAAACGACTACTGTGTCTAATATTGCATACACCTTTAATCATCTATTGCTCAAAACCATATGGCGCAGTTTTTCAGTTTTTGGCTGTGCTGTCATTTACCTGAAAGGAAAGTATGAAGTATAACTTTATACACACTGCAGGAAAAATGCAACATCCTCAACTGTTGTGTTCAATGGCACCAGGATATAATATGTGCACAGTGTGGGATTGCAGTGTTAGTGATTCATTTGTCACGGTCATCGGCGATCAGATGACGCTCTGAAGGCCTGTCTGTGGACCCTCTGTTTTGATTCTGCAGGCAATGTCTGTGCTGAGGTTAGAGGTGAACGCTGTTTGCAACATACTTGTAGGGTGCAACCATGTCCCGCCAACGAGTTCGTACTCCTGTTGAACAACTTCAGGTGTGTAGATGGGTTGCTGCACATGTCGGGCACATGTATCGGTGCTATGGCGCTGCTTTCAGCAGTGGTCTGTGGAACATAACCACACCTGTAGACCCGGTTCTGGATCTCCAGTTATAAGAGACGCACGTCAGGTTCGACTCATTGTGAAAGCTGGTGGCCGACAAAACATCCGGAGAAGAAAGCGAACTCGTTGCAGCTGATGTGTCACCGAGGAACACTGTGAACCCACTACTTGCAACACGTTTAATACCGCGTGTGCCTCTGGCCAGGCTATCACGACACCGCCAGGCACGGCTGCTCTGGCGTCATGAAAGAGTCGACTGGAGAGTGATACAACAGGTCCTCAATAGAGAAATTACGCAGCCGCCAGGTTGCAAATAATTGTTTAATACTCTGACATGGTTTTCGACAACTCTAAGTCGAAACAAGGCCCCGGGAGTAGACAACAGTCCATTAGAACTACCGACAGCCATGGGAGAGCCAGGCCTAACAAAACTCTACCATCTAGTGAGCAAGATGTATGAGACAGGCGAAATAACCTCAGACTTCAAGAAGAATATAATAATTCCAATCCCAAAGAAAGCAGGTGTTGACAGATATGAAAATTGCCGAACTATCAGCTTAATAAGTCACGGCTGCAAAATACTAACGCGAATTCTTTACAAACGAATGGAAAAACCAGTACAAGCCGACCTCGGGAAAGATCACTTTGGATTCCGCAGAAATGTTGGAACACGTGAGGCAACACTGACCCTACGACTTATCTTGGAAAATAGATTAAGGAAAGGCAAACCTACGCTTCTAGCATTTGTAGACTTAGAGAAAGCTTTTGACAATGTTGACTGGAATACTCTCGTTCAAATTCTGAAGGTGGCAGGGCTAAAATACAGGGAGCGAAAGGCTATTTACAGTTTGTACAGAAACCAGATGGCAGTTATAAGAGTCGAGGGACATGAAAGGGAAGCAGTGGTTGGGAAGGGAGTGAGACTGGGTTGGAGCCTCTCCCCCATATTATTCAATCTGTATATTGAGCAGGCAGTGAAGGAAACAAAAGAAAAATTCGGAGTAGGTATTAAAATCGATGGAGAAGAAATAAAAACTTTGAGGTTTGCTGATGACATTGTAATTCTGTCAGAGACAGCAAAGGACTTGGAAGAGCAGTTGAACGGAATGGACAGTGTCTTGAAAGGAGGATATAAGATGAACATCAACAAAAGCAAAACGAGGATAATGGAATGTAGTCGAATTAAGTCGGGTGATGCTGAGGGAATTAGATTAGGAAATGAGACACTTAAAGTAGTAATGGAGGTTTGCTATTTGGGGAGCAAAATAACTGATGATGGTCGAAGTAGACAGGATATAAAATGTAGACTGGCAATGGCAAGGAAAGCATTTCTGAAGAAGAGAAATTTGTTAACATCGAGTACAGATTTAAGTGTCAGGAAATCGTGTCTGAAAGTATTTGTATGGAGTGTAGGCATGTATGGAAGTGAAACATGGACGATAAATAGTTTAGACAAGAAGCGAACAGAAGCTTTCGAAATGTGGTGCTACAGAAGAATGCTGAAGATTACATGGGTATATCACATAACTATGGAATAGAATTGGGGAGAAGAGGAGTTTGTGGCACAACTTGACTAGAAGAAGGGATCGGTTGGTAGGGCATCTTCTGAGGCATCAAGGGATCACCAATTTATTATTGGAGGCCAGCGTGGAGGGTAAAAATCGTAGAGGGAGACCAAGAGATGAATACACTAAGCAGATTCAGAAGGATGTAGGTTGCTGTAGGTACTGGGAGATGAAGAAGGTTGCACAGGTTAGAGTAGCATGGAGAGCTGCATCAAACCAGTCTCAGGACTGAAGACCACAACAATAACAACAACAAGTATGTCTTCATCAGAATGAAAATTTAAAAGCCGTAAAATTACGAGGTTTACTGGAATGTTTTTAATTTTCAATATTTAACTTAAACATGTCTTCTCTAAACTTTGACTGTTGCCTTCTCGCAATCTAATTTTACGGTTTTTAAATTTTCATTCGATGAACACAGCCTTAGAGGTGTCGAAACATAGGTCAATGTATTAAACAATTATTTGCAACAGCTTGGCAGTGTTACTTCTCTGCTGAAACTTATATACGGTTGGGTTGTGAAAGACAGCCATGTACAAAACTGTAAGAATAGGTTCTCTATTCATTTGAGGGAAGGTCGCAAACATACATGGCGTAGACGTGGTGAGCGGCCTATTCCAGAGAGTATTCGCCCACGACACATAGGTCTGATTCCAGGCTTCATGGTTTCGGGAGGAGTGGGGGGGGGGGGGGCAATTACAACTGAATGCGTTAATTTTATGGCAATGGAGACATTTAAAGGGACTTGTGTATTCCCATCCCACAGACAATGTGCAGGTGTTACAGGAGCGTGCCACCAATGTATGTGATCCCGTCCGAATGAAGGCAGGTGTATTTGAAAGAGTGCGTGATTCTGCAAAAAAGGCTTGAAGGATGTGTAAATATGCGTAGCAATCAGAAGCGGCACTGCTTACAATGTCTGCTTCGATGTAACAGACATACGGGAATGAAAAGACAGCTTTATCCACATCTCAACAGGTATTGGTATCCGGAAATGACACTGTAGGAATTTGTCTTCTAGTTTTGACCAACACTGGTTCCTGTCAAAATATGTCACGCTATCTTTTGTACTGAAAACTCTACAGAGCGTAGTAGAGGCTACTTCATATCAGTATCAACTATTTTCTATCCTACTCCACACTTGTAGCAAGAGAGAGAAAACTTCTCTCTATGTACTCCTCTACACGCCTTAATCTCTCTCGTTTTACTCCCACGATCATTACGAGAAATATGCTATGGAGGCAGCGGAATTGTCGGATAGTTTTTCTGGAGTACCATTTCTCTAAATTAGTATGGTATCGAATTCGTTGCTGTCTTCTCCCGTAACTGCTAGATGAGAACTCCAAACGTTGCAGTCCTGCAGAATTGGTCACACTTGCGTCTTGTTTGCAATTCCCTCTGCAGACGGCACTTTCCAAGGCACAACTAACAAATCTAAGATTTACTAAAAGTAGAGTGCCCTATTGAAACGTGTATTAATTACAAAGTTTTAGTTTGTTGCAGATTGTTGCTATGACCTTGAATATTAATCCTGAAAAGTGGAGTAATAAAGAAATTGATGCTGTTGTTGAACTGTACTTAACAATGGACACTCGACCGGCCGGAGTGGCCGAGCGGTTCTAGCGCTTCAGTCTGGAACCACGCGACCGTTTCGGTCGCATGTTCGAATCCTTCCTCGGGCATGGACGTGAGTGATGTCCTTAGGTTAGTTAGGTTTAAGTAGTTCTAAGTTCTAGGGGACTGATGACCTCAGAAGTTAAGTCCCATAGTGCTCAGAGCCATTTGAACGTTTTAACAGTGGACAAAGTGTCCTGCAAGCCCTGCGGTCATGCAAAAGAAAATTTGATGTTCGTTCGGCCCCATCAAAACGCGTCATAAGAATATGTGTGAATTAGTTCCATGACACTAGCAATGTTACCAATAGATTCCAAAGTCCTCATGCTTCTCAGTGAATACTGACTACGCTCGCTCATCAATGGTAAGCAGTCTCCTAAAATCACTTCCTCGTCAGTCACAAGAATTTGCATACATAAAGCTTTGTTACATAGAATTTTAACACCTAACTTCTGCACATATCCCTATGAAATTCAGATTTTGCTTAAGAGATTGCCCACTGACTTGCCAGAAAGACTGCAGTTTGCAAATGTAGTTCTCTTATTGGCATAACAACCCAGTTTCGCCAACAGATTTCTGAAGAGCGATGAAACTCGTCTTGACCTCCGTCTTAGTGAATGTGTTAATAAACAGAATTGTCGCATTTGGGTCACAGAAGAGCCTGAAATTATCCACGATAGACTTCTCCACTAGCAATGTGTCAAATGTGGTGTGGGATAACGTCACACCCTTTCTTTCAAATACAGGAATAAACCACAGCCACTCGCCACCCGCAAAGCATGTTTGCATAGTACTCCGCGAACATTCACGAGGCTCTGCAATATGTTACGCTAGGGTTTCGTTACTGTCAAAACGTGAATGGTTGACGTATACCTAATGCTGTTTTTCACAACTGACTCTGAACATTTCGGTTGTAATACCACTCTTAATTGTGACATACGAAAATTTGTGCCAGAGCGGGACTCGAACGAGGACTTCACGCTCGCGATAAGTGGGAAATTCGCGTTCGTGCTCCGGTCCGGGACAAATTTTCATATGTCACGTTTGGGCAATACACCTCTACCGATTCGCATTCACCGAATAATCGGGAATAACATTTCATACAGGTGCTGATTGTCACATCATACATAATTCTTTACTACAGATTTTTAGTGGTCGCTCCACTGCATGTAACATCTAGGTATTTATTTCCAAATATTCATACCCTGTGACGAGCTACTGTATTCGCCACAAACCTCACTCAACTATTTTGCAAGGTATTGCCTGTGATAAAGCCTGCTGGCACCCTTTTCGGGACCTTCCCTCCGGTCGTTTATCGATTTTTCTGATGTGTCAACAGCACTAGAGCCTGGCAATGTCAAAGATTCGCCATCCATTACTAGTGGCGGACTGGAATCGTGTTTACGGCAGGAGGTTATGTGTACTTCTGAGAATCTTTCAAATGACTCCAAGCGCAATGAGACTTAACATCTGAGGTCATTAGTCCCCTAGACTTAGAACTACTTAAACCTAACTAACCGAAGGAAATTACACACATCCATACCCGAGGCAGGATTCGAACCTTCGACCGCAGCAGCAGCGCGGTTCCGGACTGAAGCGCCTACAACCGCTCGGTCACAGCGGCCAGCTGAGAACCTTTTTCTGGCCATTACTTCTGCAGTTTTCTCCCGTTGTTACCTGCAACGGTAGTTCGCTGCAGTGCGGAATCCATAGGCTTTGTGTTTCTTTGAGACTTTCTTCTTTCTTGTTGAAACAACTGTCGTGCTTGTAAATTTTGACGGCTTCCCTGAAGAAACGGCCGTCTCAGTTTTTCTCCACAAGGAGAACCTACGTGTCGGCGAATTTCATTACGTGGTCGGCCTTCCGCAGTGCGCGCCCAACCACGGCCGATTTCTCCATCCGTTCCAACATGCAGTGCTTTTATGTTCGATGATTCTGATAGTGATGGATCGCTATATCATTCCAACATGGACCTTTCAACACGTACACGGTAACCAATATATCCTCGACACGGCGAGTGGTTCCCAAACTTCTTTCGTCGATCTAAATTATTCCGTGATTTGTGCAAAACATTTCAGTGTCTTTCGTTATGATCTTATCATCGAGCAGATATGCGTAGCTTGTATTAGTGACACTGTAATAGGTTTTGGGTCCGAATATTTATATATGACGTTTATGCGAGAGCCACGTTTTCTCGTGAAAGGATCACGAAGTCTTCTAAAATGATCGTAGTGGATAGGAGGTGATGATTGTAGACGGAGCTTGGTAATCGTCTGTGAGTTCCTAAAGTTTCGCTGTTGGTGTGCCATCTCTATTAGCTGCATATGTTAATCGTTGCATTCCCCCCACCCCACAGTGGCTTAGTCGAGGACCGATCCCTTAGACACTTGTACAGCATCACGCAGTGGTATTCCAGTAACGTTAATGTATTTATCCATTAATTCTACCTGTAAAGATAAGGAGTTCCGGGCTTTCTCTTACACTAACCACACATTCTTAGCATTAGCAGACTAGTTAGCTATCTTAGCTCTCGACATTACATCTCGAAGACACTGAGAAGAAGGAACACAAAATCGTAAGAAAATCAGAGGTCCAGAACTTATAGACGAACAATACCGATTCAGAGGCAAACTGGAAACCAAATAATAGATAAATATCCATGACGACATTAAAAAACGCAGATGAAAATGCTAGTGATATTAAAGTAGTGAACCCAGACCGACTAACAAAATAAACAGTCGAATTCTTTGACAACAGGAGTAAAGCCGAAATGGACACTATGAAAGGGACTGGCCATATCTAAACTGATCTGAAATTGTCAGAAATTGCACCAGGAAAATGTCCAAAACAGCGAAATAGTCAAGTCCAAAATTTGCATATGGCCAGTTGACCAAGTGCAAAAACCAAACGACAAGCCTAGAACAATCTGGTCTGAGGACAGCAAGGAACGCACAGGAAGAACGTCTTGATAACTGAAGAAGCGCAACCGCGGTTTACTGATCTTAATTGTAACGACAGGTTTCGCAGCTTGTAGCTGCATCCACCAACTGATGACCAACTGGACGAAACGATGATGAACTACAATGCCGGGAAAACGTGAAGGTTTACAGTACATTACCTGTTGGCACTGAATAATGTGATTCCTTGTTTTCATTCCCGCAATCTTTCTACATCTACATATAAACTCCGCAAGCCACCTTGTGGTATATAGAGTACACTGTATACCACTATTGCAAATGGTGCGCAGGAAGAAAGATTGTTGCTAACCCTCGGTGTGAGCTCCACTCTTTGAAATTTTACCGTCCGGTCTTTTCGTGAAGTAATATGTAGCAGAAAGCAATACTCGTATACTGGTTGAGGCTACTAAGAAAGCACGCTCTGGGAATATTAACAGCAATCCATATCGTGATACACTGTGCCCCTCTTACAGCGCCTGCCACATTAGTTGGATGAACATCTCCGTGACACTTACGCGTGTGCTACAAGGACCTGTGCAAAACGCACTCCTCTCCTTTGGATTTTTTTTATTTCCCGGTAAGGATCTTAGATAGAAACAATACTCAAGTAACCGTCTAACGGCCTTTACTGCTGTCGGTTTTATGTCATCGTTCACCTCCAAATCACTCCTCACGTACTCTCCACTTAAAGGACATGAGTGCGTCCTGTGACTTAACGATCGTGTAATCTCACTGTAACGGGTCTTTCCAGCTATTTAGCCGCAGTACATATATTTATGTAGAAGTCAAACCGCCAGTCCCTGCACCAAGCGGCGAATCTCTTTAAGTCTTCTTGCATTTCCCTACAACATTAAAGATTTACGACTTGCCTATATGCAGATGTATCATAATTAATGGTGTATGTAGGCAGTTGAAAATATACGATGTTAGAAACAAAGGAATTTCAGTAAACGTAGGTCCGTTAACGAACCGCTCGCGAGATAATTACAACTTCGTGCTTACCAGCCACTACTGACCAGTGGCGGATACAGAAAAACCTCAAAAAGACGGCGCTTATGATATCTTGAGCTACCTTCACTGTTACCGTAATAAAAAGTAATCAAGTCACATGCAAAGTTTAAGAAAATTTTATTTTAAACTGGTTATAACAGATACAAGACATTGAATTAGTATTATTAATACTTCACAATCAACTGATCACTCTCATTGGCTTATCATCACACTTGCATTTGCTACAACTAGGACTCTTTACTTATTCATATATTTCTGCTTCTGAAAGTAAACTAGCTTCATATTCGGCGATTGTCCGTATTTATAACGCTACGTATGGAAGGTTCTCTGTACAAGAAAACAGTAGAATATTCGCTACTTTTCTCGAACAAATTCCAGACAGAATAACGTATCGATATCACTAGAATGGCCGCGACTTTTGTCATAGGTATGTGTTAGCTATCTATGTGTCACACAGAAACGTATAATATACGATGACGCGGACGCGAGTGCTACATGGGAAAGTACAACTACTCGATAAGTCGATTCAGTTGAGTCGACTGACGAAAGAAACGAACGAATTGCGTGCGGGCTGACTGGCGGGGGCGGCGAGGGTGGCAATTTGGTTGGCTCCGCAAAGAGGGAGGGGGGGTGGCTTCCCGCGCCGCCCCCCCTCTCCCCCATACGTATCCGTCAGTGCTACCGACGTGATTTTGTGTAAATACCGCATGCCGGACCATAGTGTGGTTTCTGTTTACATTTTCGATTGATAAATAGAATGTTACAGTACGCAGTCAGAGTCAGTCGTTTGGGGAGCGTCAGATGTGTCGTACGGGTGTGGGTGTAATATGGAACATTACAGTAACGACAAGTGTGCGGGTATGCGTATGTATGGTAGGGTTGACGACTTTGCACGGGAGGCAGCACACTTGTACCACACCCTGCCCAAAGACGCCCTGCGAGTCGAATGTTTACGAGAGTGCATCAACGCCTCCGACAAACTGGGAGCTTTGCATACGCTGCTGGAGTGGATGGGTCCACACCGATTTCACGTGTGCTTGAAGATGTTGTGCTGGAAGTAGTCGAACACTCAAATTCCTGAAATGAGTCACAGTTGTGTTCGGAGAATAATGCATCGCATTGCGATGTACCCTTACCACTTCCAACAAGTTCAGTGTCTTTGTGAGGCGGATTTTGGTTCGAGACCAATGTTCTGTCAGTGGAAGGAAGAACAGGCTGTGGCAACCCTACGTTTAACAACAACATTTTATTTACAAATGAAACAGGGTTTATTCACGATGGTGTGTGCAATGATCACAAGGCTCATGTCCGCAGTCATCTAGGCTGCTGGGTATTAGTCTCCACATCAGCAAAGTTTCGCATTGAATGTGTGGTTAATGATAGCAGGTAACTGTCTTATTGGGCCGTACAAGTCACCAAACAAAGTAGATGGACGGAATTATCATGTTGGAGGTATGCATGAGGATGTCCCGTCAGAGCAACGCCAGAGCATGTAGTACATGTATGATGGAACAGCAGCACATTTTGCTGCTATGTTGAGACGACACGTAACGCATCGATATGGCCGAAGATGGTTTGGCCTCCAAGTTCACCTCATCCGAATCCCACGGATTTCTGTGTTTAGGACCACCTTAATGCTACAGTGTACGCCTCTCCGGTTAACAAGGTTATAAATGAATGTTGGGGATTTAACGCTTTATGATATTTATTACATTAAACTTACTGCTGTAAATGATATGTCAAATGAAAGAGCAACTCAAACAGTTTTACCAAGAACCTTATAAATGTTCAATGTGAGCACCATTTGTCACACGGCACACATCAAGTCTACAGCCGAGTTTTTCCCAAACGTTTATAACTGTGTCTTTAGTGATTTTAGCACCAGCTGCTTCAATCCGGTTTCTTAATTCAGGGAGGTCTGCTGGTAGCGGAGGCACGTACACACGATCCTTGATGAAGCCAAGCCCCAAAGGAAAAAATCGCATGGCGTTAGGTCGGGTGAACGTGGAGGCCATGCAAAGCAAGCCCTGTCATTGGGCCCCTTGCGGCCTATCCAGCGCTTGATGAGTGCCGTGTGAAAAATGGTACTCACATTGATCATTTATAAGGTTCTTGGTACAACTGGATGAGTTGCTCTTTCATTTGACATATCATTTATAACTGTAAGTTTAATATAATAAAGATTATAAAGCTTTAAAACTCCGATATTCGTTTATAAACACCCTGTACTGGAGCAGAGACTTGTCAGTGGTTGTCAAGAATTTCTAAATGATCCAGCAGTAGTGTCCGAAACTCATTGCGGCGACTGGTACAGGCCAGACGGGTACAAGAACGTGACTTCAACATCCACTTTAACTATGAGTACAATCATGTAACTTTTGTTGTGTTCATTTAGAACACTTGCACCTCTTCCATAGTATCTCTGATTACTGCTCTTAATGTTGTACAGTATTGTATCCTTTCCTAACTAGGATGACATTTAAACAGAATAATGTCAGTGGTGGTTGACAGTAGCAAAACCCTAACCACTAAGTCCCAATTATCACGGAAACGGTTCGTTTGCGAACATATGTTTACTGAGACCTTTGCTCCTGGTATCGGGTATTTTTAACTGTATACATACATCATTAATTATACTACATCCCGTATAACAGAATCTTCTGCGAACAGCTTCATCGAGCTTCCGATGATACCCTGTAGGTCAAAAAAATGGTTCAAATGGCTCTGAGCACTATGCGACTTAACTTCTGAGGTCATCAGTCGTCTAGAACTTAGAACTAAGTAAACCTAACTAACCTAAGGACATCACAAACATCCATGCCCGAGGCAGGATTCGAACCTGCGACCGTAGCGGCCGCTCGGCTCCAGACTGTAGCGCCTAGAACCGCACGGCCACTCCGGCCGGCCCTCTAGGTCATTTAAACATATTTTGAACAGTAATGATCCTATAGCACTTCTTTTTAAATATGAAGTTTTCTATCAGTTTAGAATGACATACTATTTGCTAGGAACTTTTGAATCCAGTCACAAAGGCGGTCTGATATTCACTACTATCGTATTTTATGCATTGGGCGACAACGTGGAACTTTGTTAAACCTCTTCCGGAAGTCAAGGAACACGGCACCAATCTGGAGGACGGTACCTACTGCCTTGTGAGTCTCGTGGACAGAAAGAACGATCTGGGTTTCACACAGTCGTTGATTGTGAAATTCATTTTGATTTTCGATGTGCAGAATGCTCGTAATGCGCTAATATAAAACGTGATCTGAAATTCGGCGACAGACCGGCGAGATCGATATAGTGCTATAATTGTGTGCTTCTATTCGACGGCTTTTTTTCTTTTTAATGGGAATGACGTATGGATTTTTCCAGTCGCTTGGAACGCTTCGTTCCTCCAACGACCCTCCGGTAGATTGCTGCTGGAGGAGGCGAAACTTTCTCTGCAAACTCTAAGTGGGATCGAATACAGGGTGAAAAGTATTTAAGCCGACAAGCTCTTAGAGGTTGTAGGGGACATCAACACAAATATTTTTCCCTAATGTCATTTTTTCCTATGAGGAGTATTTAAACCGAGGAAGATTTCTCGCGCGGCTAATAATTAAACCAACAAACACTGTTCCATTTTTTTATGACCAAGAGGCAACACATTAACACAACCCAGTTTCAATTACAGTATATTTTTAAAAATGCCTCCATTGACACGCAAACAAAGGTTACACCGTCGGATCATGATCTGTCTGACACGGGCAAAAACCCCAGGAATATCCTGAATTGTTCCTGCTGCTGCTACTACTATCCGGGCAACAGGAGTTGCGTAAACAAGGTTGCGCATCTCTCCCAACGAAAAAAGTCCAAAAGGGACATATCTGGGGATCGGGCAGGCCATGGTACAGGACCACCTCTGCCAATCCACGTTTCTGGGAACCGTTGGTCCAGGAATCGACGCACACGACGACTGAAATGTGCCGGCGCCCGGTCATGCTGGAACCACATGCGTTGTCTTGTAGTGAGCGGGACGTCTTCTAGCAATTCTGGCAATGCTCTGGCGAGAAAATTGTAATAGTGCCTGCCATTTAATGACCTAGGTAGCAGATACGGCCCAATTATTAAACAGTCCCCAACAACACCGACCCATACATTAACGAAGAACCGCACTTGATGAGAGCAAGTAACTGTGGCATGTGGGTTATTCTCACTCCAAACGTGCGAATTGTGCATGTTGAAGACTCCATCACGCTCGAACGTTGCTTCATTAGTAAAGAACACAGAGGATGGAAATGTAGGATGCATTTCATACTGTTCCAGTTACCACTGCGAAAACTGTGCTCTGGTTCCAGGTTGTGGACACGCTGTAAGTGAAATGGACGTAACAATTGCTCTCGAAGGACTGTTCTTACATTCGTCTGATTCGTCCCCAAGTTACGTGCAATTGCACGAGTGCTGATTGAAGGATCCCGCTCCACATGCTGCAAGACAGCTTCCTCAAATTGCAGCGTTCTTACCGTGCGACGGCGTCCCTGTCCAGGTAATCTGCTAAATGACCCGGTCTCACGCAGACGTTGGTACACAGAAGCAAAGGTCGTATGATGCGGGATACGGCGATTAGGATATTGTTGTTGATAAACCGGCTGTGCAGCTCGTCCGTTGTGGTGCGCTACGTAGTACGCACCAACCATATCACTGTACTCACTCCAGGTGTATCGCTCCATTAGTAAACAGAGACAATGCACTACTACACAATGCACTACTACACTGGTAGACAGCAGTTACCTACAACTGAAGAGCGTAATACGCCCTCTGACAACTGAAGAGCGTAATATGGCCTCCACCGTTTTAAATAATCCTCATAGTAAAAAATGACATTAGGGAAAAATATTTGTTTTGATGTCCCCTACAACCTCCCAGAGTTTGTCGGCTTAAATACTTTTCACCCTGTATATGGTCAGTCGCAGGGCCAGGGCAGGAGAGGGTGGGAGCTAATGTGTGTCATCCAGTAGCAGGGTTTACAGTTTTAAATACAGGGGGTAGACAAAAATAAGGAAATACCACAAACACAAAATATTACCATAGCTGATACGGCGTAGGAAACTCGTTGGCATTCAGTCGTCTCCGATGGGGTAAATACAGGTGCTGTATCGTTTTCAAGGCAACCTTCTTCCATTACTCCTGCAAAATTGTGGCAAATTCAGGCGACGATGATGGAGGTGGATAGCAATCACGCGCGTTTCTGTCCGAAGTAGACCACAAAGCCTCAGTGATACTGACATCTGGCGACTGTGGTGGCCAGGGGAGATGCGACAGTTCATCCTCGTCCTCAAAAAACCGTCCTGAACTATACGAGCTGTGTGAACGGGAGTCCTGCAGTCTTGGAATCGCTGATTCGCGGTTTTGGAATTCCGTCTCGCCCTGCAGATCCCCGCTTATGGAACTCTTTGGAATTTTTTTTCTTTTTTTGTGCTGACAGGGTTCGCGGGTGCGGCAATCAGTTCTGCATTGACTGTCCCAGCTGTCGTCCTGTTATTTTTCGTTGAAATGACCGCTTGTCACAATAACTCAATACACACTTTCGTCCGCTTCGTGACATAGCAGATGATGTTTTTTCCCCATGTTCCTTGTATGCTGTATAAATGCTTCTTGAAACACCTAATACTTCGGCTACCTTGGTTACGTAAGCACCCACCATACGAGAACTAACTATTTGCCCACGTTCGAGTTCAATTACACTACTGGCCATTAAAACATGCGGTCGTGCATTATCCTGCTGAAATGTAAGGTTTCCCAAGGGTCGAATGAAGGGTAGAGCCACGGGTCGTTACACATCTGAAATGTAACGTCCACTGTTCAAAGTGCCGTCAATGCGAACAAGAGGTGACCAATGGCACCCCACACTATCACGCCGGGTGATACGCCAGTATGGCGATGACGAATACACTCTTCCAATGTGCATTCACCGCGATGTCGCCAGACACAGATGCGACCATCATGATGCGGTAAACAGAACCTGGATTCATCCGAAAAAATGACGTTTTGCCATTCGTGCACCCCGGGTTCGTCGTTGAGTACACCATCGCAGGCGCTCCTGTCTGTGATGCAGCGTCAAGGGTAACCGCAGCCATGGTCTCCGAGCTGATAGTCCATGCTGCTGCAAACGTCGTCGAACTGTTCGTGCAGTAGGTTGTTGTCTTGCAAACGTCCCCATCTGTTGACTCAAGAATCGAGACGTGGCTGCACGATCCGTTACAGCCATGCGGATAACATGCCTGTCATCTCGACTGATAGTGATACAAGGCCGTTGAGTCCAGCGCAGCGTTCCGTATTACCCTCCTGAACCCACCGATTTCATATTCTGCTGACAGTCATTGGATCTCGACCAACGCGAGCAGCAATATTGAGATACGATAAACCGCAATCGCAATAGGCTACAATCCGACCTTTATCAAAGTCGGAAACGTGATGTTACTCGTTTCTCCTCCTTACACGAGGCATCACAACAGCGTTTCACCGTGCAACGTCGGTCAACTGCTGTTTGTGTATGATAAATGGGCTGAAAACTTTCCTCATGTCAGCACGTTGTAGGTGTCGCCACCGGCGCCAACCTTGTGTGAATGCTCTGAGAAGCTAATCATTTGAATATCACAGCATCTTCTTCCTGTCGGTTACATTTCGCGTCTGTAGCACGTCATCTTCGTGGTGTAGCAATTTTAATGGCCAGTAGTGTAACTCTGACGTAATGCATTCACTACTAGGCTACATAGAACAATATTCTGACCATTACTGACACTTGCAACGTATTGGGGACACTGCGCTGGTGCCGTTCCTCCTCAAATCTGCAGACTTATCTTGCACCTACATTTACGTTCGAGCATACATTTCGCGCGGTTTTTCCATATTTTTATCCAACCCCTGTACATCTATTTCCAAATTTTGCGCCTTACTCTCTGAGAACAAAGCGGCACGAAAATTAAGAGTGTCGAATATGGCAAGGAATTCATAATTTACAAGCTGTAACACAAGATACGTTTCAGTGGCTTGTGTGAGGGTCTGCCCACGTGGATGCGCTTGAGCCCTGAGCGGTAACACTTCAGCCAGGAGAACGCCCACATTCACAGGATGGCCGTATGTGCTATCTATAAGAGATTCAGGACGGTTTGTGAATACAGTTAGAACTTGGAAGCCAAGGGAAGCTGGGTAGGAGAAGACAGAAACGGTAACACCCTCGTGTAAGGAATAGAAAAGGAAAACTAATTCCCCGCAGGTAACAGAAAACGTCTAAAGCAGTATTAACTCGTTTTACATTTCGCATAGCAATAATTCGCGGGCCAGTGTTCCTAATGTTCATAATCGTAGCGCTTAGCGAAATACTGGTAATTGTAAACATACAATTTGATTCTGTATTATGTGAATTTTGATATGAAAGTTGTGAGAGGTTTGTTGCCGTCATAGTTCTTAAATGAATCGCATGACCGATTTACTCCTCAAACTGTCGGTTGTATGCTTCTCAGAGGCTATATTTTCTATGAACTGCAAATTTTTTGGACGTTACGAAAAAACAATGTACTGATATCCATACTTAATTATTATTACATTACAATATTTTATATACGAGGGTCATTCGGCAAGTAAAGAACGTTTCTTTCTACAGAAATTTTTATTTGTTATGATTAAATGAAACTGTATTTTACTTAAAATTTGATACACAAGCTACTTTTCTACGTAGTCACTGCTCAAATTTAGGCACTTGTCGTACCGTTTTCCCAGCTTTTCTAAGCCCTCTACATACTCAGTTGCCGCCGTGTTTTTGAACCAATGATTAACGGCTTCCTTAAGTTCATCAATTACGAGAATCTTTCAGTTACGACAATAAGTGATAATCACTTGGGGCTAATACCGGAATGTATGGCGGATGTTGAAACATTTCCCACTGAAACCGTTGAGGCATGTCCTCTGCCATTCCGGATGAATGCGTACGTGCGTTATCGTGAAAGAAGATGACTCCACTGGTTAGCATTCCTCGCCACTTGTTTCTAATGGCGCGGTGCAGTCGTTGAAGTGTCTGACGGCAGGACGCTACATAAATGGTCTCACCTTTAGGCATGTAATCGATGAGCAGGACACCCTTACGATCCGAAAACTCCATTGCCATAATATTTCTGGTGCTCAAAATTTGTTTTACTTTTTTTGGTTTCGTTGTGGATTGCGAATGATGCCATTCCATTGATTGGCGCTTTGTCCCTGGAGTGATAGGGGATTTGTTGGACTCCCATTCATATGGCAGGGGTGTGCTATACAAAGGAATCACCTACCCGGGTAACAGAATACTTGTGGAATGCACATGAGGGTTTTTTAAGACTAGGCGATAGTTTGAAGTGCTCTGATGAACACTCGGCAGTCGATACGCAGCAAGGGAAGTCAGACCGCGTTTAGAGTAAAGACACTTCGTCAAAATTTACCAGTAAACTTAGAACTATTCGTAATAAAGTTCACGAATTTACTGCCCTCCAGGAAAGTTCTCGCGCTCAAATCATTATTGGGACCGAGAGCTGGCTGAAACCAGAAGTGGAAAGCTCCGAGATCTTTAGCGAGTAGTGGAATGTATATCAGAAAGATAGATTAGAGGCCATAGGAGGGGGAGAATTCATTTCAGTTGACAAAAATATTGTCTCTGTAGAGGTCAAAGTTGACCTGAATTACGGGCGAAGTTTAAGCACATTGTAAATTGTGGTCTGGAGAGTTATGTTCCTTGTAAGTGGATAAAGAAGGGAGAAGATCCACAGTGGTTTAATAACGAAATTCGGAATATGCTGAGGAAGCAGAAGCTGTTGCACTCTTGGTTCAAAAGGGAACGCATAAATGTCTACAAGCGGAAGTTAGTAGAGATTCGTGCGTCTGTGAAAAGATGTACGCACGAAGTATATAACAGCTACCACCGTCACACCTTAGTACTTCCATCCGGTCAACTTGTCGATCAGTCTGGTGTGGCAGTTGAAGATAGCAAAACGAATACCGAAGTTAAAAATTTTACGTTCAACAAATCGTTCACACAGTAGAATCGTACAAACGTACCGTCATCTGACCATCAGACAGACTCCCGTATGAACGACATAGTAATAAGCATTCCTGGTGTAGAGAAACAACTGGAAGTTTAGAATGCAAATAAATCACCAGGTCCGGATGACATCCCAGTTCGGTTTTACAGAGAGTACTGTACGGCATTAGCCCCTTACGTAGCCTGCATTTATCGTGAAACTCTCCGTCAAAGTCCCAAGTCACCGGAAAACAGTACAGGTGACTCAGAGTATAAGAAGGGTAAAAGAACGGACCCGCAAAATTACAGACCAATATCTTTAACGTCACTTTGCTGCAAAATCCTTGAATATTTTCTCAGTTCGAATACATTAAACTTTCTTCAGACTGAGAAGCTTGTGTCCTCGAATCAGCATTGTCTTAGAAAGCATCGCTCGTGAGAAAGTCAGCTTGCCCTTTTCTCAGATTATTTACTGCGAACATTGGATGAAAGACAACGGGCAGAGTCCATATTTATAGGTTTGTTGAAAGCATTTGACACTTTGCCCCATTGCAGGCTGTTAAAGAAGGTACGAGCTTTTGGAATAGGTTGACAGATATATGAGTGGGCCGAAGACTTCTGAAGTTATACAAAGTGTGTTGTCCTTGACGGCGAATGTTCATTGGAGGCAAGGGTATCGTCAGGAGTGCCCCAGGGAAGTGTGATAGGACGGCTGTTGTTATCTACATAAATGATTTGGCGGACAGGGTATACAGCAATCTGTGGATGTTTCCTGATGATGCTGGGGTGTACGGTGACTTGTCGAAGTTGAGGGACCGGAGGAAGATAAATGGTAACGTAGACATAATTTCTAGTTGGTGTGATGAACGACAGCTAACTCTAAATGTAGGAAAATGTAAGTTAATGCGGGTGAGTAAGAAGAAGAAACCTGTAATGTTTGACTGCAGTACGAGGTGCATTCAAGTTCTAAGGCCTCCGATTTTTTTTCTCCGGACTGGACAGAGATAGAAACATGCGCATTGTTTTAAAACGAGGCCGCGTTCATTGTCAATACGTCCCAGAGATGGCAGCACCGTACAGCAGATGGAATTTTACAGCCAGCGGCGAGAATGAGAACTGTTTTAAATACTTAAAATGGCGACGTTTTCCTTACTTGAACAGCGTGCAATCATTCGTTTTCTGAATTTGCGTGTTGTGAAAACAATTGAAATTCATCTACAGTTGAAGGAGACATGTGGTGACAAGTTATGGATGTGTCGAAAGTGCGTTCGTGGGTGCGACAGTTTAATGAAGGCAGAACATCGTGTGACAACAAACCGAAACAACCTCAGGCTCGCACAAGCCGGTCTGATGACATGATCGAGAAAGTGGAGAGAATTGTTTTGGGGGATCGCCGAATGACTGTTGAACAGATCGCCTCCAGAGCTGGCATTTCTGTGGGTTCTGTGCACACAATCCTGCATGCCGACCTGAAAATGCCAAAAGTGTCATCCAGGTGGGTGCCACAAATGCTGACGGACGACCACATGGCTGCCCGTGTGGCGTGTTGCCAAGCAATGTTGACGCGCAACGACAGCATGAATGGGACTTTCTTTTCGTCGGTTGTGACAATGGATGAGACGTGGATGCCATTTTTCAATCCAGAAACAAAGCGCCAGTCAGCTCAATGGATGCACACAGATTCACCGCCACCAAAAAAATTTCGGGTAACCGCCAGTGCTGAAAAAACGATGGTGTCCATGTTCTGGGACAGCGAGGGCGTAATCCTTACCCATTGCGTTCCAAAGGGCACTACAGTAACAGGTGCATCCTACGAAAATGTTTTGAAGAACAAATTCCTTCCTGCGCTGCAACAAAAACGTCCGGGAAGGGCTGCGCGTGTGCTGTTTCACCAAGACAACGCACCCGCACATCGAGCTAACGTTACGCAACAGTTTCTTCGTGATAACAATTTTGAAGTGATTCCTCATGCTCCCTACTCACCTGACCTGGCTCCTAGTGACTTTTGGCTTTTTCCAACAATGAAAGACACTCTCCGTGGCCGCACATTCACCAGCCATGCTGCTATTGCCTCAGCGATTTTCCAGTGGTCAAAACAGACTCCTAAAGAAGCCTTCGCCGCTGCCATGGAATCATGGCGTCAGCGTTGCGAAAAATGTGTATGTCTGCAGGGCGATTACGTCGAGAAGTAACGCCAGTTTCATCGATTTCGGGTGAGTAGTTAATTAGAAAAAAAATAGGAGGCCTTAGAACTTGAATGCATCTCGTATTACTAGTATCCATCTCGCACAGTGAAATCGTTTAAATATCTGGACATAATGCTGCAAAGCTATATGAAATGGAACGAGTATTGCCGGCCGATGTGGCCGAGCAGTTCTCGGCGATTCAGTCCACAACCAGGCGGCTCCTACGGTAGCAGGTGCGAATCCTGCCTCGGGCATGGATGTGTGTGATGTTCTTAGGTTGGTTAGGTTTAAATAGTTCTAAGTCTAGGGGCTGATGACCTCAGATGTTAAGTCCCATAGTGCTCAGAGACATTTGAACCATTTTTTGAACGAGTATTTGAGAACTGCTGACGGGGAGGCGAATAGTCAACTTCGGTTTCTTGAGAGAATTTTAGGAAGGAGTGGTTCACCTGTGAAGGAGTCCGCATATAGTACACTGGTGCAACCTATTCTTGAGTACTGTTCATGTGTTTAGGATCTGTACCAGGTCAGATTGAAGGAAGACATCGAAGCAGGTCAGAGGCGGGCTGTTAGATTTGTTACTGATGGGTTCGAACAACTCGTAAGTGTTACAGAGATGTTTCGAGAACTCAAATGGGAGAGGCGACCTTCTTTTCGAGAAACAATGTTGAGAAAATTTGGAGAACCGACGTTTGAAGCTGATTGCCAAACGATTCTACTGCCGCCAACATACAGTGAGCGTAAGGGCGACGAAGATAAGATGCGAGAAATTAGGGCTCATACAGAGGCATATAGACAGTCGGTTTTCCCTCGCTGTATTTGAGACTGAAAGAGGAAAGGAAATGACTAGTAGTCTTACAAGATACCGTCAACCACGCACCGTTCGGTAGCTTGCGGCGTATCTGTGTAAATGTAGACGTAGACGCAAAGTGGGAGTGAAGAGCGATTACAATCGATGATGAGAAGGTAGAAAGGGCAGAAGGGAAATTTTACTCCCTCCCAAAACCGTACCCTGTATCGACGCCTGGACCAGTTGCCTTTCACCTGTTGAGCGATTTCGGTTGGTTTTATATCATTTGGTGACTTATTTAGGTGTCTGTCATTAGAATCGAGAAACAGCAGTATGATCTTTGTCATTGAAGTTGTTCTTCTTGTTGTTGTTGTGGTCTTCAGTCCTGAGACTGGTTTGATGCAGCTCTCCATGCTACTCTATCCTGTGCAAGCTTCTTCATCTCCCAGTACCTACCGCAACCTACATCCTTCTGAATCTGCTTAGTGTATTCATCTCTTGGTCTCCCTCTACGATTTTTACCCTCCACGCTGCCCTCCAATAATAAATTGGTGATCCCTTGATGCCTCAGGACATGTCCTACCAACCAACCCCTTCTTCTAGTCAAGCTGTGCCACAAGCTTCACTTCTCCACAATTCTATCCCATGCCTCCTCATCAGTTATGTGATCTACCCATCTAATCTTCAGCATTCTTCTGTAGCACCACATTTCGAAAGTTTCTATTCTCTTCTTGTCCAAACTACACTCCTGGAAATGGAAAAAAGAACACATTGACACCGGTGTGTCAGACCCACCATACTTGCTCCGGACACTGCGAGAGGGCTGTACAAGCAATGATCACACGCACGGCACAGCGGACACACCAGGAACCGCGGTGTTGGCCGTCGAATGGCGCTAGCTGCGCAGCATTTGTGCACCGCCGCCGTCAGTGTCAGCCAGTTTGCCGTGGCATACGGAGCTCCATCGCAGTCTTTAACACTGGTAGCATGCCGCGACAGCGTGGACGTGAACCGTATGTGCAGTTGACGGACTTTGAGCGAGGGCGTATAGTGGGCATGCGGGAGGCCGGCTGGACGTACCGCCGAATTGCTCAACACGTGGGGCGTGAGGTCTCCACAGTACATCGATGTTGTCGCCAGTGGTCGGCGGAAGGTGCACGTGCCCCTCGACCTGGGACCGGACCGCAGCGACGCACGGATGCACGCCAAGACCGTAGGATCCTACGCAGTGCCGTAGGGGACCGCACCGCCACTTCCCAGCAAATTAGGGACACTGTTGCTCCTGGGGTATCGGCGAGGACCATTCGCAACCGTCTCCATGAAGCTGGGCTACGGTCCCGCACACCGTTAGGCCGTCTTCCGCTCACGCCCCAACATCGTGCAGCCCGCCTCCAGTGGTGTCGCGACAGGCGTGAATGGAGGGACGAATGGAGACGTGTCGTCTTCAGCGATGAGAGTCGCTTCTGCCTTGGTGCCAATGATGGTCGTATGCGTGTTTGGCGCCGTGCAGGTGAGCGCCACAATCAGGACTGCATACGACCGAGGCACACAGGGCCAACACCCGGCATCATGGTGTGGGGAGCGATCTCCTACACTGGCCGTACACCACTGGTGATCGTCGAAGGGACACTGAATAGTGCACAGTACATCCAAACCGTCATCGAACCCATCGTTCTACCATTCCTAGACCGGCAAGGGAACTTGCTGTTCCAACAGGACACTGCACGTCCGCATGTCTCCCGTGCCACCCAACGTGCTCTAGAAGGTGTAAGTCAACTACCCTGGCCAGCAAGATCTCCGGATCTGTCCCCCATTGAGCATGTTGGGGACTGGTTGAAGCGTCGTCTCACTCGGTCTGCACGTCCAGCACGAACGCTGGTCCAACTGAGGCGCCAGGTGGAAATGACGTGGCAAGCCGTTTCGACAGGACTACATCCAGCATCTCTACGATCGTCTCCATGGGAGAATAGCAGCCTGCATTGCTGCGAAAGGTGGATAGACACTGTACTAGTGCCGACATTGTGCATGCTCTGTTGCCTGTGTCTATGTGCCTGTGGTTCTGTCAGTGTGATCATGTGATGTATCTGACCCCAGGAATGTGTCAATAAAGTTTCCCCTTCCTGGGACAATGAATTCACGATGTTCTTATTTCAATTTCCAGGAGTGTATTTATCGTCCATGTTTAATTTCCATATATGGCTACACTCCATACAAAAACTTTCAGAAACGACTCCCTTACACTTAAATCTATACTCGATGTTAACAAATTTCTCTTCCTCAGAAACGCTTTCCTTGCCATTGCCAGTCTACATATTATACCCTCTCTACTTCGACCATTATTTTGCTCCTCAAATAGCAAAACTCATCCACTACTTTAAGTGTCTCATTTCCTAATCTAATTCCCTCAGCATCACCCGACTTAATTCGACTACATTCCATTATCCTCGTTTTGCTTTTCTTGATGTTCATCTTATATCCTCCTTTCAAGACTCTGTCCATTCCGTTGAGCTGCTCTTCCAAGTTCTTTGCTGTTTCTGACAGAATGACCATGTCATCGGCGAACCTCAAAGCTTTTATTTCTTCTCCATGGATTTTAATTGTCTTGTGACAGCCAGAGCGAGAGCACCAGCAGCAGCGAGTACTGTTTGTATAAAGCGTTTTTGTACTTATTTGCTGCGCTTAGCTTTTAAATAGTTTTTCTGGGAAAACCTAGCGTAGTTTTCGCGTCTCGTATTTCAGTGAGTGTTTCTTGATTATCAGAGTAGCTCATCAGAAGATTATCTTGGGAATTTGTCACCGTATAGGGTAGGGTAAACATAGTCATGTGTAGGGACTGTGGTTGTTGTGAGCGGACGCAAGGAGAATTGGCCACTCTTCGGGGGCAGGTGGAGGCTTTGTCTGTTAGGCTCATCGAGCTCGAGGCGCAGGCGTCGGCTCGTAGTGGCGTTGGGGCAACTGTGGTGAGACCTATGCCTACTTCGGTGGCCTTGGAATCACATGGAACCCCTGATGTCGCTGCGTCTTCCGGCAGTGAGCATCTTACCGGTCAGCCATCACTCCAGGGTGAATGGCGGACAGTGGTGGGCTCGCGCGTGCCTGGCCGAAAGGCGAAGGTGGGATCTGGCCGCGTGGCAGCTGCCTTACCCCTTTCCAACAGGTACGGGGTGCTTCCTAGTGGTGATGACATCGTTTCCGAGCCACCACAGGATGCCTCGCCTGTTGGGCCAGTGGCCGATTCTCCGGCAAGGTCCCGACAGTCACAGAGGGCGGGCCTATTAGTTATAGGGAGCTCCAACGTTAGGCGGGTTATGGAGCCCCTCAGGAAAATAGCGGGTAGGTCGGGGAAGAATGCCAGTGTGCACTCGGTGTGCTTGCCGGGGGGTCTCGTCCGTAATGTGGAGGAGGCCCTTCCGGCAGCTATTGAACGCACTGGGTGTGACCGGCTGCAGATAGTAGCACATGTCGGAACGAATGACGCCTGCCGCTTGGGTTCTGAGGCCGTCCTTGGTTCCTTCCGGCGGCTGGCTGATTTGGTGAAGACAACCAGCATCGCACGCGGAGTGCAAGCTGAGCTTAATATCTGCAGCATAGTGCCCAGAGTCGATCGCGGTCCTCTGGTTTGGAGCCGTGTGGAGGGTCTAAACCAGAGGCTCAGACGACTCTGCGACTATAATGGTTGCAAATTCATCGACCTCCGTTATTGGGTGGAGAACTGTAGGGCCCCCCTAGACAGGTCAGGCGTGCACTACACACCGGAAGCAGCTACTAGGGTAGCAGAGTACGTGTGGCGTGCACACGGGGGTTTTTTAGGTTAGAGGGACCCCCCCCCCCTGGGCGAAACGATAAAATACCTGACGGCTTACCAGAGAGGACATTATCATCGTTGATAAAGAACGTCCGTCCTCAGAGACCAAAAACAGGAAAAGTTAACGTAATATTGGTAAACTGCAGGAGTATCCAGGGCAAGGTTCCTGAATTAGTATCTCTTATTGAAGGAAATAGTGCGCATATAGTATTAGGAACGGAAAGTTGGTTAAAACCGGAAGTGAACAGTAACGAAATCCTAGACACAGAATGGAATATATACCGCAAGGATAGGATAAACGCCAATGGTGGAGGAGTATTTATAGCAGTAAAGAATTCAATAATATCCAGTGAAGTTATTAGCGAATGCGAATGTGAAATAATCTGGGTTAAGCTAAGTATCAAAGGTGGGTCAGATATGTTAGTCGGATGCTTCTATAGACCACCTGCATCAGCAACCGTAGTAGTTGAGCGCCTCAGAGAGAACCTGCAGAACGTCGTGAAGAAGTTTCGTGATCATACTATTGTAATAGGGGGAGACTTCAATCTACCAGGTATAGAATGGGATAGTCACACAATCAGAACTGGAGCCAGGGACAGAGACTCTTGTGACATTATCCTGACTGCCTTGTCCGAGAATTACTTCGAGCAGATAGTTAGAGAACCAACTCGTGAAGCTAACGTTTTAGACCTCATAGCAACAAATAGACCGGAACTTTTCGACTCCGTGAATGTAGAAGAGGGTATCAGTGATCATAAGTCAGTGGTTGCATCAATGACTACAAGTGTAATAAGAAATGCCAAGAAAGGAAGGAAAATATATTTGCTTAACAAGAGTGATAGGGCACAAATCGCAGAATATCTGAGTGACCACCATCAAACGTTCATTTCTGAGGAAGAGGATGTGGAACAAAAATGGAAAAAATTCAGAAACATCGTCCAGTACGCCTTAGATAAGTTCGTACCGACTAAGGTCCAAAGCGTGGGGAAAGATACACCGTGGTATAACAATCATGTACGAAAGGTACTACGGAAACAAAGAAAGCTTCATCATAGGTTTAAGAGTAGTCGAATCATAGCTGATAAGGAAAAGCTGAACGAAGCGAAAAAGAGCGTAAAGAGAGCAATGAGAGAAGCATTCAACGAATTCGAACATAAAACATTGGCAAACAATCTAAACAAGAACCCTAAAAAGTTTTGGTCATATGTAAAATCGGTAAGCGGATCTAAATCCCCTATTCAGTCACTCGTTGACCACGATGGCACCGAAACAGAGGACGACCGAAGAAAGGCAGAAATACTGAATTCAGTGTTCCGAAACTGTTTCACTGCGGAAAATCGTAACACGGTCCCTGACTTCAGCCGTCGCACGGACGCCAAAATGGAAAATATTGAAATAAACGATATCGGAATTGAAAAACAACTGCTATCACTTAGTAGCGGAAAAGCATCCGGACCAGACGAGATACCCTTAAGATTCTACAGTGATTATGCTAAAGAACTTGCCCCCTTTCTATCAGCAATTTATCGTAGATCGCTGGAAGAACGTAAAGTACCTAGCGACTGGAAGAAAGCGCAGGTCGTTCCCATTTTCAAGAAGGGTCATAAATCAGATGCGAATAATTATAGGCCTATTTCGCTTACGTCAATCTGTTGTAGAATAATGGAACATGTTTTGTGTTCTCGTATTATGACGTTCTTAGATAATACAAATCTCCTTCATCATAACCAACATGGATTCCGCAAACAGAGATCATGTGAAACTCAGCTCGCCCTATTTGCCCAAGAAATTCACAGTGCCGTAGACACTGGCGAGCAGATTGATGCCGTATTCCTGGACTTCAGGAAGGCATTTGATACGGTTCCGCACTTACGTTTAGTGAAAAAAATACGAGCTTACGGAATATCGGACCAGGTTTGTGATTGGATTCAGGATTTCCTAGAAGAAAGAACACAACATGTCATTCTTAACGGTTCAAAATCTGCAGATGTAGAGGTAATTTCGAGAGTACCGCAAGGAAGCGTGATAGGACCTTTATTGTTTACAATATACATAAATGACTTAGTTGACAACATCGGTAGCTCCGTGAGGCTATTTGCAGATGACACGGTTGTCTACAAGAAAGTAGCAACATCAGAAGACTCGTACGTACTCCAGGAAGACCTGCAGAGGATTAATGCATGGTGCGACAGCTGGCAGCTTTCCCTAAACGTAGATAAATGTAATATAATGCGCATACATAGGGGCAGAAATCCATTCCAGTACGATTATGCCATAGGTGGTAAATCATTGGAAGCGGTAACGACCGTAAAATACTTAGGAGTTACTATCCGGAGCGATCTGATGTGGAATGATCACATAAAACAAATAGTGGGAAAAGCAGGCGCCAGGTTGAGATTCATAGGAAGAATTCTAAGAAAATGTGACTCATCGACGAAAGAAGTAGCTTACAAAACGCTTGTTCGTCCGATTCTTGAGTATTGCGCATCAGTATGGAACCCTTACCAGGTTGGATTAATAGAAGAGATAGACATGATCCAGCGAAAAGCAGCGCGATTCGTCATGGGGACATTTAGTCAGCGCGAGAGCGTTACGGAGATGCTGAACAAGCTCCAGTGGCGGACACTTCAAGAAAGGCGTTACGCAATACGGAGAGGTTTATTATCGAAATTACGAGAGAGCACATTCCGGGAAGAGATGGGCAACATATTACTACCGCCCACATATATCTCGCGTAATGATCACAACGAAAAGATCCGAGAAATTAGAGCAAATACGGAGACTTAGAAGCAGTCGTTCTTCCCACGCACAATTCGTGAATGGAACAGGGAAGGGGGGATCAGATAGTGGTACAATAAGTACCCTCCGCCACACACCGTAAGGTGGCTCGCGGAGTATAGATGTAGATGTAGATGTAATACCTACTCCAAATTAGTCTTTTGTTTCCTTTACTGCTTGCTCAATATACAGATTGAATAGCGTCGGGGATAGGTTAAAACCGTGTCTCACTCCTTTCCAACCACTGCTTCCCTCTCATGCCCCTCGACTCTTATAACTGCCATCTTGTTTCTGTACAAATTGTAAATAGCCTTTCGCTCCCTGTATTTTACCCCTGCCACCTTCAGAATTTGAAAGATAGTATTCCAATCAACATTGTCAAAAGCTTTCTCTAAGTCTACAAATGCTAGAACCGTAGGTTTGCCTTTCCTTAATCTATCTTCTAAGATAAGTCGTAGGGTCAGTATTGCCTCACGTGTTCCAATATTTCTACGGAATCCAAATTGATCTTCCCCGAGGTCGGCTTCTACCAGTTTTTCTATTTGTCTGTAAAAAATTCGCGTTCGTATTATGCAGCCGTGACTTATTAAGCTGATAGTTCGGTAATTTTCATATCTGTCAACACCTGCTTTTTTTGGGATTGGAATTATTACATTCTTCTTGAAGTCTGAGGGTATTTCGCCTGTCTCATACATCTTGCTCATCAGATGGTAGAGTTTTGTCAGGACTGCCCCTCCTAAGGCTGTCAGTAGTTCTAATGGAATGTTGTCTACTCCCGGGGCCTTGTTTTGACTTGGGTTTTTCAGCGCTCTGCCAAACTCTTCATGCAGTATCATACATCCCATTTCATCTTCATCCTCTTCCATTTCCATAATATTGTCCTCAAATACATCGCCCTTGTATAGACCCTCTATATACTCCTTCCACCTTTCTGCTTTCCCTTCTTTGCTTAGAACTGGGTTTCCATCTGAGCTCTCGATATTCACACTATTGGTTCTCTTTTCTCCAAAGGTCTCTTTAATTTTCCTGTAGCCAGTATCTATCTTACCCCTAGTGAGATGTGCCTCTACATCCTTACCTTTGTCCTCTAGCCATCCCTACTTAGCCATTTTGCACTTCCTGTCGACCTCATTTTTGAGACGTTTGTATTCCTTTTTGCCTGCTTCATTTACTGCATTTTTATATTTTCTTCTTTCATCAATCAAATTCAATATTTCTTCTGTTACCCAAGGATTTCTACTAGCCCTCGTCTTTTTACCTACTTTATCCTCTGCTGCCTTCACTATTTCTTCCCTCAAAGCTACACATTCTTCTTCTACTGTATTTCTTTCCCCCATTCCTGTCAATTGTTCCCTTATGCTCTCCCTGAAACTCTGTACAACCTCATTGAAATTAATTATTCAAAGAAGCACGAAACACTACACTACTTTGCACAAGTCGTCACCGCAGACGCTGACACGATACAGGAACTTTCATGACACGCTATACTGGGGAAAGCTGTTTCGATGTATGTGACGAACAGTCTTGAAAATGTGTCTCAACCTTCAGCTTCGAACTAATTAACAGTAAAATAATATAACAATAACAAGAGGCGTGTAGTTTGTCTTTTAAAAGGTACTGAAGAGTACCAGAAACTAAGACGTCAGCTGTCAGTTGTATTTGAAACAGAAGTGGGTGCAGTAGCGACAGCCGTTAGTCCGCTGGTGGGACAGCTCGCTAGCCAGCCCTGCACTTTCTCTGCTCCCAGCGTGTCAAGGCGAAGGCAGCGCCCCGCGTCGGTCGAGGCCCTCTGAAGCAGAGCCGCGCGTACTACGGACCCAACGACCCGTTCCCTGGGCGACCATTTGTGGAAAGTCTGCCTTCGTAGCAACGAGCGCGACTAATGAAACTGTACTGGTAGACTGATGAATTTCTTCTCTGTTTATCAGCCGATGAGTAGCGGCGTGTTGTCACGACGTTTCAGCGAGTTTCCTACTTTTCATCTTCAGGCGAAGCTGGAGAAGGAAACTCGCCGAAACGTCGTGACAACACGCTGCTATGACTCGGCTGATAAACAGAGAAGAATGTCATCAATGAAATGCGCCAACAATGCCTCCATTCCCGTATGTACTGGTAGATGTCCAATGCATATGCTGTCATCAACTAACAAAAATACGCAGGAGTGTGGTGTCCTGACATAGGTGGGAGAGGGGAAAAAGGGGTTACTGGTCAGTCTGCGCTCCCGAGCGGTACGGAGCAAAAGGCAGAAGGACAATTCACAGTGAAGGCATTTGATTGTTTTCTTCTA
Source organism: Schistocerca cancellata (assembly GCF_023864275.1). Taxonomy (NCBI): domain Eukaryota; kingdom Metazoa; phylum Arthropoda; class Insecta; order Orthoptera; family Acrididae; genus Schistocerca; species Schistocerca cancellata. Next base: position 95,284,962 of record NC_064630.1, on the reverse strand, counting down.
TCTGAGCCAACACTGGTACAGGCATTTGCTGGAAATGCAGGTGGTGAGACTCGGTAGGGAACTCGTTGTGGAGAATCTTGGACAAAAAGGGTTTTTAAATAGTTGTTTATTCCAGACAGGACTAACTAATACACTGGAGGCTAGTTCTAGGGTTAGAAAAAGCGTGAATAATACTGTTACAACAGAATCCAGTGCAGAAGTCCGAGGAGTGGATGCTAACCACAGTAAAACACAAGCAACATCTTAAGGCAACAACTTAGTTGCAAAACAAAACATACTGAAAGTGACACTGTTCACTGAGGCACTCCAAGTGAGAGAGCAGACTTACACGGTGCTGGACCGTGGCTGTAGTCTAAGTCCGCGGATTCGGCGCCCAGATCGTCTGACTGCGAACTCTGCCAAAATGCGGAATCTAGGGGTTTTAAAGAGCCGCGTGGGGGCACTGTTTTTCCCACTTTAAGCCACCCAGCCAATCCCGTAGGTCTCTTGCAGGTGCCTGCCAATCATGATTTAGTTAGGTCCACTCTACTGCTCCTAAGGCGGGGATGTTAATACAGTTGCACTAACTAATTCCATATTTGGTATCAACATTGTTCAGCTGAAAGCTAAACGTAGCTGCTCTGCCAAATAAGGCCTGAAACATTATTTTTATACGTCATTTAGCCCCGCCCCTCGGGCTGCCCGGAGTAGGGACTGCTAGGTCAACAGTTTTTGGCATTTTCGCTCTCTTTCTAATTTGTGAGTCTACTGACGTTGCTGTTCTCAGGGCTGCTATCAAGCTGGTTTTAGTACGTGCCTGTTGGTTACAAAATTCTACGTTGACAACCTACTATAGCGTCTAGACAACATATGAAGTTACATGCTAATTCCTTGAAGAGTAACTAACGCCCTGGGACCGCGTCTGGGGACGTCTGTATTTTCGCAAGGCTCCCCCCTTACGGTGTGGAATCTTTATGGTGTCTGGTACGAGGTGTCTGTAGGTCGGAGCGCAACTTATAGGAGATATGGCGACAACGGCGGCCATCTTGAAGTCCGCCATCTTGGATTTGGGTTACATGTTCCCAATGGGAAGAAGGTCATGTGACATCATTTTGAACAGATTCTCTCAGGAATACACATATGAAATCTGTTTTAAGATACCTTTATTAGCGTAGGAGTTATGGCCTCTTACAGTTTGAAATTGTAAGTCTTTTTTATTGTTGCGGGTGATCCACAATGGTACTTGCACAGCAGGAACGCACTGAAATTGTGTTAATGAGTGATGGACGAAGTACCAGAGTGATTTCTGCCGACTTCAATGCCTGGCATCCTGAGAGAAATGACATTTAACACATGACAGTATTCAAGTTACTGTACAAATTCCGTGTAACAGGTTCTGTAGTAGACAAGCCACGCAGTGGATGTCCAAGAACAGCCATTTACGAGGAGACTGCAACAGAAATTGTGGCATTGTTTGCGAAAAGTTCACAACGCAGTACGCGCCGGTTATCAGCAGTTACTACATCATCTCTCGGAGGATGACCCTGATTGGAGGGTGCAGTTTGCAGAATGGGCTGTGGATCAGTGTAATAGGAATCCAAGCTTCATACCATGAAAATTTCTGAGTGACGAACTAAATTTTTATGTTCAAGGAGAAGCAAAAAAACAGAATCATTGTTACTCGTCATATGCGAACCCCTCGAGGGTCAATATCTGTAAAGAGCCTGGTGGTGAGAAAGTGATGGTCTAGTGCGGGGTTTGGAACACAATAATTGCGGGTACGGTGTTTATTGAGGGAACCTGCAGTGGGGAGAGGTATCTTAACATGCTCCGCGATTATGTGCTTCCAGCGCTGTTGCATCCCCAGGACTATTTCCCAACCTTCTTCCAATAGACAGTGCACCGTCCCACTATGCTACTGAAGCCAGACAGTTTCTGGATGAAAAGATTTGAGGTCATTCGATAAGTAGGATTGGTCCTATCCAATCGCCAACACGTTCCCATCATCTTACACCTCTTGACGTTTATCTGTGAGGAAATCAGTTCATATGAGGTAAAAATCAATAATGTATCCCAATGCCTCTGCTGACCAACAGATCCTGCGATGTGTGCAGCAGGACTGGCAAAAAAGACTCAGATTTTGTGTCCAGCGCAATGGAGGTCATATTGAGTATATGCTGTAACGCAGACTCCGATAATGTCCTAACTTTTAGAGATCGTAGCTCCTACACAAATAAACAAATCTTAAAACAAATTTAACATGTGTATTCCTGAGAAAGAGGCAGCTCAAAATGACGTGCACCTCCCACTTTAAACACGTAACCCAAATCCAAGACACCGGATTTCAAGATTGCCGCCGCCGTCACCATAGCTCCTAAAAGTTGTACCCCCCACCTAGAGACACCCCACACCAGACGCCATTATGATTCCTTACAACGTTCGACTTTTATAGGGGTGTAAGCAGACTTTCGCCTCACCCTGTATGTCATACACTCCTGGAAATGGAAAAAAGAACACATTGACACCGGTGTGTCAGACCCACCATACTTGCTCCGGACACTGCGAGAGGGCTGTACAAGCAATGATCACACGCACGGCACAGCGGACACACCAGGAACCGCGGTGTTGGCCGTCGAATGGCGCTAGCTGCGCAGCATTTGTGCACCGCCGCCGTCAGTGTCAGCCAGTTTGCCGTGGCATACGGAGCTCCATCGCAGTCTTTAACACTGGTAGCACGCCGCGACAGCGTGGACGTGAACCGTATGTGCAGTTGACGGACTTTGAGCGAGGGCGTATAGTGGGCATGCGGGAGGCCGGGTGGACGTACCGCCGAATTGCTCAACACGTGGGGCGTGAGGTCTCCACAGTACATCGATGTTGTCGCCAGTGGTCGGCGGAAGGTGCACGTGCCCGTCGACCTGGGACCGGACCGCAGCGACGCACGGATGCACGCCAAGACCGTAGGATCCTACGCAGTGCCGTAGGGGACCGCACCGCCACTTCCCAGCAATTTAGGGACACTGTTGCTCCTGGGGTATCGGCGAGGACCATTCGCAACCGTCTCCATGAAGCTGGGATACGGTCCCGCACACCGTTAGGCCGTCTTCCGCTCACGCCCCAACATCGTGCAGCCCGCCTCCAGTGGTGTCGCGACAGGCGTGAATGGAGGGACGAATGGAGACGTGTAGTCTTCAGCGATGAGAGTCGCTTCTGCCTTGGTGCCAATGACGGTCGTATGCGTGTTTGGCGCCGTGCAGGTGAGCGCCACAATCAGGACTGCATACGACCGAGGCACACAGGGCCAACACCCGGCATCATGGTGTGGGGAGCGATCTCCTACACTGGCCGTACACCACTGGTGATCGTCGAGGGGACACTGAATAGTGCACGGTACATCCAAACCGTCATCGAACCCATCGTTCTACCATTCCTAGACCGGCAAGGGAACTTGCTGTTCCAACAGGACAATGCACGTCCGCATGTATCCCGTGCCACCCAACGTGCTCTAGAAGGTGTAAGGCAACTACCCTGGCCAGCAAGATCTCCGGATCTGTCCCCCATTGAGCATGTTTGGGACTGGACGAAGCGTCGTCTCACGCGGTCTGCACGTCCAGCACGAACGCTGGTCCAACTGAGGCGCCAGGTGGAAATGGCATGGCAAGCCGTTCCACAGGACTACATCCAGCATCTCTACGATCGTCTCCATGGGAGAATAGCAGCCTGCATTGCTGCGAAAGGTGGATATACACTGTACTAGTGCCGACATTGTGCATGCTCTGTTGCCTGTGTCTATGTGCCTGTGGTTCTGTCAGTGTGATCATGTGATGTATCTGACCCCAGGAATGTGTCAATAAAGTTTCCCCTTCCTGGGACAATGAATTCACGGTGTTCTTATTTCAATTTCCAGGAGTGTATTATCATACGCTGACGGAAAAAATATCACAACTCCAAAAACGTTAGTGCAGGTGAAATTTCTGGAATACATTTGTCTGGATGTTAGATGATTAACACTGAAAATCACGGGATTATGTAAACGCGAGGTAAGCCATTGTAAATGTGAAATTCTGGTAGATTAATAACTTGTGAGACCGCCAGAATGTTGAATGCAAGCTTTTAAATGTGTATGCGTTGTGTCGCACAGGTGCCGGATTTCAGTTTGTGGAATGGAGTTCCATGACTGTTGCACTTAGTCGGTCGTTTGTGGATGACATTGGTGTTGTCAGATTATGGCACTGTATGCCCCCCCCCCCCAAAAAAATGAATGGCAGCATAGCAGGTCAAATCAACAGAGTGACGGACAAATTTACAGTCAGGATGGGTGAGATAACCACGAGAGTGCTCCTGCTGTCATATGAAATCGCATCGCAGACCATAACAGCAGCTTTACGTCCAGTGTGTCTAGTTCGCAAAGAAGGTCTGTTGTAAGCCCTCAGTCGGCCTCCTCCTAGCGACGGCCCTCACTGGCACCGAAGTAGAACCAGATTTCACCAGGAAACACAACGTGCCTCCCAGTGAGCTCTTGCATGACACTACTGAAGTTGTAAATGGCGGTGGTCTGGGGTCAGTGCAATGCATGCTCCAGGGCGTCTGTCTCAGAGCTGTCATTGAAGCGATCGATTTGTAACGGTTCGATGTGTCACTGTGGTATCAACTGCCCCTCAAATTGCTGCTGCGGATACAGTACGATACACCAGAGACATACACCTAACACGATTGTCTTCCCTCTCGGTAGTGCCACGTGGCCGTCCGAGCCCTGTCTTCCTGCGACAGTACATTCTAGTGACCACCACTACCGACAATCACGTACAGTGGCTACTTTCCTGCCAAGCGTTTCTGCAATATCGCAGAAGGAACATCGATCTTCTCGTCTTACACGACGTTGTTCAAACTCAGTGAGGTGTTGATAATGAAGTGTCGGCAGAAGTGCCAACACTGTTTTGTTTGAGGAGACTGAAATGCACGCTAAGCTCACGCAGGCTGGCGTGAGTTCTGAAACAAGATACGTAATGAATGCTATAAAGAAAAGTACGTTGCTTCTGGAATACTTAACTTTAATCCACATTTGTAGAACATCTCTCGTTACTGTACAGGCTTTATAATCACAATATCAATTGGTAATGGCGCCTTGCTAGGTCGTAGCAAAAGTAGCTGAAGGCTATGCTAACTATCGTCTCGGCAAATGAGAGCGTAATTCTCAGTGAACCATGGCTAGCAACGTCGGCTGTACAACTGGGGCGAGTGCCAGTACGTCTCTCTAGACCTGCCGTGTGGTGGCGCTCGGTCTGCAGTTACTGACAGTGGCGACACGCGGGTCCGTCGTATACTAGCGGACCGCGGCCGATTTAAAAGCTACCACCTAGCAAGTATGGTGTCTGGCGGTGACACCACAGATAATGGCTTCTTTGTCCCCCTAAAGTACTCTTGACGAACATCAGCTCACCATATCTGGCGACAACCCCCGGGATAACAAGGCCGCCAAGCAGTGTTAGTGACGTCACACTAAGCGGCCCATAGCCGACGCTGCAGTCCACGGACACCTCCGTACAGACGCGCCTGATGCTAACGATCTTCTGTCCGTCATACAGAAAGGAGCGAACTGTAATTCGAACCAGAGACCAAATTATATATATTCTTGTAAACAGCATAAAGGTTCATAACGAAATACCGATTACATATACGGGCAGGAATAGGTTCTAGAACTCCTCTGAAAAGTGTTTATCTTCAGTACCAGAATGAACATCAAATTGTCAGGTTTTCTAAATAGAAAAGCACTATGTTAGTAACAGACAGCAATAATGAGACTTGCAGTTGGTGATTTCTACGTGGAAAAGGAAATTAGCTGTAGAGAGATTGAAAATGGTAAGTAAAGAGAGCCTCAACCTTTTGCTCACATTCTTACACGTCATGCACTTAGTTGTTTTTCATTTCCTTACTTTTCATAACATTTTTAATATTGTTTCAAGAAGTGTATCTTCAATAGCAGAGTGAACTTCAAATTGTCAGGCTTTTCTTAAAGGAAAGAGCAGTTCCTTAGTATCACAGTGCAAGACAGAATCTTGTGTTCAGTGATGTCTATGTTAAAAGGAGAATATTTGATATGTATCTTTTGTTTCCATTCTTTATTACTGGGGATATACTTGCAAAAATTCTTGAAAAGAGCTGTCACCACGAACATATGAGTAAATTCACAATAGTCATGTGTTTTATGAGATAAAGCGAACTCTTGTTACCTTATTGTAAACGAAAGTTGTGACGGTTTTGCTATGTATGACAGTGTTTAACATAATTTACTTTCAGTGTAATTGCTTGAAAATGTTAAGTCCTGCTGTCAGTTGGCATTTGTCACCACCTGTATGCGAGTTTTAAAGCTAAATAGTGTTCTGACAATTATAAAATAGTGGCAAAGTTCCTCAATCGATTAAACTTATTCCTGCCCGTATATGTAATCGGTATTTCGTTATGAAACTTTATGTTGTTTACAAGAATATATATAATTTGGTCTTTGGTTCGAATTATAGTTCGCTCCTTTCTGTATGACGGACAGAAGATCGTTAGCATCTGGCGCGTCTGTACGGAGGTGTCCGTGGACTGCTTCGTCGGCTATGGGCCGCTTAGTGTGACGTCACTAACACTGCTGGGCGGCCTTGTTATCCCGGGGGTGTCGTATCTAGTCTCAAAGATAACTGACGCTCACGACCCCTACGGCGTGTATTGAAAGCAAGCTTGATTTGCGTCCTCAAATTGGCGCTACTAACGCCACTCTTTTGCGACTGGTGAGAAATTTGAACAGACATCATCTTCCAGATGTAGAAACACGCCTTCCATCTTTCGTTTATGCCCCACAATTCCTTCTTGCCATTGCGATTTTTTCGTTATTGTATATTGTTATTATGAGAAGCAGTAGATGAAGTGAAACAAACTTTCTATGAAAGAATGGAAGCAGAATATCAGTTACCAGAGCTACGTTTTGGCAGACGATATAGTCCTTTTGGCCGGATCTGAGGGAGAATTGTTATAAGTGTTGGACACAATACTTTGCACAAAATGCGGCTTAAGGATAAGCAAAGAAGATGATGCTGGTGGATAGTACAAAGGAGAATATCAACCTTCTCAACATCAAAACTGCGAAGGAAGCACTAATGGAAGAAGTGAAGTAATTTGAAGCTACTTTATACGTTTCATGTAAGTCTGAAGGCGTCCTTGTAAATTTGAAGGCGTCATTGGCCGTTGCAATTAAAGAGAAAGTCTACCCTCCATTGGGATATTGTATTCAGAATCTGCTGGGGTTCCACGTTAGCTGAACAAAGACTGCTGCTTATAAAATGGAGTTTTCCAGCACTTGTCTGGATAAGTGAGGTTACTGCGTGAAAATTTTCCTGTCTGCTCGTACAGCGTAATGCGCAGAGCGCTACAATGAATTGACAAACGTAATGGCATAGCGACATGCACATATACAGATGACGGTAGTATCGCGTATACAAGATATAAAAGGGAAGTGCATTGGCGTATCTGTTATTTACACTCAGGTGATTCACGTGAAAAGATATCCGTCGTGATTCTCGCCGCACGACTGGAATTAACAGACTTTGGACGCGGAATGGTTGGAGCTAGATGCTTGGGACATTCCATTTCCCAAATCGTTAGGGAATTCGATATTCCGAGAGCCACATTGCCATGAGTGTACCGAGAATACTAAATTGCAGGCATTACCTCTCACCACGGACAGCCCAGTGGTAGATAGCCTTCACTTAACGACCGAGAGCAGCGGCGTTTGCGTAGAGCTGTCATTGCCAACAGACCAGCTACACCACGTGAAATAACAGTGTGGGACGCACGACGAGCGTGTTCATTCGGACAGTGCGGCGAAATTTGGCGTTAATGGGGTATGGCAGCAGAAGACCGGCGTTAGTGCCTTTACTAATAGCATGAAATCGCATATAGCGCCTCTCCTGAGCTTGTGGCAATATATATCGGACTCTAAACGACTGCAAAACCGTGGCCTAGTCAGATGAGTCCAGATTTCATCGGGAAGAGTTGATGACTGGATCCGAGAGTGGCGCAGACCCCACAAAGCCATGGACCCAGGTTGTCAACAAGACACTGTGCAAGCTGGAGGTGGACCCACAGTAGTGTGGACTGTATTTGCTTGAAATGGACCTGGTTCAACGGATCATTGACTGGAAATGGTTACGTTCGGCTACTTGGAGACCGTTTGGAACGATTCATAGACTTCATGTTCCCAAAAAACGATGGAATTTTTGTGGATGATAGTGCGCCATGTCACCTGGCCACAATTGTTCGTGATTGGTTTGAAGAAATTTGTGGACAGTTCGAGTGAATGATGTAGCCACCCATATCAAGAGGTCAGTTCGTGCACGAAATCCCGCACCGGCAACATTTTCGCAATTATGGGTGGCTGTAGAGGCAGTGTGGCTCAATATTTCTGCAGCGGACTTCCAACGACTTGTTGGATGCATGCCACGTCGAGCTGTCGCACTACGCCGAGCAAAAAGGGTTCCGTCACGATAGTAGGCGATATCCCATGACTTCCGTCACTTCTACATCTACATCTAAATCTACATGGTTACTCTGCAATTCACACTTAAGTGCCTGGCAGAGGGTTCATCGAACCATTTTCATACTACTTCTCTACCATTCCACTCTCGAATGGCGCTTGGGTAAAAGGAACACCTAAATCTCTCCGTTCGAGCTCTCATTTTATTAAGATAATCATTTCTCCCTACGTAGGTGGCTGTCAACAAAATATTTACGCATTCGGAAGAGAAAGTTGGTGACTGAAATTTCGTAAATAGATCTCGCCGCAAAGAAAACCGCCTTTGTTTCAGTGACTGCCACCGCAACTCGCGTATCATATCTGTGACACTCCCACACTATTGCGCGATAACACGAAACGAGCTGCCCTTCTTTTTACTTTTTCGATGTCCTCCGTCAATCCTACCTGGTAAGCATCACATACCGCGCAGCAATATTCCACCAGAGGACGGACAAGTGTAATGTAGGCTGTCTCTTTAGTGGGTTTGACGCATCTTCTAAGTGTTCTGTCAACAAAGCGCAGTCTTTGTTTCGCCTTCCCTACAATATTATCTATGTAGTCTTTCCAATTTAAGTTGCTCGTAATTGTAATTCCCAGGTATTTAGTCGAATTTCTTTTAGTACCCATGTGGATGACCTCGCACTTTTCTTTGTTTAGTGCTGATTACCACTTTTCGCACCGTACAGAAATTCTCTCTAGATCATTTTGTAATTGGAATTGATCGTCTGAAGATTTTACTAGACGGTAGATTACAGCGTCATCTGCAAACAATCCGAGGGCGCTAGATCATTCATATAAATCAGGAACAGCAGAGGGCCTATGACACTATCTTGCGGTACGCCAGATATCACTTCTGTTCTACTCGATGATTTACCGTCTATCATTACGAACTGTGACTTCTCTGAGAGGAAATCACGAGTCCAGTCACACATCTGAGACGATACTCCATATGCAAGCAGTTTGATTAATAGTAGCTTGTGAGGAACGGTATCAAAAGCCTTCTGAAAATCTAGGAATATGGGATCTATCTGAGATCCCTTGTCGACAGCACTCATTACTTCATGGGAATAAAGAGCTAGTTGTGTTGTACAAGAACGATATTTTCTGACTCCGTGTTGGTTATATATCAATAAGTCATATTCTTCAAGGTGATTCATCATGTTCGAGTACAGTATATGCTCCACAATCCTACTGCAAATGGAGGTCAGTAATATGGGTCTGTAATTCAATGGGTTACTCCTATTTCCCTTCTTAAATATTGGTGTGACATGCGCTACTTTCCAGTCTTTAGGAACAGACCTTCCGTCCAGAGAGCGGTTGTATATGACTCCTAAGAAAGGCGCTATTGTGTCTGCATATTCTGAAAGGAACCTGACTGGTATACCATCTGGACCGGAAGACTTGCCTTTCTGAAGTGATTTGAGTTGTTTCGCAACATCTAAGATATCTACTTTTTTGTCACTCATGCTAACAGCTGTTCTGGTTTCGAATTCGTGAATATTTTCTTCGTCGTCTTTCGTGAAGGAATTACGTAAAACAGTATTTAGTACCTCAGCTTTTGTGGCACCCAGGTTGATGTCATATTTCTCGACTTTCGAAAGGCGTTCGACTCAGTTCCGCACTGTCTCTTGCTACAAAAAGTGCGCGCTTACGGTCTGTCCAATGACATATGCTATTGGATAGAAAGTTTTCTAACAGACAGGCAGCAGTATGTCGTCCTGAACGTGGTAACTTCAACAGAAACAAGAGTAACTTCAGGTGTGCCCCAGGGCAGCGTAATAGGTCCTCCACTTTTTACGATTTACATAAACGATCTGGTTGATGGTATTGACAGCAGCCTTAGACTGTTTGTCGATGATGCTGTAGTATATAGGAAAGTAGTATCACACGAAAGTTGTGAACAAATCAATGAGGATTTGCCGAAAATAAATGCGTGGTTACTCAGTATTAGTAAGTGTAACCTACTGCGTATAACAAGGCGAAAATCCCCATTAATGTATGAGTACAAAATAAATTATCAGTCTTTGGAAGCGGTAACATCAGCCAAGTATCTGGGTGTGACTATTCAAAATGATCTCAAATGGAATGATCAGATTACGCAAGTAACCCGTAAGGCGAACTTTAGATTACAGCTTATTGGTAGAATCCTGAAGCGATGCAGTCCTTCAACAAAGGAAATAGCGTACAATACGTTAATTCGTCCAGTCTTAGAGTATTGTTCGTCTTTATGGGACCCTTACCAGTTGGGTCTGATTCAAGAGATTGAGAAGGTCCAAAGAAGAGCGGCAAGATTCATGACTGGTACATTTAGCCATCGCGAGAGCGTTACAAATCTCATAGAAAGTTTGAAGTGGGACACACTTGCAGATAGACGACGCGCTAAACGGAAGGGGCTGCTCACTAAATTCCGAAATCCAATCTTCACCGAGGATGTAGAGCATATATTATTACCACCAACTTTCAAATCGCGTAATGATCATCATTCAAAGATAAGGGAATTAAGAGCTCGTACTGAGGCGTTGAGACAGTCGTTTTCCCTCGCGCGAGGGGGGGGGGGGGGGAAATATGACTTTGACGCGAATTGTGCCCTCTGCCACACACCGCTTGGTGGCAAGTGGTGTATATATGTAGATGTTGACATGTAGATGTAGATGTCGATGTAACTTCGTACACGTACACACACTGATCCAGCGACGCCACCTAGCGGAGAAGCTTCAAAGGCGGTGCATGTGTTCATGTTAATAACTGCAATACTTACAGTTGCGATAGCGATAATAAGACATGTAAATTTGTTTTGGCGTGGGTGTATTTAACTGGCACGCCGCGCAAAACTAGAGGTGATGAAACTTGTCACGCGACGTAGTCACGCGTACTTGCGCGCAGTTTTCACCATTTATGTCCAGGAACTGGCGTGTAGCCGCACGCTAGGGCCGGCATATGAATGGTGAAAACATGTATCTTTACTTTTCTCCACCTGAGGCGCACGATTCCGATCGCGTTCATGCACGCGCCTCTGCAAGCTGGAACTACACAAAATATTTGATCAGGTGAACACCCGCAACTGACGAACGTGTTTATAGAACATAAATCCGCTTCAGCTGGCAGTAATTGTCTTAACTTATTCCACTACCAGTTTCGAAACTTAAAGCTTCATCTTCAGGTGGCTCCAAATAATTATGGGAACATAAATATGTGGTGGTCGGGCCGGTCAGTTTTGGGAATCACTCCCATGTCAAACAAAGGCATGGGACATAGGACCAGCGACGACAATGCCCACCTGGGCAACTTGAAACGGAAATCAGGTAGTGCTGTCCAGGTAGGCACTCTGGTCTCTGGTCCTCCACTCCCATACCTTTGTTTGACGTGGGTGTTATCTCAATGACTGACTGGCCGGACCGCCACATATTTATGTACCCATAATTATTTTGAGGCACCTGAAGATGAATCTTTAAGCTTCGAAACCTGTCGTGGAATAAATTAAGAAAATTACTGGCAAATGAAGCCCATTTTTGTTCCATAAATGTGAAACCGTGCAATTGCGGGTCCTCTGCTCTTTCACCTAGTTAGGGAGGCACTGGACTACGAACTGCACATCAGAGGTTTGGTGCAGCTGTGCTAGTGGACTGCAGCATCAAGAGCAGCACTGCTATAAACTGTCTGTTTCTCATATGTGTTTTTAATGACAATCACATGCCACACGACTTGACTTTACTTTTCCATAGTACACTTTAGCTATTCTCCTAAACGTAAATTTTTGCTAGAGAGTCACTGCAAAAAGTAACATGTATAATGATCTGTTATGGATCACCAAACAGTTACATCACAGTCGCAAAGTCACAGTTTCGTAATATACAAACTGAACACGAATGGCATCGGCAAACTTTCGTAGGCTGTTCAGGCATATTGGCTTCATATTTTTGTAAAAGGAATCACCTCCGGTGGCTCGTTATAGAACAATTGCATTTCGTTCTATCCCTTACCCCTATTTATCTTTTCATATGTATTGCCCTGAAAATTTCTGCATAACGTCTATAAACGACGACGGTATGTGCTGCATGTCTTGTTTGGAAACAAACTTGTTCCATTCACTCACGGTATTCGCTGTCAACAACAGTAACGCCCACTTTATTCTTCACTCTAAAGCTTTCATTCTATACACCTCGGTTATATCTCATTTTGCTTGTTTTCCCGGTAATGTTAATTATACGTTAATAGTGATACACAGTAGTATGGATGCGTTTCCTGATGGGAAATTGGCCACTAGACACGTCGAGAATGGGTTCACTGGACGCAGTGGTAGACCAGCACAACGAAACTGTGCTCTGCTATTGCCGCAACTAAATTATACTACTTTTGTTTTTTGTTTCACGCTGTGCGTTTTGGAGATCGCATATTACAGGTTACTTTACAGTTGAGATATTATTTTCACAGAAACAAAGGTAACAAATCTAATAAGTCGTAAATACATTATTACTCTGCAACGATCCACATGAAGCCATGGGTCCCCTTACACTTAAATACTCTGAAAATATCCCTGAACAGCGTCCTAAATTTTGTTGGCGGAGTTCTGGTTCACCTTGTAGATTTAAGGTCCGAAGTAAATTTCAGTAACAGACACTCTTTCTTAGCTGTGTTTTAGCAATTCCCAAGCTCCTAAAGGACAATATTAGTAGAGCGGAAAGACAACAGATCTTTGCTGAACGATAAGGATTTCAAAATGCCACACATTATCAAGAGAAAGTCCGTGCATTGTTGGAGGAAAATGCATACCGACTTTTGGAGCACACTCAGTAGTGAAGAAGCCAGGGTTTTCTGCCGTTGTTGCACGAAAATCTCGACCACTGGCTCCGAGGCTGCAACGTTTGCAGCCTTCCTCAAATACACAAAGAAGGCGAACTACTGAGACCTGCTGATAGCGCTAGTGACTCTCCAACATACAGACTGGCTCAGAATTTAACAGAATTAATGGCACCTGTTGTTGGCAGCTGTGAATACCACATTATGAACTCCTGGATGTTTTCCGACATCACCAAACGAACAAAAGTAAGCGCAGTTTTAAGGGGTATCTCTAATTACTGAAGTACCTGTTAATGATAAATGGAGACTAGACTTCAAATTACTGCGACAGCACTTAATTTTTGTATAATGGAAAATATTATGAAATGACCGACGGTATGGTCATGTGTCCCCATATCACGTGGTGGATCTTCTCTCCACGTGCAGTTAAAGACTACGACTTAAATACCGCTCCCCTTCGCCCGTCCTGTTACTGGCAATATACAGATGATAACTTTTTCTCTGACCTCATGGCAAAGAATCATTGCAGAAATTCATTGATCACATGAACAGTATACAGCACAACATAAGGCATGCTGCAAAAATGTAGAAGAAAGGAAAGCTACCCACCTTTAGACGTTCTACTTGAGCGTAGTGAGAATCTTATCATAAAAATTGAGGACCGTGAAGTAGACGAAGTGAAGGAATTCTGCTAAGTTGGAAGCAAAATAAAGCATGGCAAGAAGGAAAGGTGTTTATACACTGATAAGCCAAAGCATTATGGCGATTGCCCACCGCGAAGTTGGATGCCACCTGATGGCGTTGTGGACACATGAGGCGCTACGTAAAGTATGTAAGCGCAGCAGAGACGGATGGGGATCACTCTAGCGAAGATATGGGCTGCAAATAGGATACTCCATTGAGATAAGAGACTTTGTCAAAGGGAAGATTATTATTAGGCAAATCCTGTGGAGGAGTATCTCGAAAACGGCGAAGCTTGTCGAATGTTCATGTGCTACTGTCGTGAGCATCTACAGAAAGAGGTAGAAGGACAGTGAAGCTACCACTAGGTAGGCTAAATGGTTGGACGTCCACTACTATTCACAGAACGTGGGATTTGGATGCTTGTCCGTAGTGTACGAGGTGCATTCAAGTTCTAAGGCCTCCGATTTTTTTCTCCGGACTGGAAAGAGATAGAAACATGCGCATTGTTTTAAAATGAGGCCGCGTTCATTGTCAATACGTCCCAGAGATGGCAGCACCGTACGGCAGATGGAATATTACCGCCAGCGGCGAGAATGAGAACTGTTTTAAATACTTAAAATGGCGACGTTTTCCTTACTTGAACAGCGTGCAATCATTCGTTTTCTGAATTTGAGTGGTGTGAAACCAATTGAAATTCATCGACAGTTGAAGGAGACATGTGGTGATGGAGTTATGGATGTGTCGAAAGTGCGTTCGTGGGTGCAACAGTTTAATGAAGGCAGAACATCGTGTGACAACAAACCGAAACAACCTCGGGCTCACACAAGCCATTCTGACGACATGATCGAGAAAGTGGAGAGAATTGTTTTGGGGGATCGCCGAATGACAGTTGAACAAATCGCCTCCAGAGTTGGCATTTCTGTGGGTTCTGTGCACACAATCCTGCATGACGACCTGAAAATGCGAAAAGTGTCATCCAGGTGGGTGCCACGAATGCTGACGGACGACCACATGGCTGCCCGTGTGGCATGTTGCCAAGCAATGTTGACGCGCAACGACAGCATGAATGGGACTTTCTTTTCGTCGGTTGTGACAATGGATGAGACGTGGATGCCATTTTTCAATCCAGAAACAAAGCGCCAGTCAGCTCAATGGAAGCACACAGATTCACCGCCACCAAAAAAATTTCGGGTAACCGCTAGTGCTGAAAAAATGATGGTGTCCATGTTGTGGGACAG
This sequence comes from Schistocerca cancellata, assembly GCF_023864275.1. Lineage (NCBI taxonomy): Eukaryota > Metazoa > Arthropoda > Insecta > Orthoptera > Acrididae > Schistocerca > Schistocerca cancellata. The sequence goes on along the minus strand of NC_064630.1, from coordinate 95,269,710 downwards.
CGAGGGCGTAATCCTTACCCATTGCGTTCCAAAGGGCACTACGGTAACAGGTGCATCCTACGAAAATGTTTTGAAGTACAAATTCCTTCCTGCACTGCAACAAAAACGTCCGGGAAGCGCTGCGCGTGTGCTGTTACACCAAGACAACGCACCCGCACATCGAGCTAACGTTACGCAACAGTTTCTTCGTGATAACAACTTTGAAGTGATTCCTCATGCTCCCTTCTCACCTGACCTGGCTCCTAGTGACTTTTGGCTTTTTCCAACAATGAAAGACACTCTCCGTGGCCGTACATTCACCAGCCGTGCTGCTATTGCCTCAGCGATTTTCCAGTGAAAACAGACTCCTAAAGAAGCCTTCGCCGCTGCCATGGAATCATGGCGTCAGCGTTGTGAAAAATGTGTACGTCCGCTGGGCGATTACGTCGAGAAGCAACGCCAGTTTCATCGATTTCGGGTGAGTAGTTAATCAGAAAAAAAATCGGAGGCCTTAGAACTTGAATGCACATCGTAAAGCAGGATAGCTGGCGATCGGAGGCATCTCTGCCGAAAGAGAACAATGCTCGTGCACCGGTTTTGGGGCACACCATTCAGCGCACATTGTTCAACATGGGGCTCCGCAGCAGACCACCCCATACATGTTCATCATTGTCAGTTACGATTGCAGTGGGCACGGAACCATCGGGAATCGACCGTCGATCAGTGGAAACGTGTCGGCTTTTCGGGTGAATCACATTTTTGCTACACTAGGTCGATGGTCGCCTCCGCAAACGCCGTCATCGAGGTGTATGGAGGCTCGAAGCGTGCAGCACGCCAAGGACATAGGCTTATGGGAGCAGTGTTACTCTGTGGAAAGCATTCTCCTGCGCTTGCATGGGACCTGCAGTAATAATCGAAGACACGCCGACAGCTACATGTAATCTGCTTTCCCTCATGCTTGATGTCTTCCCCGACGGCGATGTCATCTTTCAGCGGTATAACTGCCCTGCCAAGATTTTTGAAAGAATTTTACTAAATCGAATAAGTGAAAAGATAGAAAAGGAGCTGAGTGAAGAACAGCATGGGTTTAGGAAAGGAAGGAGCACAATCGACCTGATATTTTCTATCCGTCAACTGATGGAAAAAAGTTGGGAGTATAACAAAAGGGTGATAATGGTTTTTATTGACATAGAAAAGGCATATGACTCAGTTGACAGGGAAAGACTCTGGAAAGAACTGAAGAAGATAGATATAGAAGATGGATACATTAATGTTATAAAGACAATGTACATAGGCCACAATTGTAGAACTAGAACACCATTGGGGAACTCTGAATACTTCGAAATAAGACAAGGACTTAAGCAAGGAAGTATTCTATCTCCTGCGCTTTTCAATGTTGTGATGGAGGGAATGAATAGGGCAGTTAAAGATATAGTAAAAGAAAAAGACAAAAAGATGATTTTTGCAGATGATATGGTAATATGGGGTGATAAAGAGGTAGATGTACAGTTACAGCTTGATGCGTGGAAGGAAATAATGAAAAGGTATGGATTAAGAATAAATAAAGATAAGAGTGAAGTAATGGTATTTGGAAGAGAGAAAGGAATCAATGGAAATATTACCTTGAATGGAGAACCCCTCAAAGTGGTAGAAAGTTTCACTTATTTAGGGAGTGAAATATCTAGGGATGGAAGAATAACTAACGAAATTAATAGGAGGTTACAGAAGGGAGGCAATTTCTACCAAACGATAAAACATCTGATTTGGAATAATGAAGTTCCAGAAAGAGCAAAACTCCTGATGTATAAGAATTATTACTTCCCTATTGTCACCTATGGTGGAGAAACATGGACAATGAAAGAAAGGGACTGGAGCAGACTGCAAGCAGGGGAAATGAAATTTCTCCGAGCAGTAAAGGGAAAAACAAGAATGGACAGAGTAAGGAATGTAGAGATTAGAAAGGACCTCAAACAAGAAAGTATGAGAGAAGAAATTGAAAGAAAGAGATTAAGATGGTATGGGCATGTTAAGAGGATGCATGGGCAGAGACTCCCCAAAATTATGGAAGAACTAAAGATGGATGGGAAACGACCTAGAGGGCGCCCAAGAACACGGTGGAAAATGGGAGTGAGAATATCTGTTGAAAGGAGAGGTGTGACCTGGCAGCAAGTGGAGGAAGAAAAGTGGTGGGAGGACCGAGCCAAATGGAGAGGACTCGTCAGCACCCAGACCCGGCAGAAGCTGGAGCGGGATTCGGATATAGATAGATAGATAGAACTGCCCGTTTCTTGGAGCCAGAACCGTGCTACAGTGGTTTGGTGAGCGTTATAGTGAACTTACTTTGATGTCTCGGCGTCCCCAAATCCGCCTGATGTAAATCCTATGAAACCCGGGTGGGTCGCAATCGAGCGCTATCACCGCGTACGTAAATCAGCGGCGAATTACATGAGCGGTGGATAGACGTCAAACGCCACATACCTCCACAAACCTACCAACAAACTGTCGGGTCCGTGATACGCAGAATCAAAGAATTACTTCGTTCCAAATACGGATAAACAAGCTATTAAACAGGTGGTTCATAATATTGTGGCTGATCGGTGTAGAAAGCAGACTAGCACAGGAAAAGAAGGAGACTGATAGAATCAAACATCGGCTTTAATTTAAGGAAGAAATTTCTGAAGATGAAAATCAAGAGCACAACATTGAGTGGAAGAAAATCATGGACAGTAGGAAAATCGTAAAAGTAGAGAATCGGTGTGGGATGTGGTGCTATTGTAGAATATAGAAAATTAACTGGTCTGATAAGTTAAGGAATGAGGAGGCTCTCCGCACAATTGGCAAGGAGAGAAATTGTGGAAAACACTGACAAGAAGAAGGGACAGGATGGTAGGATTTGTTGTAGGACGTTACTGGATAACTTCCATGGTACTAGTAAATGAGGACGTGAGATGGAGAGTATGGTAGAAGAGCGGAATTCTTGGCAGGACACATCAAGCAGGTAAGGAAAAAAAAGGGGCTAGACTGTCGGCTTAGCCATTAGGTGTATCGTAAATCGATCCACACAGGCCACGATCTCAACGGCACAGCGTCACTTTCCGTTCTGAAAGAAATTGGGCTGAACACTCTGATATATGGAATTAAAAGCACATCGCACGAGAACAATTACGGAGACGCCATAAGCCATCTAATCTCTGTATTTAGACAACAGGGCCTTAGAGCATATGAAATCGAGTCAACTTTCTCCGGAAACCGCATATCCAAGTTTAGTTAAACAATACAGCAGGATCGGCACACGAAGTTTCTTCCTTTCCATAGAAGATGGAGTATAGATGGATGTATCTTAAACAAATGTGACACTTAAATGGTCTTTCAGCCTCTCAAGAAAGTAAAAGAGCTGTCACGCCCTGTCAGGGATGGTCATGGTCTCGGAGTCTAAGGTGTTTATGATACTCCATGTGAGAGTGATAGTATGTACGTGGATCAGTCTATTCGAACAGTTTCCCAGCACTATAACGAAAATTAGAAGCAAATGAGTACAGGAACATAGAAAAATGTGCTGTTGCCTGTCACAACCTTACATTGAAGCACAAGATCTGTTTCGCGCAGACACGGATTCTAACCTAGGATTCATCAAACAGATTGAGGAAATTGGAATGTATGCCAGCAATCTTAATAGAGGTTCAGACACAGCAACTTATGGGGAGGGCGATCTGTACCGAGAGACTGCACAGAAATACTCCTGATACTGTGTATAGTGAAGGAAATGAGAACGATGCGGACGACGCGCCATAGTTGGTTCCAACGTAATCCCTCGTCTTACTGGGCACTGCAACATCACCTTTGCGATTTTGTTACTTTTCGACAGTCAGCTAATTTCTTTTAGTTTTCCTTTCCGCTTCGAAACTGGACATATTTGTCAGTAACAAGTGGTCCGTAACCCTTATTTATAGAAAAGGGAGGAAAACACTATTTAAATCTGTCGTTCGCGGTTTGTTATTTTAAGAATACTGATTTCAGACACTGTCACCCATATTCTCACGGATGGCCTCCGGCACTCGGGGAGGCGCACCGGCGTCGCATCTTATTCCCTCGGCGTATTAACGACGAAGGCCGGTGTACCGCCAGTCTAAATATGGTTTTTAGGTGGTTTCCCACATGAGACTAGATGAATACCGCGCTGGTACCCACGTCCTGGACCCACGTCCCACCTCAGTTACACGATTCGGAAACTTTACGAAAAACGTCCGCACACTTTCACGTGATAACACTACTCGCAAAGAGATTAGGTGCACAGTTTCCGTCAAGAGGGGTAAGGGGTGGCGACAGAACGGAAATCAACCGTACTCGATCATTAACATTGTCAAATCAAGGAGTTAACCCTCCAACGCTGTGAAGATACGGGATAAAGGCAAGGAACAAGAAAAAAGAAGGAGACAGTGTTACCTACCTTCACATGTGTTAAAATCTATAAAAACAAACGACAGTTTAGGACCTAATCATGAATTTTAATTATTATAAATCTAAAATATCTCTCATCACTTTACAACAACAAAATTTATATGACGTACCATATCCGTAGTTACACAGCGACCTGTCTCACAGAGACACTGTCAGTTTCACTGTCATATATAGTAAAGAAAAAAGAAGGGCTGGATGCTCTCTATCTCTTTAAATTACACTTCATAAAACGAAGAAAACGTATTTTCCTATAACTACAGTATCAACGAGTCGCAACTGAAATCGATGAACTCATAGAAATACCTGGCTGTAACCGTTTGTAGACATGACGATCACATAGGCTCGGCCTCAGGTAAGGCAGGGTGCAGCCTTCGGTTCAGTCGCAGACCACTAGGGAAATGCAGTCTGTCTACAAAAGCGAGTGCTTACATGTGCTTACCACTCGTGCGATTCGTCCCGGAATATTGCTCATGTGTATAGGACCCACACCAAATAGGACTAACAGAGCATACTGAACGTATAGGGAGAAGGGCGGCAATAATGGTCACAGGTGTGTTTGACCCACGGCAGACTACAATGGAGATGCTCGCCCGGTTAGCCGAGCGGTCTAACGCACGGCTTTCTGGATTGGGAAGGAGCTCCTGGTCCCTGGCACGAATCCGCCCGGCGGACATGTGTTGAGATCCGATGAGCCGGCCACTCTGTGGATGGTTTTTAGGCGGTTTTCCATATGCCTCGGCGAATGCGGGCTGGTTCCCCATATTCCGCCTCAGCTACAGGATGTCGGCGATTGCTGCGCAAACAAGTTCTCCACGTACGCGTACACCACGATTACTCTACCACGCCAACATAGGGGTTACACTCGTCTGGTATGAGACGTTCCCTGGGGGGTCCACCGGGGGCCAAACCGCACAATAACCCTGAAAGAGTGGTTCGGTGTGGGGCGGCGGAGGGGTGAAGTGGACTGCGGTAGTCGTCATGGTGTTGTGGACCATTGCGGCTGCTGCGGGGACAGAGCCTCTCCGTCGTTTCTAGGCCCCCGGTTAACATACAATACAATACAGTGGAGACACTGAAGAAAGTAAACCATCAGACATCTGAACATACAAGGGCAGATCAAAAAGTTCCCGTTTGGGATGGTTGCTGCAGCGTATGTACAACGTAGAGCGACTCCGTTGTGGCTGTATAAGCACCGACGTGCCGGCAAGAGATTAATCTTTCCGACGTGCCTGCGGCAAATACAGAAACGTGAACTATGACGGCATCGTTACCAAATTCATCCAAACAAGACTAACGTGCTGTTATTCTTTTCTTGGCTGCTGAAGGACAAACACCTGTAGACATCCAGTGGAGAATGCAGAATGTATACGGGGCAGCATATCTGTCGAAAACCAACTTCGGCAAGAGGTGCCGCCGCTCCATGACAACACACGTTATTGTGAAACACAACTAGCTCTTTATACTCATGAAGTAATAAGTGCTATCGACAGGGGGTGTCAAATTGATTCCATATTTTTAGATTTCCAGAAGGCTTTCGAAACCGTTCCTCACAAGCGTCTTATAACCAAACTGCGTGCCTACGGAGCATCGCCTCAGTTGTGCGACTGGATTCGTGATTTCCTGTCAGAAAGGTTACAGTTTGTAGTAATGGACGGAAAGTCATCGAGTAAAATAGAAGTAATATCCGGCCTTCCCCAAGGAAGTGTTATAAGCCCTCTACTGTTCCTGATCTATATTAACGACATAGTAGACAATCTGAGTAGCCGTCTTAGATTGTTTGCAGATGATGCTGTCATTTACCGTCTTGTCAGGTCATCAGATGATCAAAACGACTTGCAAAATGATTTAGATAAGATATCTGTATGGTGCGAAAAGTGGCAATCGACCCTGAATAAGGAAAAGTGTGAAGTTATTCACATGAGTACTAAAAGAAACCAGCTAAATTTCGATTACGCGGTAAGTCACACAAATCTGAAAGTTGTAAACTCAAATACTTAGGGATTACAGTTACAAATAATCTAAATTGGAACGATCACATGGATAATATTGTGGGTAGAGCAAACCAAAGACTGCGATTCATTGACGGAACACTTAGAAGGTGCAACAGGTCTACCAAAGGGACTGCTTACACCATGCTTGTCCGCCCTATTCTGGAGTATTGCTGTGAGGTGTGGGATCCGCATCACGTGGGACTGACGGATGACATCGAAAAAGTGCAGAGAAGGACAGCTCGTTTTGTATTATCGCGAAATAGGGGAGATAGTGTCACAGACATAAGTGAATTGGAGTGGCAATCATTAAAACAAAGGCGTTTTTCGTTGCGACGGGATCTTCTCATGAAATTTCAATCACCAGTTTTCCCCTCCGATTGCGAAAACATTCTGTTGTCTCCCACCTACATAGGGAGAAATGATCATCACAATAAAGTAAGAGAAATCAGGGCTCGCACAGTAAAATTTAAGTGCTCGTTTTTCCAGCGCGCCGTTCGAGAGTGGAACGGTAGAGAGACAGCATGAAGGTGGTTCATTGAACCCTCTGCCAGGCACTTTATTATGAATAGCAGAGTAATCAAGTAGATGCAGATGTAGATGTAGAATATCGTAAATACTGTAACGCATAATTTAGGTCAAGTGGGAGACACTCGAACACCCGCCCTGTAGTCCTGATCTCTCTCTCTCCCCATGCGATTATTACGCTTTCAGCCCCTTAAAAAGGACCTTTCGGAAGAGGATGTACAGCAGGCAGTTCCGGACTTCTTCACGCAGCAGGACACCGTGTTTTACCAAACGGGTATGTTCAGTCTGGTGCGTTGGTGGGGGCATGATACCCTCAGTGCTCACGCTCACGGTAATTTTGCCTGAATGGCATGCCGTTTCTGGACTGTGCGGCCTTCGAACGAACACCTTAGACAAGCGAACTATCCGGAGTAAATCTATTCACAAAGTTGCAAGACCCAGGTTTAAAGTTGAATCTAGGAATACACAATGACCCCCAATATATACCTCCCATAGGGATCGCAAGCACAAGAATAGGCTAATTACAGTGCACAAAGAGGCATTTAAAGCCATTCATCGCACGCTTCAAAGGTGAATGGTACGTGAAGATTAAGGCTTTGGTCCTAATGTTTTACAAACACTTAATATGTATATTTTAAAAATGTATTTTTCGTCAGCCAAACTGCTTCTGAACATTACTTAAACAGGTAGCACACAAGTGTGTTTTTAGAATACCGTATATCACAATGAAACTGATAGTGTTCCAGTAAGATGAGTTTCTGCGTGATTACGATTATGCTGTGTCGTTCAGGTTTGTGAATCACCCGATTTGCGGTTCTGTCAAAAAGGAAGCAATGAGGGAATTCGTTATCGCGCACAACGAGACACTGGAATGCGTCGATCTGTTACTAGACTATGCAGTAGAAAATTCCTTGGAATATACCGATGTTCTGTATACCCGCAAAATGAGAACAATCGCCAATTAGAAAAAAAAGAAAAAGAAAAAAAAATGAATGGCAAAGAGAAACAGAAAAAGTCTAACATTATTTCCTGAAAGTGAACCCAAGGCGAGTTGTACGAAATTGTGTGTGTTTCCAGTATACTTATGTAAACACGTTATAGTTCTCCGACGAGAAATAAGTTATCATTCTCCGGCGAGTAAATACAGTAAATAACAGTTCCCGATAAAAATACGTATATTTTATACTTTCTGGTAGAAAGGTCGTCGCGTGCAGTGTGATATCTGGCTGTACCCGAAAGACATATTGAGGGTCCTTGCTGATGACGATAACTGGTCCAGTAAGGTCAGCAACGAACGAAACGAATTACAAGATGATTTAGACAAGATATCTGTATGGTTGTATAAACAATAAAAAGTGTGAGGCCCTCCATATGAGTACTAAAAAATCCGTTAAATTTAAGTTACATTAAAAAATACACAAATTCAGAGGTTGTTGAGTCAACTAAATACCTAGGGACTACAACTACGGGCAACTTAAATTGGAACGATCACTTTGAGGGGAAAGCGAACCAAAAAGTGCGTTTTATTGTCATAGTACTTAAAAGATGCAGCAGGTGGGACTGTGTACCCTACAATTGTCTTGCCTCCTTTGGAATTTTACTGCGCGGAGTGGGATCCTTATCAGATAGGATTGAGGGAGGACGTCGAAAAAGTTCAAAGAAGGACAGCTCGCTTTGTGTCATCGAGAAATAGGGGAGAGAGGTTCACAAATATGACACGCGAGTTTGGTTGTCAACCAATAAAAAGACATTTTTTCGTTGCAGGGAGGTTGTTTTTCGAAATTTCAATCGTCAACTCTTTCCTCCGTGAATGGTGGGTTCAAATGGCTCTGAGCACTATGGGACTTCTGAGGTCATCAGTCCCCTAGAACTTAGAACGACTTAAACCTAACTAACATCAGACACATACATGCCCGAGGCAGGATTCGAACCTGCGACCGTAGCGGTCGCGCGGCTCCAGACTGTAGCGCCTAGAACCGCTCGGCCACTCCGGCCGGCGTGAATGGTGGGCTGCATGTCGTTCCGAAGTTGTGCAGCAACCGTAAACCATAAAATTACCAAATAAGCAGAAACCAGTCGCAAAATCATGATTTCTTTATTTACTTTTGCAAATCGATTTCAACTGATTAATAGCCATCATCGGTGCTTTCAACGAATATGTGCCCCGAGTAGTAACACTGTCTTAAGCAGGTTTGACCTCTGCTTAAGACATTATTACTGCTCAGGGCACATATTCGTTGAAAGCACCGATGATGGCTGTTAATCAGTTGAAATCGATTTGCAAAAGTAAATAAAGAAATCACGATTTTGCGACTGGTTTCTGCTTATTTGGTAATCTTTCCTCCGTGTTGGAAAACATTGTCTTGGCTTGCACCTATGTAGGGAGAAATGATCATCATAATAGAATAAGAGAAGTAAGAACTCGAACGGAAAGACAGAGATGCTCGTTTTGCTCACACACTATTCAAGAGCGGAACTGTCAAGAAACAGTCTACAACCAGTTCTCTAAACCGAGCGAGGTGGCGCAGTGGTTAGACACTGGACTCGCATTCGGAAGGACGACGGTTCAATCCCGCGTTCGGTTCTGGCGCTGCAGTCCGGAACCGCGGGTCTGCTACGGTCGCAGGTTCGAATCCTGCCTCGGGCATGGGTGTGTGTGATGTCCTTAGGTTAGTTAGGTTTAAGTAGTTCTAAGTTCTAGGGGACTTATGACCTAAGATGTTGAGTCCCATAGTGTTCAGAGCCATTTTTTTTAATCCCGCGTCCGGCCATCCCACTTTAGGTTTTCCGTGATTTCCCTAAATCACTCCAGGCAAATGCCGGGATGGTTCCTCTGAAAGGGCACGGCCGACTTCCTTCCCCATCCTTCCCTAATCCGATGAGACCGATGACCACGCTGTCTGGTCTCCTTCCCCAAACCAACCAACCAACCAGTTCTCTAAACACTGTCAAACACTTTAGTGCAAACTGCAGAGTAGTCATGCAGATGTAGATGCAGAAGTCGGACCTACAAATCCGATACCGTGAACTCAGAATTGTTAAGGAGCAATCGAAAAACCACCGTACCCTTCCTGCCCTTTCGGTGGGAAAGAAACAGACGCGTAATTTTGTGAGGGAGATGAATGCAGCGGCTGTCCTACCTGCCGTGTTGGCTTCATGTCCTCGGCGGTGTAGTGCGGAAGGCGACGGGAGCAGGGCGCCGCACTGCCTGTGTGTGTGGGCGACGTGTGGTCGTGGTCGTGGGCGAGGCGACGCCGGCGCAGCGTGTGGTCGTGAGCGGAGCGACGCACCTTGTGAGTGCGGCCGGCGCGACGTCCGCCCCCCCTTATAGCGGCGCGGCGCCCTGGAGCACAGCGCCCTGCGTGCTTTCTCTCGCCGCTCGGGGTCGTAGTCGCGGACGGCGCCGAACAGCTTCGGTGTTGGCTAACTAGCTAGCAGCTGCCTACCTACAGGGTGTGTCAAAAATGACCGGTATATTTGAAACGGCAATAAAAACTAAACGAGCAGCGATAGAAATACACCGTTTGTTGCAATATGCTTGGGACAACAGTACATTTTCAGGCAGACAAACTTTCGAAATTACAGTAGTTACAATTTTCGACAACAGATGGCGCTGCGGTCTGGGAAACTCTATAGTACGATATTTTCCACATATCCACCATGCGTAGCAATAATATGGCGTAGTCTCTGAATGAAATTACCCGAAACCTTTGACAACGTGTCTGGCGGAATGGCTTCACATGCAGATGAGATGTACTGCTTCAGCTGTTCAGTTGTTTCTGGATTCTGGCGGTACACCTGGTCTTTCAAGTGTCCCCACAGAAAGAAGTCACAGGGGTTCATGTCTGGCGAATAGGGAGGCCAATCCACGCCACCTCCTGTATGTTTCGGATAGCCCAAAGCAATCACACGATCATCGAAATATTCATTCAGGAAATTAAAGACGTCGGCCGTGCGATGTGGCCTGGCACCATCTTGCATAAACCACGAGGTGTTCGCAGTGTCGTCTAAGGCAGTTTGTACCACCACAAATTCGCGAAGAATGTCCAGATAGCGTGATGCAGTAATCGTTTCGGATCTGAAAAATGGGCCAATGATTCCTTTGGAAGAAATGGCGGCCCAGACCAGTACTTTTTGAGGATGCAGGGACGATGGGACTGCAACATGGGGCTTTTCGGTTCCCCATTTGCGCCAGTTCTGTTTATTGACGAAGCCGTCCAGGTAAAAATAAGCTTCGTCAGTAAACCAAATGCTGCCCACATGCATATCGCCGTCATCAATCCTGTGCACTATATCGTTAGCGAATGTCTCTCGTGCAACAATGGTAGCGGCGCTGAGGGGTTGCCGCGTTTGAATTTTGTACGGATAGAGGTGTAAACTCTGGCACATGAGACGATACATGGACGTTGGCGTCATTTGGACCGCAGCTGCAACACGGCGAACGGAAACCCGAGGCCGCTGTTGGATCACCTGCTGCACTAGCTGCGCGTTGCCCTCTGTGGTTGCCGTACGCGGTCGCCCTACCTTTCCAGCACGTTCATCCGTCACGTTCCCAGTCCGTTGAAATTTTTCAAACAGATCCTTTATTGTATCGCTTTTCGGTCCTTTGGTTACATTAAACCTCCGTTGAAAACTTCGTCTTGTTGCAACAACACTGTGTTCTAGGCGGTGGAATTCCAACACCAGAAAAATCCTCTGTTCTAAGGAATAAACCATGTTGTCTACAGCACACTTGCACGTTGTGAACAGCACACGCTTACAGCAGAAAGACGACGTACAGAATGGCGCACCCACAGACTGCGTTGTCTTCTATATCTTTCACATCACTTGCAGCGCCATCTGTTGTTGAAAATTGTAACTACTGTAATTTCGAAAGTTTGTCCGCCTGAAAATGTACTGTTGTCCCATGCATATTGCAACAAACGGTGTATTTCTATCGCTGCTCGTTTAGTTTTTATTGCCGTTTCAAATATACCGGTCATTTTTGAAACACCCTGTAGCTGCGCCTGCTCTTCGGCGGCGTCCACACCGAGTGTCCTCACGTCCTACCCTGGAATACGGCTGACCGACATACCTTATCTCAGTCAGACCCAAAGTGGTCTGGCATCAGAAGTACGGTCTACCTAGACTGAACTATAGTTGCCCGCACCACAAAGGAACCCGCACCACAAAATTTTAAAATAAAAGAAGTGTTTCTTGTAATACTATGGTGCGCGGCCCTGGTAAAAGAAGTTGACCTAATTTTTTGTATCGGCTTATTCGGCTTGATTTTTCAGTGGACACCCGAAACGGAATAAATCAGTTTGCACTTCTCAAACGAAATGGTTCAAATGGCTCTAAGCACTACGGATCTTAACATCTGAGTCATCAGTCCCCTAGAACTACTTAAACCTAACCAACCTAAGGACATCCCACACATCCATGAACCGAGTCAGGATTCGAACCTGCGACCGCAGCAGCCGCGTCGTTCCGGACTGAAGCTCCTAGAACAGCGGCCGGCACGTATCAAATCTAAATCTACACTACGAGGGCGTACGGAAAGGTAACGCCTACCGGTTTTGTATGTGGAAACAGTTAAAGATTTTAAAATAAAACAGACGTTATTTTCTACGTCTTCATTCTTCCTTTCTACATATTTGCAGTCCTCTGCCGGTGGAGGGTTCCGAATTGTAGCGTGTAACATGATGGTGAGTAACGTAACTATTCCGGTGCGTGAGAAATGGAGTGTTCTAATCTAGTTCCGAATTCGAAGAGTTCGTCCTCACATGGAATAACCTTTCCTTCAGCATGAGAATACCAGATCACAAAGGGCGCTGCGATAACTGCAACAATCCGTCGACTTGATTTCACTGTCATCGATCATCACCTATGCAGTCCCGACGTAGCTGCATCCGAAACTTAAAGTACAGCTACGAGGCCTTCACTTTCATAGTGATGAAGCGTTACAAGAGGAGATAACGTTGTGGCTCTGTCAACAAGGTCAAAGAATCTGTAATGATGGTATTGACAAACTGCTCTCTCCCTGGTAGAAATGTGTTCATCGGGTCGTAACACGCCTGAAATGTAACGTCCACAGTTCAAAGTGCCGTCAGTGCGAGAGAGGTAACCAATGGCACCCCATACCGTCACGTCGAGTGATACGCCAGTATGGTGATGACGAATACACTCTTCCAATGTGCGTTCACCACGATGTCGCCAAATACGGCTGGGACCATCATGATGCTGTAATCAGAACCTGGATTCATCCGAAAAAATGACGTTTTGCCATTCGTGCACCCAGGTTCGTCGTTGAGTACACCATCGCAGGCACTACTGTCTGGGATGCAGCGTCAAGGGTAATCGCAGCCGTGGTCTCCGAGCTGATAGTCTATGCTGCTGCAAACGTCGTCGAACTGTTCGTGCAGATGGTTGTCGTCTTGCAAACGTCCCAATCTGTTGACTCAGGGATCGAGAAGTGGCTGCACGATCCGTTACAGCCATGCGGATAAGATGGCTGTCATCTCGACTGCTAGTGATACGAGGCCGTTGGGATCCAGCACGGTGTTCCGTAATTCCCTCCTGAACCCACCGATCCATATACTGCTAACAGTCATTGGATCTCGACCAACGCGAGCAGCAATGTCGCGATACTATAAACCGCAATCACGATAGGCTACAATGCGACCTTTATCAAAGTTGGAAACGTGATGGTACACATTTCTCCTCCTTACACGATGCATCACAACAACGTTTCACCAGGCAACGCCGGTCAACTGCTGTTTGTGAATGAGAAATCGGTTGGAAACTTTCCTCATGTCAGCAAGTTGTAGTTGTCGCCACTTGCGCCAACCTTGTGTGAATGCTCTGAAAAGCGAATTATTTGGATATCACAGCATCTTCTTCCTATCGATTAAATTTCGCGTCTGTAGCACGTCATCTTCGTGGTGCAGCAATTTTAATGGCCAGTAATGTATATTGTGTTCTAACATTATGAATTACCTTGAAGAAAACGGTCTATTGAAGCACAGTCAATGCGGATTTAGAAAACATCGTTCTTGTGTAAGACAACTAGCTCTTTACTCACGCGATGTGTTGAGTGGTATCGAGAAATGATTTCTGATCGATTCCGTATTTCTAGATTTCGAGAAAGGTTTCCGCTCCGTACCTCACATGCGGCTTGCAGTAAATTGTATGCTTATGGAATATCGTCTCAGTTATTCGACTAGTTTCGTGATTTCCTGTCAGAGAGCTCACAGTTCATAGTGTGAAGGTACTGGTGTGTAGTATCTGTAAGTGGTTGTTCTTTGGAGGGCGACAATGCCCAGTCTCGCAGAGAGTCGCAAGCAGAGGCAGTTGTTGAGAGGCTGTGGAAGGTGTAGGCTGCGTGAGCCAAAGGCGGTTGCGTAGCAAAGGATTTATCTCTGTGTTTTATAGTAGTGGCACACAGTTTGAATAATAGTCTGTTTATGTTTGTGCAGTGTGATAAAGGAGTCCGCAGCTCGTGGTCGTGCAGTAGCGTTCTCGCTTCCCACGCCCGGGTTTTCGGGTTCGATTCCCGGCGGGGTCAGGGATTTTCTCTGCCTCGTGATGACTGGGTGTTGTGTGCTGTACTTAGGTTAGTTAGGTTTAAGTAGTTCTAAGTTCTAGGTGACTGATGACCATAGATGTTAAGTCCCATAGTGCGCAGCGCCATTTGAACCATTTATTTTTTTGTGATAAAGGAAGTAAATTAAATTTTACCAGTTTTTAATGCGTCTCCATCCGTTAGTACCACACCATTGCATTTAACAATGAACGAAGTCTCGATATACAAGGTCAACTACAACAAGAGGATTGTAACATAAATAATAATCATTAATTAACCCATATAATCTCCAAGGAGAAGGGAGCTTATATTTGGCGACGAGTGTGTCGGACGTCGATTCCTTCGCAATCTTTGGATCGTCGGAGAAGACGGCACAACAATCGGTGAGTGAAGCAGCTAATTGCGACCTTGGCGCTTCGTTTCTAATTGTTTTCCACGTTGCACAGGAGAAATTAGGAAAGGACCTCTGAACTATGTTAGAGACTGTGATATTTATAATATGATCTTTTAAATTAAGTGTTGGAACTAATTATTAATGGGCAGTGATTTTTGTGAACATTGTTGACATGGCGGACACAACGCAATGCAAAAGTGAAGTTATTAATGAGGAGGGACAAGTTAATGCTTTAGTCAATGTAGAATGCAAGTTTGGACTTGAGAATACCAAACGTAACGTAATGGAAGGTAGTGGTGTAGTTAGTTTCGATTCAACGACGCCTAGTTCAACACCAGTGAGTAGTCAACGTACGGGAACGACTGTTAGCACTAACCATTTGATAGTGCAGATGTTGAGAGAAATCAGACAGGAAAGTAGGAACGCCAATGAAGCAATAAAGAATTTATCAAATGCAATGGTTAACTTGCAAACTGAGCTCACTAATTTACTTAATCAGATCTGAGTGAGAAATTTTATCTTGGCACTGATTCAAGTGATTATGTACTTGGTGCAGAATTGTATCAGTTAGTAGAAGTTAACAGAGTCATTGAACATCGTACTGTTGACTTCGCAAGTCGTGCTCTCACTAGCTGGGAAAGAAAATATACAGTGACCAAAAAGGAAGCACTTGCAATTATATGGTGTTTTGAAAAGTTTCGCTTTTACCTGTTCGGAAGACATACTGTCGACGTTACAGATCACAAGGCTCTTTCATTTTTATTAAATTGTAAACTGATGCACAACCGACTAACTCGTTGAACATTAGCTCTTCAAGAATATAGTTTTGAAAATCAGTATGTACCTGGACAGGAGAATATTGTACCAGACACTCTGTCAAGATTGTCAGAGGGGCATGAATCTGTCAATGTTGCTCATCCGAAACAAAAGGACACTCGAATTCATTTTATGAAAGGTGTGGAAGGTGAACGTTATATCAGAAAAGTGCTGCGTAATATTAGAAGCGAACAGGATGCTGATGAGATCCTCGCAATGATTAAAGAAAAATATGACGACCCGAATGCAGAAGGAGGTGACAAGATACGGCAGTATTATTTAAAACAGGACAATGTGTTGTACAGAAGGACAAATGTGAACTCAGATAAATGGCGGTTACGCATTCCTAGACACATAGTGGATGAACGTATTAAGTATATACACGTTAGTTATGCTCATTCTGGACCTCGAAAGTGTATGTTGAAGTTGCAAGAAAGTGTAATTTTTGATAACATGGCTCGCAAAGTTCGATCAATTTTGCAATCCTGCGATCTTTGCCAGAAGACGAAAGCGTCTACTGTTCAACATAAAGTATTTATGCACAGCATAATACCCAAGAAACCCAGAGAAATATCAGCTCTTGACTTATACGGATCTCTGCCTCGCTCGAAAGGAAATTTTTAGCAAATTCTGGTTGTAATGGATGTCTTTTCAAAATTCGTGCGGTTCTTTCCACTTCGAAAAGCGAACAGCAAAATTATAATAAATAAACTGAAAGAAGATTACTTTGTCAACATAGTCAACCCAGAATGTATTTTGTCAAACATTGGCCCACAATTTCGTGCAAACCTTTGGAAAGATTTTCAACAGAAAGAAGGAATATGTCATATAGCAATATCATCATACAGACCCGCATCAAACCCTTCTGAACGCATCATGCGTGAATTATGACGATTATTCCGTGCACATTGTGGGAAAGCGCATAAGAAATGAGTCGAACGGTTAGCAGACTTTGAAACAGTCATTAATAGTTTGATTCATGATTCGACACGATTACCACCATCCAATGTTCTGTTGGATAAAAAACCTAACAGCATTTTAGATGCATATATCAAATTTCCGCAACAGGATGAGCTAACACCGGAAGATAGGATCAAATTGGCGCTCGAAACGAAGGCAAAGAAAGCAGAAAAAAGGAAGCAAGCCCATGATAAAATAGTGAAACCTATCACGTACAAGGTTGGAGATCTGATCCTAATTTGGACACACACGAAGTCATCTAGTGTGAATGAGGAGATAAAAAAGTTCAATCATTGTTACAAAGGGCCATTCAAGATTAGAAAGCTGGTTCACTCGAATTCAGTGGAGGTAGAGTGATTAAATCTGGCAAATATCATAGCCTACAATGTGTTGAGAACATTAAGTTGTATAAGTGTCCTGAACTATCAAGAGGAAGCGTCAATTAGTGAACCGTGTTTAGTTATAAATGTGCTACATTACTGATGGACAAACCTTTCGATAATAGTCGGTAGCTATTGTGAGATGTTGAAGACTGTAGTCTGTAGCTGCAGTGAGTGCATTTAATTCTCTGTGTTTGGTATCGTGTGACTTTCTCTTATGTCCTGTGACAGGCGCAGCAGTGGACAACGGAGCGACGCTTGTAGCGTGTGTTTTGGTTTTCGGGAAGCAGGCAACAGTGCACAGCTAAGCAAGCAGCGCGCTAGTCTTTTGTTACCTCACATGTTATTTTATTATTTTCATGCCTGCCTGCCAATGACCTTCGACGTCCGGCGCGCTACGGTTTGGGGGAGGAGGAGGTGGCTGACGTCACGAACAGCTGACTGGCATCCGGCACTTGTCAACATAACGGGATCGTGCCGCCGACGAACCGTACGGCGGAATGTGGCGATTCTTCGTGGGATTAACAACAGCTCCTAGTTCTTCCTGTCCTCTGCGGCGTCGATGTCACTCTTCCCTTGCATCAAACGTCGTAAGTGCGTATGACGACCAGCTCAACGCATAGGACAGTGATAAAAGCAGAGTAACAAGTGCTGTGTTACGTATAGTGTTTGTGAGTCCTCAGTGGCGACTATCTCACTCCCCCTAGTGAAAACGTGTGAAGTTCTGCTCAGCTTATAGGTAGGGCCCCAAAGCAGAGTACCCAATATTTCCTTATGCTGTGAAAAGTGCTCAAGCCAACAAAATGTCTTTTGTTTATAAATGATTCACTCAATGTAACTTGGTTGGAAATAGAAAAGATTTCTTTAAAGGTATGTACTGATTTTTGTATAAGTAGTCTGTGTGTTGTGTGCCAATTTACAAATTTCAATAGTTAATTGGTAAAATGTTTTATGCCTGTAACTGTAGTTTTGACAGATGCCTAGTGTCAATGCTTTTGTGTATATAGGTTTTACATTTGTATTAGGTTATTTAAAATTAGGCTCATTTATTCAGATTCCATTCCTTAGTGTCAATTATGTTCTTTGCTGTGATTCATGTGTGTAATTAAGAGTAACCTTTACTAATATGCTTGATATCTCTAACAAAAGGGAAACTATGTCAGTCACATTACCTTATCTTTTTTACATTTTTCTTGCTGATTAACAGAAAGTTAGTAAATTATGTGTTAAGTTCATGCTGTCATTAAATAATTTTCAAATTGCTATATTCATTGATCATGTTTTATGTGCATGGAGATAAGGTTAATTAACATTAATTATATTTTGAAAGTCATTTGTTCTCAGGGTCAGATACTTATTGCAACTACTTTGACATGAAATACTAATTAGTGTAATTTTCAAATTTTGATTTTTTATTGTATAACTTTCGCTAGGACTTCTGAGTCCCCTCAAAAGATAACCTAGCTCTAGTTTTATTTTGGTGGGGATGTGAGGGTACTGGTGTGTAGTATCTGTAAGTGGTTGTTCTTTGGAGGGCGACAATGCCCAGTCTCGCAGAGAGTCGCAAGCGGAGGCAGTTGTTGAGAGGCTGTGGAAGGTGTAGGCTGCGTGAGCCAAAGGCGGTTGCGTAGCAAAGGATTTATCTCTATGTTTAATAGTAGTGGCACACAATTTGAATAATAGTGTGTTTATGTTTGTGCAGTGTGATAAAGGAAATATATTAAATTTTACCAGTTCTTAATGTGTCTCCATCAGTTAGAACCACACCATTGCATTTGACAATGAACGAAGTCTAGGTATACACGGCCAGCTGCAACAAGAGGATTGTAACATAATAATCCTTAATTAACCCATATAATCTCCAAGACGCAGGGCGCTTATAATGGTAACTGACGGAAAGTCATCAAGCAAAACAAAAGTTTTTTTGGCGTTACCTAAGGTAGTGTTACAGGCCATCTGCTGTTCCTAATCTATATAAACGATTTAGGAGACAATCTGAGCAGCAGTCTAAGGTTGTTTGCAGGTGATGCTGTTGTTTACCGCCAAGCAAAGTCATCAGAAGATCAAGTTGCAAAACTACTTTGAAAAAATGCCTGAATCGTGCGAAAATGGGTAGTTGTACCTAAGTAATGAAAAGTGTGAAGTCATCCACATGAGTGCTAAAAGGAATCGGCTAAACTTCGGTTACATGATAAATCGAGCAAGCCTAAATGCCGTAAATTCTACGAAATACCTAGAAATTACAATTACGAACAACTTAAATTGGAAAGAATACACAGGAAACCTTGTGGAAAAGGGCATACTGTCAGAACACTTCGCAGGTGCAACAGACGTACGAGACTGCCTATACCACATTTGACCGTCCTATTTTGGAGTACTGCTGCGGGTTGTGAGATCCTTATCAGACTGTTCACAAAGTAAGTTCAAAGACGGGCAGCCCGTTTTGTATTATCGAGAAAAGGGTGAGAGAGTGTCACAGACATGATAGAAGATTTAGGGTGGACATAATCAAAACAAATACGTTTCTCGTTGAGGCGGGCTTTTCTCACGAAATTTCAATCACCAACTTTCTCCTCCGAATGTGAAAATATTTTGGTGACACCGATCTATAAAGGGAGAAACAATCAGCACAATAAAATAAGGGAAATCGGAGTTGATACAGAAAGGTACATGTGTTTCTTTTTTCCGCGCTCTGTTCGAGAGTGGTATAAAAGAGAATTTTTGTGGAGGTTCGATGAATTCTCTACCAGGCACTTAAGTGTGATTTGCAAAGTACTTATGTAGATGTAGATTTAGATGATGTAGAATGTTAATGAAGTTTGTTTTGTACAAAATGCTTTAAGAGTTTCTACATAAAAAATTTGGAGGCCTTACCTGTCAGCACGTCCTAGTACACTACTGGCCATTAAAATTGCTACACCACGAAGATGAGGTGCTACAGACGCGAAATTTAACCGACAGAAAGAAGATGCTGTGATATGCAAACGATTAGCTTTTCAGAGCATTCACACAAGGTTGGCGTTGGTGGCGACACCTATAACGTGCTGACATGAGGAAAGTTTCCAACCGATTTCTCATACACAAAGAGAAGTTGACCGGCGTTGCCCGGTGAAACGTTGTTATGATGCCTCGTGTAAGGAGGAGAAAAGTGTACCATCACATTTACGACTTTGATAAAGTTCAGATTGTAGCCTATCGCGATTGCGGTTTATCATATCGCGACATTGCTGCTCACGTTGGTCGAGATCCAATGACTGTTAGTAGAATATGGAATCGGTGGGTTCATGAGGGTAATACGGAACGCCGTGCTGGATCCCAACGGCCTCGTATCAAATGGTTCAAATGGCTCTGAGCACTATGCGACTTAACTTCTGAGGTCATCAGTCGCCTAGAACTTAGAACTAATTAAACCTAACTAACCTAAGGACATCACACACATCTATGCCCGAGGCAGGAGTCGCAGGTTCGAATCCTGCCTCGGGCATGGATGTGTGTGATGTCCTTCGGTTAGTTAGGTTTAAGTAGTTCTTAGTTCTAGGGGACTGATGACCTTAGAAGTTGGGTCCCATAGTGCTCAGAGCCATTTGAACCATTTGAATCGAGATGACAGGCATCTCATCTGCATGGCTGTATCGGATCGTGCAGCCACGTCTCGATCCCTGAGTCAACAGATGGGGACATTTGCAAGACAACAACCATCTGCACGAACAGTTCGACAACATTTGCAGCAGCGTGGACTATCAGCTCGGAGACCATGGCTGCAGTTACCCTCGACGCTGCATCACAGACAGGAGCGCCTGCGATGGTGTACTCAACTACGAACCTGAGTGCACGAATGGCAAAACGTCATTTTCTCGTATGAATCCAGGTTCTGTGTACAGCATCATGACGGTCGCGTCCGTGTTTGGCGACATCGCGGTGAACGCACATTGGAAGCGTGTATTCGTCATCGCCATACTGGCGTATCACCCGGTGTGATGGTGAGGGGTGCCATTGGTTACACGTCTCGGTCACCTCTTGTTCACATTGACGGCACTTTGAATAGTGGACGTTACGTTTCAGATGTGTTACGACCCGTGGCTCTACCCTTCATTCGATCCCTGCAAAACCCTACATTTCAGCACGATAATGCATGACCGCTTGTTGCAGGTCATGTACGGGCCTTTCTGGATACAGAAAATGTTCGACTGCTGCCCTAGCCAGCACATTCCCCAGATCTCTCACCAATTGAAAACGTCTGGTCAATGGTGGCCGAACAACTGGCTCATCACAATACGCCAGTCACTACTCTTGATGAACTGCGGCATCGTGTTGAAGCTGAATGGGCAGCTGTACCTGTAAACGCCATCCGAGCTCTGTTTGACTCAATCCCCAGGCGTATCAAGGCCGTTATTACGGCCAGAGATAGTTGTTATGGGTACTGATTTCTCAGGCTCTATGCACCCATATTGCGTGAAAATGTAATCACATGTCAGTTCTAGTATAATGAATACCCGTTGATCATCTTTATTTCTTCTTGGTGTAGCAATTTTAATGGCCAGTAATATATATCTATATTTCTCACTGTACCCATTATTGGGGCTTCTTCCTGTTCCATTCACTCATGGATCGAGAGAAGAATGACTATTCAAATTCGCTGTAATTAATATTGTCCTCACAGTCACACGATAGCGATACCCCTAAACATATATAATTGGCCATCGATAGCCGAGGAAGTGTGAAATGAATTTACCAATTACTTTGAAGTCGCTTGCAGGAGCTGCTTCTGTAAGTTCTTTGTCATGGAAACCTACACCCCCCTTCACCCCATCACAATTTGCCTCAAGTTCTGTCAACTTTCAGAAGTGGCTTCCACTAGTTAGTGGCCGAATTTACCATGTTTAATATCGGTATTAAAACGTCAGTGTCGAAAAAGAGAATGACACAAAGACAGATGGCCTGAAACAGATGTGCTGTTGAAACCCCCAAACATATACACTGATGTGATAAAAGTAATGGGATACCTCCTAATATCGCGTCGGACCTTGTTTTGCTCACAAGGGAACCTCCCCATCGCACCCCCCTCAGATTTAGTTATAAGTTGGCACAGTGGATAGGCCTTGAAAAACTGAACACGGATCAATGGAGAAAACAGGAAGAAGTTGTGTGGAACTATGAAAAAAATTACTAAAATATGCAAACTGAGTATTCCATGCGCAAGATAGGCAACATCAAGGAAACTATGTGCTAAGGAGCGCCGTGCTCCAGGGGTTAGCGTGAGTAGCTGCAGAACAAAAGGTCCTAGGTTCAAGTCTTCCCACGACTGAGAATTTTACTTTCTTTATTTTCGCAAAGTTATGATCTGTCCGTTCGTGCATTGACGTCTCTGTTCACTGTAATAAATTCAGTGTCTGTGTTTTGCGACCGCACCGCAAAACCGTGCGATTAGTAGAGGAAAGGACGTGCCTCTCCAATGGGAACCGAAAACATATGATCGCATGGTCATAGGTCAACCGATTCCTCCACAAGAAAACACGTCTGCTATATTCTGTACGACACTGGTAACGGCATGTGCGTCACATGACAGGAATATGTTGTCGACCCACCTAACACGTACACTTAGTGAATGGGTAAAAAGATTCTTCTACCTTGCCCGATTTAGGTTTTCTTGTGGATGTGATAATCACTCCCAAAAAAGTGATGAAAACATAAGAGTTTGTCACATAAACTTTTCACTCGAGTGAAGACTTGAACCTAGGACCTCTTGCTCCGGAGCTGCCCTCGCTAACCACGGGACCACGGCGCTGCTGCACTCACATTGTCCTTAATGTTGCCTATCTTCGCATGGACTACTCAGTTTGTATATTTTACTAATTTTTTTCATAGTTCCACACAACTTCTTCCTGTTTTCTCGATTGATGTGTGTTCAGTTTTTCAAGGCCTATCCACTGTGCCATCTTATAACTAAATCTGAGGGGGGTGCGATGGGGAGGTTCCCTTGTCAGTGTAGTGCAGCAACTCGACGTAGCGTGTACTCACAAGGGAACCTCCCCATCGCACCCCCCTCAGATTTAGTTATAAGTTGGCACAGTGGATAGGCCTTGAAAAACTGAACACAGATCAATCGAGAAAACAGGAAGAATTTATGTGGAACTTTGAAAAAATATACAAACTGAGTAGTCCATGCGCAAGATAGGCAACATCATGGCGACTGTGAACACAGGAGTGCCGTGGTCCCGTGATTAGCGTGAGCAGCTGCGGAACGAGAGGTCCTTGTTTCAAGTCTTCCCTCGAGTGAAACGTCTAACTTTTTATTTTCAGACGATTATCAAAGTTCAGGCACTCACTCATAATCAAATTCGCTCTCCAATATTGCAGGACATGTTCAGATTTCCTTGGACATATGCAGGATTTGATGGTCTACACACGGAAAAATTTGAAAACGTTAAAAACATATGTTATGGCAGAGCACATGGAAAACTGTGCGACTGTGAAACTGTTGCATTCATTTGTTGCAGTTTATGTGACAAACTCTTATGTTCTCATCACTTTTATGGGAGTGATTATCACATCCACAAGAAAACCTAAATCGGGCAAGGTAGAAGAATCTTTTTACCCATTCGCCAAGCGTGCAACTTGGGTGGGTCGACAACATATTGCTGTCATGTGACGCACATGCCGTCACCATTGTCGTATAGAATATATCAGACGTGTTTTCCTGTGGAGGAATCGGTTGACCTATGACCTTGCGATCAAGTGTTTTCGGTTCCTATTGGAGAGGCACGGCCTTTTCGTCTACTAATCGCACGGTTTTGCGGTGCGGTCGCAAAACACAGACGCTAAACTTATTACAGTGAACAGAGACGTCAATGAACGAACGGACAGATCATAACTTTAAAAAAAAAAAAGTAAATTTTTCACTCGAGGGAAGACTTGAAGCAAGGACCTGTCGCTCCGCAACTACTGACGCTAACCACGGGACCACGTCGCCCCGGTGTTCACATTAGCCATGATGTTGCTTATCTTGCGCATGGACTACTCAGTTTGTATATTTTGCTTATTTTTTCATAGTTCCACACAACTTCTTCCTGTTTTCTCGATTGATCTGTGTTCAGTTTTTCAAGGCCTATCCACTGTGCTAACTTATAAATAAATCTGAGGGGGGTGCGATGTGGAGGTTTCCTTGGCAGCAAGTTGTTGGAAGTCCCCTGCAGAAATATCGGGCCATTTTGCCTCTATAGCCGTCCATAATTGCGGGAGTGTAGCTGGCGCGGAACTTGTGCACGAAGTGACCTCTCGATTGTGTCCCATACATTTTCTGTGGGATTCGTATCGGGAAATATAGGTGGCGAAATCATTCACTCGAATTGCACAGACTGTTTCTCAAAGCAGTCGGTAACAATTGTGGCCCGGTGACACAGTGCATTGTCTTTTATAAAAATTACATGTTTGGGAATATGAGTCATTACCAGTCAACAATTGGTTTAGCTGCACCAGGGGACCCAATCCTTTCCATGTAGACACAGTCTACACCATTGTGGAGCCACCACCACCTTGCGCAGTGCCTTGTTGACAACTTCGTCCACGGCTTCATGGTGTCTGTGCCACACTTGAACCATACCATCAACTCGAGCCAACTGAAATCGGGACTCATCTGACCAGGCCACGGTTTTTCAGTCGTCTCTACCGAGCCCAGGAGAGGAGCTGCAGGGGATATCGTGTTGCTAGCAAAGGCACTGTCGTCGGTCGCCTGCTGCCGTAGCCCCATTAATGCTAAATTTCGCCGCACGGAGACGGTCGTCGTACGTCCCACATTGATTTTTGCGCTTGTTTCACGCAGTGTTGCTTTTCTGTTAGCACTGACATCTCTATGCAAACGCCGTTCCTCTTGGTCGATAAGTGTAGGTGGTCGGCCAGTGCGTTGTCTGGTGAGAAGTAATGCCAGAAATTTGGTGTTCTCGACACACTCTTGACACTGTGGATCCCGGAAAATTGAATTTCCTAAAGATTTCCGAAACAGAATGTCCCATACGTCTAGCTCCAACTAACATTTCGCGTTCAAAGTATTTTAACTTCCGCTGTGCTGTCATAACCACGTCCAAAACCTTTTCAGGTGAATCACCTGAGTACAAATGACAGATCAGCCAATAATGTACTGTCCTTTTATACCGTATATACGCGATACTACTGTCATATGTATATGTATGTACTATCCCATGGCTTCTGCACTTCATTTTGTAACTGGCTACTGATAGCCAGGGAAGTGTGAAACGAATTTACCGATTGTTTCACCAGAAGGGGAAGCAGACCGGCAACACAGTTGATTTCGTTAATATTAGTGTAAACATACATGCATGTTTGGAGAAAAGGTTTGAGTACTGTTTGCAAAAATCTAAGGGTAATTAATAAGCGATTTCTTGGTGATATACAGTCTGTTTGATAAAAAAATTCCCTAGTTTTAATGTGTCCTCGAAACTGTACAAAGTGACATACACTATCCTAGTTTGTGGTGTTTAATTCATCAACTCTCCACGTTTGGCTCCCCTGCAGTTGGCAGGTCTGCTTGACCTTGAGACGGCACCAGTGCTGTTTTTTTTCCTCTTTTCCATCAGTTCAGTTCAGGCGTGCGTGCAGTGCAGTGCAGTGTAATCCGCAACAGAAAGCGCAGTGTGTTATTTTGCTTGTGGAAACTGAGTCAGTTATAAGAGTGCAACGTTATTTTAGACGTCAGCATGGTGGTGAACCACCTACAGCAAAAACTATCCATCATTGGCCAGAGTCTTTCAGGGAAACCGGTAGTGCTTTAAAAGCGAAATCACCAGGTAGACTGAGAACGTCTGAAGATGTTGTTGAACAGATCCGTGTTTCGTGTGTTCGGAGCCTGAGGAAGTCATTGTCCAGATGTAGTCTACAATTAGGACTGCCTAAAGGTACAGTAACCATGTACGTGCGGCTCTTGACACTCGCTTTCCAGGAAGGCTGGATCGGTAAGGCTGGTCCAATACCTTGGCCACCACGAAGCCCAGACTTAATCCCATTGGACTTTTTCTTTTGGGGCCACATAAAAAATGTTGTGTACAGAGAAAAGATCAGACATCAATGATTTACGGGAAATACTCACCGCGGCAGTCGGGATAGTTACACTTGAAATGTTGGTAAATACGTGGCGAGAGGTGGAATATCGTCTCGACGTGTGCAGGGCAACAAACGGATCCCACGTTGATGTCTACCAACAATAAACAAAACTTGAAGGAATTCTCTTTCATGATATGTACTCATTGGTGTAATTTTTCATTAATTTCCCCATTAAATTTATACACTTAAAACTAGGGAGTTCTTTTCAAACACCCTGTATTTTGCAGCATTTTTGTATCCTGATTTGTATCATTTGATTGTACAGTAGACAACAGATTTTCAGAACTTGATCACAACATTTTGAGAAAGTTTGTTATCTGAGCGCAATCCTCTGATTTTACTTCATTCAGTAGTGTATATTGATAATTTAAAGGTGTACGTCTCTCTATCGATTTCTTCACTGAAACATTTCTTTTTTCTTAACTTCTTTCATCGTCACGATTTGTGCCCAATAACAATAATGTAACGATATGTGATTGAACTTATCCGTAATTCATAGCCTCGTTTTCGGTAGCATTTTGTCTTGATCACCTCGATGCTGAAAGTTTACGTAGGTGTGGACTGGTCTTTGTTCACTAATGTACACGACCCTGCATTTTAGTTGACATTAACACACATTATTCCATGCGAAGTATACTTGTTAATTGCGGTGATCAGTGTTTACATTGCGCAGAAATGTTAGGGCAGCTATACAGGCCAGCATGATCAGTTTGTGGGAAGTAATTTAATTCATCTGTCGCACCAGATTAGCGGTATTCGCATTTATCCAAAAACGACATAGTTCAAATTTATCACAGTCGTTCAGTAATTTGCTAAAGACAATTAAATTTCGGTGTTTCATTTAAGACAGTCCAGAACTGTTTATAACAACAGTTCAATCCGATGACAACGACAGTTCGCAGAACTTCTTGATCATGTCACAGTTAATTCACAATGTTCGTTAATTAGAGATACTGTAATTAGATGAAAGTTTTTTTACACATTAAAATTATTGAGTTTCGAGATGAACGAAGCGCGCATTCTCTTGCACAGAATATATATAATTTTGGCTTGAGTCAAGCAGTGAGAGTGCTTCCGAGATAAATGTTAACTGTTCACTTTCAAACTGCAGATTGACTATTTTGAGTGACGTCCAACTACGTATAGATTGAAATAAGAACAAACTGTTATTTTGGAAAGTACACGATGCTTTGAAACATCAGGTACATTGGAATTTATTGTTTCGCTGGAGTACAACGAACGACAGAACTTTGGATTACACAAAATGCTCCTGCTCACTAAACTATAAGAATACATCGACACTATTTTTCTTCTGCATTGTGATTCCACTCATTTGCATGAACAGACGCAAAATGCACCTTAAACTGAATTACATGGAATTGTTAATTAGTAAGTTAAGCAGTTATAGCTGTATGTCACACTCTACAGAAAAATTAAGGTAACAAATGTTGACAGAGTCCGGAATCTCACACTGGTTTTGACGAAATATGAGATAGGAAATGTCTGTAACACCAAAATCTATATTACTTACAATTTTCTAATAGGACTTCTTTGCCTGCTTATGTTTAATGTGACTTCTTTATCACCATGATCTTTGAAGTATTGTCTATGCAAATGTTTTATTCATTATTAATTTCCATTTATGAACTGTAATTAATCTAAGGGGTAATTTTATAACTAATGTTCTACAAAAGAATGGAAATGTTAAAACTTTACTTGAATACCAGTTCATGCATAGGCTACTTAGGTTTGTAATCATGTAAAAGCTGGAAGGAAGTTCCTCTGCAACGAAACTGACTTGGCGGGAATGGAAAAGGTGGATTGAGTGATCGAACTGCAATGCTTCTTTGCGGCAAGTGTCAGTCGATGGCTACCAAACAAAGATTGCTGGACGCGGCAAGAAGAGCATCAAGGTTACATAGTATGGCCTCGAATGTGGAAGCAGCTTGTCTTATTATTCATGGCATACATTGGTTAGCTCTGTACTACGAAAATCCGACGCTAAGAAGAGAATTTTCAGAGCCTCTTATACAGAAGGAGGTATGGAAACTTTTGCCACTATTTTGAGTAGCCACAGGATGTCGCCACAGCCACCACCTTCGTCTCACTTTATCAGTTGCATAATGTACTGTATAATTGCATGGGCCTGTTATTTGGATTCCTATCAAAATAATAAAGCTACTTTGTTAAAACTTCGTGTAGAAGACTCACATTTAATCTCTCGTCATTTAGCTAGGCAGGGACCTTTTCCAAGTGCTGCAATGTTTCCTATTTTATTGAACTGAAAAGTAATTGCTCTCTTTGACTATATTCAATAAAGTTGTGGAATAGTAAACGTCATAATTATTCAGTGAGTCTTATTTATGAATCACTCCAAGCTTTTTTTCATAAAGTAATAGTTAATGTTTTACTAAAGCATAACTGCCAAGAGTAAATGGAAAGTGCTTCGCTTGAATGTCATTCTTTTTGAAATATCACTGCAGTGTCGAAGTTTCCCGCATAAAACTGTGATCAGTCTGAGTATTTAGTGTCTAGTAGAACTGAGGGTTCAGCTCACCGAATAATTCATGCACAAGTTTGTAATAATGTGTACATTTCATGTGTTTGCAATTAATATTGTTGTTCCTACTGTATCGTAACAAAAGTAGTCAGCCTTGATCAGTAGTCACTAATAGATTGGTTTCTGATACCTCACAAACTGTTGAGTTAGCTTTGCTTTCCAAATTACAATTACGGTACTAATGAAGTGCAACTACCAATTTTGTGACATTTATATGCTATAAAAAGTATCTTGCTTCCACTATTCAAGCTACTAGAAATTCAGAGAGCACATATCTTATGTTTTCCCTGTTTAGTATAGAAAAATAAATGCTTCCTGATACAGCAATCAGTAATCTCAATAAGTAACGTAAAGATCTGAATTCTATTTCAGTGACCGTATTTCCCAATAATTAAACTGATAAAAGATTCTTATGTCCAAGATAGGTGTGCTACACTATTAACAATCATTTACCTGTAATGACCACTAGGTTTCTTATTTAATATACAAATTGAATTACTGAGAGAAAGTTATTGCCAAAAAGGTTTTAATACTCCTTCTATGTTATTCATGACAGATAAAGTACTACTGTCTCGTGTTTATACGAAAAAACAGCATTTCAGTATCAGTTTATGTAAATAACAATAGATAACTTTATTTATGGACTGCGACAGTACTTTGTACACTTTGCCTAATTAAACTGGCTACCGTTTCCTTATGCGTACTTGCAGTTTACTTTATTACTAATAGAACCTTGGCTCGATTTTCGTTTATTCTGCTGTTGCTTCCTTTCACTCGTAGTATTTCGAGAAACGAGATTAGTGTGATGCGTAAATCATTACATAGTAACGGTCAAATAAAAATTCTCTCACAAGTGTAGCATTCCCAGCGAGTTGCTAATTTATCTGCTTGGTACATAAGTTCGTTGTGTTTTTCTATAATTTTAATAAACACTACAGATACACATAACAGAATCTTTAATCATCAATAATATTCTATTTCAATATTTACAACAGTCTGCCATCGCCGTGATAACTTTTCCATTCCATGAGTGGAGAAATCTCGTGGATTTAAGGCCATGAACTCGTCTAGCCATGTTCGGAGCGCATTTTCATCCGGAAGGAAGCTCCTTGAAGGCTGTTTGCTAGAGAGAGAAGAAGGAGAAAATCTGAGGGTGCAAGATCATGTGAAAAAGGGACTTCCCAAACCCTTGTATAGTGCGTTTTGTTAGTTCAGTTGTCGTAGAGTAGCATCACTTCACGTAGTCTTCCTGGTCGTTGTCCTTGGATAGCGTCTGCAAGACGTCTGAGTTGTTGAAAATAAATGTCAGCAGTGCTATGTTTGGTCTCAACTGTTCCTTTCTTTTCCTTAGGCTAGCGTGAAGATACCATTTCTCGTCGCCAGTAACAATACAGGATAGGAGCGGTCGGCGTTGCACATATGGCCACTTGTCGATTTTTATTTTGGCTTAGAGCATGTGGTACGCATGAACCTGATTTTTGAACTTACCCCACTGCATTGAACTGTCGCGCGAAGGTGGATTCCACGCAGTTCGTCACATTTGCATTTCTCGAGTACACTGACGTGGAACATTGTGCATTAATGCGTTTAAACGATCTTCATCAAGCCCCGAAGGTCTTCCTGAACTTGGAGGGTCGCTAATGTCAAATAGATCCTACCCAAAACGAGAAAACCATTTTCTTCACGTGCTGTGTCCAACGGTATTAGCCCTATACACGGCGCAAATATTTCTAGATGCCACCGCTGCTGTTACTCCTCTAGAGAACTCAAACAGACGAATGAGTCGGAAATGTTCCGATTTCTCCACGTAGCACTCTATTTTCTAGCGTCCACAGCTCCACTGACAATCTCCAAATGACAAAATGACAATATGTAAACTCAAGTAGCAACAGTGAACTACAAATAAAAAGTGGCAATCGATGAATAAACCCATAGAAACCGGAATACCAACATGCAAAATAAAAACACTACGAAGTTATGCACCAACCTGATTGTAAGAACCAGTAGTGTTATATTTGACTTTTCCAGTGACAGGACTAACAGTACAGTTAGGGGAGAATGTTATATGGCACTCGTCCAGAACTTAATGTCTATTTATTTCAGAAGATTATGAGGTTTAGGTCATTTAAAATACTGTACAGGAATGTCGGAATATTTAACTTTCAAATGGCGTAGGTCACTTTTCTTAAACAGAAATATTAGAAAAATAAAAGAAATAAAATAAAAAAAGAATGTGATGCTCTGTCTCATCTGCATAGCAGAAAAATTCTGATATATAGTAAAGCCAAAATTATTTAATACATCTTACACGTATCATTAGGTATCATGTGTGATGGATCAGTTTGACGAAGCAGTCCCTTTCAAAACCTATTATGTTATAACGAAGTACTCAGGTCTCCAAGAAATGTAAGTAGGCCTGGACGACGTGTGTAATGAGACATGCAGTAGTAATAGTTGTTTTCTAGCCGTTGATAACTTACATGATTCAGGACAATTTGTGGTATTACAGACTAAGAACTGTAAGTAGGCTGTTTAGATTTTTATATGGGTAATGCCACGTAGCGCTCTCTGTATGAAAATCACTGGCTGTTTATGTAAGTAGGCTGTTTAGATTTTTATATGGGTAATGCCACGTAGCGCTCTCTGTATGAAAATCACTGGCTGTTTATGTTTTCTTTATGTAAGTTTGCTGTTTATGTTTTCTTATTGGCAACGTTACGTAGCACTCTCTGTATGAAAATCACTGGCTGTGCTGTGTGCAGTATGTGGCTAGTTTGCATTGTTGCCTGCCATTGTTGTCATGAACTGCTATAACTGGATGTGAACAGCAGATTGCGTTGGGCAGTTGGAGGTGAGCCGCCAGCAGTGGTGGATGTGGGGAGAGAGATGGCGGAGTTTTGAAAAATGTCATGAACTGCTGTATATATTATGAATCTTGAGGTAAATACATTGTTTGCTCTCTATTAGAATCTTTCATTTGCTAAGACTATCAGTAGTTAGTGCCTTCCGTAGTTTGTATCTTTTATTTAGCTGGC
This sequence comes from Schistocerca cancellata, assembly GCF_023864275.1. Lineage (NCBI taxonomy): Eukaryota > Metazoa > Arthropoda > Insecta > Orthoptera > Acrididae > Schistocerca > Schistocerca cancellata. The sequence continues at coordinate 95,237,934 of NC_064630.1, read as the reverse complement.
AGTAGTGGCGCTCGCCGTATTGCAGTAGTTCGAGCAGCGAAGATTTTTGTGAGGTAAGTGATTTGTAAAAGGTATAGTTTAATGTTTGTCTGGGCCATTCTTTTGTAGGGATTTTTGATAGTCAGATTGCGTTGCGCTAAAATTACTGTGTGTCAGTTTAAGCACAGTCTTGTACAATTGTTCTAAGTGGACGTTTCACATGTACAATTGTTCTAAGGGGATGTTTCATATGTCGACCCTTAGCCTAGGATACCTCACTGGAATCTTCTGATTTTTTCTTGTAGTTTGTGTATTTAGTGTAGCTTTTGTTTATTGCTAGCGCGTAATTGTAGAGAGAATCTCCTTTGTAGTTGCAGTCTTTCATTGTTGTACAGTAAAACAGTTGTGGCATGCATGTAGCTTTGCGCCAAGTATTTCGCTGCTGCAATTAACTAGATATTATTTTCAGTGCTATGTTAATGTGTTCTCTTATTTTGCTCTTCAAATTGTGTTTTTGTGTGTTATCGTGTGAAATATTGTCTCAATAATGGCGTGTGAAAAACGTAACACTCGGCTCCAAAGTAAACTAAGAAACGACAGTGAAGACGAAAGCAATTTGTTAGCGCCACCATGTAATGAATTAACTAATATTCAAAGTAGTAATTTGGTAACTGTGCATAGGGAAATGGAGCGGGCGTCAAACAATGGCGTAGACAGTCAAACAGGTAGTGAACAGGGAAGCATTATCGATCGATCGGTCGGCAACAGCTCGCCTCAGGAATCCGAAATGATAGGACACAATTTTGCAAATACTGTAGATTCAGGTTTTGCGTCCTCACCGTTTTCTCAAATGAGTCAAGACACATTTTCTGCTTGTCAAAATGTGAATGTTGCTGGTGCAAATGCACTGCCGAAAAGCGTAGAGGAACAGATTCCAGACACTAATGCATTGTTATTACAATTAATGCAACAAATGGGACAAAATCTTCAAAAGTTAGACACAATGGAACAACACCAGAAACAAACACAGCAACAGTTACACACAATGGAACAAAATCAGAGACAAACACAGCAAAAGCTTCAAAAGTTAGACACCACACTTGAACAAACACGTGAAGATTTAACTACTGAATTACATAACATTGAATCGAAATGTCAAAAAGTCTGTAATGACGTAAAAACACAAATTTGTGAGCATTTTCAGCCTATTTTTTCGCGGCATGAAAATGCATTACAGAATCACGAAGCAGCCATAAAAGAGCTGCAAACTATTGTTCATGAAAATCACGACACCTTGCAAGCTAAAATTGACTCAGTTGCATCTACCGATTCGGTTACGCAACTGGCAAAAACTCAGGAAAACTTAAAGAACACAGTAGATTCGATTTCAACACAAATGGACACTCTGAAACTTGGTTCAGAAAAACACACTGAGGAAATGTGTTCACTATCGGAGAAAGTAGCTGAACTTTCGGATCAGGTCACTAACTTATCTACAAAGGTAGATGATGATCTGAATGACACAAGACCCGTAGCCTTCACTGACACAGAAGAGTATGAACAAATAAGAAACTTCAAACAAAATCAGAATCAAATTAATACGCAATACAAAAGAGAAATGCGGGAAGTACAAGATCAGCTGACACAGGTAATACAAGAATTACATATTTCAGAGGACACTCGCGCTCCAACACGGGAAGAGGAACTTAGAAATACGGAAAAGCCACAAAATAATAACACAGGGCATTTCGGTAATTATGAAAGCAATTGGCAAGGTACACCGAATTTTGAGATGGAACAGCCGACACGACGTAACAATGACCGATATGCTACTCGCCGACACGATGATTTTGACTATAAGCTGTTCATTACTACACGTAAATTCAAAACATTCAAGAATTCTGCCAACGACATTCATCCACAAGCGTGGCTCCATCAATTCTCTCATTGTTTTCCTCCCAACTGGTCATTAGAACACAGATTAGAATTTATGTATGGCTACTTGGAGAATGAACCAGCTGTAAGAATGCGATCGGTCATTCACGATTGCCACAGTGAAGGAGAATTTTACCACGCCTTCCTCTCAGCATATTGGTCTCAAGCTACACAAGACCGGGTAAAACATAACATCATAATGATGAAACACTTCGAACAATCTGAATTTTCCAGTCTTGTGAAATATTTTGAAGACATGTTGCACAAGAATCAATACCTGTCAAACCCATACAGCCCCTCAGAACTCATCCGCATTTGCTTAATCAAATTACCTGAACACTTACGGCATATTATTTTAGCAGGACGTTGCAAAGACGACATTGAAGCTTTTCAGGGACTGTTACAAGAACTGGAAATTGACACAGACAGTCGCGGGATGCGAAAACGGGAAAACAATCACTACAGGGCACATCCGTCACAATTCCGTGATGACAGAAATAATAACTGGACACGACAAGTCTATTCTTACAACGCAAATCATGACCAAAACAGACACCACCCGTATGACAACCGTTGGCAGAGTAATAGTTACAGGGAAAGATCACCTTTCCGCAGTAATGACTATCACAGAGACAATCAGAGAAACAGACAATATGGGAACCAATATAACTATTATCAAGGGAGACAGAATAACTTTAGACGCAACGGTCCAGCACGCAGTTACGACTCAGAGAGAAATTCTCCACCACGTGACAGACAAGAAAGAAACTATGTAAACTACCGACAAAATGACAGACGTGAATTTCATCAGAACTGGCGGGTTTCTAACAGAGCTGGGCCCTCTGGGCAAGGCGAATTTGTGGAAGTTAGGCCTCCTAATCCCAGTAACGGCGCGCGCCAACAAAGAAACAGACAATGACTCGCACCACAGGCAGCCACCTGCGCCCGCTGGCTCAGGGAAAAATAACATTGACGCTAACCTTGAGCAAAGTTCCAGTATTCTTTACGGACGAATACCGCATGATAATTGCGTTGAAGTTGAAACTCTGCGTACTAGGAAGAGTAAAGGTTTACACCACATTTCTCATGTAAAACCATTTATTGACAGATAAACTGCTTTTTAACTTAGTCTTTGCAATTTTCACTTCACGCTACTTGTACAATTTGTCACACTGAGAAACTGTTAACATGCAACATTTTGGTTTGCTTGAGAGTGGATTCTGGATTTGAGGTGCTTTCTGTGAAATGCCAGATGACACAGTGGTTAGTTTATGTGACAGCTACACAATTTTATCACGACGCTGCTAATGCGTGACAATTTACAATGTTGCTTTTGCGGTGTATCTGTTTTATATCTGCACAGTTTTTTTGAATTCTTCTATAAAGTGAGACATGTTTTAGTGGTGACTTTTGTGCTATTGCTACAAGGAGACAGCCTTTTCCGTAGGACAACAATACGTTACAGCACAGTACTTTCCTCATCACGGCAATAAGCGTAATAACTAAGTTATCTATACGCAAAGCATTTCACTTTGTTTATCATGAGGTAAGTACATTGACTTCTGCAGAACTTAGCTTTCGGAGGACAATGACTACGACACTTCCCAGAGATTATCTTACAGCAAGACGCACATTTAGCGCTACAGGACACGTATTTAAGTGATTAATTTTGTACTTAAAACATTTATTTTTAAAGATTTTTGAATTACAAAGAAAGTTTTTCGTGATACATTTCATTCCATTGCTGTAATCTGTAACACCTGAGGGTATAATTACAATAAACCTCAGGGGGGTACACGCCTACTTTGTGTACCATGTGTTTGGCAAGCACAAGGAGCCCTAGCTAATATGGTATTTGCTTATACAACTTTACACATCGGTACCATATTTCTCTAACACATAAATTACACACCTATCTGATCATTTAACAGAGAAACAAACATCCTTTTACTACGTCAGTGACACATGTTTACGCAATTACAGAGTTGGATTACTTCACACTTAAGAAATTGTACTTTGTCTGTGCTTTGTGCACTGTTCATAATTTTTTTGAAACCATTGTGATACTATGAGAACTTTGAATGATGTATTTGGTAAGAGAGTATGATTTTAAAGTACGTTGGAGGCAGATGACACTTTTGACATGAGCAGAGAATTTTGTTAGGTTTTGAAATTATTGGAGGAAGCTACGACGTTTTTGACATTTGACTGAGGTGTTATGATGTTATTTTTACGACGACGATGTGTATTATGCTGTTGAGGTATGTTTATGTCAATAAAATTCTTGACCTATGAAATGTTTTTATATGAGACTGTCACTGTAGCGGAAACTGCTGTCGTAAATATTTCCGTAAGAAAGTTAAGTGACCACCTGCACATAATGCGACGTGGGCACCCAGGTGTGTCAGACACCTGGAGAACAAGCCTTTTCAGACGCTCAGGTAGAAAAGAAAGCCATTAGGATGTGCCTTTCATCGCTAATGCGACACGCTCGTTACTTGAAAACATATGATTTTTGTAATGCGTTGTGGGCACACAGCTGTGTCAAACACCTGGAGAATAAACCATTAGGATGTGCCTTTCATCGCTAATGCGACACCCTCGTTACTTAAAAATTTATGATATTTACTGAAATGCCTAACAAAATGACAAGAAATATTTTTACATCTGCACACCTGATTATGACAAGAGTCTTTGTACGAGAGTTGAGAGCAATTAACTTATGAAATGAAATGTCACATGACTACTGAATGACATTTTTATGCTTTGGTTTGTGTAATTGCTTATTTCATTTGATGTCTGGTTTCCAGCTGTGTTGCAGCATTGCTTTTATAAAATGAGATGCATTTGCTAATGTGAACTCTTTCTGTCAACAGATCTATTAAATGATAATTTTGTAATCCACATTCTTTAAAAAAGGAGCACTTGGAAAGGAAAGAACAATAAGAAGTAACTCGTAACAGTAACACTTAATTTTCTTTTCAGGTACATGGTAATATTTTTTTTACAATAAGTTGTTATGGTGCACCACTTTAATTACATAGACATTAAGATGACCACTTTAATTACATAGACATTAAGATGACCACTTTAATTACATAGACATTAAGATGTGAATATGCATTTCCCTTGTCTGCATTGTTGTTTTTACTGTAATATTTTTTCTGCTTGCGCTATGTCATGTTTAGGTATAAGTTGCTGCTGTTTGCAAGGCATAGTGTTATTGAATTTGACTTTTGCTAATTTATGCTGCTAGCTTTGCCAATTTGCATTTCTTTGTCATTTCTGTTTGTGTTGATTTGTTGTGATGCTGCATTGCCTCGTCCTTTGGTATATATATCTGAGCTCAGTAGATTTAAGTTAGCTTAAGAGGGGGTAGACTATATAAGAAACTGACTATGGAGAATAGGTAAAGAATGCATTGCGAAGAAAGATTTGGGCCCCAATGAGTATTGTACAATCAGAAATAATTATTTTGAAAGAAATATGGATAGAATACAGGAACGAGGTATAGGTAGGATTTTCTTGGAAATAAATGATGAGGTAAGCAATGTGTGAACATATAAATACAGAAAGCATGCTTGGATAGGATTTTTTTGGTGGAAACAAATGTTGAAATAAGACGAAAGATCTATCGAATGAAGTTGTGGGGTGGACTGCAGTACCAAATGTTACACTGAAAACAAACCCTGTCCTTTCCTTTTGTGTTATCCCACTATGTGTTTGGGTACCCTTGTGTATTTGTGTTTTTCCTGTCTTTATATGTTTAGCTGATGAGAGCTCTGTTGTAGACTTTTTCTAATAATATGTTATTTACTTTGTAAAGATGCTTAGACATTATTTATTCTGTGTTGTTTTAATGCTCATGTGTGAAGTTGAATTTTTAAGAGTGATTCTGATCTTTTATGTATGTACTCATGTCATCATTCCTGTAACACTGATGTATATGTTTATTTCTATTGTTTTGTAAAGCCTGCACTACAAATATTATCTGTATTGTTATGTTTTTAATGATGTATTTTGTATCTTTGTAATTGTATTCTTATGTTATATAATTGTAATTGACACCAGTTACTCAAATTAAGTAACTTGTAAGCATTCATTTCACTGCACACATTTCTGTTGGTCATAGTATATGGACAATATGTGAGAAGTAGGGACTGTTAGTGTTTGCACGTGTGTTAATAATTCAGCAAGGGACTGGATAACAGCATTGCTGGTTCTAAGGACAATTCCAAAAACTTTGTGAGTGCACAAGTGGTGGTTATGGACTTGCTCTATTATCCGCAAGACTCTTCAATGGTGATTGTGCACCTGCACAGTCGCAACAGATGGCTGCTGGCCATCTCTACAAGGACTACAGTGGGTCTGCATCTTTGATGGCCCACCAATACAATTATCTCTACAAGGACTACTGTGGGTCTGCATCTCTGGTGGCCCATCAATACCATACTCTCTACCAGGACTGCAGTGGGTCTGCTCAGTGATGACCTACCTACCAATATTCGTCAGAACTTCGAATGACTCTGCTGTGGGTTTGCTCCATTGTGGCCCATTACCTGTCAGCATGTCAAGAGTCAGCACTGTCTTTCCGTTGGAAGGACACCACTACTTCTTCAAGACTGCATGGAAATCCACTACTTCTGTGTGCAATTTTTTAACTAATGAGACTTTGTGAAAAAAAAACTGTAATTACTATTATGATGAATGATCAGGACTGTCTCTATGGACTGTGAGAAAGTTTTAGCTTCTGACCAACATCGTATCAATAATTGTGTGCATTTGATTTCGATGTTCTTGTAATTGTAAAAAAAAAAAAAAAAAAAAATTTAACAAATATGTATTGGCCACTGCCCAAAAATATTATGTAAAATTTTTTGTGGGGAGCATGGGGGCTATGTAAGTAGGCTGTTTAGATTTTTATATGGGTAATGCCACGTAGCGCTCTCTGTATGAAAATCACTGGCTGTTTATGTAAGTAGGCTGTTTAGATTTTTATATGGGTAATGCCACGTAGCGCTCTCTGTATGAAAATCACTGGCTGTTTATGTTTTCTTTATGTAAGTTTGCTGTTTATGTTTTCTTATTGGCAACGTTACGTAGCACTCTCTGTATGAAAATCACTGGCTGTGCTGTGTGCAGTATGTGGCTAGTTTGCATTGTTGCCTGCCATTGTTGTCATGAACTGCTATAACTGGATGTGAACAGCAGATTGCGTTGGGCAGTTGGAGGTGAGCCGCCAGCAGTGGTGGATGTGGGGAGAGAGATGGCGGAGTTTTGAAAAATGTCATGAACTGCTGTATATATTATGAATCTTGAGGTAAATACATTGTTTGCTCTCTATTAGAATCTTTCATTTGCTAAGACTATCAGTAGTTAGTGCCTTCCGTAGTTTGTATCTTTTATTTAGCTGGCAGTAGTGGCGCTCGCCGTATTGCAGTAGTTCGAGCAGCGAAGATTTTTGTGAGGTAAGTGATTTGTAAAAGGTATAGTTTAATGTTTGTCTGGGCCATTCTTTTGTAGGGATTTTTGATAGTCAGATTGCGTTGCGCTAAAATTACTGTGTGTCAGTTTAAGCACAGTCTTGTGCAATTGTTCTAAGTGGACGTTTCACATGTACAATTGTTCTAAGGGGACGTTTCAGAACAAAAAACATAATTACAATCGAGTATTTACCGGTTTACAATTATAGTTGGAGAAGGATGAGATAAATAGTCCGCCGTGGCGTTAATTTAGAAACCATCCCAGCATTTGACTCAAGGAATTTAGTGAGAACACGGAAAACCTAAATGGGAGGTCCCACCCTCCTGAAGACAAGGGCAGCGTGTTTAAAACAGAACAACGTAAGTCGGTTTATCCCTGATATACAATGCTCTTCTGCTTATACATTGTTTCATAGAAGTTATTACGTATGACAGAAACTTCACCGGTCATTCATCATTTCGCACAAGCTACATACACTATACACATACTAGTTCGTAGTGTAAAAAGATAGTGCTACACTGTTTATCTGTTTTTCAGCATCATTTACGCCACACGCACGCACGCGCGCGCACACACGACACACACACACACACACACACACACACACACATACACACACATACACACACACTCTCTATACGCAGACTATCAGGTGATATCAGAGGCCGCCCGGGATTAGCCGAGCGGTCTTAGGCGCTGCAGTCAGGGGCTGTGCGGCTGGTTCCGGCGGAGGTTCGAGTCCTCCCTCGGGCATGGGTGTGTGTGTTTGTCCTTAGGATAATTTAGGTTAAGTAGTGTGTAAGCATAGGGACTGATGACCTTAGCAGTTAAGTCCCATAAGATTTCACACACATTTGAACATTTTGAACGAAGAATTTTGTTTTTCTTGATATACTGCGTTAGCATCCCTCCTTAATGAACTAGTATCATCCATCGCAGAGCTTTTGTTTAAGGCTTACCGTACAGAAACCACGAGTAAACGTACAGGATGGCTGTAATTAAGCTTTTGCTACTTGAGGCAGTGTATACGAAATACTATTTACCGTATGGGTACCCTACTTTATAGGAATGACGTTGAGACTGTACACTGCAGGATTTGCGTTGTTTGTAGGGTGTCATGACTTGCGTTAGGCGCCGGTACTGGTACGGCGACATAGGGTTGAAACACAGGTGTCAGTGTGCATTACAGCTGCAGACAGTCAGCGAGGGTCTAGACAAGGTTCACAGGTCTTTAATCGTTAAGCTGTTTTATCAAAACAACAGCAATAGTGCTGCTACTCTTCAAGAGCATCAGTTGAGCAACAACTCTTGAAGACGTTACTGTTGCCATGGCCGAGAATGTTGGAGGCAATGTGCAATCTTCAAGCAGCACATGAGTAGTATCAGCAACAGCTGAACATTCCATGGTCCACCTGCAAACAATTGTGAAACGGTATCTCTAGTGTGGTTACAGGCTGTCGTGGATGCTGAGCCTGGCTGGCTCGTGTTATGCTTTGCATTAAACCTTGGTTGCTATTCTGTGATTAGTCCCCCTCGGTTATCACGATTATGCTGTCATCCTTTCTCTCCACGAGCCGCAGCAGCAGTGTCTATCGATATTTGCACGCTTGTGCTACCTTTGGCCTCGCGCTTGTAGTTTCTGGTTGTGCCGTGTGCAGGCTAGAGATGGGCAAAAATGTTCTTTTCAGAGATTGGATCAGAACTGTTCACTCCCTGAAATGAATTAGCTCTTTTTCATGACTCACCACTCATTTACAATAGAAAATAAATGGAAGGCACATTGCCCTTTAAACTTGGTTTATTCCAGTACTATACCTGTATTTTGATCTTATTTGATCCTATTTTGAAGTAACACAGATAATGAGTAAGAATTTTGTATTGTTTATTGAAATTTCCACGATATGACAAAGTTTTTGATTATTGATTTATTTTGCACTATCGTGGTTTTTTGGGTGATCGGAAAATGTTGTAACTTGAGATTTACATTAACAATATATTTGGCTATAATGTATTAAAATTTCATTAGCCTCATACAAATACATCGCAAGCCATATATTTTTAAAGTGAACGTTTCCTTTCGAAGACGCCTAAAATCGCAAAATCCGTACCAGAATAAGAAAAAAAATATAAATTTGACTGTAAAACGAAAGTGCTGCATATAGCCTTACGCAGAATAAAACAAGGAAAATATTGGTGTATCACATTTTGCGATACGTTTATCGGTTCGCTCGTAATTAAAGCGTAAATTCGAGTGTCCATAATAAAAATCCTATAGTAAGAGGAGTCGTCAGGAACCTAATCTAATCAGTTTAAACAAATAAAAATAAAATAAAAACAATTGATGTATACATAACATAATAATGTAATATACATAGCGGTATTACTACGAAGAACATTATCCAGTGGGGACGAACTCCGATGCAGAGGCGCTGAGTCGAGCAGGTCGAGCCGCGAGCTGTATTACAGCGTGAGCTGAGACCGCAGAGACCAGAGTGACACCTGAGTCGCTTTGCTCGATGCTCTGGCTACAGTCGAGACGGTGGGGTGAGCGTTGAGTGGGCGAGTTCTGAGGGTGGGGGGGAGCGGTGAACTCACCCGCTCCGAGACAAATCGTCCGTTCCCTTGCGAGCAGGTTTTTGCAAGTAGTTCCTATGTTATCCGCTAGGTGGCTCTCTGTCCTGTTGCTCGCATCAACTGCCCAGAGGGCAGGACGTGCAACTGAAACGATCGCCGACAGAGTGCGATGCGAAGTTAAGCTGCGCCAGACACTGCACAGTGCACACGGCAGACGACGCACAGAGACGGCACGGCATATGTGAAACACAAAATCCAATGGGGCACTGCACAATGCAGGCAGCCAAGGTAGAAGCAGGGCAGAGGCCGGCGCTGGCTGTGTTGTGTGGCGTGCACTGTGCTCTGACCAGCAGAGGCGCTGCTGATATGCTCCGTCTCTCTCTCTCTCTCTCTCTCTCTCTCTGCCGTGCGTTTGGAGCTACCGTTCTTTTTTTCTGAATCACTGATTGTTCACTCCTTTGAAAGATTGAACTCTATGAATTAGTTCAAGAGCGGATCCCCCATCTCTAGTGCATGCAGTTGGTCGGTTGGTGTGGAGCAGCGAGGAAGTCTCCATGACGAGTTTTCGGCCGGGGCCGCTGGCAGCGTCCACGCGCTGTCGAAGTGTGAGGGGCTGTTCCCATTGCTACGAGGTCCGTGACTCACCGATCCCTGACACGAAAGCTGAGTCTTTACTTAATCTACCAGCCAGCCCCAACTGTTCACATTGTGGTTTTGAATTTCGTTGTGGGCTGTTGGGACATTACCGTGAGCAACAACGGGTTTTGAAGTTGGCGAAATTCTAGCCGCCCTCCTGTGGAGTTTAACTTGATTATTTTTCAATTGAAATAAACCAGCGGAATCTTCTGCCTTGTGGCCGTTAACGTTCCGGTTACCTGACCTGGGCGTTGACGTAAGTTCAGGCAGTGTATTTTCCTCGTCGTGTTGTGGCTGTCCAGCACGGCGTATAGTTTGACAGCTGAATGTGTAATTCGTTGTGGGCGCCGATACCTTCTGAGTTGTTCCAGTGAACTCCCTGTTGTGTGCTGGTCGGGTGGAGCCGAAATTATCCTGTCGCTTGTTAGACACGACCTCCAGACAGCGGTGATACATTTTGAAAGAAGTCACTTTTACTTGTGAAGATTTCTCTCCGTTGGGAATGACATGCTGCGTCCTGTTTGCTAGAAACTTTTGAATCTAGTCACAGCTGATCTGATATTGCGTAATCTCGTATTTTGCTCATTAAATGGCAATGCAGAACTTTTCGAACGCCTTTTAGAACTCGCGGCTGGCTTTTGCTTTCTGGGTCTCGTGGTTGGAAAAGAGATAGCTAGGTTTCACGTTATCGTTGCTTTCGGAATGCATGCTGATTTCTACAGACGCTATTTTTCACGTCCTTAAAAGTCATAATAGGTGAGCATAAAACATGTTCCAGAATTCTACAACAGAACGGAGACACAAATATCGGTCTATATTTCAGCGGATTTATGCGATAACCCTCTTGAAACACGAAAGGATCAGCACCTTTTTCCTATCATTAGAATGCCTCCAGCACTGAGAAAAAAACTGGGAGAACAGGAGTCGAAACCTTTGAGATGTGCTGCAGTAGAAGGGTGTTGAGAATCAGGTAGAATGATAAGATCAGGAACCATCAAATGCTGCAGAGAATCAGCGAAGAAAGCAACACATGGAAAACAGCGACAAGAAGGAAATAACGTCCATGGTACTTCAGGGAGCTGGCTGGGGTTGCCGAGCGGTTCTAGGCGCTACAGTCTGGAGCCGCGCGATCGCTACGGTCGCAGGTTCGAATCTTGCCTCGGGCATGGATGTGTGTATTGTCCTTAGGTTAGTTAGGTTTAAGTAGTTCTAAGTTCCAGGGGACTGATGACCTCAGTAGTTAAGTCCCATAGTGCTCAGAGCCATTTGAACCATTTTTTTTACTGCAGGGAGCAGCAGAGAAAGTAATAAATTGGCATATATCCAAAAAATGATTGAAGACGTTGAGTTCAAGTGCTGCTATGTGATAAAGAGGTTGGTACAAGAACAATTGAAGGCAATGGTACAATAAATAGATATGTCCACATTTTAGTTCCATTGCAATGTTTGAAAATTGCTCGATGCAAGAATGAGATCTGCCCAAGGGACCAGATCAGTATAACACAGAGAATGGATTTGTGTACGAGTTTTTAGGGCAAGAATCACCCGCGCCCAAGACTTGCTTTGTCATTGCGCCTAACTATAGTTGACAGAAAATACTAAGAATTTTTAGTCCTTTGTTAAATGAGAGAACAGGTCGAAGTCACCTGTATGGACACTCTGTCATCTTAATGTCATCGAAACGTCAGATGGCACAGAGAATGCCGAAATACTAAATGCTTCTTTGAATGGAGTTTTACTGAGAAAGATCCTACTGTGTTTCCACCTTAAAACTGTCGTACGAACGATAGTATGAAATAAGCGACCCTGGGGTAGAAAAGCAACTGAAATCGCTCAGCAGGGGAAAGGTCACTGGACCTGAAGGCATACCAGTCGGTATGATACAGCTCCCCACGAACTGAAGGCATAGATGCAATAAACAGTTAAAGTCACATTCACAATTTTTAGTAAAACACAAAAAACTGGGTACAAATTGGAAAATTTTTAGTACTTATTGTCTTTCAAAACTATTAATTGGACACCATAATGTCTTATAACATTAGGAAACAAAGATTTGATATTTACTAAATTTTAGAAACTTCAAATCGTCTCTCTCTCTCTTGCACAAAACAACTTTCGAACGCCTTGAGAACTTCATGGAGCGTTCTCCCTGCGCTAATTTTGGCAACATCTAGTTTTCGTTTATGTGTGAGGCTCTGGCTACGTTTAAATTCGCAGCGAAGCTCTTTGCTTACGTAGCAGCTTTCCGACATGGCTGTAGTACTATGGCGCGGCTTTCCTATCCCTCACAACCTGTCTAAGGCGTATTGTCCAATACTTGTCCACTGATGCTCAATATTTTCTATCCTGGAGATGAATATTTCACGTTGATCTTCAGGTAGTCTAAAATCTAATTCTTGTCGCTCTTGCTGGGCAGAACCATCTTCCTGCACTTCTGTACATTCCTATTTACGGTCTTTTGGCCTTGTTGCCTTTTCTACACTGACTCGTTCTTCTACACGGATTCCTGTTCTACGCTGACTGTGAGTCGAAAAGTTCGGTTCTGTTGGTGATCAAGAAATGGAAATGGCCCTAAGCACTATGGGACTCAATATCTGAGGTCATCAGTCCCCTAGACTTAGAACTACTTAAATCTAACTAACTTAAGGACATCACACACATCCATGCCTGAGGCAGGATTCGAACCAGTGACCGTAGCAGGTTCGAGGTTCCGGACTGAAGCGCCTAGAACCGCTCGGTCAAAGCGGGTGATCAAGAGATGCGTTATTTTCACGAGTAGTTTCTCTGATTAGCTGCTCTAGGTAATTTTCGGAATATTACGACTATGGAGATTCCAGGCCACAGTCCATGAGGCCACCGCTAGTCGATGCTGTAGTTAGGACACTGTAGGTGCGGAATGCAGGCTGGTGCTGGCAGGAAATTCAAATATCCGAGATGTTGCTGCGGCTAAATTAAAAAAAAGTAAAATGGAATTGCTGGGAAACTAAAAATATGCTAGAATGCTAGATGTGGAACTAACCCAATTGCGCTACAAAGAAAATAAAAGTAAGAATTTAAAAACATTAAAATTATGAAATCAGTGTTACTGATCTAGCTCACTCGTGCTAGCGGTCATTATCTTACAATGTTTTATAAGTATCAAAACAATCTTAAATTTGTTTTTCATGCTTTAAAACAGCCTAGCGCCGTGTATTAATTATGAAAAGTCTATAAAGCTATTTTTGATGTAGGAACAGCCGAAGCGTCATCTGACCATGCTGTGCTTGTTATTGACACGGAATCCATTTAATTTTGGCCCGCTGCATACGATTCTGTTTATTGTACATGAAAACGGTTTTGGATGGAAGGTTACGCTTGGGACCTGAAGATGACACCATTTGGTGCCGAAACTGATGAATTATCAGAAATATCCGTGTCTAAAATACGCGTCAAAATATGTTTGGATGTTGACTGTTCGATCACAGACTTACTTGAGTCTATGTTATACGTGATACGAACATCGAGCTACACTATGTAATCAAAAGTATCCGGGCATCTGGTCGAAAATGACTTACAGGTTCGTGACGCCCTCCGTCGGTAATGCGGGAATTCAATATGGTGTTTGTCCACCCTTAGCCTTGATGACAGCTTCCACTCTCGCAGGCATACGTTCAATCAGGTGCTGGAAGGTTTCTTGGGGAATGGCAGCCCATTCTTTAAGTAGTGCTGTACTGAGGAGAGGTATCGATGTCGGTCGGTGAGGCCTGGCACGATGTCGGCGTCCCAAAACATCCCAAAGGTGTTGTACAGGATACAGGTCACGACTCTGTGCAGGCCAGTCCATTACAGGGATGTTATTGTCTTGTAACCTTTCCGCCACAGACCGTGCGTTATGAACAGGTGCTCGATCGTGTTGAAAGATGCAATCCCCATTCCCAAATTGGTGGTCAACAGTGAGAAGCAAGAACGTGCTTAAAACATCAATGTATGCCTGTGCAGTGGTAGTGCCACGCGTAACAACAAGGGGTGCAAGCCCCCTCCATGAAAAACACGACCACACCCTAACACCACAGCCTCCGAATTTTGCTGTTGGCACTACACACGCTGGCAGATGACGTTCAGCGGGCATTCGCCATACCCACACCCTGCGATCGTGCCATTGTGTACCTTGATTCGTCACTCCAAACAACGTTTTTCCACTGTTCAATCGTCCAATGTTTACGCTCCTTACACCAAGCGAGGCGTCGTTTGGCATTTACAGGCGTGATGTGTGGCTTATGAGCAGCCGCTCGACGATGAAATCCAAGTTTTCTCACCTCCCGCCTAGCTGTCATAGTACCTGCAGTGGATCCTGATGCAGTTTGGAATTCCTGTGTGATAGTTTGGATAGATGTCTGCATATTAAATATTACGCCCCTCTTCGATTGTTGGCGGTCTCTTTCAGTCATCAGACGAGGTCGACCTGTACTGTTTTGTGCTATACGTGAGCCTTCACGTTTCCACTTTACTATCACATCGGAAACAGTGGACCTAGGGATGTTTAGAAGTGTGGAAATTTCGCGTGCGGACGTATGACGCAAGTGGCACCCAATCACCTGACCCAGTTCAAGTCCGTGAGTTGCGCGGAGCGCCCCATTCTGCTCTCTCACGATATCTAATGACCACTGAGGTCGCTGACGTGGAGTACCTGGCAGTAGGGTGCAGCACAATGCACCTAATATGAAAATAGTATGTTTCTGGGGGTGTCAGAATACTTTTGATCACATAGTGTATGAACTTTTCCAGTAATGCTTCATCTCACCAAGCAATATTTTAAGGGAAAGAAACTAATGCCTAGTGTTCTACGATATAAAAATATAATTGATAATACTGACTCAAGTAAGCCTACGATCGAATAGCCAACACCCATACGTATTTTGTCAGATATTTTAGACGTAGAGGTAGCATTGTAACAAGTGACAAACTTCGCATGCATTGTTCGAAAAACATTTGAGACATGGAAATACTGTAAGTTAGTGATACTTGACATAAATACTGTGTGTCTTGTTATCTTCTTCCACCATAAAACGATGCTTTATCATTTTTGTACAGTATCTTTTAAGCCTAGAATGATAAGTCAACTGCTTATTTAGCATGATATTTTAGCAGAGCACATATGCCTTGTACAGTTACAGAACATCTTAGATGTAGAAATACTGCAAGTTATACCCTTAACGTATTTTGACAGATATTTTAGACATCAAAATAAGTTTGTGGCACTTCACAAACAATGCGTTTCTGACGTATTTTTCACATACTTTTTTGATTTGATTTTGACACAGAAATATTCTAAGTCACATCTTTCACATATATTTGATACATAATACAGTGCGTTCGTATACATTGAGCTGGATATCAGTTTTTACAAGTTAAGTGAAGGTTATCTGTTTTTGATAAAGACTAGAAGTTTTCGGATACTTTTGAAAGTGGAGCAAAATTCAAGTGTGTGTGTGTGTGTGTGTGTGTGTGTGTGTGTGTGTGTGTGTGTGTTTGTGTTTGTGTTTGTGAACATCTAATCTGAAGGTCCACATTGCCTAACACCAATTGTAGTATTAGGTTGAGGCATACATTCGTAGCGCTTTTTGTATCACATGTCGGTATTCCGATTGTTATGGGTATACTTATTGAGTGTAATTGTCATTTTGTCATTTGGAGATAGTGGATGGAGCTGTGGGCGCTAGAAAACGGAGTGCCAATTGGAGAAAACGGAACATTTCCGACGTATTCTTTTGAGTTTAGTTGAGGGATGACATCAGTGGAGGCAGCCAGAAACATTTGCGCCATATGTTGGGATAATGCCGTTGGACAGAGCACGCCAAGAAAACGGTTTTCTCGTTTTAAGGAGGATTGTTTTGACATTAGTGACGCCACGTTTAAGCAAGACTTTCGGTGTATGATGAAGATCGTTCAGGCGCATTAATCCACAATGATCCACGTCATTGTACTCCAGAACTAGCAGACGTGATGAACTCTGATAATTCCACCAATGTGTGATATTTGAATGGAATGGAGAAGTTTCGAAATTGGGTGTATGGGTACCGCTTGCTCTAAGCCAAAATCACAAATTAGCGAGTGGCCATATGGGCATCAATTGGCTCATGGATAACAAATGGTTCAAATGGCTCTGAGCACTATGGGACTTAACTTCTGAGGTCATCAGTCCCCTAGAACTTAGAACTACTTAAACCTAACTAACCTAAGGGCATCACACACATCCATGCCCGAAGTAGGATTCGAACCTGCGACCGTAGCGGTCGGTTTCCAAACTGAAGCGCCTAGCACCACTCGGCCACACCGGCCGGCTCATGGATAACACTGACCACTCCTGTCCCGTATCGTTACTGGTGACGAAAAATGGTGTCTTCATGCTAACATAAGGAAAAGATAGGTGTGGTTGAGCCCAGACAAAGCACAAGTTTCCCGTGCAAAGATCGCTCGCCTCAACAAAAGGATGCATCTGGTGGAACAGCGACAGTGTGGTGTAATGCGAATTTCTTGGCCGAGTTGATCACTGCTGGCATTTATTGTCAACAACTGAGACGTCTTGGCAGATGCAGTCCACGAACAACGACCACCAAGACTGCGTGAAGCGATGCTACTCTACGATAACGTCCGCCCGCACTCTCCAGGATTTGGGTTGGGAAGTCATTCTGCACCCACCTTATTCGCCTGATCTTCGCTCTCAGATTTTCACCTTTTCCGCTTTCTAACGAAAAACCTTCGAGGAACTTCCCTTACGGGTGAAAATGCTCTCCGAACATGGCTCGAGGTGCTCTTCGGCTCGAAACTACGTGGTTTCTACAATTGAGGAAGTGAAAAGTTACCGCATCGTTGGCAGACTGTTGTAAATATTGAAGTAGAATACATTATTGATGTATGAAGTCGCTTTTATGTGTATCTGTTGTGTTTATTGAACTTACGGGAAAACGCTAAGAACTTATTTACCAATTCACTACATTAACGGAACTACTTACTGATGAACAGACACCGTGGCTGTAATGGCGTCAATGGTATCAGCTAAAGCTGGAATAAGCGAACTAGTTGCCACAACAAAAGAATTTCAAATTGAATCGCCCCATAAATGTAGCTAGATGCTGCATTATTTTGATTCCATATGTACTAGGATTTTCGCTCGTATCTCTCTCTGTAGAAACTCATAACAATAACAATGATAATAGTAATTGTAATAAGAAGATGCAACAGCAATAGGTGAAGGAGAAGACGAAGAAATACTGAATCTTCTGGGTTCAGGGTGGTCGAACACTAGAAACATTAATCTGGACGTTTTCATTGTTGAGAAAAATAAATTATAGATGGTCGGTACTGCCAGACTAAGCGGCAGCCGAGTTGATGAAAAGCGGATGGGTAAAGTTAGACGATACGAAGACCAAAAACTCGAATTGTAGCAGCTCTGAAATAAACCAGTACAAATGCTTCTTATGCTTTCTCACACAATGTTTGCAGTGCCAACATGATCTCAGTGGGCACCTGAAAACCACAGGTAACGAGTAGATACCCAACTGCCAGTTTTTTTTTAAAGGCTCGTTAGTGTGACCAGTGGAATATGATGAGTGAATCATACGCCAAGAGTACTTTTCGCATAAACTTTATGCTTCAACGACATTTAAAAAGAACGATGAAATTAAGATTGTCATCCAGCACCAAGACGCATGAACTCTTCCATGCAACAGTTTCATATATTTGGATTGATCATTTAAGAAAAAGGGTGGTAGTCATACAATGGGATTAAAGCTTACACGTAATGCTTCGCATTCTTGTTCCAGGAAATACGATATGAACTTAATGGGGTAGAGTTTGATCATACACATAATATTGGCATAGCATCAACCCTTAAAATGTATGTCTCATTGTCACCCTCTGATCTGAATGATTTAGAAAATGCAGGATAGGTCATAGACATGCCTGTGATCAGAACAGAAGAAGAATACAGCCGATTTAGTGCATGCATGCTTCTAAAAATGCTTATGGGTTGCTTTGAGGACATGCAGCGGATTATTATGAATGCTAAACCAGGAGCGTATTCTGGTTTGGAGTGCAACGGATAGCAACTCACAAATTCAAGCAACTCAAGAGGAGAATCATCATCAATAATATTATATGGAAAATGCCACACATCACTGTGACAGACGAGGAGCGTTTGAAACTTTTAAAAGTTCTGAATACCGCTACGTATCTGCCATGGGAGATTTTTGAGTACCCAGTACTATCGACAGCGAACGGACAAACATGGGCTTATTAAAACATCTATGCTGCTGGAAACACCGAGATTCATCATACTTGCATTTCAAACCAATGGAAGGAGGAATTTAGCATTTGATTCCACCGCATTTGACCAATGTAATTTAACCAGTGCCAGTCTACTTAATTCAAAATTCTTTCCTTATGACAATTTACTACTACCTTGGGTTCTAAATGTATGCAGTCTGACATTTGACGTGCATGCAAGGTTCCGTGCTTCTCACTACGAAGATGTTGAAGAGGAAGGATGCCTACTCAGTTCACGGAAATTCAAGGAAG
The DNA here is from genome assembly GCF_023864275.1 of Schistocerca cancellata. Lineage (NCBI taxonomy): Eukaryota > Metazoa > Arthropoda > Insecta > Orthoptera > Acrididae > Schistocerca > Schistocerca cancellata. The sequence continues at coordinate 95,218,770 of NC_064630.1, read as the reverse complement.
TTTTCTTGTTTCATCAATAACGAGAAACCAATACCGCGAGTGATTCCAGCAATCTGCACATACGTTTACAAAATCGTTGAACGACATGTCGGTTCCTACATGAGCCTGGTAAATGTGTTTTAAATTCAGATTATCCTGTTTGAATGCTATAATTAGGTTTACATTATCCCTCACCAGCTCTTTTGGGATTCTGGAATATGTCTAACTCAGATGAAATACAGCAACAGCCATATGGCGAGCAAAACAGAAATATCGTCGAATTTGATCTTGGTTTTCCACAGCAACATAGTCAAATATGAACATAGTGTTTGGCTTTACTTTTTCTAGAGGGATATCGCTGATCTCACTAAAATTCGTGTATGTAACACCGCCTACACCCTGCAATATCTGCGGTAATAGTTGGTATTTGGGCTGAAACAATGTTTTTGGAAATACATATACAAGCTCAAAGCGGACTCCATCCGGATGTGTTAGCAACGAGATGATAACATAAGTCTTGCTACAGCTGGACCTACAGTTATTGCTCGTATGTTGTCAGGAAGGAGTACGCCATTCTTCTTCCGGTCTTCTTGCACACTGTCACAGCTCCAGTCGCTTACAACAAAGTCTTGATGCTTCACCCACCCCGCCATGATACCTACTGTCTCAGGTACTGGTGTGCAATGGGTTTTTATAGAAAATAATGATACCGGCTATGCCAGGTACTGGCATGCGATTTGCTTTAGCAGAGAATTTAGTTAAATGACACAATTTTCTGCTGTTGTATGTTTGCGGTGAAAATACTGGTGGCAATAGCTTTAGAATGTCCAGTATATAGATGGTTATAAGCTTTTTTATTCAATAATCATACACAGGAGGCACTACGTCAACAGTTGTTGTTGTGGTCTTCAGTCCTCAGACTGGTTTGATGCAGCTCTCTATGCTACTCTATCCTGTGCAAGCTGCTTAATCTCCCAGTACGTACTGCAGCCTACATCCTTCTGAATCTACTTAGTGTATTCTTCTCTTGGTCTCCCTCTACGATTTTTACCCTCCATCCTGCCCTCCAATACTAAATTGGTGATCCCTTGATGCCTCAGAACATGTCCTACCAACCGATCGCTTCTTCTAGTCAAGTTGTGCCACAAACTCCTCTTCTCACCAATTCTATTCAATACCTCCTCATTAGTTATGTGATCTACCCATCAACGTCAACAGGTTCTTTGTTTAACACCAGTACACAAAACAGAAAATAAACCCTTCTTGGCCGGCCGAAGTGGCCGTGCGGTTCTAGGCGCTGCAGTCTGGAGCCGCGAGACCGCTACGGTCGCAGGTTCGAATCCTGCCTCGGGCATGGATGTGTGTGATGTCCTTAGGTTAGTTAGGTTTAATTAGTTCTAAGTTCTAGGGGACTAATGACCTCAGAAGTTGAGTCCCATAGTGCTCAGAGCCATTTGAACCATTTGAAACCCTTCTTGTAAACACAGAAATCAACATGTATTTCTCTGAAACTTATTAGCAGTACATTAGTCGTCGTAGCCACCATATTGACCCACTGTTCAAACTCGTCTACTGTTCGTACTTAGATACTCTGCAATGTCCCAATACACAGCTTTAACAAAAGGTAGCCATCTGTTTAGTCTTTCCAACGGATAGCGCCATTTGTAGATCGAATAATTTTGTAACGGTGGAGTGCTGTAGATAAATGGATATCTCACCAATATTCACACGGAGTGCAGAGTCATTGTACACTGTTGTAATGGCTAGGGTTAGAGCAGCACAGTAAATGTCCAGAGGAGGAAGGCTGGGGTGATACCTGGGCGTCAACTGCTGCTTGATGTAGGCTTTTGTATGACACCGCACTTTAACACTTTTTGCGCCGGCCGGTGTCGCCGAGCGGTTCTAAGCGCTTCAGTCTGGAACCGCGTGACCGCTACGGTCGCAGGTTCGAATCCTGCCTCGGGCATGGATGTGTGTGATGTCCTTAGGTTATTTAGGTTTAAGTAGTTCTAAGTTCTAGGGGACTGATGACCTCCGATGTTAAGTCCCGTAGTGCTCAGAGCCATTTGAACCATTTGAACACTTTTAGCTACTTTCTCGATCGCTACCACAACATGCTGGTCTCTGTCTGCAGTTACTTCTATACCATTTGAACCACTGGCGGTTAAGTTATACACTGAAGTGAACAATATTAGTGCCCAGGCCTTAAACGGTACCTTCTTATCCACTACGTCCTCACTGGAATATTCGGTGATGGCGCGTATGATGCGTTACAGACCTGCGTCATGCTGATCAGGACCCCCAGTGCACTTCAGCGAGTCAGGGACAGGCTGGGTGTCTTCAACCGACAATAACAGCTGATTGTCTTGTTCCATCAAGTTGACCAGGTGCGCGACAGGATCACAGCTGCCACTGCTGCGGGTCCCGGCGGGTTGGGAGACTTCGCTGTTGCAGACCCCGACAGGCTGGAGGACGTCGCGTCCACTGATGACCAAAGAAGAAAAATGGTTACAAGCGATGATAGAAGCACAATGACCCATATTCCTCACACAACAGTAAACACAGACATTAAGCAGGGGATACTTAATCATCTGCAGCTTCTTCCTAATCTGTTGCTGCTGCAGCTGGGCGGAGGTAGACGGTCTCAGCAGGGGTTTCTTGCTGACTGACTGACTGATTGCAACTGAGGCTGCAGAGCTGCTGGGCCTGCCTTACATGTCTGATGTGCTGCGTTCCTATTGGCTACTGTCAGTTTCACGCGTCTCTGGCGGTATAATTGTGTGGGGGGTGCGCTTGGCCTTTACTTCCTGATGGACCGGAAAGACCACAGCTATTTTGAATTTCCCGTCAATTTCTGTGGGAGGCGGTGGGGTGGGACATCAGCAGAGCCAATAGGGAAGATGGGGAGGGGGAGGGATGGGGGGAGGTGGGGACCCAGTTGCCGGGTGAGGAAAACATGTCATCCGGGGTGGGGGTGGGAGTGGTCGTGGTCGGGGGGTATTTATTTGATAAATTTAATTAATTTAAAAATTCTGGATGTAGCACTGGTAAAATATAAGCAGCGAAGTGTTATCTACAACTTTTAGTGAAGGAAGAGAGCAATTATAGGTGTCAAAGGACATGAAAAGGAAGCAGCATCTGAGACGGGAATGGGACAGGTTTGAGGCCTATCCCAGTTGTTATTGAGTCTGTGCACTAAGGGTGCAGTACAGGAAACGAAGGAGAATTTTGGAAAGCGAATTAAAGTTCACGGAATAGTAACAATCACTTTGAGGTTCGCCAATGACGTAATTCTGTCGAAAATGGCAAATTACTTTTAACAGTGGTTGAAATGGATAGTGTCTTAAAAGTATACCCAAGAAAAGTAAAACAAGGCTAATGAAGTGTAGTCGACAGAATTATACAGTATTAGAAAAGTAGATGAGTTGTGTTATATAGGGAGCAAAGTAACTAATGACGGCCGAAGTAGACAGGATCTAAACTGCTGACTAGAAACAGCAAGAAAGTCTTTTCTGAAAAAAAGAAATTTACTATCATCGAAGATACATTTATGTACTAGGAAGTCTTTTGAAGGCTTTTGTCTGGAGTATAAACTTGAGCGGAAGTAAAACGTGGAGGATACACGATTCAGACAAGAAGAGAATAGGATGTTTTCAAATGTGGTGCCACAGAAGAACGCTGAAGATTAGATGGGTAGACTGAATAACTAAAGAAGAGGTGTCGAATAGATTTGGGGAGAAAATAAATTTTTGGTCTAACCTGATTTAAAGAAGGATCAGTGGATAGAACATGAGGCATCAAGGAATCGTGAATTTGGTGACAGATGGATGTATAGGGGTTTAAAAAATGGTTCAAATGGCTCTGAGCACTATGGGACTTAACTGCTAAGGTCATCAGTCCCCTAGAACTTAAAACTACTTAAACCTAGCTAACCTAAGGACATCACACACAGCCATGCCCGAGGCAGGATTCGAACCTGCGACCGTAGCGGTCACGCGGTTCCAGACTGTAGCGCGCCTAGAACCGCTCGGCCACCCCGGCCGGGTGTAGGGGTTTAAGAATTGTGGAGGGAGAGCAAGGCTCGAGTACAGGAAGAAGGAAAATGGATGTGGGTTGCAGTAGTTGTTCAGAGATGGAGAGGTTTACAAAGCGTAGATTTTCATGAACGGCTGGAGCAATGCTGTCTCCGGGCTGAAGACCACAATAACAACGTGGACTACGGTATGTGCATCTATTCAAAATTTAGTACGATTATGTGATGCAAAACTGACTGTCACCATTCTGAATAAACCACTATGTGACAAGTAGTAGAACTGAGCTCGTGATGTGGTGTCTTCGCTCGTAAAGGTTGGGACTCATTCCTATGCATTTCATCATATGCGTATGTATACTAAATTTCATTTTTCTGTCTGTAGCAACAGTTTTCATCACTGTATGAAGTATTGATTCTCTGCAACTTCTTCTGATTTCACACTTGTTCGTAACATCACTTGTCGGTTAACAACAATATCTCACGCGAACAGAGTTGGCGAACTTTTGGTGTTGTCGACTAACAAGGGAAGGCTACGACATTCAGATCACGAATTTACTTCACACTTAATACACTTCTAATAATCCATTAGGACAACATAACGTGGAAGCTCAAAATGGTTCAAATGGCTCTGAGCACTATCTGAGGTCATCAGTCCCGTAAAACTTAGAACTACTTAAACCTAACTAACCTAAGGACATCACACACGTCCATGCCCGAGGCAGGATTTGAACCTGCGACCGTAGCGCTCGCGCGGTTTTAGACTGAAGCGGCCACATCAGCCGGCTAACTTGGAAGCAGTAAGACATACTACTTAGGCGATTTTGAGAAAATCGCAAAGAAATTTTTACGCGTCAATGATGTACTGGTGCGTTCTTGCTCCGTAATCGCTGCATCGCTGGATCTGGTCCCGCTCTTTTCTTCTTTATTTATATTTCTTCAACACTACTAATATTATTTCGTACGTATTAAATGTGAAAGGTAATATAATGAAGAGACACGTGTATTTGGACAAACTTTTGTAGAATTTCCAATGTTATTTTGCAGTTTCTTTTATAACAACACAACGTTTGTTTCTAAAGGCAGTTTAAAAACTTTATCAAGCGCTTTGAAACTTCTTGATTTTTTATTTACAACGAATGAGAAATTGGCTCTCGTGAAGACGCTGTTGAAACACATTCAGTTGTACATCGCCAATTTCCGGCATCGATATTTACGGAAATGTTGTATTACGCCAAGTATGCGTCCAAAGTGGCAGAAGTATGTGAATTTTTTCAAAATTTTAACGAACTTTGTTTTTCCGTAAAAGGAAAACTCCCCATCCCACGCCCATCAGATTTAGTGGTAAGACGGCCCAGTGGATAGCCTATGAAAGACTGAACGCAGATTAAGCTTGAAAACAAGAAGAAGGTCTAGTGAACTGTGAAAAATAGAAGAAAAATAGAAACAATGAACGGTCCAAATTCAAGATGTAAATTTCCCTTTCAAATGCGGTATGTATGAAATAATACAACTAGTGTTGAACGCTTGAAAGCTAACCATATGGCCGCTACCATCTCGTGCTCCTGGCTGCAATGCATCAGTACACCAGTTACTTATCTTGCGATTTTCTCGAAATCGTGCGAGTAGTATCCCTTACTATTGCCCGTTATGATGTCCTATCTACTAAAAAGTATACAAAGTTTCAAGAAAAGCCATGTAAGTCGTTTCAGGATGTTGGTCTCAGGTTGATTCCCGATGGTGACTCTCCATATGCGGCGTTGGTATCCCGAAAGCCTTCCGGCGCTGCCATAGCCACTGCCTCCGTGGGACCCCAGCTAACAGGGAGGCGGGGCGCCCGCTCGCGTGACGGCCCAGCTGTACGCAATACCCGGAATAAAAAGCTGGCCAGCAGCGACGGGTCTCTGGCAAATGGCCGGCAATTCCGCGAGAACCGGAACTTCCGTCACAGCGCGCAGGCCAAGTGCCTTTCGTCGCAGGTCGTTACCACATGTCGTCTTGAAAAGGCCCACATTTTAGGACAATGTTCCGAAACCTGCGTTACCTCACTCATTAACTTAACATCTACATACATATTTCGCATTGTGTGTTGCATACTGAAGGTCATTTCACACCAACGTTAAGAGTTTTTTGTTCCGTTCCATTCGCATATTGAACGAGACAAATACACTACTGGCCATTAAAATTGCTACACCGAGACGAAATACAGATGATAAACGGGTATTCATTGGACAAATATATTATACTGGAACTGACATGTGATTACTTTTTCACGCAATTTCGGTGCATAGTTCCTGAGAAATCCGTACCCAGAACAACCACCTCTGGCTGCAATAACGGCCTTGATACGACTGGACATTGAGTCAAATAGAGCTTGGATGGCGTGTACAGGTACAGCTGCCCATGCAGCATCGACACCATACCACAGTTCATCAAGAGTAGTGACTGGGGTATTGTGACGAGCCAGTTGCTCGGCCATCATTGACTAGACGTTTTCAGTTGGTGAGATATCTGGAGAATGTGCTGGGCAGGACAGCAGTCGAACATTTTCTGTATCCAGAAAGGCCCGTACAGGACCTGCAACATGCGGCCGTCCATTATCCTGCTGAAGTGTAGGGTTTCGCAGGGATCGAATGAAGGGTAGAGCCACGAGTCGCAACACATCTGAAATGTAACGTCTACTGTTCAAAGTGCCGTCAATGCGAACAAGAGGTGACCGAGACGTGTAACCAATGGCACCCGATATCATGACCCCGGGTGATACGTCAGTCTGGCGATGACGAAAACATGCTTCCAATGTGCGTTCACTGTGATGTCGCCAAACACGGATGCGACCATCATGATGCTGTAAACAGAACCTGGATTCATCAGAAAAAATGACGTTTTGCCATTCGTGCACACAGGTTCGACGTTGAGTACACCATCGCAGGCGCTCATGTCTGTGATGCAGCGTCAAGGGTAACCGCAGCCATGGTCTCCGAGCTGATAGTCCATGCTGCTGCAGACGTCGTCGAACTGTTCTTGCAGGTGGTTGTTGTCTTGCAAACGTCCCCATCTGTTGTCTCAGGTATCTAGACGTGGCTGCACGATCCTTTACAGCCAAGCGGATAAGATGCCTGTCATCTCGACTGCTAATGATACGAGGCTGTTGGGATCCAGCACGGCGTTCCGTATTACCTTCCTGAACCTACCGATTCCATATTCTGCTAACAGTCATTGGATCTCGACCAACGCGAGCAGCAATATCGCGATACCATAAACCGCAATCGCGATAGGCTACAATCTGACCTTTATCAAAATCGGAAACGTGATGGTACGCATTTCTCCTCCTTACACGAGGCATCACAACAACGTTTCACCAGGCAACGCCGGTCAACTGCTGTTTGTGTATGAGAAAGCGGTTATAAACTTTCCTCACGTCAGCACGTTGTAGGTGTCGCCACCGGCGCCAACCTTGTGTGAATGCTCTGGGAAGCTAATCATTTGCATATCACAGCATCTTGTTCCTGTCGGTTAAATTTCGCGTCTGTAGCAATTTTAATGGCCAGTAGTGTAAGAGGACTGTCTATATGCCTCTGTAAGTGCACTTATCTCCGTTACCTTAGTCGACCTGCTTAGCTGAGTGGCAACGTGTTTCCCCACCATGCAGCCTGGATTCGATTCCCGGGCAGTTTATAGATTTTCTCCGCCCGTGGACTTGGTGTTGTCTTGTCCTCATCATCACTTCATCACTTCATCATCACCGACACGCAAGCTGCCCAATGTGGCGTCACCTGAAATAAAAGTTGCAACGCAGCAGCCGAACTTCCCTGGATGTGGCCTCCTGGCTATCAATGTTAAGCGATTATTTCATTTCTGTTACTATATTCTCATGTTTCATAGGCAAAATGCAGGATGATGGCACCATCAACGGCCGCACAGTCTTTTACGAATATAGGTTGCCGGCCGAAGTGGCCGTGCGGTTAAAGGCGCTGCAGTCTGGAACCGCAAGACCGCTACGGTCGCAGGTTCGAATCCTGCCTCGGGCATGGATGTTTGTGATGTCGTTAGGTTAGTTAGGTTTAACTAGTTCTAAGTTCTAGAGGACTAATTACCTCAGCAGTTGAGTCCCATAGTGCTCAGAGCCATTTGAACCATTTTTTTGAATATAGGTTCTCTAAATTTTTCCTACAGAATTTCGCGAGAACTACGTCCTAGCTCTTCCAAAGGTACTCATTTCAGTTTCTGGAGCAGTTACACTCTCGTGTGGGCATTGCCCTGTCGATAGATGCCATCATGCTGAGGAAAAAGAAGCTGCATGTAAGGGTGGACATGGTCCTCAAGGATAGATGTACGTGGTGTGATTGGAAAAGTTTTAAGAATGGGCTTGTAGTTGTACAATGGTGGTACTTACATGCTACCGTGATGCATCTCCTTCAAAATAGTCCCATTCTGACTGAACATACCGACTCTAACGGTGTTTCCACTTTTGGAAACATTCCTGGAAATTTTTTTCCTGAAGTGTGTTAAGGACGCTCTCTGTATTTGCCTGGATGTCTTCAATCGAGTCAAATCGCTTCCCTTTCAGTGAAAATTTCAGTTTAGGAAACAGGTAGAAATCCGCAGGGGCCAAATCAGGAGAATATGGCGGTTGTGGAAGCACAGAAATTTCAAATTTGGTCAAAAATTCAACGATGGAGAGGGCATTGTCATGGTGTAGCATCCAATGCACGCCTTTTCTTCCGCACTTTTTCCTACAAACGCTCAATGACATATTTGTAATATTCCTGGTTAATTGTCAGTCCTCCAGGGGTAAATTCATGATGCACACTACCAGTGGAATCGGAAAAAGTCACAAACATTGTTTTCACCTTCGACATACTTTGCCGTCCTTTTTTTGGTCATGGTGAACCTGGAGTCATCCATTGTGAAGACTGCACTTTGGTTTCAGGATCAAATCCATATACCCACGATTTGTCACCTGTAATTACCCTATTTAAAAAATAAGGGTAATTTTTAGTCGGATTAATCTGTTCTTGGCACACTTCAAGTCGGTATTGTCTCTGGTCACTTGACAACACTTTTGGAATGAATTTTGCGGATACTCGACGCATGTTCAGATCTTCAGTTACTGAACTGCATCGAAACTTAAAGTAGGTTCATCAGCCATCTCCCTAATCATAAGTCTACGATTAGAGTGCGCTAAGTCGCGAACTTTCACATTATTTTCATTCGTTTTTGAAGTGGAAGGACGGCTGGACCGTGGTTCATCTTCAAATGATTCGCGGCCATTTTTAAATATGTTGGACCAGACAAAAACATTTGACTGGCTCATACAATTATCTCCAAAAGCTGTTTTTAATAGTTTGTAAGTTTCAGAAGCTGATTACCCAGTTATAAAACAAAATTTCACACAAACTCGTTGCTCCGTTTTCACCTCCATTTTCACACAGAGTCCAGCAACAAGCCCTAACAGACCCGCAATCGACCAGCTGCCACAACGAAATGAATAAAGGAAATGCAGTTTCCTGTCAGAGGGCGTTGAAAGACAAGGCAATGACTCACTCCCCTCCCTCCCAGTACCTGCCCGCCAAACCAGTAAACAGTAGCGGATCCATTCTCAAAACTTTCCAGTCACACCACGTATATATGGGTCGATCCATTTTGCTTTCCAGTTACACTTTCGTGTTTGTTATGGAGACGTTTTACGATGCTAGCACCATGCCTCTGGTTCCTTCAACTCCAAATACTGCACAATGCTCTAGAGATTAGATTAGATTAGTACTTGTTCCATAGATCATGAATACGACACTTCGTAATGATGTGGAACGTGTCAGGTAAATGAAAGGTGTATATACAAGATATTACATTACACAAAATATTACATGACACTTAATATTTTTTTGGGGTGGCGGGTGAGGAAATTACCCACTTACTGTAACCAAAAATTCATGTAATGAGTAGGAGTTCCCACTCAGAAATTCTTTTAATTTCCTTTTAAATGCTATATGTTTATCTGTCAGACTTCTGATGCTATTAGGTATGTGACCAGAGACTTTTGTGGCAACATAGTTTACCCCCTTCTGAGCCAAAGTTAGATTTAACCTTGAGTAGTGAAGATCATCCTTTCTCCTAGTGTTGTAGCCAAGTACACTGCTATTATTTTTGAATTCGTTCGGATTGGAAATAACAAATTTCATAAGTGAATATATATATATTGTGAGGCTAAAGTGAAGATCCCTAGCTCTTTAAATCAGTGTCTGCAGGATGATCTTGGATGAGCTCCAGCAATTATTCTGATTACACTCTTTTGTGCAATGAATACTCTTTTACTCAATGATGAGTTACCCCAGAATATGATGCCATACGAAAGCAGAAAATGCAAATAGGCGTGGTAAGCTAATTTACTGAGATGTATATCGCCAAAATTTGCAATGACCCTAATAACATAAGTAGCTGAACTCGAACGTTTCAGCAGATCTTCAGTGTTTTTTTTTTCCATTTCAACCCCTCATCAATGTATACACCTAGAAATATTGAATATTCTACCTTAGCTATTGATTTCTGATCGAAGTCTATTTTTTATTAATGGTGTCATTCCATTTAGTGTGTGGAACTATATATACTCTGATTTGTCAAAGTTTAATGAGAGCCCATTTGCAGAGAACCACTTAATGATTTTCTGAAAAACATCGTTTACAATTTCATCAGTTAATTCTTGTCTGTTGGGTGTAATAGCTATACTTGTATCATCGGTAAAAAGTTCCACCTTTGCATCTTCGTGAATATAGAATGTCAAGTCATTAATATATATTAAGAACAGCAGAGGACCCAAGACTGAACCTTGTGGCACCCCATTCTTGATTGTTTCCCAGTTTCTGAAATCACCAGTTTTTTGCATATTATGTGAACTGCTTATTTCAACTTTCTGCAGTCTTCCAGTTAGATATGCTTTAAACCATTTGAGCGCTGTCCCATTTATACTATTGTCCTTGAGCTTATATTGAAGTATTACATGATGTACACAATCAAAAGCTTTTGAGAGATCACAAAAAATCCCAACGGGTGACTTCCGGTTACTCAGAGCATTTAATATTTCATTAGTGAAAGTATATATAGCATTTTCCGTTGAAAAACCCTTCTGGAAAGCAGACTGACATTTTGTTAAAACTTTATTTTTACAAAGGCGTGAAGCTACTGTACAATACATTACTTTTTCAAGATTTTTGGATGAGACAGTCAGAAGAGAGATTAGGCGGTAGTTGACATCAGATGTATCCCCTTTTTTAGGCAGTGGTTTAACAATGGAATACTTCAGTCTATCTGGGAAAATACCCTGCTTCAGAGAGCTATTACATATGTGGCTAAGAATCCCACTTATCTCTTGGGGACAAGCTTTTATTATCGTGCTGGAAATGCCATCAGTTACATGTGACATTTTATTCTTGAGAGAGTTGATTATCTTCCTAATTTCAGAATTCTGTGGGTAAGGCCTCATCCATTAACTGTCTTGCTTCCTCTAATGAACATTTAGATCCTATTTTCTCTACAAAATTTAAAAAATTATTCAAAATGTTTTCGACTTCCGGCAGTGTTCACACTAGCGTCTTGTCTACATTTGCTTTGTAGTCTGTCCAGTCACGCTGATGTGACCACCTGTCAAAAACCTTTAGCAGCGCGGTCCGCTTCGAGATGCGCAAGAAGAGAGTCAATAAGGTTCTGGAAGATACCGACAGGAATGTGGCACTGTGGCAACTCCAGTGTCATGGCCAGTGTAGTGGGACGCGAAATTGAAGCGTCACCCATCCACCACTGTCAGCCCAATTTGCAGGTGAATATAACTTAATTTACTTTTTTTTCTATGTGTTTTTGTAATATTTGTAATAGTTGTGAATTATCTAAAGTTTTGTATTTATTTTTTATGTTTCATGTACGGAGAGGGCGGCGCAACGAACGGAGACAGCATCTTCGCTGCCGGGACCAGAGAGAAAATTGCTGGCCACTATACGTCGCGGGTCGACAGCCAAAGAGCAACAGAAGATCTTGAAACCGAGTTGTTGCGTCATGCTTCTAAAAACTGAAAATTAATAATTTGTAATGTTTCTAAAACAGTGACGTCATAGAAATTTAATCATGTTGTAAAGGTTCCGTTCTGTCTTGTCAAGGCTCAGGTTCACGTCTATATGTAGGAAGATAATAAATTTGTGGATGCTACTAAAGTTGAAATACGTGTTCCGAGAATTTATTTATGAAGAATTATGTAAATGAATTAATAATATATTTGACAAAATTATTAATTTTTGACAACGTTCGTCGCGAGTTTGAATCTCGAAAGTTTATTCAATGTGGTTCTAATATTTATTAAATCAGATAACGTGCATTAATATAATTTCTGAGGAGAAACAAACGACATCTAAATTGAAAAAGTTTGCGCAAACCAATTGGACTGAGTGACGTAATTCTGCGCATACGACTCAAATGATGTTTTACAGTTTCGTTCAAGAACCATTCTGAGACAATTTAAAAAGAATATAAATAATTTTGAAGTGTGTTGTAACTGACGTAGGTGACGAAGTCTACACATGGTCATATGTCAAAAGAAAACCGTTTATACAAAACTTACGTCGTTACCACAACACCAGCTGCGCTATGTTTTTCTGGTGAGGATCCATGATGCGAAGAGACCGCTCGAGTCGTTCCCACGGATTCTGTACTGGGCTTAACTCGGAGGAGTTTTGTGGCCAAGAGAGTACGGTCAACTCATCCTGGTGTTCTTCAAAGCACTCTCGTACATTGCGAGCTGTGAGACACGTTGCAGTGTCCTTCTCATAGATGCCATCGTACTGAGGAAAAATTAACCGCATGTAGAGGTGACATCCTCTTGGTAGATGCCCACTTGGCTTGATCCATTTTGACTTCCAGAATGACGAGATCACCAGAGAACGACACGAAAACTTCCCCAAGACCATAATTGTTGCAAGGTATTTGCTTTCACACATTTCTCGCCATTCATGCTAATTACCATCTGTCCGATAGCATATAGAAAGTCCGTCATCAGAAAGGACGACCTGTCGACACTCAGTGGACATCCAGTTCGATTCGGTGTCGATAAACAGCTGCATGAAACAGCCACCTGTTGTGGGTGCCCGTAAAGAGCAATGTTTGCTAAACGGATGTTACAGAGACACTCTTAGTAGCCTTTTGGTTCATCTGGGCCATGAGTTGCCTCAGTTGCACCCGTAATTGGCCGTACGCATCGCCCCTTTTATCTGCGGCCACTGGTGCACCACTATTGCCTGAGTGCCAGTTTTCGTTGGCGTCATTTTGCCTAGTACAGTGTATTCTAAGCACAGCGGCACGCGAAAAGTTTACGTATTTAGCCGTTTCGGAAATGCTTCCACTCTTGGTCCAAATGACAATTATCATGCTCTTTGGAGGTCAGAGAAATCGCTGCGTTTCCGCATTGCAATGACTACAATGTCTTCTGCATCACTCTCTGCTCGCCCCCCCCCCCCCTCCCCCTCCTCACTTCCCGACACGCTTTATATATCCTCCACTATTTTTACTGCTACCTGTCGTCTGTGAATGCTTATTGCATGTTGACGTCGAACATGGCTGTGGTAACATTACTGTGACTGGACCTTGCATATGCAGTGATGTAGTGCATTCTTCCAATAATCTGTCTTCCCTTCAGCATTAATATTAATGATTTGACGCGATTATCCCACTTCATACCTCTTCTTAAGACTACTCCTAATCGCTAAAACCATTAGACGTGATCGTGATGCTGTGACAAGCCAAGTGGCCTAAGCGTTGTCACAGTAGAAATATCGCACAACCACAGTTACAGACCCACCGTAAGTAATTAATTTTTTTGGTCAATATGATTACATGTTTATGTCTTTTGTTTATTTCGTAGGCAGACAAACGAAATGTGTTTTACAAGGAAATATCATCATGTTGACCATGTATTTTGACGAGAAAAAAGCACACTAGCACGGTATCAGCTCCAGCAACCGATCCCACTCCAAAATTTGGGACATAATTCCGACAGTACGCGGTTATGACCTTCGGAAAGTATCGCTTTTAGACGCTCTAGAAGTTTGTCACTCGCTTTGCGCCACTACAGCAGCTTAATGTCCGAGCGCGAAGCACTAAAGAATGGATTGAATAAGATGTGTGTACGAAGGAGAGAAATTTTCGAGAGAAAGGTTTTATAATCCGTACGCTTATATCACTTTCCCTCTCTCTCTCTCCTCTCTCGTCAACAGTTTGCCGTACACGGCGTCCCTGGTGGGGAAAATCTTTGAAATCGAAGTGCTTTGGAATGATATAAAGCTAGATTTTATTAGCGAGAACTATGAACTGTAACCGAACAGACAACTATGTAAGGTGAAAGGTGGCTACACTGAGCCACAGCGCCAGAGATCACGCCAGAGAGTATTGTTCCGCCACCTCCACCGGCAGTGATTCTTGAGAAGTTGTGGTAGGCGGTTCTTGTGCAGATGTAGCGGAGAATGATTCGTGAGAAGTTGTGGTAGGCGGTTCTTGTTCAGATGTAGTGGAGAGTTGTCGAGAAGCGGTGTGAGTGTTTGTTCCATGTTTTATGCAGTTATTTGATGGGAGAGATAGCAGATGTTATTCTAATGGAGATATTGTAATGATCAGAGTGCTTTTCGTCAATATATGAGAAAGTAACAAATTCCCTGTTTTTTTTTTCTTTTTATTATTTGTGTGTCTCAAATAATGCATCATTACAGGTTCAGTCAACAAAGCATCTGGCTTGTGTTCTTGTATTAGAGTGTAATTCTGGTTTTCTTGCGCAATTATAGTATTTCTAATTTTCTTTTATCTCGTCAGTATAATTGGTATTTAACATTCTTGTCTTGTTGAAGAAGAACCGTGCCAGATGTGCGTTGAGTCATACCACCACACACAGAACAGCTACACTTGTGCTTTGTTGGCTTCGTAGATTTTATCGTTGCTGGGGACTTAATTAATTAATTGTGTTAACGGAAATTTCATTTCATTCTTTGTTGTTGTTCTATGCAGTCAGATTGCGTAATAATACTAGTCAGGGCCAGCCGTTTACGAAACTGCGTAACCGGACAGACAGTAAAAAAAAAATATTTGCATAATAGTTATTTAATTAAGCCCCCATGCACGTGGCGACCGCTGCTTCGGATCGTTCCTTGGAATATTCTGATTGTAAAAATAGTAGACAGTAGTATTGTTGTAGTAATTTGTAGTTTAGTAATTGTAGTCTATGTTGCATGTGTAGATTTGGTAATTGTCATTCTTCTAATGGTATTTCATAATTTAATTTTGTTGTCTTGTATACGCGTTTGACAATCTAGTGCAATTATTTCAATTGTTCGTTAATCGTGTTTGAGGGAAAGATCTCGTGTAAATGGTATTGTTGAAGATGAGGAGTCATTGTGTGTAATTTTCGTACAGTGACGATTTTTTTATGTTTTGTAAATGATTACGCGGTCAATGAAACAGCCAAAAATGATGAATAATCAGAATAACGAAATTGTTAACATGGCGAACTCGCCAACAGAGGAAAACAGTGTCATAAATAATGTAGTGGAAAACAATTTAATAAGTAGGGAAAATAGTCCGCAAACAGTTCAAAATTTTTCACAATCGAAAAATTCTCAGGTTGCGTGGTTAACGACAGAAGAAATGGAGCAGTTAATGAGTGCAATATTAAATTTGGGATCACGGATAGAAGCAATGACAACACGGTTATGCTCAAAAATAGGAACAATGGAAACTCGGCTAGGATCTGAATTTAAAACAGAAATAGGAACAATTAAAACCGAGATGAAAGCAGTGGGATCACAGTTAGGATCTGAATTAGAAACTGATATGGGAACAATGGAAACACAGTTAGGCTCACGAATAAGGACATGTTTCAAAAACTTGAATGATGAATCAAAGAAAGAAATCAGAGAAGAAGTACAACCGATTTTGAATGCTCACAATAATAGTTTAATTTCAACAGGAATTAGACAAGAGGACCAGGACAGGGAACAGGATAGAGAACAGGAAGAAAGAGATCGCGTGACAGTACAGAAATTTTCAGAGTTAAATTTACAACGTGCAAAAGATAAGGAAGAAATATTTGAAGGAATCGAGGAATCTGTACCAAATGACAGAATAAATAACATAACGCAACAGTGTGAACAGTTAACTACTAAATGTGACAATACCGAAACCCGAGTCGCGACACTTACAGAAGACGTAAATAAACAGAAAGAACAAATAGGTGACTTATCGGAAAGAGTTGAGGAGATTTCAGATAAATTGACAAATCCTAGTTTAAATGAGGACAGAGTTTCAGATGACACAGCTCCATTGCCATTTTCAGAAACGGAAGAGTATCAGAATATAAATAAGCATGTAGAAAATTACGGAAAATTTAATGAACGCGTTAAAAAGGAATCTGAGGCATTACAAAAGCAAGTCAAACAAATTGAAAGCAAAATCGTAGGAAAGGACGGTAGAAGAAATTTGGAATCACCGATAGCAGCGGGTTTTGAAGAAAGTAATTTATTTCATTTACGAGAAGCAACAAGAGAGCGCCAGGCGCGCGAACTTGACAATAATCGACATTGGGACAGGGACAGACGTGGTAGGTCTTTGTCGCCACGAGGAGAAAACTTTGACTATAAACACTTCTTAACTGTTCGGAAATTTAAAATCTTCCGCAATTCTAAGAATGACATACATCCATGTGCATGGTTAGATCAATTTATGTGCGCACTTCCGCCAAATTTGCCACTAAGTCACAAACTGAAATTTAAGTGCAGCTATTAAAGTCCTCAGGGGATTCACTACTCTTAAGTGAATATGTGCCGTAGCGAGCATAGGGCCCCGAGCTGTAGTGGTGCTATTTCCCTTTTAGTTTTCTGTACCGCTGCCTACTCTTTTACTATTCTTTGCATCTATCGAAACAACTCTTCAACTATCAATCTATCTAGTGAGTAAGTAAACAATATCCGGATTTGACTAATTTACCCAAAAGTGATTTCGGAAATTACCATTTAGACTTACTGTACCTTCAGCAGCATTCATTCGTAGCATAAATGAAATTTTACCTGTTTATCTTCGTGACAATATTACTTCATATGTTGACGACATTCTTATTGTTAAACGTTCTTGGAGTGAACACAACAAAATTTTGGATTCATTATTACGTATTTTTACAAGAGTTGGCATTACAGTGAACTTAGAAGAATCTGAATTTGGTCGTTCTCAGGTGAAATTTCTCGGTCACATTATTTCTACAGAAGGTATTCTTCCTGATCCAGAAAAACTAGACGCTATTCGTAATTATGCTGTTCCTACCACAAAACGTGATGTTCGTAGTTTCCTTGGTGTCTGTAATTTTCTTAGACGCTTTGTTAGATTGGACAATTTGGCCACACCTCGTTTATGTGAACTATCTGGAAAGAAATCTAATTGGTGTTGGGATGAGGAAACTCAATCAGAATTTGAACAACTTCGTGATGCTTTAGTTGCTGCTCCACTTCTTTCACATCCGGATTTATCTAAAGATTTTTGTTTGGCGACGGACTCATCATACAAAAGCCTAGGTGCACATTTATTTCAAGAGATAGAAGAAGACGGCGTTGTAGTACAGAAAACTATTGCATTTGGAAGTCGTGTTCTCTCTAAAACAGAAAAGAATTATTCGATTACGGAACTTGAAGCTTTGGCTATTGTTTGGGCTTTCACAAAATTTCGCACATTTTTGTTTAGCAGACATACTAAGGTTTACACCGATCATCGAGCTCTGGAATTTCTTATGTCAACAAAATTAACTCACGGCAGATTGTCACGATGGGCGTTGTACTTACAGGAATTTGACTTTAGTATTGTTTACATACAGGGTTCTTCAAATATTGTTGCTGGTGCTTTATCACGTGCACCTATGGGTTTGAAACAAAGTGCTGAAGAGGACTGCAAGGAAAACAATTATTGTTTGATGTATATTCAAGGTGTTGCGTTTGAGAACTTTATTTCGTCTTTGCTCCAGGACACCGCTAAGGAGCAAAATAAGGATCCAATCTGGAAGGACATTAAGGAGAAGTGGAAGAGAAAGGAAAGCGTAGCGATTAGACAGCATTATTTAGTTCGCAATGACATTCTTTTTAAACGAAAATCGGTCGACAACTCTGTTTGGTTAGTTTGTATTCCTGATGAGTGGGTTAATAAGCTGATTTGGTATACGCATTTCAGTTATGCACACTTTGGTCCCAGAAAATGCTTTCATAAATTACAGGAAAATTGCTACTTCAATAATATGGAAAAACGTATTCGATCTGTTCTGGCCAAATGCAAATTATGTCAAAAGGCTAAGCCGCCAACAGTTTCTCACAGAGCACCATTGTTTCCTATCATTCCAGCGAAATTAAAGGACATGGCTGCAGTTGATTTGTTCGGTCCAGTGGTTCGATCTACTAATGGTTTTGCGTACATTTTCGTAGCAGTGGAGTTGACATCAAAATATGTGTGTTTTACACCTTTACGCAAAGCAACAGCTCGTTCAGTATCTAACGCTTTCATCAAACATTTTCTTAAAGAAGTGGGTCATGTTGATAAGGTTATATCAGATAATGGATCACAGTTTCGTTCTAAAATTTGGCTTCGTACTCTACAGCGTTGTAAAATTAAACCAATTTTCATTTCACTTTTTCACCCCCAATCTAACGCTTCAGAGAGATGGATGAAGGAAATCAATAAATTGTGTCGTTTTTATTGTCATCAGAATCACAGAACTTGGGATGAGGATCTTCATATTTTTCAAAACATTCTGAATGAACTCCCTAATGATTCAACTTCTTTACCGCCTATATTGATATTAAAAAACAAAGCACCGACAAATCGCATATCTGAAATCGTTCCTTTTCCGCCTTCACGGAAACTGCGGCATTCTGAAGTTGTGAACATGGCTCTGCAAAATATTGCATCTGCAGCTGCTAGAAGAGAGAAGTCAGCTAAGCGTCCTGGTCATTTAAAAATTTTGTCAGTTGGTCAAAAAGTGTTAATTAAGTCTCACCGTTTGTCTCACAAAGGAAAAGGCTTGTGTCGCAAATTTTTTCTGCTTTATAACGGTCCATATAGAATTCGCAAAATTATACATGAAAACACTGTTGAAGTATAAACTCTTAAATCACGACGCTCTAAGGGAATACATCATATATCTAACGTAAAAATTTTTGTGGAATGACATACTTGTGAGAAACTAACAGCTACATGTAAACACGCAGAGAGTACAAGGATACCGCGCTGTGTTTTGGCGGCGGCACATACTCAAAGCAACAGTCAAGTCTGCGCGCCGCACAGGGCAGTCGTTGACCGCAAACAATTACTTCCTACGTCACGCGCCTACAGCTGATCGAGCGCTCAGTGCGAATGCACTGACAGCCGTAAACAATTACACAGTGTTTAATTTCTCCGACTAAATTCAGTATAAAGCTATAGTGACTTGATAAATTATGTTATTAACGTTCAGTATTTTTCAGGATACGGTTATATAAAATACTTAAGAACTTCAGGTAAATTCTGTGCGTGTCCGACGTTAAGACGACTTGCTATGGAGAAAATTTCAGGAAGAATGTAATTTCCAAGAAGAAACTAATAAACTAAAAAAAGGTACCTGTTAATTGAGTCCATTTTTCAGGTAACATATTTCCACTTAGGTACGTATTTTAGACGTAATTTGCTGCTCGCGATTACGTGATTCATACTTTGTGCTAATTTCATGTTCTATGAATTTACTTGTGAAGCGACGTGCTTGCGTACGTTAACTGATTTTGACAATGATTATTAATGAACTGGATTGTAACTTGTGTATATTATGCATCGCTTGGCTGCACTGCTTTTTCACTGATGTCATATTTTTCTATTATGTGCCTGCTGTGCTTATTTATTTAAATTATAATTGTCACCTGATTAGTTGTGCTGATATGTATGTAAGTTACACTTTGTGATTTATCTGCTTGCGCCTTCATGTTTACTTATTAAGATGACATATGAACATTTATTTGCTTATGCTGATATGATGCTAATGACCTGTTTATTACATAAGATATATGTTTACTGCTATGCGTATGGATTGCATATTTATACGTTTCTGTTTGTCGTCACAACTACTCTTTAATTTGGAATATAGCAATGCTGATGTACAGTGTATGAACATAGAGTTTAGGTCACACTATTGTATTAATTATAGATTGTTCGCTTGGCAGAGCCTCGTTGTAAGAATTGTGCTGCATCCACTTGTTGACATTCTGTTCTCTACTGGCATATTTACTCGCTATTGCATGTTTTGCTTACGCTCAGTGCTTTATATTTTAACATAAGAAAATGAACTGCAGTAATTCGACGAGCGACTTTAGTACAAGAAACGTCATAGAAGTCACATGAGCTGGAGGTTTTATGGAAGCTGTATAAATTTATGCTAATAGGAAGGAAGCTAACGACATGACATACCAAAACTAGGTTTAGACCATTGACAGCTATTACACTGCATTCTTCGTGATCATTTGAAATAGCAAGTGACACTTGACACAAAAATACTCCACATGTTTGCTTCTGCCATGATTCTTGAAGTGGTGTACACACTGTGAAATATTATGATCATTCACACTCCGTAATCGTACTTAATTACTGAGAGTTATTCGAACTAAGTCTGTTAGAGGTCATGTATGCATTTCTTTGTTTATAATTCATAATGAGTAGAAGATTTGGCTCAAATGGATTACACAGAGGTTGTGTGTTGACAGTGTGTCTTCGGATTGTATGGGATGATGAGGTTTGCATTAGGATTTTATCTGTACTTGTTCGAGGAGACTGACTAGAGGGAAGAGTTTTTATGGAAGTGAAATGATATTGGCGATAAGGTTTATATGTGTCGACGTATTGAAGAGGTATTATTGAGGTATTGAGATTATATGAAGTTGATGATTATTGGAGTTTTTGTGGATAAGAGGTAAGGTAAATGATATTGATGATAAGATTTATATGTATCGACGTAAGAGGTATTATTGAAGTATTGAGATTATGTGATGCTGATGATTATTGGAGTTTTGGTGGATAAGAGGTAAAGTAAGTGAGGTGCATTTTTTTTTTGTTGGTCTATATGGAACAAGGAGGATGAAGATAGCAGACTAGAACACTAAAGTGGAAGGAAGATTGTCTACACACACTTGTTAAATCAATAAGCAGTACATAATTTTTTTTTGGAGAGAGGAAGTAATTGCATATCTTGGCTCACTGACAGTTGTTCAGCAACCGTATATTTTGCCGGTGGAGGCAAAATGTACGGTTGCTGTATTTTATATATTAGGCTATTGTAAGGTCAGTGCAAAGCCAAAATTTTATCTAGTTATATGATATTTACGTATTAATATTATCTTTTATTTTTGTCTGTATTTTTTTTTTGACGAATTTGGTGGTATTTTCACCACAAATGCTGGCAAAAATACCATCAAATTCTAGCCCGTGGAGGAGGGGCATATGAAAGGTGGCTACACTGAGCCACAGCGTCAGAGATCGCGCCAGAGAGTATTGTTCCGCCACCTCCACCGGCAGTGATTCTTGAGAAGTTGTGGTAGGCGGTTCTTGTGCAGATGTAGCGGAGAATGATTCGTGAGAAGTTGTGGTAGGCGGTTCTTGTTCAGATGTAGTGGAAAGTTGTCGAGAAGCGGTGTGAGTGTTTGTTCCATGTTTTATGCAGTTATTTGATGGGAGAGATAGCAGATGTTATTCTAATGGAGATATTGTAATGATCAGAGTGCTTTTCGTCAATATATGAGAAAGTAACAAATTCCCTGTTTTTTTTTTCTTTTTATTATTTGTGTGTCTCAAATAATGCATCATTACAGGTTCAGTCAACAAAGCATCTGGCTTGTGTTCTTGTATTAGAGTGTAATTCTGGTTTTCTTGCGCAATTATAGTATTTCTAATTTTCTTTTATCTTGTCAGTATAATTGATATTTAAAATTCTTGTCTTGTTGAAGAAGAACCGTGCCAGATGTGCGTTGAGTCATACCACCACACACAGAACAGCTACACTTGTGCTTTGTTGGCTTCGTAGATTTTATCATTGCTGGGGACTTAATTAATTAATTGTGTTAACGGAAATTTCATTTCATTCTTTGTTGTTGTTCTATGCAGTCAGATTGCGTAATAAAACTAGTCAGGGCCAGCCGTTTACGAGACTTGCGTAATCGGACTTACAGCTACTAAAAATATTTTTTTTTTTTATTTAATTAAGCCCCCATGCAAAGGATTCGTGTGAATTGTAAATGACCAGAGAAGTGCATGAGAGCTGTGATAAGTAGGCTTTGAACTACAACTGATCTGTTTTTTTTTAACTTTAATTGAACTGTAATATCTGATGCCGCAAAATAAAATGTTCCTTTACAACGAAAGTAGTATCGGTAATTGAGGAACAGGAAGTGCTGAATTTCTACGAGAGTAAAAATTAACTTTATTTGCGTGGTCCGCTGGATTACGTTATAAATCACCACTTGAAGTTTCTTCATGCTACGACACGGCGTAACGTGCAGAGCAGCGTGAGCCAGACGAAGACAACAGATGCAGCGGCAGTAAGCAGCGGCCGGAGCAGTTAACAGTACACGGCGCGTTCTAAGTGCCAGTTTCAGCAAACCGCTACAGCGGAGGTGCATCCAGCGGTGCAGCCCGCAGCTACGAGTGTCAGCGACAGCACATCGAGGAAGAAAAGTAATGTAAGTGTCGCACTTGTATATAGCACTCTAAGATTTTTGATTGGAACGTTAGCATTAGTAGAATGTCTGCGATAAAGAAAGTAAGTCATGGTACCGACACTTTGCCAACTCCAGATGATCAGCATATGAGATCTATGCTAAAATTAATTTTGCAAAGCCAAAGAATAACAAGAAAAAAACGTAAGGAGAAAAAAAAGGTGGTATTAAGTGAAACTCTAAATAAAATAGATAAGTGAATTAAATAAGCTAAGGTAGGAACAGCTCAGATTATCGCTAGGTTCGATGCTTTGGAACAAAATATTACAAATCTCGAAGCTAAATCTGAGGATGTTGCAAGGAAATAGATTGTGAAACTAAAGAATGGGTAAAAAATGAGTACTTTATAAGACAAAAATGAATCAAAAGATTGACCATGAAACCATAAAGTAAAAAAGGGATTTTAAGGATCAAAATGGAGTAACGCGACCAACAATCAATGTCTTTAGTAATGTAAGACAAGAGTAACACAAATCTACCAAGGCATCATAAATGACCATGAAACAATTAGTTTAACATTTCATATATAGAATCCTCATGTAAGGGCAACACAAGTGCGATTCAGGGCAAATTGAGAGAAAGAGAGCAAAAAGTACTTAATGAGGTGCAAGAAACAATAGAAAATGAGGTAAAGGAAAAGTAGAAATTTAGCGCATACAAGAAAGAAAGGAAGGTGTGGTTCATGCAAGTGACATAGCAAATTAAGCTACTGCGTAGAAATTCCAATCATTTCTCTAGTAATGGAACTATACACCCAGTGGCCTTCGTTTAACAGTTTGATGGCATCATTCTTGAAAACTTGACCCAATAACAAAAACTCAAATTTGTAACGAGTAGGTTAGAAGGAGAAGCAAAAGTATGGGGAACAGAGGTCAATAACACAAGTAAAACATATAAAGAACTTGTACAAGCGTTCTTGAATCAGTATTGGTCTTGCAGCACACAAAACAGACAGAGAGGTGAAGTAGTTGTGAACAGAAGGTTTGACGGTGAAAGTGCCATTATACCACAAATGGATACGACTGAGGTATTAGAAGGTCCTGTACCGAAGTTCAGTGGCGTCAAGATATCAGTAAACATGGACCTGACAGACAGCTCCTGTCAGAAGCCGCTAGCACAAAATGGTCAAATGTATACTACATTCTTTTGGGGGAGACAAAGTTATCAGTTCAGTTCTAAGAGGCAACAAATGTGGGTAGATTACGTGGCTGAATTTCAGGAAGTTGTGAATGAAGTGCCTCATTCTTCCACGGAAATACCGCCACAACAATTATTAGATGTCAGCGGCATGAAAAAATGTTGTAAATACTAACCTCAGTGGGCAATAACGTACCTTGTATTGCTAGGTAATTGACGACTACCAGGTGCTTAAGTTAACTGGCAGCATACTTCATTTTCTTTTCCTGCTGTTAATTGTCCCCATTCTTTCATTCAGAACTTTATCTGTCTTTTTTAACATTCTTAGCTATCGAGGTTAATATTAATGCACATAACAAAAAACGTGAAGTATGTAGCAGAGTAGTTTTTAAATATTTGTAATAACGATAAACAAACCTTTATATTTGAAAATACTTTAAGAATAGCAAAGCAAGACGACGGCTGTTTATATATAACACAAATGAAATAGCGCAAAATAAATAAGCTGAAGGCTGTAGAAGAAGAAGACGACGCTAATCCAGCTAATTGACTATGACAATGTAGAAGAGAAGAAAATCTGGCGGCAAAAATAACGGACGATGTGGCCTATTCTACACCTTATTTTACATCTATATGACAATGCTGTGCTGAGTATATTTATATGTTTTGACGATCCCATTACGGCCTTATCACTTTAGGACATGGTGTAGAAAAGATCTGGGGATGATCATTACTGACTCAAAGCGGTAATCGTCAAAAGAATTGATATTGTGATCAAAGACTGCGGAGATCTGGGGTGCAAATTTCGCGACCTCCGCTATCGGGTGGAGAAATGTAGGGTCCCCCTGAATAGGTCAGGCGTGCACTACACGCCGGAAGCGGCTTCAAGGGTAGCGGAGTACGTGTGGAGTGCACATGGGGGTTTTTTAGGTTAGAGAATTCCCTCCCTAGGCCCGACAAGGTGCCTCCTGAGACGCGGCAAGGTAGGAGTAGGCAAAATGCAACAGGGAATAACAATATTAATCTGCTAATAGTAAACTGCAGGAGCGTCTATAGAAAGGTCCCAGAACTGCTCTCATCAATAAACGGTCACGACGCCCATATAGTACTCGGGACAGAAAGTTGGCTGAAACCAGACGTAAACAGTAATGAAATCCTAAACTCAGATTGGAATGTATACCGCAGAGACAGGCTGGACAGTGAAGGGGGAGGCGTGTTTATAGCGATAAGAAGTGCATTAGTATCGAAGGAAATTGATGGAGATCCGAAATGTGAAATGATTTGGGTGAAGGTCACGGTTAAAGCAGGCTCAGACATGGTAATTGGATGTTTCTATAGGCCACCTGGCTCAGCAGCTGTTGTGGCTGAGCACCTGAAGGAAAATTTGGAAAACATTTCGAGTAGATTTCCCCACCATGTTATAGTTCTGGGTGGAGATTCTAATTTGCCGGATATAGACTGGGAGACTCAAACGTTCATAACTAGTGGCAGGGACAAAGAATCCAGTGAAATTTTTTTTAAGTGCTTTATCTGAAAACTACCTTGTGCAGTTAAACAGAGAACCGACTCGTGGCGATAACATATTAGACGTTCTGGTGACAAACAGACCCGAACTATTTGAAACAGTTAACGCAGAACAGGGAATCGGCGATCATAAAGCGGTTACGGCATCGATGATTTCAGCCGTAAATAGAAATATTAAAAGAGATAGGAAGATTTTTCTGTTTAGCGAAAGTGACAAAAAGCAGATTACAGAGTACCTGACGGGTCAACACAAAAGTTTTGTCTCAAGTACAGATAATGTTGAGGATCAGTGGACAAAGTTCAAAACCATCGTACAATATGCGTTAGATGAGTATGTGCCAAGCAAGATCGTAAGAGATGGAAAAGAGCCACCGTGGTACAACAACCGAGTTAGAAAACTGCTGCGGAAGCAAA
Source organism: Schistocerca cancellata (assembly GCF_023864275.1). Lineage (NCBI taxonomy): Eukaryota > Metazoa > Arthropoda > Insecta > Orthoptera > Acrididae > Schistocerca > Schistocerca cancellata. Next base: position 95,192,904 of record NC_064630.1, on the reverse strand, counting down.
GGGAACTTCACAGCAAACATAAACACAGCCAAAGCCTTGCAGACGAACAAAAATAACGCGAAGCGAAATGTAGTGTGAGGAGGGCTATGCGAGAGGCGTTCAATGAATTCGAAAGTAAAGTTCTATGTACTGACTTGGCAGAAAATCCTAAGAAATTTTGGTCTTATGTCAAAGCGGTAGGTGGATCAAAACAAAATGTCCAGACACACTGTGACCAAAATGGTACTGAAACAGAGGATGACAGACTAAAGGCCGAAATACTAAATGTCTTTTTCCAAAGCTGTTTCACAGAGGAAGAATGCACTGTAGTTCCTTCTCTAGATTGTCGCACAGATGACAAAATGGTAGATATCGAAATAGACGACAGAGGGATAGAGAAACAATTAAAATCGCTCAAAAGAGGAAAGGCCGCTGATGGGATACCAGTTCGATTTTACACAGAGTACGCGAAGGAACTTGCCCCCCTTCTTGCAGCGGTGTACCGTAGGTCTCTAGAAGAGCGTAGCGTTCCAAAGGATTGGAAAAGGGCACAGGTCATCTCCGTTTTCAAGAAGGGACGTCGAACAGACGTGCAGAACTATAGACCTATATCTCTAACGTCGATCAGTTGTAGAATTTTGGAACACGTATTATGTTCGAGTATAATGACTTTTCTGGAGACTAGAAATCTACTCTGTAGGAATCAGCATGGGTTTCGAAAAAGACGGTCGTGTCAAACCCAGCTCGCGCTATTCGTCCACGAGACTCAGAGGGCCATAGACACGGGTTCACAGGTAGATGCCGTGTTTCTTGACTTCCGCAAGGCGTTCGATACAGTTCCCCACAGTCGTTTAATGAACAAAGTGAGAGCATATGGGCTATCAGACCAATTGTGTGATTGGATTGAGGAGATCCTAGATAGCAGAACGCAGCATGTAATTCTCAATGGAGAGAAGTCTTCCGAAGTAAGAGTGATTTCAGGTGTGCCGCAGGGGAGTGTCATAGGACCGTTGCTATTCACAATATACATAAATGACCTTGCGGATGACATCGGAAGTTCACTGAGGCTTTTTGCAGATGATGCTGTGGTGTATCGAGAGGTTGTAACAATGGAAAATTGTACTGAAATGCAGGAGCATCTGCAGCGAATTGACGCATGGTGCAGGGAATGGCAATTGAATCTCAATGTAGACAAGTGTAATGTGCTGCGAATACATAGAAAGATAGATCCCTTATCATTTAGCTACAAAATAGCAGGTCAACAACTGGAAGCAGTTAATTCCATAAATTATCTGGGAGTACGCATTAGGAGTGTATTAAAATGGAATGATCATATAACGTTGATCGTCGGTAAAGCATATGCCAGACTGAGATTCATTGGAAGAATCCTAAGGAAATACAATCCGGAAACAAAGGAAGTAGGTTACAGTACGCTTGTTCGCCCACTGCTTGAATACTGCTCAGCAGTGTGGGATCCGTACCAGATAGGGTTGATAGAAGAGATAGAGAAGATCCAACGGAGAGCAGCGCGCTTCGTTACAGGATCATTTAGTAATCGCGAAAGCTTTACGGAGATGATAGATAAACTGCAGTGGAAGACTCTGCAGGAGAGACGCTCAGTAGCTCGGTACGGGCTTTTGTTAAAGTTTCGAGAACATACCTTCACCGAAGAGTCAAGCAGTATATTGCTCCCTCTTACATATATCTCGCAAAGAGACCATGAGGATAAAATCAGAGAGATTAGAGCCCACACAGAATCATACCGACAATCCTTCTTTTAACGAACAATACGAGACTGGAATAGAAGGGAGAACCGTTAGAGGTACTCAGGGTACCCTCCGCCACACACCGTCAGGTGGCTTGCGGAGTATGGATGTAGATGTAGATAAAAAACGTTTGAAAAATAACGGAAGGAAGTAAGTAAATGGTGTCTTGAGATGATGCACGGCTTGCGTGACAGGACATCCGTTAGCTTCGTACACAGCGGCATAAACTTGCAGTAAGTTCAGTAAAACAAACAATAGCAAATATTACGGGAGCTGACAAAGTAAACTGTAATTCATATTCAGTGTTGAACGGATACAAAATAGTAGTAGATCAAAGCGAACAGAACGAGACAGTACAGGGTGTATGTGATAGCTGTTACCGAAATGAATATACATGTAGCGCCACACGTCGACAACTGGCTTACGTGGAATACCACGCGTACGTAAATGGTCAGATTCAGATGATGAGGCCATCACAAATAAACCAAGAATCAAAGAACGGAACGGACGAGGAAACTCACGAGGAAGATAATGATTACGTAAATGAATCGATTGATATGTTTAGTACTTCTTAAACAGATAAAGAACCGATAGAATCATGTGACGTAGAATGAGAGCGTGAGGGTACATTAGAGCAGGATAGTGAAAAATCCTTAAGTATGAACGACCTATTCAAAGTTCTGTTTACACAAATTAAAGTTCGAAGTAGAACAAAAGGTAGTAGCATTAACAGTCAAATTAAAGCACAAGTTAATGGTCGTGATAATCAAATCAAAACACAAGTTAGTAACCTTAATAATCGGTAGAAATCACAAAATAATAACCTTGAGAATAAAAAGAAAACAAAGGGTGTAAAGATCAGTAAACAGATCGAAAAAGTAGACGACAAAGTATTCATATTGAGTGCTGCTATCAAAGAAACGACACTTGAAATAAATACCAATGCGCCCACAACGCAGGGGCAGATCAATGACATTAACAAAAGGTTCGATTTAAAATCGTAAAGATCCAAGAAATCGTAGAACCTTTAGTAGTAACGAAAGTGGACTAAAAAGTTTTCGGTTAATGAGTATAGAAATGAACTCTCACATTTGAGAAAGACAGTTGTTGATTCTGAGAAAGAAACAAGCAAACAGTTAAATATTTGCGAACGGAAGTAAAACCAAAATACTTCACAAATTCAAGGCAAGATCTGCGACCTTTAAAAGAAAATAAGAGACATGTCCAGTTGTATCAGTGACAGGTTATCTCATGACAAATTATTAGAGAGTGAAGAACGCTTTGATCCTGCCAAGAGACATACTGGCTGGCACCCAACGCATCTCCTGAAAAATTGCGAAAGGACTTTTCCTGCATATTTGACAGATCAGGAAAGGAGTAATGTAATTATCAGTACATTATCAGGTGATGATAAGCGATTGGGACTAAATTTGAACACTGATCAGATGATGTTTGACGAGTTCAAATAAAAGTTTACCGAGGAATACCGGCCAGAACAGAAACAAGATTGTTTATGGCGAGAATTCAAAATGGCTAGCTTATACGTCAATATGAGTAGAAACTCTTTGAAAGATTTCTGTGAATCCTAGTTTCGAAAATTGACGCGCTTAAGAAGTACAGTCCGAATCCGAGATTATTTGGGACTGCAGAAAAATCTGCCAAAGGATTCGAGGACATACGTAGGAAGCAATCATAAAAGTTTTACTGCGTTTTTAGAAAAATTAGAGGATGAAGATCATTGGTGAAATACTCGCGATTGTCGCCGTAATAACAACAATCGGGTTAATCACAATGACAATGAACTAAATAACGGCGTTAGGTGTCGCGTTATATTGTTCAACGAGTTAGGGGCTAATGTCGAAGTACTTCAGCCGTTCGCGGAATATTACTTGCACAGTGACATTACCACGACAGCAACTAGGCAGAAAACTGAAGAGCTCGTATATTGCGCGCCAAACTAACGCGGACAGATTTTCATGGCCCATACGTATGAAGCAATACTCGGGAGAGCGGCTGATAAGCAAAGCGACAGGTGTGCTCAGGAATGAGTCATGGCAGGCAGACGATGAAACGTGTACTAGCGAGAGGACAGAGAGCTTCTTAGCGTAGAATACATCAGACAGATCAGCGTTCGTGTGGAAGCTGTTGTTACGGCAGTGGAAGAGAATGAGGGCGTCACAGCAGAATCCGATGAACCTGTTTCGGCAGATAACGACACCGTGGCAAGAGAAAACGCCGACTTGTTCGTAGGCGATGAAGAAAAGGCCTACGACAGTTTGAATAACGATGAAATTTACGAAAATGGGTTGTCAGTGATTACTAGTTGGTGTGAACAGATCGATTATTTGTATCAAGGGGTAAAGCAGTGAGAGTGGGAGGATTTCGAAAGAATTTGTGCGCCCAAAAGGTTAGGTAATAGTAAAAGGTGAATATTGGACGTCGGGAATAGGGCGTGCCCGATGACAAGGAGGAAATAGAAATATTTAGCACCGTGCAAACTTCACGAGCAGCAGTTAATAAAGAGGTGGGAAGTAGTGAGGAAAAGAGCACCGCACAACATACGCGAGCTGCCAATAATACCGACATTGATAGTAAGAAAAGAAATACGGTCGTAATGAGAATTGAGGAAGATGAAATCCTCAGCGTTGGTGAGGAAGCATTCCTAACTAACGAACCACCAGCAGGCCGGAAGAAGTAAATACAGACGATTGTTCACGAATTACTGAATTTCACGAAGACTGCACAAGATTCGAAGTAGTGGATGTAAATGACTACTCAAATTAAGAGCCTGTTGTGAAAGAAAAAGAACTAATAACATTAGGAGAAAAACGTGCCCCGAGTATTTAAGAACTGTCAAAGGTCGTATGATGAAATTAACATTTGTCTAAGGAATGCTTTTTTGTTAGAACCGAACAATGACTTACAATAAACAGATGTAGAACAAAGTTCATGTGAAGAATGTATTGCAGTAACGTACAGCGAGACGGCGTCAAAAAATGTTGCTTTGTACCACCATATGAAGCAACTTCAAAACGAGAACTAGAAGTAAATACAGAACCAAGAAAGAAAGACCCTCCGGACTGATAACCAACCAACCAACCCAGCCAACAACGAATTCAAAGACTTTGAAATCCGAAAAACTTCCAGACAAATGTGATCTGCAGATGAACTTCATGTCTTGGAATGATCTTACGGTCAACAAAGATTTGTTGCGGGAGGAACAAAATACCTCCGACAGTAGAACAATTAAATAAACCATCATTCCTGTCGAAAGTTAAGATATTAGGCTACAAGTCCTTTCAGACATTGGGTCGGAAGTCAGTGCCATTATCACAGTCATTTTTGAGCACATTTCAGACAAACCTGGGTTAGTGATGATGTCCGTAAATGGTGTTAAAGTTGTAGGTGCTACGGGAAAAACCAGTAAGCCCATTAAAACTCAAATTTGGGCATAATGCAGAATTAAAGGAAGAAACTTTGATCATGATTTCTTGCTCGTTCAAGATCTGAACGCCGAAATGATTTTGGGAAGCGACTGCAGTATTCAAAAAAAGTAGTTATTGACTCCAATAACGAAGTTGTCAAAGTTACGAGTTTTCAAAGTTGCGATAATTTGGAAGTAGGTTTTGAAGAAACTGAAATTTCACAAGACCCTAAATTAGAGTCTCATTTCAGTAAGTAACGGACTCTGAAAATGAAGGATTGCCTATTATTTTTTATATGTACCACGTTAAGAGCTTAACTCACGACAACCAGAGAGGGGATGATTTTAAAGAAGTCATTGATAACTTATAGCATCTTACACTAGAACAAAAATCTGAACTGTTTAGCATATTAGAAAGAAAACAGGATGTATTTACGGATAAACCTGGTCCAGTTAAGAATTTTGAGTACTTTATTGAAACTCTAGCACACGAACATTTTTCGTGAGATCTTATTCGGTTCCCTTGTCTAAGAAACAAGCTATATGGGCAGAAACAGATAAAATGGTTGAATGTGGGGTGATCGAACGAAGAAACAGCGAATGTAATAGTCCTCTCCTTATTGTAAATATTAAAGATGGGGCGTGCGAGTGGTGATTGGCGCACGAACTTTAAATAAGATCATCTAAAAAGAAGTAAACCGACCAGAAAATTTAGATGCAGTGCAGGAAAAATTTCATAATGTGCGGTACGTAAGTCTTGAATTAATGGTTGGGTACTGGCAGATGGCGCTGAATGCAGAATCTTGCAAATACACCGTAATTTTATTCGCTGGACACTGTTACCAATATAAAGTTATCCCTTTTGGTCCTAATACATCTGTTTCCGTATTTATCAGGGCTTTAGACTCAATAATAGGACGGGAACTAAGTGCTAGACTGACAATGTATGTAGTTACTGAGACATATCATTACCACTTCTGGGATTGGGAAGGACCTGGAAAAATTAAAGGCTATTGAAAAATGCCCTCTACCCAAGAACAAAAAGCTACTTAAAGCCTTCGTAGAACTTTACGGATTTTATCACAAGTCCGCAAAGGTGCAAGCATTTAACAGTCCCCATTTAAACAACCTACTTAGAAAGAATTGTGCTTTTATTCGGACTAAAGAATGTCAGGATGACTTTGAAAAATTAAAAAGTGAACTGATTAGGAATGTTTTCACCACCTTTCACATGAGTGCTAATAGGAATCATATGGAATCTGGATTGAAATTTTCCAAGAAACAGAGGAATCGTGTCACAAAACAAAAGCCTCTGCAAGTTGGACGTTAACTAAATACGAAAGGAATTACACCATATCAAAAAGGAGATTGCGGTTTGAAAAATTCCGAAATTCTTTATGGGGATATAAAATAACTATACATACAGACCACAAAACACTGACATTTCCTAAAGACTGCCGCCTAATAACCTGCAGGTTAACCCGGTGGGCACTTTACCTACAACTGTACGATTACAAAATTTGCTGTGTCAAAGGGACTGACAATTGTGAAGCAGATACCTTATCTAGATTACCAGAAGTCCTAAATTCTATGCCACAAGAAAGTAATGAAGATGCACTTTCCAAATGAAGTTCATTAAAGTAGTGACTGGGAAAGGAAAATTGAGCAGATTTGTAAAAAGTGAGACCTTACCAAAATGAAGATAAAGTTAGGAAATAAGTAAAAGTGAATTTTGATATTGTAAATTTTTCCCAAACTGCTAAATGTTACAAGCTCTTTGAAGGCGTTTTATGTAAAAATCTGGTTTAGGAGGGATTGGAAAGTGTTAGACGTCTCAGTTCGAGATTGGGGCGATAGACTGTTCATCTTGCATTGGGACATTGTGGACCCAAAAAAGTATGTGGAGAATCTTTCATGTATAATAGCAAATATGAGTAACGTGATCGGAAGGTAACTGACCGTATAAAATCGTGTAACATTTGCGAAGGAGCGAAGGTGCGAATCGAACTAATCAAGGTCCTTTGTAAAACAACAAAAGCGGAAGATACACTGGGCCTACTGTCTGTGGATTTGTACGGCCCCCTTCCGAAAACTTCAGCAAATTGTACATATATTTTAGTAGTATTAGAAGCGTTTTCGAAATTTATATAACCTTTCACTATTAAAAAAGTCAACAGCTAAACCGATATTGAACAGGATGGCAGAATACTTCAGTACCATAGGAAAACCTAAATCAGTGTTATCAGATAATGGGCCACAATTTATTTCAGAGATTTGTGCAGAGGGTACGGGCCAGTACAATATCCAAGTAAAATATATTTCAGCCTACCATCCAGGAATTAGCCCTGTTGTACGATATATGCCTGAACCAGGCAGATTATGCAGAATTTATTGCCACCACAACCATAGGGCGTGGGGCATATTTGTGTCGGGATTTGAAGTTATCATGAATGCCCTACATCATGTATCCCCAGGCTTTCTACCAGAAGAATATACTAAAAGTAACAGCATGGTGGAAGAGACCGTAAAATTTTCAGCAAGTGTAGACTTGTGTCTGGACAGAAAAAGAGAATTAGTGAGGGAAAGAATGAGGGAAAAAGCGGTAGCCAGATCTAAGAGGCATGATAAAAAAAACTCAGTTACAAAGTTCAAAAATGGAGATTCTGTTCTCGTTCAAACTCATGAGAAATCTAGTGAACCGAATCACGAAATTTTCTAATTTAAACATATTTACAATGGCCCTCTTCAAGTGCATGGAACTCCCCTCACTATCACATACTATCTGGTGCGCCTCAAATCAAAGAAGCCCTTGGGTGTTTGTAATAAAGTGGACTTGAACCCTTATGTTCACAGAAAAGAATAATGAGCACTGTTTGAAAACATGTCATGAATAATATGTACTTTACTATAATACGTTTATTTTTTTTCAAAAATGTACTTTGTTACAGATGTTATAATGCTGTGAAGAATTAGTTCAAATGGCTCTGAGCACTATGAGACTCAACATCTGAGGTCATCAGTACCCGAAGAATTAGTGTTATAGTTTTTCTAACACATGCTGTGTTGCCAAGTTTTAGATTCTTAACAACGTAACTGTGTATAGAATGAGATGGACATTCCAAAAACGTAAAATGACAGTGATAAAAGGCTGTACTGCATTATGACTTGCATTTTGATATAATGGACTACCAATATGCAAAATGGGCAGCAGGAAAGGGTGTTTCAAAGGGACTGCCAAAATTCTCAGAGGGCAGCCAGGTGGTCAACAATGTTTGTAAATAAAGATGCGGGAGTGAACAGCCTTCAAAATTGAAGAGGAAGTGAAAAACTTTATGCTTATTGCAAATAGCGTTGTATTATTTTGTTGAACAGCATAAAAAATTAACGAAGCCAGAAACTCTTCTCTGGTGAAAATGATAGTTTCCCTAATCGTGTTTCATGCACACAAAGTGAGAGTAAAATCTTGAGTATCATCATCATCATCATCATCATCATCATCATCATCATCATCATCATCATCATCATTTAAAACTGATTATGCCTTTCAGCGTTCAGTCTGGAGCATAGCCTCCCTTATACAGTTCCTCCATGATCCCCTATTCAGTGCTACCATTGGTGCCTTTTCTGATGTTAAACCTATTACTTCAAAATCATTCTTAACCGAATCCAGGTACCTTCTCCTCGGTCTGCCCCGACTCCTCCTACCCTCTACTGCTGAATCCATGAGTCTCTTGGGTAACCTTGCTTCTCCCATGCGTGTAACATGACCCCACCATCTAAGCCTGTTCGCCCTGACTGCTACATCTATAGAGTTCATTCCCAGTTTTTCTTTGATTTCCTCATTGTGGACACCCTCCTGCCATTGTTCCCATCTACTAGCACCTGCAATCATCCTAGCTACTTTCCTATCCGTGGTTCATGGTGTGGGTTCCTGTAGTCATGTCCTAGTTCATGAACCACGGGCAACATATGAGTGGCCAAGTAAGTGGTCCCGACAGTCGGGATACCAGTTACTTTGGAATAAGGCTGGGCATCTCGGACATATTCTGAGTCGTGGTCACCTTTGTGCTCATACGGCAAAGACTACCAAATCCACCGGTTAGTCCCTCAGCTGTTAGTGGTAAAACCCAATGGGACTCGGGGCAAGTAAGGCTAGCAACCTGCTTCCCTGGTACTTTAAATATGATGCTGGCAACAATCAGAGCAAAATGCCTCGGACCTTTGGAGGTGACGGAGTCCCACCTCTAACTGACAAATCTTGAGTAGTATTTTGAAAATAATAAAAAATTTAAAAGTAAATATTTCTTTAAAAGGAAAATAAACGAACAGCTTAAAAATTCTAGTAAGCAACTGCAAATACGGAACAAAATTTAAATAACGTTTATACAGCAAGAAGCCACCCACACCCGCAATCGTCTACAACAATTCACCGGCGACTTGGCGAAACAGGCTCTTTAGCGGGATATCACGGTGATGCTGCATTTGAAGAGACTGTTCTCGAGCACTTCGAGGAGGCACATACGACGAGTACTCGAGCTGTTGGACACGACATAGGGGTCACTTATCGGTCAGTCTGGGAGATTTTTAGGGATCCATTTAGTTTCCACCCTGTCCAAGACGTAAATCCTGTGGCGGGCAATGAACACAGGCTAGGGTTTTTCCGGTGGTTTCTGCGTTGTGTTACACGAGATCCCAACTTCGCTGCCATTGTGTTGTTTACCGACGAGTGCACCTTCCATCGGGATGGCCGTTACAACACTCGAAACGTTCATTACTGGGCAAGGGGAAATCCTCACGTCACGTACGTCCGCGGGCACCAGGAACGATTTTCGCTGAACAATTGGGCAGGTATTGTCGGTGACCATCTGATTGGGCCGGTCAGTCTACCTCCTCAACTTACCGGCACAAATTACCTTCACGTTTTGCAAGAAACTCTACCCGGCCTGCTGAAAGATGTTCCCCTGGACATACGGCTACAGATGTGGTTTCAGCATGAGGGGGCGCCCGCACATAACAGTCGTGCTGTGCGCGGATATTTAAATGAACTCTTCGACGGCTGGGTAATTGGCAGAGGTGCTCGTACGACATGGCCCCCACGATCACCAGACTCACTCCACCGGACTTTTTCCTGCAGGGATCCTTCAAGGTTCTAATTCACTCACCCAGACGCGAACCACCTAGAAACGAAGAGGAATTAATGGATAGCATTCAACATGCCGCCAGTCATATCATGACAATGCAGGAATCTTTGAAAGAGATCGGCAAAACACCAATCGACGTTACCAGGTTTGTGTCGCGTCAGAGAGTCGCCAGTTCGAGCACCTGCTTTAAGTAAACACTGTCCTAGCTACAAAAAAGGTCCTTTACAGAGCCGACACAATTTGTAAAAGACTTTCTGTACGCGAACTAACAGCTGTTGACGTGTTTGTTCCCGGCACGTCTTATTATGAACTACAAGCTTTCTATGATCAGTGGGACTAATGATAGAAATGAAGCAGAAGGAGGACACGTAAACTAGTTACCGGCGCGACAAAGTCTGGTCAAATACGACCAGAGAGACGCACTAGGCAGCCATGACTGTGCGGGCATCTCAGGGTCAGGGGAAAGTACACGTCCTAATGGCTTCGCTTTTTTTGCGTTCTAGTGTTAGCATCCACAGCTCGCAAAGCATTAATTGCGACTGACGTGCCTTTCTCTCTCGGCTATATATCAGCAGTATTCTCGTCGAAGCACATGGTGTAAAATGTTGGTCAAACGTCGAAACGAAATATTATCAATAGGAGGACATAATGTTATTTACTCCATGTTGGATATAATATTTTCTGATCCATATTTACACGTGTTATTTACCTATTAGACGCCCCGAAGCTATGAATCTATTTTAAGCATATTTCTCTTACGTTAATAAGCTGTTCCACATTTTCTTCTTTCTCCACATACTAGTCTCTCTAGGATTTGCATTTTTTACTAACTTAAGAGATCAATTACTTGACATACAGTCTTTCACTTCCGCTATTTCTCACTTTTCCTCTAATTTGTATGCGTCGACCTAATTTTTGTCTCAATAGCAGATCAACTTGTTCCCATTGTTACTCACTTCTTTGAGTGTTTCAAACATTATAATTGATTCACACTACATATTTGGTTTTCCTGGTAAACTGTCATACGTATTTGGATTATAAATTATCGAAAAATTTCAAACGTTTCACAAAATCCGAACCAAATTATCTGTTCTTATGATAGTCTAAAAGAGAAAAGTTGCACTGCATACCCCATCATCCCACAATGTGAGAAACAGAGTTATTGTAAATGAGGATTGTGAGATCGCGGTACATATGCAGCTGCAAATGGGCAAATGACTTGTGTAGCAAGCATTTGCACAATTCCTTTTACCAACAAATTAAAAATGTATTATTATAATTTATGACGCTTCATTGGTGTTCTTCATCTATAATTAATTCACAAAATAATTCATGGTGTAAAATGTTTCATCTAGAGTGTACTTCAACCTTTAAGAGCGAAAGTTTGCAGACAGTGAAAGATCCTGAATCACTTATTTTGAGACAAAGAACTAACTGTCAGAAATGGATAATTATTGTATGGTAGACAAACAATTTACACCTTATAGATGCAACTTAGGTTTGTAGAGGCTGTTCAGAGTAGCGACCTCCTCTCTGAATACATGCATTACAATGACACCTAAAATTCAGCTTCACTCTTTAAAACATTGCTGTTGTACGTAGGCTACACATATCGTCCCACTCTAAGACCACTTCGCAATAGGCACTCCGTCTTCAGGCCACGAGTGGCCTACCGAGACCATCCGACCGCCGTGTCATTCTCAGAGGAGGATGCGGATAGGGGAGGCGTGGGGTCAGCACACCGCTCTCCCGGTCGTGATGATGGTATTCTTGACCGAAGCCGCTACTATTCGGTTGAGTATCCCCTCAATTGGCATCACGAGGCTGAGTGCACCCAGACAAATGGCAACAGCGCATGGCGGCCTAGATGGTTACCCATCCAAGTGCCGACCACGCCCGACAGCGCTTAACTTCGGTGATTTCACGGAAACCGGTGCATCCACTGCGGCAAGGCCGTTGCCTACTGGGCAATAAGAGCGGCGCATTATCAGAAGAGAGTAAGTGTTCCGTGCTTCTTCCAGACACTTTTCTGCTGAGTAACAGAGACATCAAAGAGCGTGAATGAAATGTCGTGGCAATTGGAAACGTTTTCCAAAGCTGAAGTATCGAGAGCGTCGCTTCTTGTGGGGAAAACGTCTAAATTGTAGACAGATTCACCGTGAAATTATGGCGGAATGCTCCAATCAGTTTGACTAAGGCTGCACAGATGCTGATGCTGATCAGGGTGTCCAGATTTTGCACCATGAACGTGCTGAAAGAACATGTGGGGACACACTTTTTAATGATGTGGATGTTCACAAAGTAGTTTGCGAATTTCTCCCTGATCAAGGAGCAGATATCTCTCTTTGGGTAATTGAACGGTTAGTACAAAATTCCAATCGTCGTTAGACATTTGGTGACTATATTGAAAAATAGTGTCATGTTATAACAAAATTAATGGTTCATTTAAATTTTTTACAACTTTTTTTTGTTTTAAAATTTTCGAACATTGGTACTATATTTTCTGTGTGTGTAAAGTAAAGTGTACTATACTGAACATTGAAGTTCTTTGTAATGTATGTGAGCAATGTGTGTAAAATACTAAGTAAATTCTTTATTATGTTAAATAATTTTCTGCTGACCTTTCGTATTTAAAATATGAGTTAATGTAAATTTGACAATTTAAAATTTGGTCACGCTTAGCAACTATATAAGAAATAGGTGTTACGTAAAAGCCAGTGTGGTTTTGTGAAAAACGAAAGTGTCTTTGGGGAGTGAAAAAGGTAGCAAGGGCGAAATGGCGCGCTACCTAGAGCAAGCGCGGGAAGTAAGTCACACGGTCTATAGGCAGCAGCAGTGATTGAGGCAGCACCTTTGTGGAGCAGGGGAAGCTTTGCCGGCAGATTCGCACAAAATGCCTGGAATGGAAACTGCAAACGGCTTTCACCATAGCTGCGAGTTGTTGGACTACTGTATGTGGAACTTGTAGTGGGACGCGAAATTGAAGCGTCACCCACCCACCAGTGTCAGCCCAGTTTGCAGATGAATATAAGTTTAATTTACTTTTGTTTATGTATTTTTTGTAATATTTGTAATGGTTGTGAATTGTCTAAAGTGTTTTTATTTATTTTTTATGTTTCATGTACGGAGAGGGCGGCGCAACGAACGGAGACAGCATCTTCGCTGCCGGGACCAGAGAGAAAATTGCTGGCCACTATACGTCGCGGGTCGACAGCCAAAGAGCAACAGAAGATTCTGAAACCGATTTGTTGCGTCGTGCTTCTAAAAATTGAAAATGAATAATTTGTAATGTTTTGTACAACAATGACGTCATAGAGAGATTAATCTTATTGAAAATGTTAGTTCTGTCTTGTCAAGGCTCAGGTTCACTTCTAAATGTAGGAAGATAATAAACTAGTGGATGCTACAAAAGTTTAAATACGTGTTCCGAGAATTTATTTATGAAGAATTATGTGAATGAATTAATAATATATTTGACAAGATTATTAATTTTTGACAACGTTAATCGAGAGTTTGAATCTCGAAAGTTTATTCAATGTGGTCCTAATATTTATTAAATCAGATAACGTGCATTAATATAATTTCTGAGGAGAAACATACGACATCTAAATTGAAAAAGTTTGCGCAAATCAATTGGCCCGAGTGACGTAATTCTGCGCATACGACTCAAATGATGTTTTACAGTTTCGTTCAAGAACCATTCTGAGACAATTTAAGAAGAATGTAAATAATTTTGAAGTGGGTTGTAACTGACGTAGGTGACGAAGTCTACACATGGTCATACGTCGAAAGAAAATCATTTATAAAAAAACTTACGTCGTTACACTACAAACTGACCGACGCCAGTAAGAGAAATTGAGCCCACACAGTAAGAGACTTGTAGGCCATACTGTGGGTAGTGTAGCCGCCATAATCGTTCGCCACACCAAAGCCTACAGGTACCAGATAAGACTTTTATAGTAAATTTACTTTTGTATAGAGTGAACCATTAATTTAAACTGCGTTTTAATAATCATTCTTGAACTTTACGGAATGTGGTTCACCCTGTTATTTCATCCTAACCATACACCTATATGGGTTTCCTTTCTAGTGTCTGACGAATCCGAATATCCTGTTTTACAGACTTATGAAGTGCCGAGTTAATATAAAGAGGCACCATTTAAATTGTTTTCGTGTTTTCTTAACAATTTCAAAGTGTTATAACAAAAGTTTTCTTGCGTAAAATTCAGAGTGTAGCCAAGTTACTACAATCAGGTAAACGATTATACAGAGTTAGTTCAAAGAATAGTAGCTTCTTTAAAAAATAAATTCTAGCGAGAAAGAGGTTTTCTTGAAGTGAAATGTTAAGTATAAAAGTGCGTGGTTTAGAATTCAAGTATTTTAGTATTTAAGTTTGTTTATTATAGAAATTGCTTTTCTATGTGTCCCCCCTCGCCAAATTTTTTTATTGTAGCGTCCCTGAAGTTCTCTACTGGGCTTTTTCTCTTTTTAAAACCTAATGTATAAGGGTGTAGTAGTCAAAAGCAAATTCCGGTGTCTCCACTAACATTGTTTACGTGGAGTAATATTAATTAAAAGAACCAAATTAAACAGTAGGAAGAAAGTAGGCAAAATTCATAGTTCTGCTTTTCCAATACTTCACTGTTTCATTGCCTGGATAGGCTGGCGACCAATAGTACATGTTTTAAACTACTAAATGAAATTGGAACCGAGTTGTCCTAGCTTCAGTATAATATTATTTACACTGCGTTTCTGTTTAACTGCTGGGAAAATCTTAGGAAAGGAATTGAATAGTCTGATTCACTTATCCATTAGACACATCACACGGTCAGCTCCTGTAAAAAGGGTAACTCTATTGATTAGCTTTTCCTATTACCAGGCCTATCCTACCAGAGTGTACTTTATTTGGAAACTAAACTAAATTTTAGTAAGAGGGTTATACGTGGCTTTCCCCGTAACAGGACTATTTGTTCTGTTGGGGTATAGTATACGTGAAAACATAGAGAAAGGCTTTTCTGTTATCTAGGTAAAAGCATACTAAAATTACAATAGTAGTGGTAGGTTTATAATGTATCTGTGTCACCCATAACTGTAAAGCACGCCTCAAAAAAAGTTACTAGGTCTGCCATAACAACGTACAACGTACTTTCTGAAGTCTCCTCTTCCATTCTGTCAGCCAGCTAGGATCAAAACAGCTAGTACCACGGAGATTTCATACACCAAAGATTTTACGTAAGAATGTACACTACTGGTCATTAAAATTGCTACACCACGAGGATGACGTGCTACAGACGCCAAATTTAAACGACAGGAAGAAGATGCTATGATATGCAAATGATTAGCTTTTAAGAGCATTCACACAAGGTTGGCGCCGGTGGCGACACCTACAACGTGCTGACATGAGGAAAGTATCCAACCGATTTCTCATACACAAACAGCAGTTGACCGGCGTTGCCTGGTGAAACCTTGTTGTGATGCCTCGTGTAAGGAGGAGAAATGCGTATCATCACGTTTCCGATTTTGATAAAGGTCAGATTGTAGACTATCGCGATTGCGATTTATCGTATCGCAATATTGCTGCTCGCGTTGGTCGAGATCCAATGACTGTTAGCAGAATATTGAATCGGTGGGTTCAGGGGCGTAATACGATACGCCGTGCTGGATCCCAATGGCCTCGTATCACTAGCAGTCGAGATGACAGACATCTTATCCGCATGGCTATAACGGATCGTGCAGCCACGTCTCGATCCCTGAGTCAACAGATGGGGACGTTTGCAAGACAACAACCATCTGCACGAACAGTTTGACGACGTTTGCAGCAGCATGGACTATCAGCTCGGAGACCATGGCTGCGGTTACCCTTGACGCTGCATCACAGACAGGAGCGCCTGCAATTTTGTACTCAACGACGAACCTGGTTGTACGAATGGCAAAAATCATTTTTTCGGATGAATCCAGTTTCTGTTTACAGCGTCATGATGGTCGTATCCGTGTTTGGTGACATCGCGGTGTACGCACATTGGAAGCATGTATTCGTCTTCGCCATACTGGTGTATCATCTGCCGTGATGGTATGAGGTGCCATTGGTTACACGTCTCGATCACCTCTTGTTCGCATTGACGGCACTTTGAACAGTGGACATTACATTTCAGATGTGTTACGACCCGTCGCTCTACCCTTCATTCGATCCCTGCGAAACCCTACATTTCAGCAGGATAATGCACGACCGCACGTTGCAGGTCCTGTACGGGCCTTTCTGGATACAGAAAATGTTCGACTGCTGCCCTGGCCAGCACATTCTCCAGATCTCTCACCCGTTGAAAACGTCGGATCAATGGTGGCTCATCACAATACACCAGTCACTACTCTTGATGAACTATGGAATCGTATTGAAGCTGCATGGGCAGCTGTAGCTGTACACGCCATCCAAGCTCTGTTTGACTCAATGCCCAGGCGTATCAAGGCCGTTATTACGGCCAGAGGTGGTTGTTCTGGATACTGATTTCTCAGGATCTATGCACCCAAATTGCGTGAAAATGTAATCATTTGTCAGTTCTAGTATAATATATTTGTCCAATGAATACCCGGTTATCATCTGCATTTCTTCTTGGTGTAGCAATTTTAATGGCCAGTAGTGTAGGAGAAAATTCATAGGACAGATAGTCGTGTTGGCTATAGACCAAGATCTCTCGTTCCAATCCAACGATAAGGCGATAAGGGTATTATTTCTTCATGTGCTCAGAGATATTAATGCCGAAGTTGGGTGATACACCATCGTGTTGAACGAGATGCTCTTCTGGACAACAACAGACACAGTCTAAAACAACTGATTCAGCGCACTTCAAGTGTGTGAATGCGTGGTATCTGTTGTTTAGGACATGACCGAAAGAACAGACACCAAGCGGGATCCGCAGCTGTGATACATTATAAGTCAATTGAAGGTGGAGGGTCAGAGAAAGGAAAGGGACGCGATTACTGATGTCATCTGGATTGGGACATCAGCAGCGACGAGTGAACATGTGTACCGGACCGGGATTCGAAGCCGAGATCTCCTGCTTACTAAGCAGGCCGGCCTGCAGTCCCTCCAAGCACCACCTATCCACAGTTCCTGTCCAATTCCTCCACGCACGCTACCCTGGGATTCCCGCAGTAAGTCGGATGTACTTGTGCATGCACAATGAAGGAGATGACTCCATTGCTCTTCTAGTGATCAGACACATATGGATTTTCTGTTACAGTTTTTGATAGTATTAACAGCAGTACAGTCCAGTAGTGACTAGGTAACAGTTTACAGCCAATCAACAACCATCTTCACCTCATACATTCACTTTAATTGGTTCCTGAGAATTATAAACTGTCAACTACCACTGTATAGTGTCTAAGGTAGAGTTGAAAGTCTACCCCCCTACTTATAATTTAATTTGAGGCTCATAAGAGACCATGATTGTCGTTTTTATGCCCTAAAATGTATTCCTTTATATTAAATTAGACACATATGTGAATAAGCGCAATATGTTTGAATTTATTTACTGAGTGGCAAGTACTTTCGTAAAGCGCAAAGGAATGATAAAAAAATGAGAACGTAACCAGAATTAACCAAGACAAAATTG
Source organism: Schistocerca cancellata (assembly GCF_023864275.1). Classification (NCBI taxonomy): domain Eukaryota; kingdom Metazoa; phylum Arthropoda; class Insecta; order Orthoptera; family Acrididae; genus Schistocerca; species Schistocerca cancellata. The sequence goes on along the minus strand of NC_064630.1, from coordinate 95,174,984 downwards.
AAGTTACAGCCCTCACTATAGATTTAATTGCAGTTATTAACAGCTCATGTAAAGGAACTGCATCTTACAGATACAATTCACGAATACAGATGCTCTTTAAATCCGTGACTTCTGTCTAATATGAAAATTCTCTGCTAGAATGGTGGCAGAAATTATCTCTGTCTCCACCACAGCTGTCTAGTGTCTCGAAGTACAACAGCACCACAGTCTTATATGGATAGCTGAAAATTTTAGTTAATAAAACTGCAATGTCTGCTTAGCGCAGAATATCACTTCATAACTTTAAATACAATAAGACCGAATACGGTACATTTCGAGAACATAGTTCTTGAGTCAACTCATGGGGACGTATGCAACATGTGGAAAGTTAACTTCAACAAAGGCCATGGAAAGTGGTGATAAAATAATTAACCTTTGAAAATCCCAGTTATGCTCAACGTAATGTAATATCCAGTATCTGAGTGCAAGATAACGTATTTCATGCGCAAATTCAATTCAGTGGAGTTTGTGTCTTTAAATTACCATCGAATCCAGCACATAAATGACCATCGCTACATTTTAGTGTTAATTTCTTATGAGTGAACCTTGCATGACTGAATAAAAATTGGATATTGATCCCCACGTGATCCAAGTTTGTTGAAGTGCAAACAAAAACTAAAGTTTCCAACGTTAAACACGACTGCAAAATGTATAGCGGAAAGAAATCTAAGTCTTCATGATTTGAAAAACGATGTAATGTACAATCATACAAACGCAGCACTCACACTGTAACACAAATGAAGTTGGTTGAATCCGTCCACTTCACTATCGGAAGACAAAGCTTCTGTACTTCTGGTCAGATCGGCTCGTAGTCATCACGACAGCAGGAAGAAGATAATTTACTTGTGTGCCGGTCACAAGGCCCCGTCAAAACGAATTCTGCAACCTAGCATCCATATAGGTTAGCTGGCATCAATGCTCGCACAACCTGCAAAGCAGAACTTGCAGTTTAGACCTAGCGATATACTAATTCACCAGACAGATGGGTGACTACAATTCTTTGAGGCACGCAAGTGCCTGTCGTCGCTATCCCGAATACGCAACATGAAAGGTGTTTTGGGTAAGAGCAGATGCCTTTCACAGTGAAAATTCTGAAGATGGTTATTGGTCAACCGAAGCCGGTTCTCCACTTTCAACTGGACTGTGTTGCCATCAAGACGGCTGAAATTTGTAATAAATAATACAGATCGCTGGGTCCCCCTCACCTTACAATAGTAAGTTTATCAAATATGGCTTTCCATCAATTCAGAGAGGGCACTGCTGCCGTTGAAAACACGAACGCATTGGTAAGAGCCTCGACAATGAACAAACTGTAGGAAGATCGGCACTGCGGAACTGCGCCGCATAATCCATAGATAAAAACTGTGGGTACACATTTTATTTAATCCCACTGCTTAAATACGTTGTTTGCAAAATAGGTGTAATTCTTGCTACACTATGAAGCATTACATGGACAGACCCACGTAATTTTATGTAAATGTCATGTCGCAAAAACGACGGAAAGCGCAAAAATGCGCACTAATCTATTTTTTTAGTGTAAACAATTCCATATCTAAATAACGTATGTACATTAACTTTGTGAAACGTAATTTTATTTTCATAAAACGTTTCAAAGATATAGCGGCAGTCGGCCTTTGGCTGATAGCGATCGATTACAATACGTTTATTTATTTTTTATTTAAGAAAGTAAGTAAAGACCGTTCCTGCTCGTATCGCGTTTTCTTGTCTGTTAGCTTTTGTACTGATAGGATGCACTGTAGCTGCGTTCCTTGCGTATCAGTGACTAATCTTTGTTCTGTATAGACTAACCTGACGTAAGTCTACCTTGAAAACCATTTGTAATTAAAAAAGTGAATTAGTTAAATTTCATGAGTTCTCATTTCAGTAATTCTCCTAATAGATATACGATACATGAAATGTTGTAATGGTTTATTGTTACAGTCAACGACCAATACGAGCTTAACGGATCGTGGCGCGGAGACGCAATGGCCGAATACCATTAGTATTCTGCCATTTATTCATTTGCAACTTGCTACAGCGTCCCTGAGATTAAGTGCACATCATCACGAAGCGTTTAGCTAACTTAAATGCAAGCGCGGAACCTTAAATGGTCTGGCCACAGTCCCAAGGCTACGATTCCGTTTCGTTCGTAAATAACAGCTACCGGCGCCGCCCGCAAAATTGATGGTGGTCTTAAAATATGTGGTATTAAAAGACGTAAGCTCCTCCAAGTTTTACAGCGTTTTTCCTGAAGTCTGTTTGGCCACTAACAAAAATGCATCCACCATCAACAATGGCCGATTGCTCCAGTTAGTTTTCTTTGCAGTAATTAATTTCAGTTTCTGCTTGAAACCAAATTTTAGTAATCTTCTGTGCGAGCAGACGGGCCAACTAGTATTTTTATACTGTCTGCTTTGTAGTGCGCATTTTGCGGCCAAGTAGACGAGTGCTTAATGATGAACGTTTTCCCTTACAATTCCCTCAAATTTTGGTGATGGCGCTGCGGTCTTCATTCGCTCCATAATTACTGAAACCCGAATCTTTTTGAAACTGCTTGCTGTAAGTTTGAGTTGGTCTCCCTCGACAATATTTAACCCTCGTAGTCCTTGCATTACTAAACTGAAGATTCTATGAACTTCAGGATGCGTGCTGTCATCTGATTCCTTCTTTTACTCAGGCTATGCCATAAAACACTTCCCCCTCAGTTTGACACAGTACATCTTGATTAACTATCTGATCCATAAATATAATCTTAGGCATTCTTCTGCGGCACCACACTGCAAATGCTTCTTATCTATACCGTTAATCGTTAACATTTGCATTCCATGAAAGGCTACAGTAGAAGTGCGTATTTTTAGAAAATACTTTGTCACATTTACGTTTGTCGTTAGTATTTTGAATAATAACTGCTTGACCGCTCTTTGCAAATAATTTATTTAACGTCAGGTTTCGTAGCGTAGAAGCAAAATGATCACGTTAGTGGTTATTATTCAAGATGTCTGCTTACAGCGTGGTTGTCTCTCATGCAAGCACTTAAATTTTTCTGTGCGACCCCTGCTTTCTCTTATTTTATCGTAATGATCATTTCTCCCTAAGTAGCTGGGTGCCAACTGAATGTTTTCGCAACCAGAGGAGAAAACCGGTTATTGAAAATTCATGAGAAGATCCCGTCGCAACGAAAAACGCCTTTGTTTTAATGATTGCCACTCCAATTCACGTATCATGTCTGTGACACTATCTCCCCTATTTCGCGATAATACAAAACGAGCTGCCCTTCTTTGTACTTTTTCGATGTCATCCGTCAGTCCCACCTGATGCGGATCCCACACCGCACAGCAATACTCCAGAATAGGGCGGACAAGCGAAGTGTAAGCAGTCTCTTTGGTAGACCTGTTGCACCTTCTAAGTGTTCTGCCAATGAATCGCAGTCTTTAGTTTGCTCTACCCACAATATTATCTATGAGATCGTTCCAATTTAGGTTATTTGTAATTGTAATCTCTAAGTATTTAGTTGTATTTACAGCCTTCAGATTTGTGTGGCTTATCGCGTAATCGAAATTTAACGGATTTCTTTTAGTACTCATGTGAATAACTTCACACTTTTCTTTATTGAGGGTTAATTGCCACTTTTCACACCATACAAATATCTTATCTAAATCATTTGCAATTCGTTTTGGTTATCTGATGACTTTACAAGAAGATAAATGTCAGCATCATCTGCAAACAATCTAATAGGGCTACTCAGATAGTCTCCTATGTTGCTAATATAGATCAGGAACAATAGAGGGCCTATACTACTTCTGTTTTACTAGATGACTTTCCGTCTCTTACTACGAATTGTGACCTTTCTGACAGGAAATCACGAATCCAGTCGCACAACAGAGGCGACATTCCATAGGCACGCAGTTTCTTTAGAAGACGCTTGTGAAGTACGATCTCGATTACTTTCTGGAAACCTAAAAATATGGAAACAGTTTGACATCCTCTGTCGATGCCACTCATTACTTTATGAGTATTAAGAGCTAGTTGTGTTTCACAAGAACGATATTTCGGAACCCATGCTGACTACCTGTCAATAAATCGTTTTCTTCGAGGTAATTCACAATGTTCGAACACAGTATATGTTCCAAAACCCTACTGCAAATTGACGGTAGTGACATGGACCTGTAATTCAGCGGATTAATCCTGTTTCCCTTTTTGGTGCCGGCCGCTGTAACCAAGCGGTTCTAGGCGCTTCAGTCCGGAACAGCGCGACTGCTACGGTCGCAGGTTCGAATCCTGCCTCGGGCATGGATGTGTGTGATGTCCTTAGGTTAGTTAGCTTCCAGAAAAATATAGGAACATGTGAAATAGAACTGACCCTACCAACTATCTTTGAAAATACGATGAAGAAAAGCAAAGCTGCGTCAATGGTATTTACACATTCAGAGAACGCTTTTCGTACTGTCGACTGGAATATACTCTTTGATATTCTGAGGGTAGCAGGAGCGAAAGGTTATTTACAGCTTGTACAGAAATCAGACTACAATTATAAGTGTCGAAGGACATGAAAGGGAAGAAGGAACTGAGAAAAGAATGAGACAAGCTTGTAGCCTCTGTTGGGTGTTATTGAATCTGTATATTGTGCAAGATGTGAAGGAAACCAAGGAAAAATTTGGTAATTGAATTAAAGTTCAGGGAAAAGAAGTTAAATCTCTGAAGTTCGCCGAAGACACTGTGATTCTATCGACTAATGCAAAAGAGTTAGTAGAGCAGTTCAACAGAATGATCAGTGTCTTCAAAAGAGGTTGTAAGATGAATACCAACAAAAGTAAAGCGGACTTAATGGAATGTAGGCAAATTAAATCAGGCGATGCACGGGGAATTAGATTAGTGAATGAGGAAACCAAAAGTAGTACAATGTTTTGCTATTTGTGTAACGAAATAACTGAGGATGGATGAAAAAGAGATCCAGGTCATACATAAAGCACACCAGGACGCAATCAATACCTTCACTGCCCGATAACAACGGTGAAGTCACTGACGACAGTGCCACTAAAGCAGAGTTATTAAACACGGTTTTCCGAAACTTCTCCACCAAAGAAGACGACGTAAATATTCCTGAATTCCAATCAAGAAAAACTGTCAAGATGAGAAGCATTGAAGTAGATACCCTCGGTATCGCAAAGTAGCTTAAATCACTTAATAAAGGCAAGGCCTCTGGTCCAGATTGTACACCAGTCAGGTTCCTTTCAGAGTATGCTGATACAATACAGGGTTATTACAAATGATTGAAGCGATTTCACAGCTCTACAATAACTTTATTATTTGAGATATTTTCACAATGCTTTGCACACACATACAAAAACTCAAAAAGTTTTTTTAGGCATTCACAAATGTTCGACATGTGCCCCTTTAGTGATTTGGCAGACATCAAGCCGATAATCAAGTTCCTCCCACGCTCGGCGCAGCATGTCCCCATCAATGAGTTCGAAAGCATCGTTGATGCGAGCTCGCAGTTCTGGCACGTTTCTTGGCAGAGGAGGTTTAAACACTGAACCTTTCACATAACCCCACTGAAAGAAATCGCATGGGGTTAAGTCGGGAGAGCGTGGAGGCCATGACATGAATTGCTGAACATGATCTCCACCACGACCGATCCATCGGTTTTCCAATCTCCTGTTTAAGAAATGCCGAACATCATGATGGAAGTGCGGTGGAGCACCATCCTGTTGAAAGATGAAGTCGGCGCTGTCGGTCTACAGTTGTGGCATGAGCCAATTTTCCAGCATGTCCAGATACACGTGTCCTGTAACGTTTCTTTCGCAGAAGAAAAAGGGGCCGTAAATTTTAAACCGTGAGATTGCACAAAACACCTTAACTTTTGGTGAATTGCGAATTTGCTGCACGAATGCGTGAGGATTCTCTACCGCCCAGATTCGCACATTGTGTCTGTTCACTTCACCATTAAGAAAAAATGTTGCTTCATCACTGAAAACAAGTTTCGCACTGAACGCATGCTCTTCCATGAGCTGTTGCAACTGCGCCGAAAATTCAAAGCGTTTGACTTTGTCATCGGGTGTCAGGGCTTGTAGCAATTGTAAACGGTAAGGCTTCTGCTTTAGCCTTTTCCGTAAGATTTTCCAAACCGTCGGCTGTGGTACGTTTAGCTCCCTGCTTGCTTTATTCGTCGACTTCCACGGGCTACGCGTGAAACTTGCCCGCACGCGTTCAACCGTTCCCTCGCTCACTGCAGGCCGACCCGTTGATTTCCCCTTACAGAGGCATCCAGAAGCTTTAAACTGCGCATACCACCGCCGAATGGAGTTAGCAGTTGGTGGATCTTTGTTGAACTTCGTCCTGAAGTGTCGTTGCACTGTTATGACTGACTGATGTGAGTGCATTTCAAGCACGACATACGCTTTCTCGGCTCCTGTCGCCATTGTGTCTCACTGCGCTCTCGAGCGCTCTGGAGGCAGAAACCTGAAGTGCGGCTTCAGCCGAACAAAACTTTATGAGTTTTTCTACGTATCTGTAGTGTGTCGTGACCATATGTCAATGAATGGAGCTACAGTGAATTTATGAAATCGCTTCAATCATTTGTAATAGCCCTGTACATCCATATGTAGCAATTATATACAACCGCTCGCTTATAGAAAGATCCGTAGCTAACGACTGAAAAATTGCACATGTCACACGAACACCCAAAAGGTTTCAAATGGCTGTGAGCACTATGGGACTTAACATCTGAGGTCATCAGTCCCCTAGAACTTAGAACTCTTTAGAAGACTGGAAACTGATAGAAACCAATCTCAAGGAAGATCAATAGTGTTAGAACGCCGTTTGAGCGACGGAGAGATGCACTCAATCTGATCTACCCTGAGATCGATTTCCTTCTTTTTCTTGTGCCAGCGCAGGATCAGCATAGTTATTAACAGATATGGCATAGTTTGACGGGTGCCGGAATACCCTTGCTATCGCCACCTCATTACACCTCAGGACGGAATACGAGTACCCAAAATGTCTGCATGTAGTATTATTCATGCGAAAGTGAGCGAAAGTATTCTAAATGTTTGCGAATCGTGTATTTGAGGCGGGTTGGGTACCAGCGCCTTATTCATCTGGTGGGATGTGGGAAACCTCCTGAAAACCAGGGGGGCGCAGAAAGCTATGCGCAGAAAGCAACGTGTTTTCTCAGTTGTGCGCATGACGTCACGGTGGAAGCAGCTGTGCCAAACAATACACAGTTCGAATTGTGTGTGATTGTTTTTCTTGTGTTGTTTTGTGTTTGAAGGAGTATTTTGATTGAGTTCTTTCTTGTGAGGTACTCAGTCAACAGCGGAAACATTCGGAATTCGGGAGTGTTAACGGTTTTTGCTGTAACTGATATTTGATTCGGAACTGAAATAGTTAGCGATAGTGGACAGCGGAATCAACATTGTGTTCGCCAGCTCTATAGTTTATGGTTCATCCTGTGAAATTCTTATTGGAGAATCTACAAGTGAGTGAGAAAATTAATTTTTACAATGCCAGGCTGTGCTGTAACGGGCTGTTTTTCCTACAACTGGAGCACAAAGGGAACTGACGTAATGTATCACAGTTTCCCGCGTAATGAAACATTACAAAAACTATTGTTGTCGAAATGTTGTAGGAAAGACAGTGTAAATGTTGCGCATGCAAGAATATGTTCTCGCCATTTCGCAGAAACACATTACTTAAGGGATTTACAGTCTGAATTGCTTAATTTGTCCCGAAAAAGAATGCTCTAGCCAGATGCAGTTCCTTCGCGCAATTTGCCGTGCAGTAGTGCGACTGTCAATGTGTCACCCGCAACACAAGACAGAACCAAAGGGTATAAGAAACGAGAACTACATAAGTAATCTCTGGAAACTCTGGAAAAGCTGTCACCAAATAAGAAACATCATAATAAGAGCACATGTGCAGATGACAGGTTTTTTTTCAGACACAGATAAAGTTGCTTTGATGAATACTATAGCGGCTTTAGAAAGAAGGAATGCTGTTCTTACAAACAAGTGTGTGCAACTTCGAGCTCTTAAGTAAATTCATTTCAATGCGATTAAATGCATAGTTTCTGAATTATTTGAGCCGAGGTTTCGAATTTCAAGTGTGTGTCAGTGTGGTTGTGATCTGACATTTTACCGATGTGTGAGGCATAAGCTGCGAAAGAATATAACTCATCAGTTTTAACTGTAATATTTTAGCAGCAGAAAAGCAGTTTAGACATCTCATTTCTTGTATAAACAAAATCTTCCGCCAAAAACTTGACGTAAACGCGCATGCCGTATCGTCTGCTTGTGTGCGCTTGCTTCCACGCTGACGTCACTAGGCCAGCCAATGGCAGAGCAGCTTATTATTTAGTAAGGCCGGTATTACACTATCAAATTTCTTTGTTAAAGATTTGATCAAAGATGTGATCCAATATTCCGTCCAATATATTTGACAAAGATCTTTGACGTAGCTCTAGAAGTGGTATTACACTGTCATCAAATTTTTCGTCAAAGTTCAAGATGGCTGACAACAACTTGTTATTAACCGCAGCAGTTGTACGTACCCCAATTGCATTGTGTGCACATGCGGAAAAGAAGTGGGGGAAAAATGGAACCATACATACGAGGTTGACAGTCTTAAAGTCCTGGGATTACAACTTGATAATAAATTCAGTTGGGAGGAGCACACCACAGAACGGCAGAAAGGCCTTAACAAATCTGTATTTGCAATTTAGCAGACATAGGCAACATAAAAATGAAAAAGCTTGCATACTTTCATTCCATAATGTCATATGGGATATTATTTTGGGGTAAGTCTTGAAGTCAAACAAAAGTTTTCAGAGTCCAAAAGCGTGTAATACGTATTATTTGTGGAGTAAATTCACGGACGTCCTACAGAAACCTCTTCAAAGAACTGGATATACTAACTACTGCCTCTCAGTATATTTACTTCTTAATGAAATTTGTCGTAAATAATATATCTCTTTTTCCAACAAACAACTCAGTTCAAACATGATCTGCACAAGGACTTAAAAGCACTTAATATAGTTCAAAAAGGTGTCCACTACTCAGGAACACTCATCTTCAATAATTTGCCAGCAAACATAAAAAATTTAGTTAGAAATAAAGATCAGTTTAAAAGGAGCCTGAAAAACTTACTACTAGCCAACTCCTTCTACTCCATTGGCGAAATTTATAATAGAAACAAATGGTGTATTGTATTTATTCATACTATTAGTATTGTTATTTCAGCTTTAAAAAAATCGACATGTTCCACATCCACGAGGATCTCCTCAGCACGGATCTATGGAACGAAAAACTAATCTAATCTGGGTGAAGCCGTGGGTTTTACGACGACACGATAAAAGCATTCAACAAAACTTGTTACGTGAGCTTACTGTGGAAGATGTCAAGTCGTACATCAATTACTTAAGAATGGATGAGCATACATTTCTGTATGTGCTCAATGAAGTGTATCCTCATATCACAAAGCACAATATTCACTTAAGAACTGCTACATCTTCAGAAGACAGGCTCGCTGTAACACTCCGATTCCTTGCTACAGGAGAGGGTTATGTTATGTTAGGTTGATATTGGAAGTAATGGACGTCACAGTGACAACACTATTCAGCTTTCTATCAAGAGTATATCGAGGACAAAAGTATCCTACCTCCAAATCAGGATCGCGTGTATCATACAACAAGTTGTATTCTCTCACCTCCTCTATTAAAGTCTTTCTGTGTCCACGATGCATTCACTACGAGCTGCAAGACAAGAACCGCCTCACGCTGCTGCTTCCTCTAGTGTGGCAGCAGAGCAGTTGAATGCGCCAACAGAGGCAAGCAGCCGCTCCGGCTTGCGGCGAATCTGTAATCTGTGACAACCCGGCGGCTGCCGGTGCGGCAGGCCACATGCCGGTGCGTCAAAGCCGCACTCTGTGCGACCGCCGCCATACTAGACTTGGCCACTGTTTCAATGTTTCGATACAGTGTATCGATACGTGGAACTGTTTCAGTGTTTCGGAACGGCTGTGGTTCACTGTTTCGAAACAGCGGTGTTTCATTCCGCCCTTGTCTCGATCTCGAGCCAGACACAGAAACTGTATCGTTGTTTCAAAATAAGGCTGTTTCAGTCCACCTGTGCTTGGAACGGACTGATTGTATCGAAACAGTGATGTTTCATTCCGCTCTGTGTCGGACGAGATTCGGGCTCGGCACAGGTACTGAAACACAACATACCACTTCGTGAAACACTTTCAAGAGTGTCGAAATCTTTTTGACAAGCAATAGCATGAAGCTTAAGATGTCCGAAAATAAAGCTTCGTTTCTAGCTGACTGTCCTATTCCGAAATGGAGTAACATCTGCTTTGTAAACACTAACCAAACAATAAAACAACGCATACTATTCACATTCAAAATAATAAATATGTGAAAATCATTCAGTTAAATTACACTTTTTTATAACATATTCTTCTCTGTTCATGTACTGTAATCATATTAAGAAACGCAAGTAAGCCTACAACATTTTGAATAAAAAAGGCGTAGAGTGACAGTTATTAGACATATACATAAATTTGATGTAGGTGTAATTGCAAGCATCTGTTTGACATATCACTGATAGTGTAATGGTGAACGGGAAGGACTAGGAAGCATGGTGAATGTATAGTAACGGTTCGAAACACCTTGAAAGACAAAATTTTTTTGTTATATTTTGTTATTTATTCGAATTATTTGGCGTTATTTGTGAGTCTATAGTGACTGTGCCTATTATCCTCAATGATTCCCTTTGTGTGCATGGAAAATTATCAGGATGGGTATATTACCCATACTAACGGAATGTGGGAACCCCAGTAGCATATCCGTTGTTTCTGCAGTTTGCTCCCACCTCCAGTTCCGTTCGTGGTGGGTCTTCTGTCTTCAGCTATGGCTGTCCTCAGCCAACTGAAAAGTATGAAAGTCACACGACACGAAAGCAGTGCATTTGCTGCAGGAAATACGAAACTGTCAAGACGCCTAAGTGATAGTTTCATACTTTCTGCGACATGATTAGCGCTCTCGCACCTCATTTGTGTTTATATGGACATACTTATACAGTAGACATTCAAGGTGATAAAATGTGTAGGTTTATTAGATTACAAAATACAAATTGTTTCACTGTTTCGAAGCAGCGTATCGAAACATTACATTTTACTGTTTCATTTGTTTCGAAACAGTTACGTGTTTCTGTTTGCCCATCTCTACGCCATACAGTAACGAGCGATTCAACAGTGCGGCCTGCCGGCTGCGGTTCAAGGCCACAGGCCGGACGGCCAGGCCGCATTCTGTCTGGCCAGGCCTCTCGCCGGGCGGATTTGATCCGGGGCCTGTGCATCTCTCCGTCCCGCAACGGCTTTCTAACCCTCTTGATCTTTCCTGAGATTGGTTTCTATCAGTTTCCATTCTTCTAAACTTAATTGAGGTTACTAATTTCAGTATATGAACAATTCTTTCTGGAAGATATTGGTTAGCTCCCTGCAGTTTGAAATACCCAGTTTTATTTAAGGTGATAAATTTATTCCAATTAGGACGACGTCGGTTTGAAACTTTTATAAGAATATTTGTTTGCATTTCCGAACGGTACACATTGCTGCGCTACTTTGTATGATTGTTAAGTGTCTGTAAAATGTAATGCAATTCGTGGCTAACACATTTTCCTGGCACTCATAAACGATCACGCATTCCTTTTCAAAACAATGTAACCTACTTCGATGCAGGGCATTTTTTGTCGTTAAAGATAATAAGTTTACAAATATGTCCTTCACACGCACTGATCATCGCAGACTCCGTATCTCCTGAAGTATTCCTTGCCAACCATTGGTTTCTTCCGTAAAAACATTCACTTTAAGAGCTGTATTTTGTAGGTTTGACGCAGAAGTTTCGGGACATCCGGTAAAAACTGAGAAAGCAAGTAACTGGTCCTCTGATAGTTGTCTGCGGAACCAGATCTGTATGCACCGAGTGGCGGCAAGGATATCTTGCCTCTGGAAACAAGGAGAACGATAACAAAGTATGAATAACTAGCCGCCGTAAACAATAGCCGCCATTGTCCTTAAAAGTAAGATGTGCGAAAATGAAATTACGTTTCAAGTATTTGATTTTGGAGATGTCCGCTTAAGTGACTTTAACGAGCTCGGAGAATCACCGACAAGCTGTACTGAACCATCGAAACGTGCCATGCTTAGTAATGAGGTAGCGCCGCAAGTACCTTTTCACTGAAACAGAATTTTTTTTGTCATAAAACCTGAAATAGAATTTCATACTCAAACGGATGCTTGCTAGGTTAACAATTACTTGTGAAGCTATTTTTTTCCATCGTTACGGTGGCACCAGTTAGGCTCGTTGGGCTTCATTTAGCTATATTTTCTCAGAATGATTACTGTGGGAAGATTAGGAGAATATTTACTGCTCAGTTGACTGTGATCCTTTGTTTTATTTTCTGTAATAATAAGACGTCGTTTGTTGGGTGAAAAACGAGTTTGTGACTTTTAGAGTTCGTATCCATACGGTTTATTACTAGAGAATTTGGAGTAGGTCCCTGCGCTTACTTGTGCTGTACTCACAAAAAATTAGGTTTTGAAACAACAATTTTCCTTCTGCTGACAATTTTAATTACGTCGTTACAAAAACATTACGACGATAAACAAGTCTTTTGTCTAATGAACTATGAAAGACCTGCTTATGGAGGTGATTTCTGAACTATTCGGCCACTAAATTGCAATGCTTCGTCACAAAGAGTAAAACAACAAGCGAGATCGTAAACATTTGTAGCAACACTCCTGACCTTAGTCTCTATCAATGTTCAATTAAATCATCAGTGTTTACCATATTACGACAACAGATAATAAAGGAAACAGTCTAAATTTACACTTTGAAACAGATCAGGGATAGAGAGAAGTGGAATTTGTGCACTTGTTAAAACTAAATCATGCAACCGTACCGCCCATCCACTTCACTACCTACCTGAGTTAGGTAGGAGTGTTAGGCCTGCTTTATGTTCGGTGGTATCACTCGTGTCAAGGAGAAGTCCATACAAATTTGTTGCCTATTATATTTTGTTAATTACTTTTTGTTGATTAAGTTGCTGGCACAGTCACAGAGTGGTCATAATTCACTAAATACAATAGTTTCCTTCACATACGTGCAAGATCTGGTACTGTGATAACAGACTCACCGTTTTTTCTAGGTATAAACAGTTCATCGCTCAAGTGCAAGATGTTTATTTTGTAAAGCAAATTGAAGTTCTGATCACTCTTGATTGACGTATTTAAAAACACCCTCTGGAATATCACCTTTCTTCAAATCTAGACCAAATGAAACCCAAATGAGGCAGTAAAGGGCGTCCAAACAGTCGCATTAATTCACAGTGCACCCGCCTCTGGCGGCAATGCGAGCGTGTACGAGGGTAATCCCAAAAGTAAGGTCTCCTATTTTTTATAAGTACATAGACCTGTTTATTTCTGCAATGGTTTACATCAGTTTACAGCTTGAACATTTTGCTATTTTTCGACATAATCACAATTTCTGTCGATGCACTTTTGTAGACGCTGTTGCAGTTTTTGTATGCCCATGTCATACCAGCTCGCCGCCATGCTGTTCAGAAAGCTATGAACCTCTTCTTTCACCTCGTCGTTGGAGCTGAATCGCTTTCTGGCCAAATGTTCTTTTAATTTAGGGAACAGGTGATAGTCACTGGGCGCCAAGTCAGGACTATGGGGTGGGTGGGTGATTAGGTTCCACTGAAACTGTTGCAGGAGAGCAACGGTTTGCCGAGCGATGTGTAGGCTAGCGTTGTCATGGAGAATGTGTACGCCCTTGCTCAACACTCCTCTTCAACGGTTCTGAATTGACCGTTAAGTCTCACAGTATCTGGCAGCGTTAATTGTGGTCCCGTTGGGCATAAAGTCAAACAACAAAACGGTTGTCATGACTTTACCAGCAGACTGTGTTTGTTTGAATTTCCCGGCTTTGGCGAAGAAGGATGCCGCCACTGGCGTGATTGTTGCTTGGTCTCAGGTGTAAAGTGGTATGCCCAGGTTTCGTCATCTGTGACAATTGATTCCAGAAAGTTGTCCTGTTCGGATGCAAGGCGGTGAAGAAATGCGCGGGAAGCATCAACTCGTTGCCGCATGTGGTCCTCAGTCAGCATACGTGGCACCCATCTTCCGCACTCCTTCCGGTAGTTCAATGTTTCCGTTAAAATGCTGTGAGCGGTGCTTCGGGAAACCTCAGAAACCAACGTGCAGAGAACATCCAGGGTGATCCGCCGATCTTCACGCTTGCTTTGCTCAACCTTCAACAATGTCTCCACAGAAATTGACGGGTCTCCCGCTCCTTTGTTCGTCGTGAATTTCGGTCCGACCAGCTGCGAACTCTCTACACCACTTACGAACATTTTTGACATCCGTGCACGAATCACCATACACTTCCGTCAATTGGCATTGGATTTCAATCGGCGCAGTGCTGTTTGCGTTAAAAAACTTAATAACTGCATGCAATTGGCACATGGCGGTAACATCCATTCTCAACGGCTGCCAAGCCAAGACTGAGCGCCTCAGCGCGGCGTGCTCATGTTTACACACAGCGCGTGAAGCACTCTTCATAAATGTGACCAACTGCCACACAAACAGAGTTCTGTACTTATAAAAAAAATAGGAGACCTTAGTTTTGGGATTACCCTCGTGTTATCACAAAAATTGATCATAAAGGTGCCGAATGGGGTCCTGCGATGGATTACCCCAGGCATATCTGAAATGGTTTTCGCAGGCTCTGGAATAAGTTCCCCCTTTATCATGTACCACGGTCATTCAGCTGGCGAGAGGCCTTATGATTTTGCAAGCCAGGGTACTTTTTTTACATCACGAAGAGCCCGTTGCGTCTCAGCAGCTCTGTGTGGAGTTGCATTGTCCCGTTGAAAAAGCGCATCACATACCTAACGGAGAAATGTAGTAACTCGGGTATAACAGCCCCCTGCAATGTAACGGGCTCTGCAGAAACACCAAATGAGACCACGAGTAGCAATTCATGACCCCCACCGCACGCACACATGGGACCTGCATCCTACCTACAGGTATGGGGAAGTTCCACAGATCAACTACTGAAACCGCCGGAACATTGTGCCCAACATGTGCAGCTGTCCGTTGATCCGTCAGTCCTGCCCCCTGCAGGTGGACAATGTGAACCCGTTCAAATGACTGAAGCTGTTCAACAAGGGTACGTACTCGTCGTGGCCGGGGGGGGGGGGGGGGGGGATGGTTGTACCGTAGAATGAGTGCTGCAAACATTGTTCACCCTTAAACTCAGCACAGTTACTGTCTGCAGATTGAGAACAGCGAGTCCTCCTGAGCACCACGTGTTCGCCGATGGCTGCGATAAATGAATCGTTAACCCTGCAACCCCACAATATGTACGTATTAAACCTAATGCTACTGGACACAGTCCTTGAATGTGCTGCATTCTTTTGCGGCAGTTCCTTTTGCTGTAATACAAGTACAGTAATCACACCCAACAAACAAGAATCAGTTGAGGAAATTATAAATAATGTCTTTCAGAAAATTAGTAAGTAGTTCTCTGCAAATGTGTTCTCACTAAATTTTGAGAAACAGTATATACACTTCTGCACAGTAAGTGGCATAACAACTTTGATAAACACAGACTTTGAGCGGAAGTCTGTTGCTAAGGCAGAATATTCAAGATTGCTGGGTGTGTGCACTGATGAGAAATTGAACTGGAAGAAACCCATTGATCTGCTGAAACGGTTAGGTTCAGCTGCTTAATCCATTATGGTTATTGCAAATTTTGGTGGTAAACATATTAGTAAATTAGCCTTCTATGCCTATTTTGATTCATTCCTTTTATATGGCATCTTATTTTGGGGTAATTCACATTAAGAGAAAAAGTATTCATCGCACAAAAGCGTGTAGTTCCCATGCCCGAGGCAGGATTCGAACTAGCGCCTAGAACCGCTCGGCCACTTCGGCCGGCACAGTATCTTACCAATACATACATTCACTTATGAAATTTTTTATTAATAACCCATCCCAATTCAAAAATAATAACGAAGTGCATAGCTACAACACTAGAAGAAAGGATGATCTTCACTATTCTGTGTTAAATCTGACTTTGGCACAGAAAGGGGTGAATTACGCTGCCACAAAAATCTTTGGTCATTTGCCAAACAGCATCAAAAGTCTGACAGATAGCTAACTAACATTTAAAAACAATTTATAAGAATTTCTGAATGACAACTCATTCTACTCAAGAGATGAATTTTTAGGCAGGATTTAGTAACTTTAAAAGAAAAATTATTATATTGTGTAAAGAAAACTTATGTTAAACTGACACGTTCCACGTCATTACGAAATGTCATATTCATGATCTATGGAAGAAGTATTTTAATGTAACGTAAGTGTAATGTAATGTATGTCGAGTCCGCGACCACATTCCAAAATGTTGAAAGTCTTGAACGAAGAAGTGGATAACGCAAAATATACAACATAAATATCACTAAGTCTGCCAACACATGCGAAAATGTATGTCCTCAAAGTTATTTTTGCTTGAAAGTTTTTATATTCAGAAAGCTACCATTAAGCTTCACATAATAAAAAATTTCACTGGCTGTACAGAGATCTTTCCTTGTTTCCTTGCCAATCGTGTACAAGTGACTGCGTGACAAATTTTGTTATGATCACCTCACTGTTACAAACTCGTCTGCTGTCAACAAAAGTGCGTTTATTATCTTTATTGACTGTCAAAATATACAGGGCGTTTCACAGTTTCTAATACAAGCTTCTACCGGTTGCAGAGCGGACTCTTCAAAATACAAATTTCCAGACACGGGTTCGTAACTAATATTTAATCAACTAAGTCCCCTCAGCAACCCCCTACAAACCTTCGAAACATGTAATAGGAATTTTTATGCAACACCCTGTATATCTAATTATATAACTCGTGCTTAGGCGCTGTCTCCTCTGTCATCTTGAAATATACAATTTTCTCGAGACAACAATGAATTATTGGTTTCAGAATCTCGCCCGTCATGTGGTGGCTTTGCAGTTAATAAAACCTGCACTGAAAAGTTCTGCAACTATACGCGTTTTGTAATTTTGCTAGATGTAACAAAACAAAAGTAATCATAAACTGCAAACATGCTGCACTCATTTTTCTTAGTTATTAATTTGAGATGACTCATAATTTGATTTGACTGCGTGTGTCAGTGGAACTGAGTGTCTCAGTGGGATGTTCAGTCCTCGGTCTCTGTACACGAAATTTATACGCCGAGACTATGGACCGGTTACACTTTCGTGGAGTCACATGGCGCTCTTCCTGGTTATCAAATTCCGGAACCTGCTCAACAAGCTCATCATTGGGCCGTCTTGATTTACGTGAAGGATGGAAGTTACATCTCTTCCTGTTCCTTCTTGGAGGTCAACACTTTCGTTGTTCTGTTATCGGTTTATTGAAGAACTAAGTAAGTTGTTTAAGTCACGAATGTGATGCCATGAACCGGACATTGATAGGTACGGGCCCGGCAGTCGTATTCAGAACTAATTTTTGCTTTAATTTAAGCCACCGTTACATTTTGTTTATTTATATGCGCTATCTTTCGCTTAAATTTTTCATTCACGTTTCTTATTGACACATTCGGTGTCTAATATGGAATGCTGACCACCAGTGTGGTACATAAGTATCGTCATCTCTGCCAATTAAGACCGGATATAAATCGTTAACTCAGCTACCACATAATTTAATACACATTGCGAAAATTATATTTCGACCGTTACTTGTAGCTCCCAGAGGTAATGATATTTTAATGCCTATTTACATGTATATACAATGTACAGATCCGTCTTCTAAAATAATCGTACGCCCCTGTTGTACTTTATCTCAAGTTTAGTCGTCTGTCTTTTTTTATTTGTGTGTGTCGCATGGGCTGCGTAAATGCAGTTTGCAGAACCTTTCCATACTTTTTTAACTCACCTATTTGTTCAATAATCTATCTTCATCTGACGAAATGATGATTACGCGAATACGAACTCAATTTTTACTACTTTTGTAGAGGTCTTTCATTAAATAATTTTATAAGCACAGGTGTAAAATAAATGTTAAAAAGTGCATTTAAAATACATTTTTTCCTATCCTTTCCCTAACCACAAGGAGCTAGTGTCGATTCGTTGAACTGAAACGCCATCAACTCGCAACAGGATGACGACAACATTACTGCGCTCAAAAGAGCACAAACGAGGTTATTGTTATTAAATCTCGATTGAATTTCGTAGCTTGAAGTTAGAAAACTTTTGCTTGATGGATTTATTTTTAGGTACTTACTTGCAACGCGTCAGTTTTTTAATTTGCGCGAAAGAAGTACCAACTGGTATGACCCGTCGTTTCTATCTTGTGTAATTATGGTCTTTAAGACGAACTTGTGCTCTAGTCACATTTTCTCGCTCGACACATACGGCAGGTAATGGAGACACTTTGCAGTTTCGAAACAAAGGTAAAATTAATCCTCACAATCAATTGCGTCTTGGAAATATTTATCTAGATTCAACGAATGAATATTCCTATTGGTAGAATAAGTAACTACTCTTAGTACGTCACACAGATAAATTTTACTTTTGAGAATTGCTCATGTGTTAGTCGGAATACATTCTTCTTCGTGTTTATGTAATTCAATGAAGGTGAAGATTTGTATATTGCATCAGTAAGAGGGAAAATGACCGAATTGGAGTTTATAGTAAAGTCCGTTTTGAGTCAAATTAAAATCGTAAAACAATCACAAGCTAGTCCATCACCAGTGATCCTCGGCTTCCTCTTTATATAACTGTGGTGAGATTGTAATTTTTGATTTTCTAAAGAATTGACGCTTCATACAGTATGTCCGAGAATTTCTCTCAAATATTACGTCCTGCCCTGGAATTGTAATCTTTTATTGCTCTCTGAATCACTAAAACTCACAAACTCACCAAACCTTGAAACAATACCATACGTTTTGTCAAATAAACCTGTTTTACCGGTAACAATTCTCAGATGACGTTGTATAGAACATTTTTAAATTTTGTGTTTTGTCTTTCCATTTAGTTTTCAATATCCTGCTGCAGCATCGCATTTTTTAATACTCTCGGTTGTCCTATCATGTATTTGTACCTGTTTGGGGCACTCCACAGTTTTAAAATTTTAAATTTTTTTTCCGTAAGTTTAAGTTGTGTTTCAGGCAAAGGTCTGTTCTTTGTTGCAGACATCTTACTTCACATTCACCATCCTATTTCCTTATTTCGACCACCTTGTGTTGCATTACTTCATACGCTACATTTACACTGAAGCGCCAAAGAAACTTGTATAAGCATGCGTATTAAAATACGGAAATACGTAAACAGGCAGAATATGGCGCTGCAGTCAGCAAAGCCTATATAAGACAACAGGTTTCTGGTACAGTTGTTAGACCGGTTACTGCTGTTACAACGGCAGGTTATCAAGAGTTAAGTGAGTCTGTATGTGGTGTTACAGTCAGCGCATGAGCGAAGAGACACAGCATCTCCGAGGTAGCGATGAAGAGGGGATTTTCCCGTACGATTATTCCACGAGTGCACCGTGAATATCAGGAATCTGGTAAAACATCAAATCTCCTAGGTCGCCGCGGCTGCAAAAGATCGTGCAAGAACGGGGCCAAAGACGACTGAAGAGAATCGTTCAACGTGACAAATTGCAATCCGTCTACAAATTTCTGCCGATTTCATTGCTGCTCCATCAACAAGTGTCAGCGTGTGAACCATTCAACGAAACTTCATCGGTAAGGGCTTTCGGAGCCGAAGGTTCACTCGTGTGCCCCTGATGACCTCACGAGACAAAACTTTACGCCTCGCCTGGGCCCACCAACATCGACATTGCACTGTTGACTAGAAGCATGTTGCGTGGTCGGGCGAGTCTCGTTTCGTATTGTATCGAATGGATGGACGTGTATGGGTATGGGGACAACCTCGTGAATCCATGGACCCCGCATGTCAGCATGGGACTGTTCAAGATGGTGGAGACTCTGTAATGGTGTGTGGCGTGTGCTGTTGGAGTGATACGGCACCCCCGATACGTCTAGATACGACTCTGACATGTGAGACGTATGTAAGCATCCTGTCTGATCACCTGCATCCATTAAATCTCTGTTGGTGCGTCATGGACAGGGGAATCGGTTGGCTTATAAACAGTCAATGTCAATAAAGCTCACCAACAGCCGTGTAACTTAAGATATATTTTATTGTGAAGGCTACCACTTTCAGCATTTCATTATGTCATCTATACGAATAAAAGTTCATGTCGTACAGAGCCATATGCGACGCCCTACACGTCCAGAATTGCTACAGAGTAGCTCCAGGGACATTTTTCTGAGTTTAAATACTTTCAGTGGTCACCAAACTACCCAGACATGAATATTATTGAGCACATCTGGGATGCTTTGCAACGTGCTGTTTGGAGGAGATCTGCATCCCCACATACTCTTATGGATTTCTGGAGAGCTCTGCAGGATTCGTGGAGTCAATCCCCTCTAGCACTATTTCAGACATTAGTCGAGTCCATGCCACGTCATATTGCGCCACTTTTGAGTGCTGGCGGGGGCCCCAGACAATATTAGGCAGGTGTATCAGTTTCTTTGACTCTTCATTGTATGAGGACTGTTCGAATGAAAAGGTGCGAAACATTGTAATAACCAAACCTGTTGAAATTTGCATATGTCGCTTTGTGATAACGTTGTGAGACACTAGACAATCTCAGCATGCGCCGTCACCTCCCCCTAAAGAATTCAAAGCTGTGTCCTCAACAGGTTAGGTGATGTTCACCGCCTTATCCTACATCCTAGGTACGATACTCATTTCCATTAACAGTGACATGTACTGCGAGACACTTCGTAGCCTATGCAGGTCCATCAAGTGGAAATGGCGAGGGCTGCTCATGGAGGGAGTGATTCTGCTCCACGATAACGCGCGACCACGCGTCTACAAGATTACAGAACGTGCAATGGCAACGTTAAACAGACTGAGCATCCGCCCTAATGACTAGACATGTCGCGCTGCGACTTTCATGTGTTTGGTCCCCTAAAAAACATCTCAAAGGAAAGCGGTAAGCGGTTCAACTCGGACGACAAACTGTAGAACGTAGATTAGAGATCAGAGATTAGATTAGATTTACTTTCATTCCAATTGATCCGTAGTAAAGAGGTCCTCCAGGATGAAGAACATGTCAGAAAAACAATAATACATGACAAATATTTACAACTAAAACAAATAAGCTATTGTACCTTCCGCAGGTCCCAAGTGGAATGGTCGTCATTTTTTTTAATGAACACTATATGAAAGGATAATTTTACAACATTCAATATATATATATATATAGCAAATCAGTTGATTCTAGTGAGAAATTCTTCAATGGAGTAGAAGCAGTTGGCCACCAATAAATCCTTTAGGCTTCTCTTAAACTGAATTTCATTGGTTGTTTAGCTGCTGGCAAGTTATTGAAAATGCGTGTTCCTGAATAACGCGCATCTTTTTGTACAAGAGTAAGTGACTATAAATCCTTGTGAAGATTATTCTTATTTCTAGTACTGATTCCGTGAAATGAGCTGTTGGTTTGGAAAAGTGATGTATTTTTAATGACAAATTTCATTAAGGAGGACTAGCTCCTCTCACAGCCAAAGGAAATCTGGGAACAGGGAATCCTTCGGCTCGTGAAACAGTGCGATAGTTGTGCTAAGGCCTCTGGTGATTAATTTTGAAGAAAGACTTCAATTATGCAGTAAGTGTTGTTTTGTACCTATTTTTTTGAACACCCCTCATATTTTAAAAAGACTGGCGTAACAAGATAAGTTGCCGGAAGGCAAATGCAGTCTCAACAACAACACAATGTATGTCAGAAAGGTGCACGAATCTTATGCCACAATCACTATCAATCACAGGACTGCTTCAAAGGATACTAGGTACAATAGAAAATAACTCTGTGAAACTGCGCTGCATTGTTATATTATGCACTGGCAATTATTGAAGTATGTACTCCTACTTATGGACGATCCAGTATTTACACCGTTATGATGTTACTTCGTCCGCTACTATCACACTTCAAAATCTATCGCTTTTTACGCATTCCGGACTCTAACATTTCTGCGTCAAAAACTCGTTGTCAACAAAGAAAATCCCACTTTGTACCGCTCCATAGCACAGCTACTTTCTCAGAATCTTTCTCTGCATCGCGAACGCACGTCTGGAACGATCTTCCACAAAATCGCGTAGAAACTGCATACTTTTCCAGCTTCGGAACACAATTAAGAGGACACCTCGTATCCCAACAGGAATCTCCCCTTACACCTGTGTGCAGAGAAAGGGCTCTCACTACCTGCACATCTCCGTAAAACGCTATCGCTACCTGCACATCTCTCTGCTTTATCTACAGAGTAATCTATTGAAACAGTTTTTCTTCCCGTTTACTAATACACCAGCTGATCAAAAGCACCGATCACATATTAGTCGATATTAATACGGCGTGGGTCCACCTTTCGCCTTTATGACGGCTTCAGCTGTGCTTGGGACGCATTGGATGAGGTGTCTGATAGCCTGTGGAGAAATGACAAAACCAGAACCGAAACCAGAGAAAATAGTGATGTTGGGCGTTGGAGTCTGGAGCAAAGTCAACGTTCCAACTCATCCCAAAAGCGTTCCATGGGCTTCTGTTCGGGTCTCCGAACAAGCCAGTCCACTTCAGGAATCCCATTGTCCACAAACGATCGCTTCCCGGATGCTGCTTTATTACAGGGTGAATTGTTATGCTGGTGGCAACAGTCATCGTCTCCCAACTGTTCCACTACTGTACGCAGCGCACAGTGCTGTAATAAACGTCCTCATCCTTGTCTATCTAGCGTTTTCTTTTGCGCAATAAGGGACCGTACCGTAATCACGAGAAACAACTCCATACCATACACAACCTCTTCCACAATTCCAATACTGGCTCTATATATGGTGATAGCTAACGTTCTCCAGGTATTCGTTGAACGTAACAGATGCAAAGGTCTGCTAAAGAGATTGCTTACACCACGGTTGTCTGTCCTCCTCTGGAATATTGTTGTGTGGTATAGTATTCATACCAGATAGAATTGGCGGAAGAAATCGAAAAGTTGAAGTACAGTTCGTTTTGTATTATCGTGAGGCCGGTATTACACTATCAAATTTCTTTGTCAAAGATTTGATCAAAGATGTGATCAAATATTCCGTCAAATATATTTGACAAAGATCTTTGACGTAGCGCTAGAAGGGGTATTACACTGTCATCAATTTTTCGTCAAAGTTCAAGATGGCTGAAAACAACTTGTTATTAACCGCAGCAGTTGTACGTACCCCAATTGCATTGTGTGCACATGCGGAAAAGAAGTGGGGGAAAAAATGGAACCATACATACGAGGTTGACAGTCTTAAAAGTCCTGGGATTACAACTTGATAATAAATTCAGTTGGGAGGAGCACATCCCAGAACTGCAGAAACGCCTTAACAAATCTGTTTGCAATTCGAGTGTTAGCAGACATAGGCAACATAAAAATGAAAAAGCTTGCATACTTTCATTCCATAATGTCATATGGTATAATATTTTGGGGTAAATCTTCAAGTCAAACAAAAGTTTTCAGAGTCCAAAAGCGTGTAATACGTATTATTTGCGGAGTAAATTCACAGACGTCCTGTAGAAACCTCTTCAAAGATCTGGGTATACTAACTACTGCCTCTCAGTATATTTACTCCTTAATGAAATTTGTCGTAAATAATATATCTCTTTTTCCATCAAACAACTCAGTTCAGACATACAATACCAGGAACAAAAATGATCTACACAAGGACTTAAAAGCACTTAGTTTAGTTCAAAAAGAGGTCCACTACTCAGGAACACTCATCTTCAATAATTTGCCAGCAAACATAAAAAATTTAGTTACAAATAAAGATCAGTTTAAAAGGAGCCTGAAAGACTTACTAGTGGCCAACTCCTACTCCATTGACGAAATTTTTAATAGAAACAAATGATGTATTGCATTTATTCATACTATTAGTATTGTTATTTCAGCTTAAAAAAATTGACATGTTCCACATCCACGAGGATCTCCTCAGCACGGATCTATGGAACGAAAATCTAATCTAATCTGGGTGAAGCCGTAGGTTTTACGACGACACGATAAAAGCATTCAACAAAACTTCTTACGTGAGCTTACAGTGGAAGACGTCAAGTGGTACATCAATTACTTAAGAATGGATGAGCATACGTTCCTGTATGTGCTTGTAACACCATAGCTCTAATGCTCTACTCATTTATTTTGCTTTTTTTCCATTTAATTTTACATCGTTAAGAACCTGTAAATGATTTTGATTGAATAGATAACACAAAATTGTATACTCCTTTCTTTGTACAAACTTTGACGTCATGTTATGGTTCAATGCAAAGTAGTGTATTAATTTTTTGTAGAAGTGTCAATATGTGTAAATGTCTTGTTTTATTTAATGTATTTGGTTGCTGTTATGTAAATTGCTGATCCTCACTTAGGGCTCTTAGTTATTCTGTATGTAAAAAGTGTAGTGGTTCCCCTCAGGAAAGGAACTGTGTAGCGCGCGCAAATTATGGTTGGCCTAGGTGGAAAAGGTGGAACTGATAGTCAGTCAGGGACGAGCCAGCAATCGGAGACGAGCTACCAGTCGGGGACTGCCAAGTAACCGATGCATATTATGATGATTCCAAGGGAGGCTTTTTCTGCTACTTTCCAATGCCTCGGATGGATGGATAAATAGCTGGAACTATCCTGGAATTTGTATTTATCATCGCCACCAAGAAATAACAGAGTCCAGCAATTCTGTCTGCGAATCCACCTACCAACATGCAGTTGCCACCACGTTGCACAATCACTGTAACGTAATACTATAATGATGTACAGTGAAGGATCAGCTTAATGGATGTGTTATTGTGCTGAAATATAAGGTAATTTGTATCTGAATTTATGTACCTACCTTGATTTTTCTCCTCATCATAACACCTTTCAGGTTCCGCTCCGTTTGAGCTAAAGTGATATCCGAGTGTCCTCACTAAAAGAAATTAAAGCCTAGAGTTTTGCTAATTAATGCCTCTTGAACTTAGTAAAAAGAAAGTTAAAGTTAATGTGGCAAGAGAGTGAGTTAAAATAAATGTTATTTTTCCAAAAATAATTTTCCTATTAAAACTGCTATTTAAAGTGCTGTTGCTAACTTCAATATTAAAAGTTCTTAAGACTGAGGCTTATAAGGCAAATGATCACATTGTCTGTAGTAAATTCTAAAAGGTGAGTCGTTTCTTGCAATTTGGTCAGTATAGTGTTTCGCTGTAGTAAAAGTGAGAAAGCTGCAGTTGTGAAACAGTATATATTCATGTTTGCTAAGTGTTTGTGTATCTTGTGTATTAGAAGTGCATGTTAATAGTAATGTTATAAAGACCATTCACTTTATGTAAGCCTGAAAGTAATAGGGTGTTTCGGTATCTCTTATAATTTTGCAAATAGTTTGTGCTGCTCCAGTTGTCAGCTTCAATCTTAAAACATATGTGTGTCAGAGTTCATTGCATTCGCGTTTGGCTAAGTCTAGGTTGTGTTTGTCCGTTTTAGTTACTTATACCTGCTTTCTTAAACGAGAACGTTAATCTTTCTCTTGCCTAATTAGGCTGGCGACCGTTTCCCTTATTCTATAAACAGTATAGCTAGGCAAAATTTTGTTTGTTATTATTCAAATATTTACGTAATTCTGACTTTCATTTCCGATAAGCCACCTCCTTTGGGAACAACACGGTCAACTTAACAAAATTCCTCTCAGAGGGTAACACTGCTCTGTTGATTTGTGCCATAGTTGCTTTTACGAAATAGTTTTATGTCACAACCCGTTTCTAGCATTGAGGTTATGGTACAGTAGTAGCAGACAGGAGTGTTATATGCTCAGTGAAGTGTATCCTCATATCACAAAGCTCAATATTCACTTAAGAACTGCTACATCTTCAGAAGACAGGCTCACTGTAACACTCCGATTCCTTGCTACAGGAGAGGGTTAGGTTAGGTTAGGTTAGTTTAGGGCAGGTCAGGTCTCGTCTCCAATCTTCTTATTTTATTTTTGTATTCAGGGTGCCTCACGTTGTAAAGCGCCTCATCAGCTTCATACATCTCTTAATTTTATAGTTGTCGGCACACACCAATTGTATTTACTGGCAATGTTTAAAAAAAACACTACAGACGACAGAACGCTGCAGCGATGCTAGTGCACCATGTGGTAACATGTCACATTGCAGTGAACAGAAGACAAGTGATTTCTTTGAACAAATCTACAGCGAGGCCCTAGATTTGATCAAATATTGGACGACATTTGACAAAGTTCCTATTACACCATCAAATATCTTTGACAAAGATTTTGGACAAAGATGTTTGACAAAGAAATTTGATAGTGTAATACCGGCCTGACATAGGTGAGAGGATGCGACTTGGGGTGGCATTCATTAAAACGAAATCATTTTTTGTTGCGGAGAGATCTTTTCACGATGTTTCAATCACAAACTTACTCCAGAGTAATCATATGGGTGTAGATGTAGATGAGGTGTGGCCTACTCTTCACGGTGAACAGTACAACCACAATCTAACAGGCCTACATCGCGAAGCAACATGCGAGGAAAATTGGGTCATTTCTTTTTAACTGTATCATACTTTGTCGTGAATAGAAAAGAGCTGTACTGGACGCTATGCCTTGAAGTAGGTACATATAATGAAAATTGTAAATATCAACGTATTATCCAGGAGCATAAGCAATACATCGACTACAAAGATGTAAGAGTGAAAGAATGCTGCGAGCCAGCTATCAGTGAGGCAGAGTATGGGTAATAAAGAGCATATTCCGCCTCCCAGTTCCAAGTCATTTTTATTTAAATAAATTTTAAATGTGTCTCAGTCACATATCTCGCATTTTGGGTTTTGCTTTGTAAGATCGAGTAGATTTGAATGTACGTACCTCTAATTTGTCATTATCGCACACAGGTTCTAATTAGTAGGGGTTTATTGGTATTGCTTTGTACCTAGTAGAGGGATTGTTTAAAATGTACAGATACACGTAATCATATAAGCAGTGAGCACACCACTTGATATAACTGTTCTTTGTTAGACATGAACATCACATCCTGCCTCGGGCATGGATGTGTGTGATGTCCTTAGGTTAGTTAGGTTTAAGTAGCTCTAAGTTATAGGGGGATAGATGACAGATGTTAAGTCCCATAGCGCTCAGTCATTTTCATACAAGTCCGAAAACTTAGTTGAGGCCCTACTAAAAGCCCTGTCTACGAATTCCATTGATATTACTGACTTCTGGCCAGTCATATGACAACGCAAGCAATATGTCAGGAACCTACACTGGTTTGCAGGAACGCATTAAAGAACGAAATCCGAAAGCGCATTATGTGGCTTGTGCAGCACATTCTTTGAATTTAGTCGGCATTAGTTCTGAAAGCTGTTGCCGGGAAGCATGTTCATTTTTCACTGTAGTGCAAAACCGTTATAACTTCTTCTCTGCTTCTACACAGCGCTGGGATAAACTTCTTTCTTCCATGAAACCAGGAAGCAAAACGGTAAAAAGTTTATCAAAAACACGTTGGTCAGCAAGAGAGGAAGCATGTGTAAGTCCATATGAAAACTGGGAGGTCGTTATCAATGCCCTCACACATATTGCCAATAATACGTTTGAAAAACCACTTGTGCGAATACTATTTCTCTAATTTTGTTCGGTGGCTCTACATTTTTCAAAATGAGATACGTCGATAACATTGTTGATTCGTGAGGAATGGAATTGATGATATCTTGAAACGTTGGAATGTGTTTGTCTCATTGTATGTTTTTTGTGGCAAGAGGGATCTTCTCCTGTCTGAACTTCAGTGTGTGATGTACTTTGAATAGTTTGTCGCACGAGAGATGATTCATTCATAGACATAGAAATATCACTACTTAATTTTGGATTAGAATCCGATGTAATGTGTGCGAATTCTACTGTATTTAAACTCGTATCTTGTGTTGTGTGCGCAACTGTGTCATCTGTAGGCACCTTTGTTGCAGTTTCATTGGTATTACAATTGACACTATCTGTGTGTATTTCTTCAGAATCTAAGTTTTGCACACTTAAAGTGTGTGTTTGAACGGCTTCCGATTCAGCGGAATGATCGCATTACTGGGCAATGTCATATTTGAGAAAGTCTGTTCATTAGGCGCAAATGATGTGCGTTTATTGTCTACTGCACGCTGCACAAAGTGCAATTAAGTGTTATCAATATCTGTTTCCACGGCAGTAAATTTTTTTCCGAAATTCCGCCCCACTTAACTTTGCATGTTTGCTATTTTTCACTGTTTTTCATGTTAAGGCACTTGCAAAATTGCCTACCAACAGTCAAAACAAAAGAAAAAAAAATTGTGAAAGGAAAGAAAGATTGTAACCAGTACCAATCGTACTACACCTCACATGAGCGCAGAGCATTTTACTTTAAACACGGCACACGAGCACAAAGATTTTTCCTTTAAACACTGAGCGATGAAATGATCAACTCGGATTACTCGATGTAACTGTGCTATGAAAGAACGACAATGCAGAATAACTTAATTTCATTGTCACCTGTTTCTCTGTTGTCAGTGAATAGTAGAAGCACACCTGCCGGCTGGAATTCGTCTCGTAAAGAAAATGGGAATGTGTTTTGGCCTCTGTTACCTGCGTCGCCAGAATTTTAGCTGGGACGCAAAAATGATCTGAATATTCTTGACACTGTCTTTCGAATTTAAAAAGCAAATAATTTTTGTAATTTCTTGCAGTGATGTGTGCTGGATCGGCTCTTATCCCACTTATCCTTATAACATTTTAGCGGTTTCTGTGGGGAGAGAAGACAGATTAGAAAATCTAAGTAGTCTTGTTGGCAGTTGACGTGGTGTGTTGTTATTTGTGTGAACAATGCTGTTATGTCTACACGCAAATGCACCTTTTGTTCCAACATAAAATAAAAATAACCTTTCCTCGAAGAAAAAAAGCTTAGTTAAGAAGTTTAATATAAAATTTGCAATGCCACGTACTATTTGATTACACAGAATGGGAACTTTGATATCGTGCAGGCTGCAGCACAATAAATGAGATGAAAGAAAGTTGGTTTCTTCTTCTTTTTTAGCCAAGAAAAGTAACTAAGTAAATAAACAAAAATTTTTAAATTGTTGAGAAGTGTATTTTATACATTATTAGATATTCTGCTTATGTCCTTTTCGTATAAACATGTGTTTAAAAATGTAAAACATTCCCAGTATCAACATGTTTTGTTAAACAGGTCTCATTAAATCAAAGCACAGATATTGAAAACCACTGAGCATTCACGTTAATTATAGTTATGGAGGGTTAACTTAATACTTACCCGTAATTTCTACAAGAAATTTAAGTAGAGTCGGGTTTTACATACTGAGGCCCACACATGTTACAGTATTTAACAAACTGCTGATTAGTTTATCACAGCTTTTCAAGGGTCCCAGTATTTTCACCTCGAAAGGTAAGGTTAAGTAGAAGCCGATAACATTCTCAGAATAATAGCGTTTCAAACATTGTATTGCAGATTGCTGTCCTGACAGCTTACTTCAAAATATTCTGAACAATCCTGAAGATGATAACAGACAGAAACCCAATGTTACATTTCCATTCAGTCATCAAGTAAACTATGTATATTTCCAAGCTTGCATTGCCGAATTTCGTTCTTAAGGCTTTTTAAACTAGCAAGTTGTTTAACAATATTAAAAATGTTTATCGTCTGTAAGTGCAGTCATTTTAAAACGTAAAAGGTTAAAATGAGTACAGAGCAAAAAATGCTGCCCCCTTAAGGTGCCGTGCCTAGTGGGCGTATATATAAACATTTCTAAGTAGGGTCATGTCCATATGCCGTTTATGAGCCATATGCCAGGCTGATTGTCACTGTGCAATATGTTTCAAGAATTATAGTGCACATGAGCACTACTTGCAATGAATAAAGTAAATATTGTCTGATTTTTTTATATCTTCTAGGTATAATTTATCAGTAACAATTTTTTTGTAAATTTTATATGATATTTTGAATTTTCTACAGCAACTGAGCATCACAGTCAGTTCTCTGTAAATTTTTATAATCACTCTGATGATTAGAACAACTGTATACGTAGACAAATAATTTTGTATTCTGTTTTACTTCAGTAACACTTTTTCTATTGCATATTAAGAATTTGTAGGTTTGTTTTGGGTACAAGCCATAACACCCCACCCAAATTCTTGTCATGGTGGCCATAGAGTTGTGAAATAGGTACAAATAATGAAAGTTGTAAATTTTATCGTATTATCCAACAGCATAAGCGATTTGTCTATTACAAAGATGTACATGTGAAAGGACGCTGCGAGGCAGCTATCACTGACGAAGAGTATGTGTAACAAAGAGCTTATGTTAGGTCGGGCAGTAGTGGACAGTTGTTGCTCGGGAGTAGCAGAAGTAGCGAGCCAGAGGCTGGCAGTGTGTGTTGCGATGCCCCAGAGTGGGCAGTCGCTTGGTATTAAATAAATACGGTGTAATAATTTCAGTGTTGTGTATTAATGATTTATGGAAGAAATAAGATCTGGAGTAAAGTTATGAAAATGCTACAAATATTATTATGAAATTTGGTTGAAGAATATTGTTACATAGATCTACAGTAAGATAATCAGTATTCATGTATTTATACGCTTTTGCTGTAGAACGAATTTCAACGAAACCACCTTTGTATGTAATCCAAACTTTTTATAGTATATTTTTGCAAAGATCATCTGTTTGCGTAAATGTAGTATTTATGACATGGCTTAACAGTTGCAAGACAGTTTCACAATGTAGCAAGATTTTCAAGTAAGGTATTACAGTCACTCTCCTCTGTCATATTACACCTCCAAGATCCAAGTCGTTTTTATTTAAACAAATTCTAAATGTGTCTCAGTCAAATATCTTGTATTTTGGCTTTTATAACTGTAGTTAGTTTAGTAGTGCTGAGAGCAGAACAACGCGTTATCGAAGGTGACACCAATACGAGGTAAGAAATTTATTTCACACAATTTATGGATTTTCTCACAGGGACTGCTTTTGTACTTACTACGATGCACAGGGCCGTAGTAAGATCGAGTAGATCTAAATGTAGTTATCTCTAATTGGTCATTATCGCGCACAGGTTTTAATTGGTTTGGGTTTACTGGTATAGCTTTCTTACTAGTAGACAGATTGCGTGAAACAGGTTTAGATAAATATACAGATACACGTAATCAGATACGGAGTCAGTACACTACTTGATATAGCTGTTCTTTGTTAGACATAAACATCACACCTTGCTTCAGACATAAACGTTAAACACGCAGAGCAAATTGACAGCGACGTTGAGGAAATCACGAGGCTGGGAATATGTCACAAATGTCGTAATTTGTGTGGTGCTATAATTTTTTTCTTACTGCAAATTAGCAATGTCACCATGTGTATTACTCAATATAGACACTACTGCTATGAGTGGGTGAAGCCCATAAGTAATTTACATTAGTAAGCCATCTGACTGAAAACAGCCCTGAAGTGAATTAACATGGTTATCAACAATAATTTGTACAAAGGAAACTCTCTATAGCCCTGCTCTGCAACTCATTCTGCTGTAATACCTTAGTAGCTAAAATTTAAGATATAAATCGATTCAACGTAATGTGTTGCAAATAGGAAAGTAGCTGCAATCTTAGGAGTGACAGACGGGAAGGGTGGAATATTGTACTCGAGTTATTTAATTCTACGAGCGACATTTTTGATTATGATGCAGCACTGGCCTCCAACAAAGCCAGCCACCTATCTAATTCTGCAGCTGGGCGCAGCATTCTGCTACACAGCTGTCTAACGTAGCGGTGGAGGACTTCTACATGCTGCACCACAATGTGAAGTATGCTCGAAATCAGGAGTGACAGAGGACATCTTACAGTAAGAACTACTTATAAACGATATAGAAAACAGAATTCAAATGCAATGTTCGTGACTGAATGTGCTCACACCTGAAGTGCTACTGTCTCTCCTGGCCATTGCCTGAGATGAAAATGAGCGTTTGGCGTCCATTGGCCGGGAGGCCCCTTGCGGGGCAGATCCGGTCGCCTTGGTGCAGGTCTTATTACATTCGACGCCACATCGGGTGACCTGCGCGCCGGATGGGGATGAAATGATGATGAAGACAACACAACACCCAGTCTCTGAGCGGAGAAAATCTCCGACCCAGGCGTGGGCCCCTAGGACGGCAATCCATCACTCTGACCACTCAGCTACCGGGGCGAACGTGGCCTGAGATGTTGTAGGGAAGCAGCCTACTCACGCCGTTATAAATTAACATCAGTCTTTCCATTGTGTGCCAGCCTAGTCCGCTGTAAGTAGCTCTGACGTCATAAATGTTGCGCAATACTTTAAAAATCAAGTAAATAACCTGAAACGTTTCTAGCATGTCAGGAGTAATACTAAATCAACACGTGTTGAATGTCAGTTCAATAACTTTAACCATTTTCGAAGTTTGGACGTTTTTCTGTAAAAATCATTGGCGCAACAGAAAAGAGCTAGAGACTTAAAAATTTATATTTAGATTCCTTTTTCATAATAATTTAATAGAAACAGTACTTTGGATTTCACAAATTAAGATTTTAGTTGAAATTCATGATTTTCTGGTTTTTGTCTTAAAAATTAAGGAAGCAAGATAGATGAAGTAGGCTAATAAATAAGGCTAGGATGTTTATATTTAAGTAGAATGGAGATCCGCTATAACCATAAAGATGTGAGAAGTTTCATTTGAATAACTATAAAACTATAGCGATAGCGTATCTCCAAAGGGCAAGTTCAGAGCTCGTCTACTGCGTGTATTGTAATTAAATTAATTCTCTCGACCAAAATATTTTACTTAGCCACGTCAGACTTTTATTATGATTACTTACCTGTGTGTTGAATGCACATTTAAATTGAGAGCTTCATCGGCGATCAGCAAAGGAAGCGATGATTTATTCAATTACTTAAAGTGGTGCATTACTAGCCCAGCGGCTAGTCGGGAGAGCCGATTTGATCAGGCGTTCCCTTAGCCGTCCGCACCGCGGCTTTATCTATAAGAACGCTGCGCGAGGAAGGAAGGCCCCAGTTCTCTCCAGACGTTGAATAGCACCATCTGTGTCGGGAGTTGCGTCGCGTCGGTATCATTGCTATAAACAGCCTCGGATGCCGTATTAAGTTACTCGGGATACGCGTAACCATGAAATCATTTTAGAGTGAAGTGTTAATTCTGGGATGACTTTAATGATCTATCTTCAGTTTGCGTATGTCGCAGTTTCACGTGCCGTCGCGGGACAAACATTCTACCATTATTTAGCGTGGCGTTTGATGAACATTATCATCAAATTATGGCGAGCATTCACTTAAACATTTAATTTGGACAGTTACAGTTGCATCAGCGCATTAGACTCTGAACTGCTCTGTTAGTCAGATTGTGTGGATTCTTTTTTTTTATCTGTGACTTTCAGAATATAGGTCGGGACACACACGTCCGGGCCGTGTCAGGGCCGAGCGCTGGACGAGTGACGGCCGTGCTCCGGTCCGTTCCTGCAGGGGCCACACATGACCGGGGCACGTCCGTGTCTTTGTTGTTCCTTGTAGTGACTCGGACGCGGTGAGCTGTGTTTCTGTTTGTGAAAGCTGTAAAACATTTCAGTAATTTTCGTAATAGTGAATTAGGATTTACAGCACTTGCTTTAGACGAAGAGGAAAAAGAACGAAGGCAAACAAGAAAAAGAAAATTATGGATCCACAGTGCCTGGAAAACAAGACCAGTACAGGGAGAGTTTCGAACATTATTTCTCATCTCATCTGTAGATGGAAAGCACGAAACAATACAGGCTCCAAACAACTCAGGAAGTGTCTATTGGAATTACAAAAAAACATATTCCATTGTGCTTCTTGCTCTGGTTGACCCATGTTATAATTTTATTGCAATAGACGTGCGAGCGTACGGAATAAACTCTGATGGAGGCATTCTAGTAAATTCAAACCTTGGAAAGTCATTGGAAAACAATACGCTTAGCGACCTAAAGAGTAAAACTTTGCCCGGAACTGATGTTGAACTTCCAAAGGTAATTGTAGGCGATGAAGCTTTTCCTCTCAAAACATACTTGATGCGACCATATCCTCGCAGGAACTTAACAAATGATAAGGCTATATTTAATTATCGTTTGAGTCGGGCAAGAAGAATATCCTAAAATGCATTCGGTATATTGCAACAGAAATTTCGATTATTTAGAAGAATCCTTCAAGGAAATCCTAATAACCTTACAATGATTGTGAAGGCTGCGTGTGTCCTGTACAACTTTATTCGAAAAATGGAAGGTTATAGGGTGCCCAAACAGAGGATGGATCAAAAGGAAACTGCTGAGGGATCCGGAAGATCATCAAATCTTTTAAACCTGCCTCGAATTCGTGGGAGATCAACAGATGCTGCATTTGCTGTACGAGAACAACTCAAAAAATTCCTGAATTCTCCACAAGGGACTGTGGAATGGCAAGAACATGTCGCCTTGGCAATGTAACGATGACATAAACCAAACATCTGTTTGTAAAATAAAAAGTAAATAAATATCTTTCGGGTATTAAAACTTGTATAGTTTTTATCTTACCTTTGGCTTGTAGATCTGTTGCAATTGTCTTCCAAACTCTGTCTTTGTACTCGATATTCCTGTAGTTTTCAGTTCCCTGATCGTAAAGAAAAGGAAACTTACGAACTTCTTCTATTAGTCGTTCCACATCCATGTTTTGTACACAGAACAGTCTTGCGCAGTTGCACAGCTCGCAAGACAATTCTAGCGTCAGGCCGTGTCCGTCACGTGATAAATTAAACACGGCGAATCCCGCCCGGCCCGGCCCCGGCCCGTTGACGTTCCCCGTGCATGGCCCGGTCAAGTGGGGCCCGCCACATTTGTTTTAACGATGTATTTCGTTGTCCGGGTGACGGCCGATACTCGGACGTGTCTCGGCACGGACACGGTCCGGGCATGTGTGTCCCGACCTTATAGCGAACGTTTTTACACGATCGTTTTTGATTATGAATCCCAGACAATCTCCTAATTCTTCAGAGCTATAAGCTGTAGCTGTAAGTGTATTTCTCAGATGAAGTGGGCACTAGGAATTCTAATTACAGGCTTCACGTTTTGCTAATCACTTTCTGGTTGCCAAAATTGTAGTTAGAGAGCCAGTGTTGAGAACGGCAAAAGACAGCATAATTAATAGGAACATTTAACAACAATTAATTGGTTCTTGGTAGAACAACAGTATAATAAATGAAAAGCACCAGTTTGCTTTTGTTCTACAATATTACTATTATTGTTAACCGGTTTTCGGCTTACAACGCCTTATAAGCCGAACACCGGTTAACAATGAAAGTAATATTGTTGAACATAAGTAAACTGGTGCTTTTCGTTTATTATTTCGTAATCGTTTACGGAATAGCTGGCGAGCAACTTCTTTTAAAGAAATCCACTGAAAAGGAGCGAATGTACAACTCATGTTGTAGCTGAATATAAGCTGCGAAAATCGCGTAACAATTCGGGTTGAACTTTGGTATATTTCTGGCTGTCTTGCGTGTGTACTAGATGGTACGAGCTGTGAGATGAGGACAGTGATATTAACTGTTAGTTTTAAATGCGGGCTGATGGCACCTATCTGATGTGGCATCTAAGGCAAATAAAGAACTATTTGCCGAACTTTGACATTTTTCTAAGAGATGAAACAATCGCTCTCCACCCGAAAATTGTTATAAGATATTTACATGACATTTATCTACAGAGTTAATGCCGACTGTGCTAACGTAAATATTGACGATGTTTTTCTTCAATGGTGCTTTTAACATCGTCAGAACAGTATTTGCGTTGCAGAGAAGCGGGTTGGTGACCAGGCGCCGTACTGAGGTAGGTGGAACTTCTGTGGTTGACAGTACGACGAAAGAAGCAGTAAACAGTCACGCGAATTTTAACCGAGCAACGCCGCAAGCTCCTTCAGAGTAAATATTGACCTTCCTTTGAGCTTCATCTTAATACATACCAAACATTTGCTATCGGATTTGCATCCGGAGACATTGTAGACCAATCCATCGTGGACACCCTATTGTCTTGTTTCCACGCTGTACAGTAACGGCTGCGATGTTTCGGATCATTATCCTCTTGAAGCAAACAGTTTGCCTCGTTCGAACCAAATAGTTTCTTAACGGATCTCAGAACGCATTTCTGATCAACATTGCACATTTTTCCAATGTTTAAATCGGCTGTAAATAAGAGCCAATAGCCACGTCGCGCACGTTAGCACTCTCTCTGGTAAATCATTCACGTTTCCAAACTCTAAATATCGTTTGACTCACTTCGTAAAGAATGTCTTTGACTTTCTAAGAATTTTAGCAGCACCTCCATATGAAAGCTTTGGTCCCTTCGGATGATTTACAAGGAACACTGCTTCGTGACGCTTCAGATATATTGCACTCATTTCAAAGTGCAGCCGATAAAACAAAACGTTCAACTCTCACACTGTTTATCTATACAATGTGCAAAAGCTCACTGATTACAAGATTTCAGACCACTACTAGAGATGTCGCTGCGGACTTTACATTTAAAATTATGGCGTACACTTTCTTGTGGAACTGACTGTAACTGCCCCAGGATGGTCTGGCGCCAGCTAAATAGTCATGCTCGGATCGGATGGATACTCGGATAGCGCCGCGATGGTGGGGGAGTAGTCCCCCACCTACAGCGCTCTCTGCCGCAGCAGGCCCGCTGCCCATCGGCAAGGTTGGTGTTTTGGTGGCCGCTGGCGGCTTCACTGTGCGCAGTACAGTGACTGTTTACGAACAATGAGGCTAGAGCCGAAATATGCTGTTGGCAGCCCTTCGTACACCACACAATGTTGCATCTCCGCAGCTGGAACATAACGGAGAGCGAACCCCTGTCAGTAAACACCTGACTGGAGCAAGTATAAATGCTCTCCAATCAGGCATCAGCAGCAGCGCCATCAGCTAGGCGAAGCTGCTTGTCTGCAAGTCGCCAGCTAGTCTTACTGTTCCTGGCTTCGAACTGGTACCTACGTGGCGAGGCCGCCTGACGCACTGGCCAGTCTCTGAGGGCCTTGGGTTCAGCGTGGGACGCCTGGACGCCTCTGCGACATACACTCCTGGAAATGGAAAAAAGAACACATTGACACCGGTGTGTCAGACCCACCATACTTGCTCCGGACACTGCGAGAGGGCTGTACAAGCAATGATCACACGCACGGCACAGTGGACACACCAGGAACCGCGGTGTTGGCCGTCGAATGGCGCTAGCTGCGCAGCATTTGTGCACCGCCGCCGTCAGTGTCAGCCAGTTTGCCGTGGCATACGGAGCTCCATCGCAGTCTTTAACACTGGTAGCATGCCGCGACAGTGTGGACGTGAACCGTATGTGCAGTTGACGGACTTTGAGCGAGGGCGTATAGTGGGCATGCGAGAGGCCGGGTGGACGTACCGCCGAATTGCTCAACACGTGGGGCGTGAGGTCTCCACAGTACATCGATGTTGTCGCCAGTGGTCGGCGGAAGGTGCACGTGCCCGTCGACCTAGGACCGGACCGCAGCGACGCGTAGGATCCTACGCAGTGCCGTAGGGGACCGCACCGCCACTTCCCAGCAAATTAGGGACACTGTTGCTCCTGGGGTATCGGCGAGGACCATTCGCAACCGTCTCCATGAAGCTGGGCTACGGTCCCGCACACCGTTAGGCCGTCTTCCGCTCATGCCCCAACATCGTGCAGCCCGCCTCCAGTGGTGTCGCGACAGGCGTGAA
This sequence comes from Schistocerca cancellata, assembly GCF_023864275.1. Classification (NCBI taxonomy): domain Eukaryota; kingdom Metazoa; phylum Arthropoda; class Insecta; order Orthoptera; family Acrididae; genus Schistocerca; species Schistocerca cancellata. The sequence goes on along the minus strand of NC_064630.1, from coordinate 95,137,014 downwards.
TGGAGGGACGAATGGAGACGTGTCATCTTCAGCGATGAGAGTCGCTTCTGCCTCGGTGCCAATGATGGTCGTATGCGTGTTTGGCGCCGTGCAGGTGAGCGCCACAATCAGGAGTGCATACGACCGAGGCACACAGGGCCAACACCCGGCATCATGGTGTGGGGAGCGATCTCCTACACTGGCCATACACCACTGGTGATCGTCGAGGGGACACTGAATAGTGCACGGTACATCCAAACCGTCATCGAACCCATCGTTCTACCATTCCTAGACCGGCAAGGGAACTTGCTGGTCCAACAGGACAATGCACGTCCGCATGTATCCCGTGCCACCCAACGTGCTCTAGAAGGTGTAAGTCAACTACCCTGGCCAGCAAGATCTCCGGATCTGTCCCCCATTGAGCATGTTTGGGACTGGATGAAGCGTCGTCTCACGCGGTCTGCACGTCCAGCACGAACGCTGGTCCAACTGAGGCGCCAGGTGGAAATGGCATGGCAAGCCGTTCCACAGGACTACATCCAGCATCTCTACGATCGTCTCCATGGGAGAATAGCAGCCTGCATTGCTGCGAAAGGTGGATATACACTGTACTAGTGCCGACATTGTGCATGCTCTGTTGCCTGTGTCTATGTGCCTGTGGTTCTGTCAGTGTGATCATGTGATGTATCTGACCCCAGGAATGTGTCAATAAAGTTTCCCCTTCCTGGGACAATGAATTCACGGTGTTCTTATTTCAATTTCCAGGAGTGTAACTGGCCCGTGAGCAGTACACGCGGATCTGGCGGTGAGCCTGCTAGCTGCAAAGCTGTCTCCCGTCTTGCACCAGCAAGACGTCACGCCGGCAGCCTCTGTTAACGGCTGTCGCAGCATTCCTCTGTCTCGGCGTACACGTTTGCCGCCTTCTAAATCTCTACTGGTTCCTGGCTACTGTCGTCGACCTGTATGGAAGCAACGATTAATGAAGAACGTCGACTGTTGAATAAGCGCTCTTTGCTCCGCACTCGCCACAGTGATGGAAGATACAGCCCCATAGCTCCCACACACGCCATTCTGAGGTACATGGGGTCATCTTGCAGATGTGGCGACGGCAAAGCCCCCCCCCCCCCCCCCCCGCAAGCTTTTTTCGTCTGAGCGTTACAAATGAGTGCTTTATATTTTTCCCAAAGACACAAATAATAATGGAGGGCTCGTGTCCAACGAACGTGGACATGGCCAATAGTTCAAGGCTCACAAACAAATATGTGGACATTGTTACTTAAGGCAGAATCTGAAAAGCTCATCAGACTGATGAACTGCATGTGTGTGAGAAAACCAACATAAAAAAACATCAAACACCATGGGAAAGAAGGAAGAAGCTATACTGTCCACATGGGCCTGCATAACACTTCAACCAAGCTGAATGGAAAAAAAAAATCTGCACGAGACGTCACGCTAACACCATGTAGCACTCCCATCACCGTTGGTAGCTACCTCGGCTCTGCCAGGAAGAGAGTCCAGAAGTTTCTTCAAGTCTGCCATAACCAACTGAACTCACAAGGAAACATTCCTGAACCGTGGTACTACCCAATTCTTTAGAAAATCAAAATTACAATCTCATCACAGTTCCTTTAAGGAAATGGGAAGCCCGGGATCACTGGTGATGGACAAGCTTGTGATTGTTTTACAATTCTAATTTGACTCAAAACATACTTTATTATAAACTTCAATTCGTACATTTGCCCTGTTACTGATGCACTATACAAATCTTCACTTTGATTGAATTACATAAACACGAATAAGAATTATATCATTTTGCGTCCGCAACCAACATTATTCATAGTAGGCAAGGTGAATAATCTCTTGTTTAACCATATCTCAAGAGACTAAAACACTATGCACTTCCAACCAAAGTTACACAGCCACATAATACCACAACTTCGTAAAGAACAAAGAGATCTTAAAGCTTAACAAAACTAAACTGCCCACATAAAGGTCTACAGTGAAACATGCTTGTACTAAAAATACAATGTGGGTCAACCAAGGTCGCAAAACTTGCGCACGGGAATAATAACAAGTTGCATGTTCAGTAAAGATACACAAATCATTAACGTAAGTGTTAAATAAGAAGGGCTAGTAATAACTCAACCAATAAAATGACTTACAGGAACGCCAATATTAACAAGGTGGCCTCACTTAACTAACGGACATAATGACTCAGAATGATTCCCAAATTGCACTTAACTTAGAGAACAGCGTTATGGTCCATCGCAGTGTTTGGAAGCAATGACGCTACGGCCGGCAGGCAATACGAGCGTTCACTCCCCACGGCTTGTGCACAGGGTCACATAGCAGGCGGTGTATATTTACATATAATCTGACCAGCCCCACTTAGAGATCACTTCCAGTTGCCTTAAGGCACTTTCAGCAGTAAATAAACATAACAAATGCTGCCGTAAAAAATGATTAAACCATTAACTCTACGGCTGCCGGGCACATACACAACCGCAGCTAGTCCCAAAGCAGACAATATGTCCTAAAAGAAGTTAAAATTTGCATGAAAACCACTTAAAACACACACTCAACAGATGATGGGAAACGGAATGAGGAACATCAGCCTCCTTAAAACAGCTACTGTGGAACCAAGTCCAGAACCATCTCCGGCAGCTACCCATGCCACAATAAGTTTCAACAATCTTCTTAGTTAAACAGCATAAAAGTCATACGTAACTTGGAGCTTGCAAATTACGAGCTGGGAAGCTGTTCAGCGTGAGACGACGAACACACCACAATTTTGCACGTCAAGGAGACCAATGATCGGCACCGTACATCCGGCTTGCGCCAAAACACACGGGCGGCGAGCACGGCAAGGCCCATGCTCCACGCTTAGGGACGCGGGCTTGTTTCCAACACAAGTTGGCTCGTTGAACGCCGACCGGAGACTCACTCGTCACACGTTCACCCGGAATACCCGCCGGGGGAGCAGTCAAAGATAGCATTTATTTATATAAATGATATGCCTTCTAGTATTACAGGTGATTCAAAAGTATTTCTGTTTGCTGATGACACCAGCTTGATAGTGAAGGATCTTGTGTGTAATATTGAAACAGTAACAAATAATGTAGTTCATGAAATAAGTTCGTGGCTTGTGGAAAATAATTTGATGCTAAATCACAGTAAGACTCAGTTTTTACAGTTTCTAACGCACAATTCAACAAGAACCGATATTTTGATAAGACAGAATAGGCATATTATAAGCGAGACGGAACAGTTCAAGTTCCTAGGCGTTCGGATAGATAGTTAGCTGTTGTGGAAAGCCCATGTCCAGGATCTTGTTCAGAAGCTAAATGCTGCTTTATTTACCATTAGAACAGTATCTGAAATAAGTGACACTTCAACACGAAAAGTAGTCTACTTCGCATATTTTCATACGCTTATGTCGTATGGTATTATTTTTTGGGGTAATTCTTCTGATTCAAAAAGGGTATTTTTGGCTCAAAAACGGGCTGTTCGAGCTATATGTGGTGTAAGTTCGAGAACCTCTTGTCGACCCCTATTCAAAAATCTGGGAATTCTGACATTGCCCTCACAGTATATATTTTCTTTAATGTCGTTTGTTGTTAGCAATATTAGCCTATTCCCAAGAGTTAGCAGCTTTCACTCAGTTAATACTAGGCAGAAACCAAATCTGCATGTAGAATGCACTTCCTTGACTCTTGTGCAGAAAGGAGTGCAGTATTCTGCTGCATCCATTTTCAATAAGCTACCACAAGAACTAAAAAATCTTAGCAGTAGCCCAAACTCTTTTAAGTCCAAACTGAAGAGTTTCCTCATGGCTCATTCCTTCCATTCTGTCGAGGAGCTCCTGGAAGAGCTAAAAAATTAAGCAAATTCCAGTGTTACATTGTTGATTTCTTCATTTAAAATTACGACTTGTCACCTGACTATGTTTTTTTTATATTTCATTTTATCTGTTTCTAATATCGTGTTATAATTTAATGTATTGACTCGTTGCATGACCATGGAGACTTCTACTTAATTTGGTCCCACGGAACAATAAATAAATAAATAAACAAGTCGAACACCCTAGCGCCAGCGGCCACGGCTCAAATCCCATAATCGTGATAAAACTTGGCACGTACATAGAGAAGTAAAAATAATGCAGTATACGAGGGTTGATTGAAAATTAATGCCTCCACCTCCATTAATTGGGTTTGGGTGGGAATATTTTAATAAATCAAATGCAGAAATAATCTTTAGAATGTGATCTTTAATTAACAATATTCACTTTCCAACATAATCATCAGCCAATTGGATACATTTCTGCCAACGATGAACAAGTTTTCTGAAGCCGTCACGGAAGAAGTCGACACTCTTTTTCCGCAACCACGGTCTCACAGTACTCTCACCGTCTTCATCAGAAGCGTAATGACGTGAAACGCCGATTGTGTTTGCAGTTTCTCTCTGAGTGATACGACGGTCGTCCTGAATCAATCTATCGACGTTTTGCTTGTGAAACTCGGTGGTTGCTGTCACAGAACATCCAACTTCTTGTTTGTCACGCAAGTCAGATGTTCCCGCCTCAACATCTTTAAACTTACTCGCCCAACGACGCAAAGTACTCACAACAACACAATCACCATAAACTGCTTTCATTCTCTGATGAATCTCTTTCGGGGTGACACCTGATGCTGTCAAGAATGACTGCACGTTGCTTAAATCGCATTGACAGACAGTCTGCGCAGGATTTCATACTTTACACTGTAACAACACAACCGTTCAATGCAAAGGCTTCCCGCCAACTGGAGCTGTAGAGAAGAGGCTACGGAACAAGCCAGTAGATCTACATCTACATCTACGTGGTTACTCTGCAATTCACACTTAAGTGCCTGGCAGAGGGTTCATCGAACCATTTTCATACTACTTCTCTACCGTTCTAGTCGCGAATGGCGCATGGGAAAAAGGAACACCTAAAGCTTTCCGTTCGAGCTCTGGTTTGTTTTATTTTATTATAATGATCATTTATCCCTACATAGGTGGCTGTCAATAAAATATTTTCGCATTCGGAAGAGAAAGTTGGTGATTGAAATTTCGTAAATAGATCTCGCCGCAAAGAAAACCGCCTTTCAGTGACTGCCACCCCCACTCGCGTATCATATCAGTGACGCTCACATCGCTATTGCGCGATAACACGAAACGAACTGCCTTTTTTTGCACTTTTTCGATGTCCTCCGACAATCCTACCTGGTAAGGATCCCACACCGCGCAGCAGTATTCCAGCAGAGGACGGACAAGTGTAATGTAGGCTGTCTCTTTAGTGGGTTTGTCGCATCTTCTAAGTGTTCTGCCAACAAAGTGCAGTCTTTGTTTCGCCTTCCCCACAATATTATCTATGTGGTCTTTCCGATTTAAGTTGCTCGTAATTGTACTTCCTAGGTATTTAGTCGAACTGACAGCCCTTAGATTTGTGCGGTTTGTCGTATACCCAAAATTTATCGGATTGCTATTAGTACCCATGTGGATGACCTCGGACTTTTCTTTGTTTAGTGCCAATTGCACCTTTTCGCACCATACAGAAATTGTCATACCAATGATGCCAACTGTTGAGTTACGAAGGTGGAGGCATTTCTCCCCTGCTGGCGAAATGCTGCTGCGGTGTCTGTCGTTTGATACCACGCAGAAGAGAATGAATGCTGCTGACAATTATTCAGTGGGGCTGTATGGCGGCTGTGGCATGCATACACTACCTCAGGGGTGAGGTTAGGGAGCACAGGCGCCAGCCCGGCTTTCAATACCCACATATTGTTTTGTATCCCGCGTGGATCTGCTACTGTGATCTGCAAAATAGGCCAAATGAAGGAAGCGAGTAGGCGCATGAGACGTAAAGCACTTCGGTGCTGGGTGTAAAATTAAAGATATTTGACATAGGCAAAAACAAGTTAATAAAATAGTTCAAATGGCTCTGAGCACTATGCGACTTAACATCTGAGGTCATCAGTCCCCTTAGAACTACTTAAACGTAACTAACCTAAGGACATCACACACATCCATGCCCGAGGCAGGACTCGAACCTGCGACCGTAGCAGTAGCGCGGTTCCAGACTGAAGCGCCTAGAACCACTCGGCCACACCGGCCGGTACAAGTTAATAAATGGTTACATAACTTTACGATTATGAGCACGTAGGTGCGGAACGTATTCCCGTCTTAAGGGGCTCCGGAACGCCCTATACTTGCAATGTTAAAATAACGCTTATAAATTACATCTTTCCTCACAAAGTATTTGAGGTAGGAAGTTGAACTTTTTACAGATTATTTTTTGGAATATGGGCTACAACTTAACACAGGGATTTTACAAAATTTTAGTTCAGTTATTAAAGATGATTTTTTTTCAATTGTAATGAAAATTCACAACATTTTTTTGCAATTTTTTATTTATATATTCAAAAATATACAGTTTTTTGGAAAAAGGCTGTGTTAAATTATGCAGAAGGTACCGTGTAACATTTACTGAAAGTTTGAAACAAATATGTTTGGAAGATCCTTAGAAAACATGTAATTAGTATGAGAAAATAAAAGTTTTGGGAATCGAGCGACAAAGATTGGATTAACTTTTTAGTGCATTCCAGGTCCATAGGATGGATTATCTTCATCCTCTGCAAACTCCTCCTCCAGCTTCCTCTTGTTCCTCCTCCTGTTTACTCTTGCTTGTATTTCTAGACTCTTTACAGCCCTGTCTGCAGCCCGAAGGCGTTCCTTGTCTAAAGCAAGCATCGCTCGTACCATGTTAGAACCTATCTTCATTCCCATATTTCTAAATACCTTGCACCTTACAATGTTGCCATCATTGAAAGTCGCAACAGCATCATACACACCAAAGTGAAGTGTTTCTATTCCAACAAATACAGTCTTGGGGATTCTCGACCATATAACACTATTTACACTTTCATTGGGGTTTTGAGTTTTTCGTGAATACACTTTTTCAACAGTTCAGGTGCTGCTAAGTCTCTGAAAATAGGTTTTATCACCTCCATTATTGCATGAGGCAGACTATGCTTATGAGTGTACACTTCACCAGTTAGCAATCCTTTGTTATAATTACACCAACTGTCTTCTTCTTTGGGACACAAGCTATGTTGGGGATTTTCATCGGTTGAAGAAGTATGAAAAAAAAAGAGTCCAAACAGCCTTCTTTATTTCGTCGACACTTTGTGTATTTTGCCTAATAGCCATTCCATAATAGTTCTGTATTTTGTCAATTACACTGTCAGTTAACCTTCCCTTCCCATCCAACCCTTTACCATCACTGAGTTTTTGTTTTTTGTACGAAGTCAAAGTCGCGATATACATTGAACCATCACAGGTTAGCCACAACACATACTTTATCTCACATCACTAAAATGTACCTGATGAATACGGACGTTAATGATAACACCATTTGACAGCAGTTTAACAGCGCCACAGTGGGTAACGCCCATGTAGAACACATTTATAAAAAAAATTAAAAATAGTTGTAGTCTTCGGAATTGAATAAATAATATATCTATTAAAAGGTAGTAGTCTGCAGATTCAGAAAACGCAAAAAAGTAAAAATTGAACTTTTCATGATTTTGAGCCTTTCCGGAGCCCCTTAAGTAGTACAAAGTCTCAATAGCAAGCCAACGCACTCTGATAGTAGATGCGATGTATCCAGGCCGTCTGCTCTTGATGAAATGGGCCGAAAGCTGAGCGGCGCTCGTTGAGCTCCACAGCGACGGCTAGAGGGCGCTGTGGTCCGGTAGTTAGTCCGTTCCCGTAGTGGGGCTACGCTGTGGCATCGGGACTATCGATACCACATATTGGACCATCGCCTGGATTCTGTAGATTGGCTATTCTCCCCAAAGCGGGCCCCGCTCGAGTTAATGGGATTCAGAGCCGACAACAGAGGATGTAAGGATGTTTCCGTCAGAAAACCATCCACCATGATGAGCACAGGAACACTGCTCCAACTCACTTTATAACTGCGAAATAGCCACAGAAAATGAAACGTCACAATAAAAATCTTTTGTTCTAACATGCTAACGTTTATAATATGAACATGTAATTTCAGACATTTCAGAAAGCTGGCATGCATAAACATATTAATAGTGCTGTGCGAAACTGAAATTTTGGCGGTCACACTGCCAAGGCCGAGAGTTGGGCAAATTTTGTATGGCACGCTCCATCGCAGGTCTCGCTTTATCGCAGAGTCTGTCGCTAGCGCCTCTGGGATCGTTCTCTGGGGAAGTAGGAGACTGGAGAACAGTTCAAAAAATGGTTCAAATGGCTCTGAGCACTATGGGACTTAACTTCTGAGGTCATCAGTCCCCTAGAACTTAGAACTACTTAAGCCTAACTAACCTAAGGACATCACACACATCCATGCCCGAGGCAGGACTCGAACCTGCGACCGTAGCGGTCGCTCAGTTCCAGACTGAAGCACCTAGAACCGCTCGGCCACATCGGCCGGCGGGAGAGCAGTTAGTTGGTTCGTGATTACTGGGTGTTGTGTGATGTCCTTAGGTTACTTAGGTTTAAGTAGTTCTAAGTTCTAGGGGACTGATGACCATAGATGTTAAGTCCCATAGTGCTCAGAGCCATTTGAACCATTTTTGAGTTAGTTGGTGGTCAGCAGCCTTACGGAAGTTCAGTTGGAACGTAGTGTGCCGAGCTTCCGGGCAGCCCGTGGAGTCAACGGTCAATGCCAGACGTGAACAAGCTGTCGTGGACAGCACCTGCCTGGAGAGCGGACGTGTCTTTATCCCGTGGCCAGAGAAGACGGACAACCACATATGGAGACGAGTGGTTTTGTTACTGCTATAATATACGGGGCATTAAGAGTGTGCTTTAGTAACCCACAGTTTTTGGTGGACAGCTGACAAGTTAAGCCCCTTTTACAGGGTCTACTTTCTTTCTCTATTGCCCACAGGAGACAAGTGCGTCTACCGCAGCGCCCCTAGCGTTGTATTCCCATACTAGGTCTCGTCTGTTTTCAGTGGTCGTTTTCGTTTACATGTTGTTGTTGTTGTTGTTGTGGTCTTCAGTCCTGAGATTGGTTTGATGCAGCTCTCCATGCTACTCTATCCTGTGCAAGCTTCTTCATCTCCCAGTACCTACTGCAACCTACATCCTTCTGAATCTGCTTAGTGTATTCATCTCTTGGTCTCCCCCTACGATTTTTACCCTCCACGCTGCCCTCCAATACTAAATTGGTGATCCCTTGATGCCTCAGAACATGTCCTACGAACCGATCCCTTCTTCTGGTCAAGTTGTGCCACAAACTTCTCTTCTCCCCAATCCTATTCAATACTTCCTCATTAGTTACGTGATCTACCCATCTAATCTTCAGCATTCTTCTGTAGCACCACATTTCGAAAGCTTCTATTCTCTTCTTGTCCAAACTATTTACTGTCCATGTTTCACTTCCATACATGGCTACACTCCATACAAATACTTTCAGAAATGACTTCCTCACACTTAAATCTGTATTCGATGTTAACAAATTTCTCTTCTTCAGAAACGCTTTCCTTGCCATTGCCAGTCTACATTTTATATCCTCTCTACTTCGACCAACATCAGTTATTTTGCTCCCCAAATAGCAAAACTCCTTTACTACTTTAAGTGTCTCATTTCCTAATCTAATACCCTCAACATCACCCGACTTAATTTGGCTACATTCCATTATCCTTGTTTTGCTTTTGTTGATGTTCATCTTATATCCTCCCTTCAAGACACCATCCATTCCGTTCAACTGCTCTTCCAAGTCCTTTGCTGTCTCTGACAGAATTACAATGTCATCGGCGAACCTCAAAGTTTTTATTTCTTCTCCATGGATTTTAATACCTACTCCGAATTTTTCTTTTGTTTCCTTTACTGCTTGCTCAATATACAGTTTGAATAACATCGGGGAGAGGCTACAACCCTGTCTTACTCCCTTCCCAACCACTGCTTCCCTTTCATGTCCCTCGATTCTTATAACTGCCATCTGGTTTCTGTACAAATTGTAAATAGCCTTTCGCTCCCTGTATTTTACCCCTGCCACCTTTAGAATTTGAAAGAGAGTTTACATGTCGTTTACATGTCAGCGCTAAAATTTCCGGTGTTGTGCGAGCTATCTGCTGTGCAGTCTGGATATCTGAGAGGTTCTGAGGGACTACCATTTTTACGGAAAAATCGAAATATACTAACAGAAGTAGGAATAAGCAATGACAATAGAGTTTAAGCAGAATTCATAGAGAAAGTTCTTGTCAAATGTCGTATGGTAAACTGTTCACACTCCCGAGAACTGAAAGAATAGCGACAGTGTCATCCAGATATTTTTGAACATATACATTTGTTTGCTCGAGAAAATATATACATGCATGCACATCATACAATATGTAGAGCGCAGTAAATAGCATCTTTACGTTTTATCCTTTGTATCTTGTTTTCTTGCTGAGTTCCAAATAACCATGAGAATTATTTTTTTCATCCAATAATTTTCACTTTTGAAGTAATTTTCATTAAAATATATTTATCTATTTACGTTCTTATTTATACATGGTGAATGTTTTCTCTGTAAAAGTAAATACCTGTTGCTTTCAGATATCTCGTCTGTCTTCTAGGAGAACACTAGTAGGAAAAAATACCAGGACCTCGTGTAACTTTTCTGTGTGCCACGAAAATAAAAGCAAACAACGTAATGAAGATACTGATAGAAGACGACACCCGTGAGGTCAATGCATTTGCCCAAGCAATAGGTAGCATGCACCCAAAAATAACCTTTACTACTGAAGTTGAGGAAGAGGGCTCCATTAACTACCTTGACCCTACTATTAGGAAAGTTAACGAAAAAGATAAGTTTTAGATTTTTAGAAAACCTGCTTGTACAGTTAGTATCATCAATGCCATTTCGCGCCATCCTCTCCGACACAAAAAGGCCTTCTTCATCTCCATGGTTCACCGGCTCCTTCGTCTACCATTGGACGAAAGCGAAATACGTAAAAAAACTCAGCATTTTAAAGCAGATTGCGGTAGCTAACGGCTTTTCTGTAAATGACGTCACGCGCCCGTAAGTAGGCTAAAGAAACGTATAACAAACAGCAGGTACACACACACTCGCACACAAAATAGAACCAGTAAAGAAAGAACGAAAGCGATTCCTATGAAATTTAACGGCAAAATGTCCCTGCAAATAGAAAAATGTTTTAGGAAATCTGATGTCAGATGTGGCTTTCAGGTTAACAACACCCTAAAACTGCGAATAAAACTCAATAGGACATATGACAAATTTGATGGCTCTGGAGTATGCATGATTAATCGCAGTAACTGTGACAAATGTTATATCGGTCAAACGGGCCGCTCTTTTAGCTTAAGGTTTATAGAACATTCACTGACACGGAACAAAACTGTTCTGGGACAGCATTTATCTGAAACTGGTCATTGTTTAGGGAGCATTGAGAATTGTGTTAGAGGAGAATTTGTTAGAGGAGCTTGGAATTTATAAAGCACAAAAGGGAGAACCAACAAAACTGTTTAACTGACAAAGCGATTTCGTGACCCATGCCTACTTTGCTTCGTTTGACACCGTTTTACTTTAATCACTGAAGGCCTCTGTTACATATAGTTTGTTGATAGTTTCACCTAGTATAGTGTGCCTTACATATTTACTTCGTTTTCCTACGTTGTGTGCATAACTCTAATATTTTCTTGTTCCTTCTGTGTTTATATAATATACGGCATTAACTAGATAATCTTGTTCATGTACTGGTAGGAAGTTTTATCATTCTTTTCTTGCAACGGCGTGCCGCAGGGTACGAGAGGCCATCTGGCGGCATGATGTTTTCTTTCATTGTGGCTTCTTTAGCTATTTGTTTTATAGTTTTTTATATTATTCTGTGCACTATAATCTTGGATCCACCCCCGCTCAAAACATTGGCACCAATTAGATTTTATTCTAACTAAAAGGAAAGATCTGCGTTATTTCCTTCATACACGTTCTTTCCTCAGTGCAGACTGTGACACGGATCATGCTCTAGTAGCGACAAGAGTGCGCTTCGAGACTAAAAAGTTTCACTCTGCCAGAACACCTTGCAAAACAAAAATTAATCTTTGCCGAACAATAAACGCTGCTACACTAGAAGTATTTAGTGATGAGATACGCAAAGAGATGGATCCCTGGGACCCAGCCGCTCCTACTTCTGAAGACTGGCAGGAGACAAAATCGGTGCTTACCCTTACGGCTGGAAATGTGTTCGGTATTCTGGAAACAAAATCTTAGGATTGGTTCATCGAGAACGTACATGTCCTGAAACTTCTCCTTGAAGCTAAGCGTCAGGCCACTGTCACCTGGCATGAAAATCCATGCAATTCTACACGCAGGGAACTAAGGAAAGCAAAGGCAGCTGTTCAACGCACTGTCCTATTGGGAGCAACATTGCCCCGGCATACAGGAGTGTTTCAATGCTGGCGTCGTTTGAGGTGTGTACTTTAGAAGAGATAGGGGATCCAGTATTAGAATCGGAATTTAAAAGAACTTTGGAGGACTTACGGTCAAATAAGGCAGAAGGGATAGATAACATTCCATCAGAATTTCTAAAGTCATTGGGGGAAGTGGCAACAAAACGACTATTCACGTTGGTGTGTAGAATATATGAGTCTGGCGATATACCATCTGACTTTCGGAAAAGCATCATCCACACAATTCCGAAGACGGCAAGAGCTGACAAGTGCGAGAATTATCGCACAATCAGCTTAACAGCTCATGCATCGAAGCTGCTTACAAGAATAATATACAGAAGAATGGAAAAGAAAATTGAGAATGCGCTAGGTGACGATCAGTTTGGCTTTAGGAAAAGTAAAGGGACGAGAGAGGCAATTCTGACGTTACGGCTAATAATGGAAGCAAGGCTAAAGAAAAATGAAGACACTTTCATAGGATTTGGCGACCTGGAAAAAGCGTTCGACAATACAAAATGGTGCAAGCTGTTCGAGATTCTGAAAAAAGTAGGGGTAAGCTATAGGGAGAGACGGGTCATATATAATATGTGCAACAACCAAGAGAGAATAATAAGAGTGGACGATCAAGAACGAAGTGCTCGTATTAAGAAGGGTGTAAGACAAGGCTGTAGACTTTCGCCCCTACTCTTCAATCTGTACATCGAGGAAGCAATGACGGAAATAAAAGAAAGGTTCAGGAGTGGAATTAAAATACAAGGTGAAAGGATATCAATGATACGATTCGCTGATGACATTGCTATCCTGAGTGAAAGTGAAGAAGAATTAAATGATCTGCTGAACGGAATGAACAGTCTAATGACTACACAGTATGGTTTGAGAGTAAATCGGAGAAAGACGAAGGTAATGAGAAGTAGTAGAAATGAGAACAGCGAGAAACTTAACATCAGGATTGATGGCCACGAATGAAGTTAAGGAATTCTACTACCTAGGCAGTAAAATAACCAATGACGGACGGAGCAAGGAGGACATCAAAAGCAGACTCGCTATGGCAAAAAAGGCATTTCTGGCCAAGAGAAGTCTACTGATATCAAATACCGGCCTTAATTTGAGGAAGAAATTTCTGAGGATATACGTCTGGAGTACAGCATTGTATGGTAGTGAAACATGGACTGTGGGAAAACCGGAACAGAAGAGAATCGAAGCATTTGAGATGTGGTGCTATAGACGAATGTTGAAAATTAGGTGGACTGATAAGGTAAGGAATGAGGAGGTTCTACGCAGAATGGGAGAGGAAAGGAATATGTGGAAAACACTGATAAGGAGAAGGGACAGGATGATAGGACACCTGCTAAGACATGAGGGAATGACTTCCATGGTACTAGAGGGAGCTGTATAGGGCAAAAACTGTAGAGGAAGACAGAGATTGGAATACGTAAAGCAAATAATTGAGGACGTAGGTTGCAAGTGCTACTCTGAGATGAAGAGGTAAGCACAGGAAAGGAATTCGTGGCGGGCCGCATCAAACCAGTCAGTAGACTGATGACAAAAAAAAAAAAAAACTCGGGCATCAAACGGGCCATTGGATCAATTCCAAATAAGAGCGTACCACTCAAGGAAATAGATGAAATAGTCATCACAGATCGAAATCGCCAATTGCACCGTTGGGTAGAACATTACTCCAGCCTCTATTCACATCCCATCAACATTAGTCCAAACGCAAAGGATGAAATTCCTCAGATGATACCTTACCATGACTTGAAAGTCACGCCTACTATGAAGGAGCTTCAAAGAGCAATTGGACAGCTCAAGTGTGGGAAGTGCCCTGGCAAAGACAACATCTCTACAGAAATTGTAAAACTTAAAATTACAAAAATTGTGAAACTGAAGCCAGTTTTTCCGCTGCCTTTCAACCTCTTACTGAAATGTGGGGCTGAGGGTACTGTGCCTCAAGACATGCGCGATGCCAATATTGTTTCTTTATAGAAAGGTAAAGGTGATCGCGGCGATTGCAACTATCACCGTGCAATCCCACTTCTGAGTATACCTGGAAACACATTTTCCGTGTGGTGTTGGGCAGACTTCAGAAGCTTGCCGAGCGCATATGCCCTGAGGAACAATGTGGGTTTTGTCCCCAACGATCTACAGTTGATATGATCTTAAGGCTCCGGCAAATTCAGGAAAAGTGCCGCGAGCAGAAAACCCCTCTGTTCATTGACTTTATCGACCTAAACAAGGTTTTCGACACAGTCAGCAGAGAAAGACTGTATGCAGTACTTTTGAAGATAGTGTGTCCTCCAAAGCGCTTAAAGATGATCAAGGCTTTTCACGAAGATGTGGAAGGTGCTGTGGTCTTCGACGGAATCACATCTGACCCGTTTGCTGAGAAAAAGAGGGGTTCGTCAAGGCTACGTATTGGCTCCCACTCTGTTCAATATGTTTTTCTCAGCACTGCTCAAAGTTGGTTTTGGTGGAACTAACCTCGTCATCCATCTGTATACCAGAGCTGATGGGAAGTTCCAAACATTTCTGTACTCAGATCCAAGCACTTCCGAGAAGACTTGCTTGTAAATAGCCTTTTATTTGCTGACGATGCTGCATTTGTAGCCCATACTCGAGACGATCTGCAACGTCTTGTGGATAAATTCTCTACTGTATGCAAGCTCTTCACCATGTCTATAAACGTAAAGAAAACGGTTGTCAAGGCACAAGGATACACAGATTCGCCTGTCATCAAACTGGACGACTCCTTGTTGAAGGTAGTCGATAAATTCTGCTATTTTGGTTCAATAATGACAGAAGATCTCTCCCTGGATGACGAGATAAATGCACAAATAGGAAAGGCTGCCAGCACTTTCCGAGAGTTTCGCACATGAGCAAGAGACAACAAACATCTTACATTGTCGACAAGAATACTTGTGTATCAATCATGTGTGCTGAGTCTCTCCTTTATGGGGGTGAGACTTGTACGTCGTATGTCAAACAGGAGCGAAAGCTCAACGCCTTTCACCTGCGCTGCTTACTGAGCATCTTGCGAATATCATGGAAGGATCATGCGACAAATGATACGGTTCTGAAAACTGCAAAACAACAGAGTAGCACTGCCGCCCTCGAGCAACGTCGCCTGTGTTGGTTTAGGACATCTGAATCGTATGGACCACTCGCGTCTGTCCCGGCACACATTACTCAGTGAAACAGCAGGAGCAAAGAGACCTCCTGGAAGACCTTCACTACGCTTTAGGGATTGCGTCAAGCGTGATACGTGCGCATTTAATATTAACAGTGACAAGTGGGAGCAAGTCGTTGACGATCGCAGCAAATGACTACAGATGGAAGCAAGATTCACGACCAAATATGGCTTAACAATGATCACACAGATATGTGCTTATGACTAATCCTGCTGCTGGAGCGACTCATATTTGCCTCGCTTGTGGGCACTAAAGTCGGTTCTCGCATCGGACTTCTGGGCTACCAGCAAAACTGTCTCCAGGATGCCACTTGAATCTTCCGACAGGAGCACCAGGCCATTATATGTATTGGCACTTGAGCATATGTCACTTACTGTCTCTTAACTCTTCCTGTTTTTAGCACTCCGGAGTGCGGTGTGCAGACCCCACACCATTCCATACGGCATCCTATGATGAGTGGTTAAGGATGACATCGAACTTGGGACCTTCGCTTTCCGTGAACAAGTGCTCCAACATCTGAGCTACCAAAGCGCGACTTACGATCCCTCCTCACAGCTGTCCTTCCACCAGTACCTCGTCTCATAACTTCCAAACTTCACTGAAGTCTTCCTGCGAAATTTGCAGGGCTTGCACTGCTGGAAAGAAGGATATCGCAGAGGCACGGCTTTGCCGCAACTTGGGGATGTTTCCAGAATGAAATTTTCACTCTTCAGTCGTGTGGGCGCAAGAGAGCATCTGTGAAGTTTAGAAAGTAGGAGATGAGGTACTGGCGGAAGTAAAGCTGTGAGGAAGGGTCGTGTGTCGTGCTTGTTTAGGTCAGTTGAAACGTCCCCATAGAAAAATTATACAAGACTGTGCTTAAACTGACACACAATATTTTTAGCGCAACGCAATTTGACTTCCAATAATCCCTACAAAAGAATGGCCCTGACTAACATTAACCTAAACCTTTCATAAATCACTTACTTCACAAAAATCTTCGTTACTGGAACTACTGCAATACAGCGAGCGCCACTACTGCCAGCTAAATAAAAGATTCAAACTTAATATCATCACAAGTCATAATGTATGTAATTTCAAAACTCCGCCATTTCCTTCCACACATCCACCACTGCTGGCGGCTCACCTCTAACTGCGCAACGCTACGCGCTGTTCACATCCAGCTGCCGCTGCCCAACACTACAATTGCAGACAACAATGCAAACTAGCCACAGACTGCACACAGCACAGCCAGTGATTTTTATATAGAGCGCTACGTAACGTTGCCAATAAGAAAACATAAACAGCCTACTTACATCGCCCCCATGCTCCCCACAAAAAATTTTACAAAATGTGTTGGGCACTGGCCAATACAAATTTGAAAAAATTTTTCATAATTACAGTAAGAAAGATACCAAATGCACACACATATTAATACAATGTTGGTCAACAGCTAAAATTTTCTCACAGTCCATAAATACAGTCCTGATCATTCATCAGAGTAAAACTGCCGTTTCATTTCTCAAAGTCTGAGCAGTAAAAGACAATGCACCTGGAAGTAGTGGATTTCCATGCAATCTTGAAGAAGTAGTGTTGTCCTTCCAACGGAAAGACAGTGCTGACTCTTGACATGCTGACAGGTAATGGGCCACAACAGAGCAAACCCACAGCAGAGTCATTCGACGTTTTGAAGAAGATTGGTAGGTAGGTCATCACAGAGTAGACCCACTGTAGTCCTGGTAGAGATTACGGTATTGGTGGGCCACCAGAGGTGTAGACCCACTGCAATCCTTGTAGAGATGACTAGCAGCCATCCGTTGCGACTGTGCAGGTGCACCATCACCATTGAAGAGTCTTGCGGATAATAGAGCAAGTCCATAAACCACCACTTGTGCACGCACAAAGTTTTTGGAATTGTCCTTAGAACCAGCAATGCTGTTATCCAGTCCCTTGCTGAATTATTAACACACGTGCAAACACTAACAGTCCCTACTTCTCACATTTTGTGCATTACTGTGACCAACAGAAATGTGTGCAGTGAAATGAATGCTTACAAGTTACTTGATTTGATTAACTGGTGTCAATTACAATATTATAACATGAGAATACAATTACAAAGGTACAAAATACATCATTAAAAACATAACAGTACAGATAACATTTGTAGTACAGGCTTTACAACAGAATAGAAATAAACATATACATCAGTTTTACAGGAATTATGACATGAGTAAATACATAAAAGATCAAAATAACTTTTGAAACATCAACTTCACACATGAGCATTAAAACAAAACAGAATAAATAATGTCTAAGCATATTTACAAGGTAAATAACATATTTTTAATGCCAATTATATTTGAGGATAACAGTATTCCTCATCATAGTGAATGTAGCTTAATATTAAAAGAAGAAAAAATTCTATGAAACTACACAGAGACAGGAAGAAAACAAATACACAAGGGTACACAAACACATAGTGGGATAACACAAAAGGAAAGGACAGGGTTTGTTTTACTGCAGTATTTTGCATGGAGATCTCCCTTCGTTCATCATTATTCCCAAAAGTCCTATCTAAGCCTGCTTTCTGTATTCTGTTCACATCCTCTGTCAAAAATAGTTTTTCTCCACTGTACAGTATCCTTTTTTTTTTTTTGCCCTAACCATTTTCATATAGCTTCTCAATACATTTCTTCCAAGTCATCATAGTTAGTTTCTTATATAGTCTACCCCTCTTAAGCTAACTTAAATCTACTGAGCTCAGATATATATACCAAGGGACGAGGCAATGCAGCATCACATAAAACAATTAATATAAACAGCAATGAAAAAAAATGCAGATTTGTGAAGCAAACAGCATTCAGAAATTAGCAAAGCAATTGTAATATTACAACTAATATAAGGCAATGTGCAGTAAATAATAAAAATAAATCATTAGTAAAACTGGCTTAACAGAATAATACAAAGTCAAATTCAGTAACACTATGCCTGGCAAACAGCAGCAGCAAATGCTATAACTTATACCTAAACATGACATAGCTCAAGCAGAAAAAATATTACAGTAAAAACAACAATGCAGAAAAGGGAAATGTCTATTCACATCTTAATGTCTATGTAATTAAAGTGGTGCACCACAAAAACTAATTCTACAAAAAATATTACCAAGTAGTTGAAAAGAAAATTATGTATGCAGTTACTGTTATTAGTCCCTTCTTATTTTTCTTTCCATTCCAAGAGCTCCTTTTTCGAAGAATGTGGATCATAAAATAATTATTTAATAGATCTGTTGACAGAAAGTGTTCACATTAGCAAATGCATTTAATTTTATTTTATGAAACCAATGCTGCAAGACAGCTGGAAACCAGATATTAAACAAAATGAGCAATCTCTCAACTACAAAGACAATGGATGTAAAATGTTTCTAATCATTTCATTAGGCATTTTAGTAAATATCATAAATTACGAGCTCCACAGTATGCTTTCAACAAGGAAATGTTAATAGCGAGGACAATGGCCTCCCCTTTCTTTTTTTCTACCTGTGCCTCTGAGAGGCACTAATGGCTTTTTTCCAGCGACGCACAACTGGCCGATCAAGACGCATTACGTCAAGGTCACTCAACTTTCTTACGGAAATATTTACGACAGCAGTTTCCGCTACAGTGACAGTCTCATATAAAAATATTTCACAGGTCAAGAATTTGCGTTGCAAATGTGTAGTAACAAAATCCTATGAATATAACAGTGTTCAAAACGTTTTCGTCGGCATTGTGATACATTCATGCATTTACACGCATTTCATAACTCTTAAAGTACGATTCTTGGTTTCCCACATCCTTTTTCACAAGTCAGAGTCCCTAACCACTATTCATTACTCCTTACCTTATTACACATATACATATTCATCAACACGTCTTCAACATTTCATCTTAATAACTATGTAGCATAATCAAATTCCTCATATAACGTCAACTTATTGATCATAAACATACCTCAACAGCATAATACACATCGTCGTCGTAAAAATAACATCATAACACCTCAGTCAAATCTCAAAAACGTCGTAGCTTCCTCCAATAATTTCAAAACCTAAAAAAATTCTCTACTCATGTCAAAAGTGTCATCTGCCTCAACGTACTTTAAAAATCATGATCCCATACCAAATATATCATTCAAAGCTCTCATAGTATCACAATGGTTCCAAAAAATATGAGCATTTCACAAAGTACAGACAAAATACAATTTCATAAGTGTGAAGCTATCCAACTGTGTAGTTGCGTAAACAGCTGTCACTGACGTAGTAAAAAAGGTTTATCTCTCAGTTAAATGATCAGGTGGCTGTGTAATTCTGTGTTGGAGAAATATGGTACCGATGTGTAAAGTTGTATAAGCAAATACCATATTAGCTAGGGCTCCTTGTGCTTGCCACACACATGGTACACAAAGTAAGCGTGTACCCCCCTGAGGATTAATGTAATTATAACCTCAGGTGTTACAGATTGCAACTATGGAATGAAATGTATTACGGAAAACCTTTGCATCATTGTACTTCAAATATCTTTAAAAATAAATGACTTAAGTACAAAATTAATCACTCAAATGCGTGTCCTGTAGCGCTAAATGTGCATCTTGCTGTAAGATAATCTCTGTGGAAGTGTCGTAGTTATTTTCCTCCGAAAGCTAAGTTCTGCAGAAGTCAATGTACTTACCTCATGATAAACAAAAGTGAAATGCTTTGCGTATAGATATCTTAGTTATTACGCTTATTGTTGTGATGAAGAAATTACTGTGCTGTAACGTATTGTTGTGCTACGGAAAAGGCTGTCTCATTGTAGCTATACCACAAAAGTTACTACTAAAACATGTTTTACTCTCCAGAATAATACAGAAAAACTGTGCAGATATAAAACAGAAAAACCGCAAAAGCAACATTGTAAATTGTCACTCATTAGTAGCGTCGTGATAAAATCGTGTAGCTGTCACATAAACTAACCATTGTCTCATCTGGTATCTAACAGAAAGTACCTTAAATCCAGAATGTATTTTCAAGTAAACCAAAATGTTGCATTAAAACATTGTTACATGTTAACAGTTTCTTAAGTCTGACAAAGCATACTAGCAATGTAAAGTGAAAAGTTATATGGCAAAGACAAAGTTAAAAGGCAGATTATCTTTCAATAAACGGTTTCACATGTGAAATGTGGTGTAAACCTTTACTCTTCCTAGTACGTAGTGTTTCAACTTCGACGCAATTATCATGTGGTGTACGTCGGATTCTGTAAGGTCCATTGTAAACTAGAAAGAATTTGTGACTCAAGTGTTTCTTCTTATGTGACAATGAATGAGCTTTAATGAGAACTTTCTGACCAATACATAATTTCTTTGCATTTGCTTTACCGTGTAGTTTTCTCCTTTTGTCTGCTGCAGATTTTATATTTTTAAGAGCCAAATCAATTATGTCTTTGTGTCGAAGTTTACGTGTATTCGGGAAAGGTACAAGCTCTCTGATTCTGTTCGGTGGATCTACATTCTTCAGTACAAGAGTAGGTGGTAAAGCAGTGGAGTCCTGAGGCATTTCATTCAGCACGTTTTGAAATTCGCTACGCGCTGTTCACATCCAGCTGCCGCTGCCCAACACTACAATGGCAGACAACAATGCAAACTAGCCACAGACTGCACACAGCACAGCCAGTGATTTTCATATAGAGCGCTACGTAACGTTGCCAATAAGAAAACATAAACAGCCTACTTACACAGTTAGTGGAGCATTTGTCCCCAAAAGGCAATGGTAACAATTTCGAATCTTGGTCCGGCACACAGTTTTAATCTGCCAAGGAGTTTCACATCAGAGCACACACCGCTGCTGGGTGAAAATTTGTCGTGAAAATATTAAGTGACCATTAACGGTTGCTAGGGCAACGGCCTTGCCGCAGTGGATACACCGGTTCCTGTCAGATCACCGAAGTTAGGCGCTGTCGGGCGTGGCCGGCACTTGGATGGGTGACCATCCGGGCCACCATGCGCTGTTGCCATTTTTCGGGGTGCACTCAGCCTCGTGATGCCAACTGAGGAGCTACTCGATCGAATAGTAGCGGCTCCGGTCAAAGAAAACCATCATAACGACCGGGAGAGCTCGTATGCTGACGGTGCGCCCTCCTATCGGCATCCTCATCTGAGGATGAAACGTCGATCGGATGGACCCGATGGGCCACTTGTGGCCTCAAGACGGAGTGCTAAGGGTTGCTAGACGGTGGTCGCGGTTCTTTTAAATTGATAATATTTGTATTGTATACAGCCAGGAAAGAAATTAACACTGTAACCCACACTCAATAAACAGCAATGTGAGAAGATTTATTACAAAATAAATATAAAGGAATTCTTTGATTTCAGTAGCATTGAATAGTTGAAATACCTGACCTAAAATAAGTAGACTTACTATAGTGAAAATATTAGATACACTGAATGCAAATATGATTCACACATACCGCCAGCTTCGAGCACATCATAATTGAACGGTATTTGTATCTGGCTTAATAATTCTTAATAATGCGGCTTTTCGCGGATGATGCTGTAGTATACAGAGAAGTTGCAGCAATAGAAAATTGCAGCGAAATGCAGGAAGATCTGCAGCGGATAGGCACTTGGCGCAGGGAGTGGCAACTGACCCTTAACATAGACAAATGTAATGTATTGCGAATAAATAGAAAGAAGGATCCTTGATTGTATGATTATATGATAGCGAAAAAAACAATGGTAGCAGTTACTTCTGTAAAATATCTGTGAGTATGCGTACGGAACGATTTGATGGTGAATGATTATATAAAATTAATTGTCGGTAAGGCGGGTGCCAGGTTGAGATTCATTGGAAGAGTCCTTAGAAAATGTAGTACATCAATAAAGGAGGTGGCTTAAAAAACATTCGTTCGACCTATACTTGAGTATTGCTCATCACTGTGGGATCCGTACCAGGTCGGGTTGACGGAGGAGCTAGAGAAGATCCAAAGAAGAGCGGTGCGTATCGTCACAGGGTTATTTGGTAACCGTGATAGCGTCACGGAGATGTTTAGCAAACTCAAGTGGCAGACTCAGCAAGAGAGGCGCTCTGCATCGCGGTATAGCTTGCTGTCCAGGTTTCGAGAGAGTATGTTTCTGGATGAGGTATCGAATATATAGGGTGTTACAAAAAAGGTACGGCCAAACTTTCAGGAAACATTCCTCACACACAAAGAAAGAAACTATGTTATCTGGACATGTGTCCGGAAACGCTTACTTGCCATGTTAGAGCTAATTTTATTACTTCTCTTCAAATCACATTAATCATGGAATGGAAACACACAGCAACAGAACGTACCAGCGTGACTTCAAACACTCTGTTACAGGAAATGTTCAAAATGTCCTCCGTTAGCGAGGATACATGCATCCACCCTCCGTCACGTGGAATCCC
Organism: Schistocerca cancellata; assembly: GCF_023864275.1. Taxonomy (NCBI): domain Eukaryota; kingdom Metazoa; phylum Arthropoda; class Insecta; order Orthoptera; family Acrididae; genus Schistocerca; species Schistocerca cancellata. Next base: position 95,113,980 of record NC_064630.1, on the reverse strand, counting down.
TGATGCGCTGATGCAGCCCTGGAGAATGGCATATTGTATCACAGCCGTCCACAATACGACCACGAAGAGTCTCTACATTTGGTACCGGGGTTGCGTAGACAAGAGCTTTCAAATGCCCCCATGAATGAAAGTCAAGAGGGTTGAGGATAGGAGAGCGTGGAGGTCATGGAATTGGTCCGCCTCTACCAATCCATCGGTCACCGAATCTGTTGTTGAGAAGCGTACGAACACTTCGACTGAAATGTGCAGGAGCTCCATCGTGCATGAACCACCTGTTGTGTCGTACTTGTAAAGGCACATGTTCTAGCAGCACAGGTAGAGTATCCCGTATGAAATCATGATAACGTGCTCCATTGAGCGTAGGTGGAAGAACATGGGGTCCAATCAAGACATCACCAACAATGCCTGCCCAAACGTTCACAGAAAATCTGTGTTGATGACGTGATTGCACAATTGCGTGCGGATTCTCGTCAGCCCACACATGTTGATTGTGAAAATTTACAATTTGATCATCTTGGAATAAAGCCTCTTCCGTAAAGAGAACATTTGCACTGAAATGATGATTAACACATTGTTGGATGAACCATTCGCAGAAGTGTACCCGTGGAGGCCAATCAGCTGCTGATAGCGCCTGCACACGTTGTACATGGTACGGAAACAACTGGTTCTCCCGTAGCACTCTCCATACAGTGACGTGGTCAACGTTACCTTGTACAGCAGCAACTTCTCTGACGCTGACATTAGGGTTATCGTCAACTGCACGAAGAATTGCGTCGTCCATTGCAGATGTCCTCGTCGTTCTAAGTCTTCCCCAGTCGCTAGTCATAGGCTCGAATGTTCCGTGCTCTCTAAGACGCCGATCAATTGCTTCGAACGTCTTCCTGTCGGGACACCTTCGTTCTGGAAATCTGTTTCGATACAAACGTACCGCGCCACGGCTATTGCCCCGTGCTAATCCATACATCAAATGGGCATCTGCGAACTCCGCATTTGTAAACATTGCACTGACTGCAAATCCTCGTTCGTGATGAACACTAACCTGTTGATGCTACGTACTGATGTGCTTGATGCTAGTACTGTAGAGCAATGAGTCGCATGTCAACACAAGCACCGAAGTCAACATTACCTTCCTGCAATTGGGCCAACTGGCAGTGAATCGACGAAGTACAGTACATACTGACGAAACTAAAATTAGCTCTAACATGGAAATTAAGCGGTTCCGGACACATGTCCACATAACATCTTTTCTTTATTTGTGTGTGAGGAATGTTTCCTGAAAGTTTGGCCGTACCTTTTTGTAACACCCTGCATTGCTTCCCTCTACTTATACCTCCCGAGGAGATCACAAATGTAAAATTAGTGAGATTCGAACGCGCACGGAGGCTTTCCGGCAGTCGTTCTTCCCGCGATCCACACGCGACTGGAACAGGGAAGGGAGACAATAACAGTGGCACGTTAAGTGCCCTCCGCCACACACCGTTGGGTGGCTTGCGGAGTATAAATGTAGATGTAGATGTGGAATAATTACGGAGCTTTGTTCTGCAGGTGAAAATACTTTAATTTAAAATAGCCTTCTCTACTGAGAATTATCATCGAAGCTTTCCTAGTTACGAAAAATTGCTTTAAAGGTGTATGACAGCCGATATTTTTACGAAAAAACGAGAATAAAATCCGAAATGTGTGGTGTTTTGTCGAGTTTTCTTGAAGTCCAGCACCGATGCATTAATTAACGCTGCCACATTTACACCATCATGATAAGCCGCGTTCACACCGGCCGCGCCGAGATGTGCAACTGAAATCCAATGAAAGTGGTTTGGCTCAGCGGGGCGCTGCCTGTATGAACGCCAAGCCGCGCTGCTTTGCGCAACAACAAGTTAAGCGCAGTCGCGGCACGCCAAAGGAAATGGTTCGTTCGTGCGTGCTCTGTTCAAACGGCACTCCTCGTTTTCCACTTTTGCTGACGCGGGAGAGCGCGCGTGCTAACTGCAACGTTGCTGCGCACTTACGGACATACTGCTCACTCCATTCTGCGTTAAGCCTAGTAGTAGATAGAGTCCTGCATGACGAGCACAAAATACGAGGTGGGGCGAGCACAGCCTAACTGGATAGGCTGCCCGCACTAGTTCTAGTAACCGAACATAGAAGCCGTGACCAAATACGTAGCACGCAACTTCAAACACATTACACGTGTCATTATCCGTGTGAGACTGCAGCCAGTACGGGCTTCTCATTTGTGGTGTGTGTGTCTCTCTCTCTCTGCAATCATGCAGTGCGACGAAACCAGTGCAGTAAGACGTAAGATTGAAATCAATGTTTACACATTGAAGAGACGGGAAGGTCTAAAAAGCCAAGTACGGAGCATATTTTTGGTGGTTGTAAACGAAAACAGTGCGTCTACTAGATACGTATCGTGCATAAACTGCTCCACATTATTGTGTTTCCAATCGGGAACCACTCTTTTAAAGAAACACAGTTGCAAGAAACCTCACAAAGATACAGCTCCTTCAGGAATACCGGCAGTAATAAAAAATAGTATTACAGCAAAGTGAGTTGCAATATGTGCTAAAGATATGAGACCTTTTAATGCTGTTTGCGGTGAAGGTTTCAGAGAACTAGGCCAAGAATTAATACATCTAGGTGCGCATTATGGAAAAGTTAACGTGGCAGATGTCATGCCACATCCCTCTACTATAAGCAGACATGTCAAAGAACAAGCTGATGCAATACAGTATAATGCCTTCTGTTATTGCGGAAGTTATTAATAAAACATGTGCTGCGATAGTTGATATGTGGACTGATTCGCATAATCAGGTGCACTATTTGACGCTTACATCTCATTACATTAACACAGATTGGTCTCTTCTGATCAATGTTTTATTTACAACAAAATTCCCGGACGTTAGGAAGATGGGAGTAAATATTATAAAAGAAAGTGCTCTGTGAATTTAGCTGTGTAACGTACCCGTTCTTGGAAACGTTACTTTTGTATTAAAAGAAAGAGAGAGAGAGAGAGAGAGAGAGAGAGAGAGAGAGAGACAGAAATAGAGAGAGAGAGAGAGAGAGAGAGAGAGAGGCGTTGGATTTGTACAGTACGGTACAGAGCAGCGAGCCGGGGCGAGCCGAGGTGAGACATCAGCGGTGGCCGGTCATGCTCGGTTATCCGCGTGTCCGGAATCCGGACATCAGACATGTGGCGAGTACGTGACCGAGCCGAGTCGTGTGGGGCCGGACACGAGCGGCTCGGTCCCCCCGTCAACAGGAGAGCCGTGACCGGTCAAACATGGAGCGTTGCAGCACTCTAGTAGTAGACACGCGCCACCACTGTGTACGTCAGTTTCGTCGTTTTTGAGTGCCGTAGTGGCGTGTAAAATGAAAGTTTTGGCAGTTCCGTCTAGGAGTGACGAACGGACGGACGTGTGTATGTGTGTAGCGCGCGCCTCGGCAAACTGTAAAATCCCGGTTGCGAGAAATAAGCCTCTCCCATTTTCCAAGTGTTGTGGCGTATCAAGACAGCCACGCCACTCGGAACTAGCCGAAATGCACGCGTTACACACGCCGGCTGGCGTGAGGTCTGAAGCAGGATACGTAATGAATGCTATAAAGAAAAGTACGTAGCTTCTGTAATACTTAACTTTAATCCATCATTTGTATACAGCATTCTTGATGATACAAGTGAGACTCTCTCTAGAATTGGTAAATGGCGCCTTGCTAGGTCGTAGCCATGGACTTAGCTGAAGGCTATTCTAACTGTCTCTCGGCAAATGAGAGAAAGGCTTCGTCAGTGTAGTCGCTAGCAAAGTCGTCGTACAACTGGGGCGAGTGCTCGTACGTCTCTCTAGACCTGCCGTGTGGTGGCGCTCGGTCTGCAATTACTGACAGTGGCGGCACGCGTGTCCGACATGTACTAATGGACCGCGGCCGATTTAAACATACCACCTAGCAAGTGTGGTGTCTGGCGGTGACACCACACCAAGAAATAATAAATAAAAAGTAAAGAACCAAATAAAGCTTCCTAGAACCAAATGGCTGAAGAGGGCCTACAGCACGCCTTAGAGCAGAAGGGAATGAAACGCCGAAAAAAAAAAAAGTTTTGCCAGCTATACAAGTTATGGGGGTGTTAACCTTTTTTGAATGAAATCGCTGTACTAGACGAAAAAAAAGAAAGAAATAAGAAATGTGTTTGGGTTCGTGACTGCATGAAGGAAAAACTTCAGCTAGGTTGGTCACTGATCTTGCTGAAAGAAATTGTACTGGAAGCCACTCTTGACTTATTTTTTACATCTACATCTACGTGATTACTCTGCTATTCATAATGAAGTGCCTAGCATAGGGTTCAATGAACCACCTTCAAGCTGTCTCTCTACCGTTGCACTCTCGAACGGCACGCGGGAAAGACGAGCACTTAAATTTTTCCATGCGAGCCCTGATTTCTCTTATTTTATCGTGATGATCATTTCTCCGTATGTAGGTGGGTGCCAACTGAATGTTTTCGCAATCGGAGGAGAAAACTGGTGATTGAAATTTCATAAGAAGATCCCGTCGCAACGAAAAACGCCTTTGTTTTAATGATTGACAGGTTTGTAGTCTCTCCCCGATGTCATTCAATCTGTATATTGAGCAAGCAGTAAAGGAAACAAAAGAAAAATTCGGAGTAGGTATTAAAATCCATGGAGAAGAAATAAAAACTTTGAGGTTCGCCGATGACATTGTAATTCTGTCAGAGACAGCAAAGGACTTGGAAGGGCAGTTGAATGGAATGGATAGCGTCTTGAAAGGAGGATATAAGATGAACATCAACAAAAGCAAAACGAGGATAATGGAATGTAGTCGACTTAAGTCGGGTGATGCTGAGAGAATTAGATTAGGAAATGAGACACTTAAAGTAGTAAAGGAGTTTTGCTATTTGGGGAGCAAAATAACTGATGATGGTCGAAGTAGAGAGGATATAAAATGTAGACTGGCAATGGCAAGGAAAGCGTTTCTGAAGAAGAGAAATTTGTTAACATCTAGTATAGATTTGTCAGGAAGTTATTTCTGAAAGTATTTGTATGGAGTGTAGCCATGTATGGAAGTGAAACATGGACGATAAATAGTTTGGACAAGAAGAGAATAGAAGCTTTCGAAATGTGGTGCTACAGAAGAATGCTGAAGATTAGATGGGTAGATCAAATAACTAACGAGGAAGTATTGAATAGGATTGGGGAGAAGAGAAGTTTGTGGCACAACTTGACCAGAAGAAGGGATCGGTTGGTAGGACATGTTCTAAGGCATCAAGGGATCACCAATTTAGTATTGGAGGGCAGCGTGGAAGGTAAAAATCGTAGAGGGAGACCAAGAGATGAATACACTAAGCAGATTCAGAAGGATGTAGGTTGCAGTAGGTACTGGGAGATGAAGAAGCTTGCACAGGATAGAGTAGCATGGAGAGCTGCATCAAACTAGTCTCAGGACTGAAGACCACAACAACAACAACAACAACAACTCCAATTCATGTATCATGTCTGTGACACTATCTCCCCTATTTCGCGATAATACAAAACGAGATGCCCTTCTTTGTACTTTTTCGATGTCATCGGCCAGTCCCTCCTGATGCGGATCCCACACCGCACAGCAATACTCCAGAATAGAGCGGACAAGCGTGGTGTAAGCAGTCTCTTTAGTAGACCTGTTGCACTTTCTAAGTGTTCTGCCAATGAATTGCAGTCTTTGGTTTTAATCATCTGTAATACAGTTTGTGAGTAGGAAGCAGTGCTGTGACGTTTTAAATCCATTAATATTAAGAGAAGAGTTCAACTTTCCAGATTTCTGTAGCCTTTTCTCCTGTCAATTATTTTCCTTGAAAAAGTATCGGCCAACTCGAACCATGGGATTTTAGCATTATAGACGTGGGCTGTTCCGCAGTTACACGTTTTACTTGCCTGTATTTTTCTTAATTCTTTTGTCAATGTATTCCTATAATTTTAGTTAAATGAACTTTGCTCTACACCTCAGGTATTGTCTACGAATCCATGTTCAGATCGCGTTTGACAGTCTCAAATGCAACAGCAAGTCCTGTTTGGTTTGGTAGTCAACGTCATTAAAATCCAAATACCAATGCGTAGCATTGATACCCAAAAAATCGAACAATTTCCTCCGTTCCCTATCTAATATTTCAGTTTGTTTACTCTCTACCGACATACCTAACCTTGATACTCATGTAACTATTATTGCTAAAGTTAGAACAAGCTGAAAATGTTCAGTTTCTCCAACGAGTTGCCCTAACGCGCCCAGTGGCTGGTAGCGCAGTTGCATACAAGTCAGTGTCGCCGCGTGGACTAGGCTTTAAATGCAACTGACAAGTGAGTGCCGCGCGATTGTGCCGGCGTGGCGCTGCGCGGGGCAGTCAATTGTGGACACGGCTGTAAAGAGAAACACACCGCGCGATCTGGCAGCCGCGAGGAAGAGCAAGTGGTTGGAAGTAGTCCACGCGTTGCCCGCTGGATGGCAGCACCTAACAGTCAGGGATGTTTAGAGCATCAGGCAGGATTTGCGATTCGATAACTTTGATTTTAGGTCATGGCGGCGAAATTTATTTCATGCGTTATTAATATTGTTGGAGGTGCCTACCGGTAACTGTTAACTGTGAGTGTACAATTGTTGCATAAGTTTTCTGAAGATTCACTCTCTCCATTATTTGAAAGATACAGAGATTTCATTAATTGTACATGGTACAAAAACTCATTTTAAAGGAAATGAGCACTGAATATTTTTCCTTTTTCTTTTTAGAAAGAACAGTGTTTCATTGCCAAAGAGTCTGCATAGTTACCTAGATGTACAGAAGATATATCGGAAAGAAAGTACTTGGAAACTTCAAATAACTTTCTGTGCCTGGAAATAACACAGTCCAAGTAATGGCGAATATATTTTACGATAATAATTATTATGTTGTGAAATCCTAAAATCTAATGCTGCCAACACAAATACTCCAGTTGAAAATAAGCGCTAAAAGCTTTTCGTGCTTTAAATTGCACACACCCTATACCACTCAATGGCCTGCACAGATAGGAAAATAATTCAATCATCTACAGAGAAATTATGTAACTTAGTGGAGGGCTTTGATTTTTCATTTCCGAATATTTCCTTAACTGAGGGTGTCATCGTGTCAGGACGAGGTTTTCTTACAGTTTACTTTTACATGTACCTTTTGGTGATTGGACCAGAACTAAACTTTTGTTTCTGTTTTGATTTTTCTCCACTAACCAGTATTGCCGACTTTTCAAATAAAATTTATGTTAATTTAATGGTATTATTCTTTTAGTTTTCATTGGGATCCTTGAATTTCTGTTTCATGTGCACCACCGTTTTGACCACATTAATTACATACTCCACACTATTTATTTTACCATTATAATTCATATTCAACTTCTGTAACAGGTACCATTAACATAAACTACACCTGAAAGTAACTGGCACAAATGCTGTGAGTAGAAGCCATACTAAAATTTTAACCCTTTCAGATCTGAATTTTTTATGGAGGAAGAAAAATTTTTATTTACCCCCTGACACACATGGGTCATTTTTAAATGAGTTAAGAAATAAGATTTATGTAAATATACACATCCATTGTAAATATACTTTGCACACTGGACTTTATTCTATGGACAAAACTAATGAATTCTGAAATATTCGCTGTCCCAATAAAGAAAATGTTAATTAAATAATTACCATGCAAAATAAACAATAACAAATTCCAGTTCTACTGAGGTTTACAATTAACCAACCACTTCTTTCTATTCTGGGAGTCACAAGCTGCTGTGGACTGCTACATCCCCTTTTTGATTTTTTTTATAGTGATGCTCGACAGATGATAGCACTTGCACGTGATAAAAAGACTGAATGTTCACAACTGTGTTAACGAAGTTCTCATTGAGGAAAAATATTTGTGTCACGGCTAAGACAGTAAAAATTAACATACACAATTGTAGCTAGTGGCCTGCCACTTCACACATCGTTCCAAGTTTGGAAACTATGTCACAGTATCATGTTTCCCCCTCTCCCTTCCATTCATTCCACGGTCGTCCATACGAAAATAATCACAATACTCCACAAAATAATCAGTCACCACAGCTATGCACTAGATGCTGGTTGTCACTTGATGCATTAGAACAGGTTGGAGAAACTGTATACATTTGTTGGAATTCGCTACAAGATGGTAGGAATATATCAACAACAAGACAGAAACAGTGATACCGATACACACTTTAGTGGACAAACACATTACATGAAACAAATCCACTCATAAATACATCTCAAAATGCACTAGCATTTTTGTCCCATACAAAGACGAAACAGTCCTTGCTTGCCAGTGATGTTCATAGTTATCAATATTCCTCACATAGGACTTCTCCCGCCCCCCCCCCCCATAATCCATTGCATTGAAGGGAGAATGTCTATGGAGACATCAACTGATGAGATGGTGCAGAGATGGCTGGAGAATGTGGTTTGGTGGCATAGATGCATGTGACTGACTATACCATGGCTAGTACACGGTGTGAGTCATGGTCAGACCATTTCTCAGTGATAGCTGGCGTAAATTTCTGTGATCGCCAATGCTGTGGCAGGTGCTGGTGCTAGGCATGGTCGGACTCTCAGTGGTAGGTGTTGTGCAGTTTGGTGCAATGTTTATGCTACATAGATGGTATGCATGCCATTGATGGGACAATGGTACCTAGATGTTGCCAAATACGTGAAGCAGAGGTGGTGCTGGTGATGTGGTCATCGCTGCAGCTGCATCTGATGTGTTATGCAGTGTGAGTGAGTGGCTTGTTTATGAATGATTAGTCCTCGTGCATGTAACAATGAGGACGGCGTTATCAGACACATCAGACGAAATGGTAGCTTAATGTTGTATGTAAGGAAATAAGTGTGACCCAATCATCGAATTAATGCAGCATCATTCATAGGAGACTTGTTGTTAAGTGTGGTTATAATTAAGCTGTGGTCCAAGAGCTAGCTGGAAAGATCATTTCGGTTGAAGGAAGCAACACTGAGTTCGATGGTGACAGATGCTTTAGAATTGGGTGTGGCGATCTTCACAGATGTTAGAGGTGGTGGCACCTGAAGCTATTCGTATCATCTGAGTTGTTGCTCCCTTGAAGTACACACGCTGGTTTCAGTCTATTGATGGTGACAGTAATGGCTGTATCATTGATAATAATGTTGAAAGTGTATGTGTTTTGTTTGATGGCTTGGTGCCGGCCGCGGTGGTCTAGCGGTTCTGGCGCTGCAGTCCGGAACCGCGGGACTGCTACGGTCGCAGGTTCGAATCCTGCCCCGGGCATGGGTGTGTGTGATGTCCTTAGGATAGTTAGGTTTAAGTAGTTCTAAGTTCTAGGGGACTTATGGCCTAAGATGTTGAGTCCCATAGTGCTCAGAGCCATTTGAACCATTTTTTTGATGGCTTGGTACGGGTCTATATTACCATGAAACATAACATGTTTACAGTCTGAAAGGATTTTGTTGTAAAGGTGTGGCGTGAGGAGTGGGCGGTGATATATGAGAGCATCAGATGCATTCTTTGACACGTTATACAGGTATTGGTGGGGCTGAACGTTTGTTGTTCTGTGTTGGTAGTGAGTCATGATGACCAAAGATTCATTGTATTAGATTTTGGCCAACGATTCATGGAGATTTCCTTTGTAGACACGCCAAGAACGCTCTAAGGTAGAGCCTCAGACCAAGAATTGCCATGGCAAGTAGTGGTCGCGTGGATACATTTAATACCACACAGATTGCAGAGTGCCATGAAGAGCGCCTATTCAAATTAGCATCCCTGGTCTGCAGTAATGGTTTCTGGTGTGCCAAAGCATGATATCCAATTGTTGACAAAAGCGCATTCTGTTGTTTCAATTGAAAAATCTTTTATTGATGTTGTTTTGACATTTCATGAAACCTGTCTATGGCAGAGGAAAGGAGCTTGTAACCTCATGACTCGATAACAGGATCCACGAAATCAGTGTGGAAGTAGTGGAAGCGAACTTCGCGTATCTCGAATTGACAGTTGCGGTTGAGTGTGCCATCCTAACTTGTTACGTTGACAAGATTCACATGTCTCTGCCCAGGTTTAGCAGCTGGCCACACGAAATGTTCAGTGAGTTGTCTGACCTTGCGGCAGATGCTGGGATGTGATAGGCCACGCAGTTGGTTGAAGATTTTACATCATATTGTTTCTCATAAAAGCGGTCAATTTTATTGAGGGAGCCCACGTAAAGGATCGATGTTCCTCTGCTGGAGTGGTGCATGTTTCAATTTTGAGGTTGGTGTCATTGCTACATAGTAGTTTGGCAGTACCAGTATCACTGTGCTGGGGGACAGCTAACTGTTCATAGTCGGGTGGAGATTGTATTAACCCTCGATAGGTAATGAAAAATATAATATGCCTGCACCATGAAGGTGCGTTATGCCTGTGAGATAAAATCCAGATATCAATAATGTTGTGGGATGGCCTCCGTTGACAGGTATTTTACAGAATCAACAAGTGGCTTGTGGTCTGTGACTAGTATGGTGTTCTGACCTTTGATTTCTTCATGGAAAGAACTGCCTCATAAAATGCGAAGAGTTCCCTGTTGAATGCCAACCATTTGGACTGGGAATCTGTGAGGTTATGGGAGAAAGAACTGCAGAGGTTGAGCATCACTTTCTACCAGTTGCTGTAGCACAGCACTATGGCAGTGTCGGTTGCATTTGTGGTAACAATCAGTTGAGCATCTGAGACGATAAGTGTGAGTGTGACTGCATTAGTAAGACAGTCTTTCGCACAATCGGAAGTGTTTAACATGCCCTTGGTTCTTTTGACCTTCATTTTTCCACGTTTCTTGTGACCTGATAATGTATCTGTGAATGGCACTTGTAAGGCAGCAGCTTGTGGAGACTGATATCGGTAGAAATTCAAAATTCCGAGGAAATGCTCGATTTTGTGGTACGTTTGTGGTTGTTGGATCTGTCGTATGGCATCTGTTCTGTCTGGTGTTGGCCCGATGCCTGTGATATTTAGTGTCCGAGGAAAGTGACTCCCTTTTGTTGTAGTGGAGATTTGTCATGATTGGACAACACACCATTTTGTTGTAAGTTACTGAGAGCTTGTTCAAGGTATATGTCATGTTCTTCCAAAGTGGTGGAAAAATAAGGTATGCCTAACAATGACAGGGGTGGAAGAAGACCTTGTCAATGAATTGCTGCCCCCTTTATGAAGCATTTTCCAACCCGTGTGGCATGAAAAGGTATTTATGTAAGTACATGACAATTGGCGTTTTCGCAGTATCGTGGGCGTGCACATCGATCTGCGAATTGGCTTTTTACAATGATGTACACTCTGCCACAGAGACATAGAGTGCCGTCTTTTTTTTTGTACTAATTTGATTCTCTGGGAATCAGATGAACAAACGACGCCAGCCTGTAACATCTCATCAATCTCTTCTCTAGCAGCACATAAGTTAGTCGGTGCCAGTCAGCGTGCTTTTTGCCATTAGGGCATGTGATATTTAAGATTTGGCGCGCAGTGCCATCACTGGCTGCACATGCCCTAGCTTTGCTAACATGGCGTTTGAAGAATTGAGGAGAGGCAGTGTGTGAGGTGGAACAAAGTGAAATAGATGGTGCAGTACAAACCTTCGTTCTGTGTGGCTGCACCAGGTAGATATGCTCGGGTTGCGTGGGCATGTGGGTGGGTGTATCTGCTTGATGGTCTATGCTGTGGGTGAGCGAAGTGTGCTGTAGCTGTTCACGGGCTAGTGCGAAAGCGGTCGGTGTGTTGTTGATAAATTGGACTAGGGAAGAATCGGTGCAGTATTTATTGTAATATTGATGGGCTCATGAAGTTCCTGCAGATTTGTGTTGTATTGCCAGGTAGGGCAGTGCGCTGGATCATGGTATGGAGCTGTGGTAATGGCAAAAAGCCTGGGATGCATTCGCCACTATCGTATGTTGTACAAGGAAAGCAGTTGTGATGTCTGGCGAGAATCATAAATGATGAAGAAAATCGATGCTGCCCAGTGCAAGTTCAGTGATATCAGTGATAGCCGGCCGGGGTGGCCGTGCGGTTTTAGGCGCTTCAGTCTGGAACCGCGTGACCGCTACGGTCGCAGGTTCGAATCCTGCCTGGGGCACGGATGTGTGTGATGTCCTTGGGTTAGTTAGGTTTAAGGAGTTCAGTGTGCAATTTGTGCAAAGGAGCTTGTGTCAGACACAGTGCTGATGAGGAAATATTCACCAGAGTTTATAATCAATAATGTATAATTTGCCTCCCTGATGAGCATATGAGGGTGTGAGTGTTATACATATAGTGTATGGTGGCAACTTGATGTAGTTGTGCAAGCTCATGGACCTACAACGGCTCTTCTATGCAGTTTGGAAAATCACATGGGTTGCAGCATTTGTGCGAAATGTCGCCTTACATGATGTGGTACCAGCAGGCTAGTAATGTCGAAATGGCCGCCGTGGTCGTTGCTGTGTTGTCCGGTGTGGGGTTGGTGCCATGTGCAGCCTGCCACTGTGTGGTGGTGGTAACATCACTGCCGATGGAACTCGCTGTCCAGTGCGTGTGGCGGATTGCCGATGCGTAGAGTACTGTGGTAATGCTGTGGCTTGTTGGCTGATATGGCGCCTGCACTCTAAAAGCATAAATAACCTATCGACAAGGGCTAAACGTCTCTCCAGTGGTTATGTTTTATGTGGTATCAGCATTAGTTGCAACTGGTGAAGTGGTTTGACGATACAGAGCGTCCACAAAGCGGCGTCGGTCATGAGATTCGTATCAACTGTAGATCATATGCAGTGGTGTTTTGGATAGTCTGTTCAACAGCGGGGCCACCACTTTGATGGAATTCACTATGAGGCAGTGGGAGTGTACCAATAATTGTACCTATAGCTGCCTATGGATTAACTTAGAATTTTGACTGTTATTGTTAATGTTATAATTAGGAGTGCAGACCAAGACTGACGACAAGAATACAATACTCAATATTTAGAGGCTAATTGAAGGAGGAAATGTTAAACATTCTAAGTGCCAAATTCACTTTTGTCAGAATAATAAAAAACAATGTATTTCTTTTTTTTAGAAGACCTTTTCGTCTTCTAATTGCTAAGGTATTCTGATACCACAAAATTATGCTGCCCACCTCATCATTACAAAAAATGATCAGACAAATTAGGAGAAAATAATTTATTAATACCCATGATCTTAGGGCCAATAAGTAAGTTTTTCTTTCAAGTGCTGTTAATACTGCCATGCTACTTCTTAATTGTGATTATACTGGTACAGAAATACAGCAGTAATGTCTTAACCAGTAGAAATGTAGTACAAGAGATTCTCATACATTTCAAAACTTTTTACAAGAGAAAAAGAAAATTAAATTTAAGAAAAGAATCTGTTACAGTGTAAGTCAGCACCGGCACACCATTCGGGAACAACAGGGAAGAGAAGGCTGTGAGAAGTCAGCCAATCACACACTGACCAACCTCTCTTCCAGGACGACAACGCAACACCAGCGGCCCCTACAAGGAGAGGACATAAGCGCCGCGTCCGACTGGTGACGATGCATTGGTATAGTGGCTTCAAGATTAGCCACTTCGACAGCAGCATCAATGATAGCCACTTGCATTAGGAATCTCTATGTAGCAGAGCCTTGTGTTTCTCTATCCTGAAGAAGACTGATTATTTTAAATGTCGCCCTTTGCTTGCGACGCATGAACGAAAGTTAAGTATAGTAACTGTATCTTGTCAGTTTGTAATAAAATTCATTAATATGAGTTGTTTGGTTGTTTGTCTAATGCAAGGATTTGGCAGGATACCTAGAGAGAATCTCTCATCATTGACTTCTGTTTCTTACGCAAACCCATTCTTGGGATCAGATTTTGCCTAGCTTACACTAAAACTCCCTGTACTCTTGAGGAAGAAATGGTAACGTCGTCGAAAGGCTGTCGTTCTGTTTTGCAGCTGATAAACATGGTAAGTTTTTCAGACGAAGTACGGCATGACCATGGTCTTTCCTCTTTTGAATACATGGCCATTTATACATTCTTCCGTTTCAGGAGAAGAATTTTTAATAGCGATTCGAGATGGATGAGTATGAGATACTTTGATCATACTGTATTTCCACGATCCTTCAGTGGCATTTTTAAAACCGGAGTATTCAATTCTATACAATTGAATTACATGAAATGAGTTGATAATTTCAGCTGGCCCAACAATCTTGTGTGAATCCTGCGCAACAAAGGCCTTGTTTACCATTCATTTTCTAGATACAAGTTCATTTGTCTGTTTGCTTGTCCAATTTCTCTCTTTTTTCAATTTTTGAAACCCACATCTTCTTACAATACAAAGATATTTTATTGATGCAAACATAAGCTTACATGCACTCTCCATACCACACAAATCGTGTTTAACAAAATGGAGGTGATATTGACTCATGATACTTGGAATTCCAGAGGAAGCACTGCTTGCCACAAAGATCGTGCACCATCTAGTAATGAATGGAACTTCCTGGCAGATTAAAACTGTGTGCCTGACCGAGACTCGAACTCGGGACCTTTGGCTTTCGCGGGCAAGGGCTCTACCAACTGAGCTACCCAAGCACGACTCACGCCCCCTCCTCACAGCTTCACTTCTGCCAGTAACTCGTCTCCTACCTTCCAAACATTACACAAGCTCTCCTGCGAACCTTGCAGAACTAGCACTCCTGAAAGAAAGGATATTGCGGAGACATGGCTTAGGCACAGCTTGGGGGATGTTTCCAAAATGAGATATTCACTCTGCAGCGGAGTGTGCGATGATATGAAACTTCATGGTAGATTAAAACTGTGTGCCGGACCGAGACTCGAACTTGGGACCTTTGCCTTTCGCGGGCAAGAGCTCCACAGTGTGAAGCTGTGAGGACGGGGCGTGAGTTGTGCCTGGGTAGCTGAGTTGGCAGAGCACTTGCCCACGAAAGGCAAAGGTCCCGAGTTCGAGTCTCGGTATGGTACACAGTTTTAATCTGCCAGGAAGATTCATATCAGCGCACACTCCGCTGCAGAGTGAAAATCTCATTCTGGATACTCTTCATGATTTGGTACTTGGAACAAATCTTGGCCTAGGCAACAGAGTAACGTTAACACAACAGCGCTGAAAACGCTTTTTGCAAAGAAAACTGGCGCTTGGAACGTTTGACATTTCCACTCTTCAATTAGCGAACTAATACTACACACAAAATAGTTTTTCGGGACCGCCGTGGAGATCGTGTAACGCTTTATCAGGGGCTAGCCATCTGGTAGAATACTGACACCAGCTGCATTTAGCAATCTAATCCTGTTGTTTCATTTGGAAACTTCATTGACGTGTAGCCATAGTCTAGTCTTTCCTGTACTCTTGTTTCAGTTTTGTATAGCACAGAAAAGATACGACGTTTGCGATCGAACTTTTAAAGATGAAAGGTACCTTGTCATTCTAACGGATATTCAGATACTATGTCCTTTCCAGGTACATCCAGAGTAACCTCGAATAACGGTTTCATCTCATACACCGGGTGGTTATAGTTAAAATGTAGTTACTCACGGAGGTCCAATGTGGGCTGTAATTGTCGTACAGCAGCGAAACTTGGTAGATATGGTAAATCGTTAATGGGGAACCGATTATCGTCGGAACACAAATTAGTTCCAGTTGTGGTCACCAGATGCAAAATCTGGCGCTGTTATCCACGCTGTCATTTGTCAAGCCATAATGTAAGTGAACAGAATGGTTATCGAGAAGAGAGACCATGCGCTGTCAGTAAAACTGTTTTACGTGAACGCTAGCAATCACAGTGCTACATAGACAGTATCGTCAGCTGAAATGTTTGAGGATAGGTCCCATGTCATTAAATAGTTTAAAGAAGCTGATAATGCAATTCGGAAACATGGATGAGCTTGGTGTGGCACCTGAAGAAGAAGATGTCCTATCCCAGGGGAGGGTACTGACGAGTATGAAACAACCACTTGCAGTTTCTTATGATGCTTTGAAATTAGATAGAAACAGATAACTGTTTTTCCTTAAGCACACCAAATAATGATTTGTCATGGCCCTGATATTCATCCTCATCTGCAGAACGATATCCTCAGCTCTGCGTAGTTGTAATGGATCACTCTGCTACTTGCTGACCCGCGTAAATCAGGCACCATTTTCTTCGTAACGCGTCGCCGAGCAATGGCTATTAAATAAATCACGCTGAGTGCAAGACATAAAGATTTAAGAAACTAATCACGCAACGGTTCAATGCGTATTCAGGAAGTTCACGTTCAGTGAGTTTCTAATCGTCAAGCGTCAATTTATTGGTTCCGGATAAAATTAATCAAGCTCTGCCTCAATTTTGCCAACGGCCTTGCAGCAGTGGTAACACTGGTTTCCATCAGATCACTGAAGTTAAGCGATGTCGAGCTGGGCTAGCACTTGGCTGGGTGACCAACCTGTCTGCCGAGAGGAATCGTTAGCGCTAGGATTTCACCCGGAACAAGTCCCGCCCACTCACCCCTGGGTTTCCCGGTCTTTGTTCAGCGCCTGGGCATCGTTTCAGTTGACCCACGTGGTTTACCGCGTTCGGCTGCACTTGGAGTGTATGTTAAATTAATATCTTGCTAGGTCTTAAATTTTTCCAGGTAGTTAAAAGACACGTTACAAAGAAACGTGCGCAATCGGCCTCAGCTGTGTCAGGTTCTTCCACAGCAAACATAAGAGAAAACAATTTAGCACTGAAATCTTTAAATACGAGAACTCAGTATTCAGATGAGTAGCCTATGAAGAAACACACTTCTATGCCCGGAAAAGCACCCAAAGCTAAAACAGGATAAACCTACCCTCAAAGAATAATTTGCTTGGAGAAAGAGGAACCAAAGTATACTTGACACTTAAGTTTCAGAACTCAGACAGTATATGTGAAACAAGCACCAATGTTCACTATACTTCCCGAGGGCATCAAAATTACTTTGTTCTTGCTAGATCGGTCCAAACCGTTTTTGCGTGCTATTCACTGAATAGTTTTGCTGAAAAGTTTTAGGGGTGAAAGAAGAACTAGCACAGCATAAAGGACGTTTTACAGCCGTGAAACACCGCAGCATTTATTTCCTCCATAACTGCTCTGTGAAAAACATACACATCACATTATTATTTTTAAAAAATGGTTTGAATGACATTTACGAAATTAATAAATCTTTTGGTTGAAAACAGACAGGACAAAGAGTAACGACACATTATTTTTCTGAGACGTTTGCAACAGCATATAGATCACTAATCACACAAACAGCCACAATTCTTTGTAACCTCGTTTATAATGCGCAGGTATGGCATTGGAAGAATTTGCAAGTTAAAATTCACCGATTACCCATGCAAATACTAACGATATATGTCATACAAGCAAATATCTTACTGCTTTCATTAGGCATTTCTACTTTATGACATTCTTATATTCTTTAATTTTCGTGAGCTACTATGAGGGCTTACATAAACAAAACAACCTTCACTTATTTCTATATAACGTTGATTTTAGACAACAGAGTTATTCGACTGCATCCGTGGCTTTACTACCGACATGACAGATTCAAGACGATTGTTTTCGCATTGTATGTTTGCCCTGCTGTTTCCCTCAAATAAACGTATTATAATAAGTGAATTAGTTAATGAAAATTTGTCCTTATTGCTCTTAAATAACATCACGTTATTTTTTGTTTTCTATTGCTGGTGATGCTTTCAATTCTCTATAAATATTTTTATTTCTTTAATAATACAGATTCATATTACATTACTGTCCAGAAAAACTTAAATTTCTTATCGTTACTGAATTTCATCACAGTCTAACATGTGTTGGACTGTGACGATAAAAACTTTGTTGTAGCTTTGCGGAACTGGCGGCTATTTAGGAGAGGGCCTTACACTACGGATAGGCACGGAGAGGGGGGGGGGGGGGGGGGTGAATGGGCGGAACTTGTTCCGGGTGAAATCCTAGCGCTAAGGGCACGTTCTGCCGAGTGCTGTTGGCAAGCGGGGTGCACTGAGCCCTTGTGAGGCAAACTGAGGAGCTACTTGATTGAGAAGCAGCGGCTCCGGTCTCGTAAACTGACATACGGCCGGGAGAGCGGTGTGCTGACCACATATCAGCATCCAGTGACGCCTGTGGCTGAGGATGACACGGCGGCCGATAGGTACCGTTGGGCCTTCCAGGGCCTGTTCGGACGGAGTTTGTCTAATTTTAAGTTATATTGTAGCTCAGTAAACACAGTTAAGGAATCTCGATTACATGTGAATAAAAACTGCTTGGCTCTTTTACACATAGTCGCGTACAATCACATAGATACAAGTATGAAGCAGAAAAGTGTATTGGTGCATTAAACAAGTTTGTCAAAAATTTATCTCTACACTAAGTGGACTTAAAATTGTGAATAGCGATGTAACGGTTTCCTAAACACATGCATGCATGGCAAACGTGAAGTAACCGCCCTGTCAAGCGTTTGGTACTCATGAAACGAGTCTCTACATCATAACTCGTGAAATGAATGATACTATCTAAGCATGTCATTAAATACATTGTACAGTCACATTAATGTGACCACGTGTGAAAAGGCTGAATAACCACCTTTTTGCAGCGCAGACCGCTTTGAAACGCGCAGGAAGACAGTCAGTGAGGTTCTGCGAGGTACCGCAGGGATGCTGAACCATGTAGACTCCACTGCCCTAGGGTTCTCGGTTGAGGGTCCATGGCGTGAACATCCCGATCGAGTTTAAATACGGGGAGTTTTGTGGCCAGTGGAGTACGCGAAACTCATCCTGGTGTTCTCTGAACCAGAGACATGCACTACAAACTGAATGACACGTTGCATTGTCATGAGTTGCTGGGAGATGCCATCTTGCCGAAGAAAAACAAACTGCATGTTGGAGTGGACATAGTCCCCAAGGATAGATGGCCGGCCGAAGTGGCCGAGCGGTTCTAGGCGCTTCAGTCGGGAACCACGCGACCGGTACGGTCGCAGGTTCGAATCCTGCTTCGGGCATGGATGTGTGTGATGTCCTTATGTTAGTTAGGTGTAAGTATTTCTAAGTTCTAGGGTACTGATGACCTATGATGTTAAGTCCCCTAGTGCTCAGAGCCATTTGAACCATTCTTGAACCAAAGGATAGATTAATACTTGTATTGATCCACTGTGCCTTCCAGAATGACGAAACCATCCAGAAAATGCCGCAAAACATTCCCCAGACTGTAACGCTCCCTCCTGCGGCTTGGACCCTTCCGACGATCCAACGGCCATCTATCCGACAAATCACAAAAAGTGCCTCACCTGAAAAGGCCACCTGTCGCCGCTCAGCGGACGTATTGACGTGAAAATCCCATCCGCCGTCTTAAATGAATAGCAATCAGTATGGGTGCATGAACCAGGCACCTGCAACGAAGGTCCACATGCAGTAACATTCGCTGAACGGTCGTTAATGAGACACTGTTCGTAGCTCCTTGGTTCATCTGGGCGGTCACTTGTTCAACAGTTGCACGTCTGTTCGGCCGTTCACATCTTCACAGCCGTCGCTCATCCTTTTCGTCTATGGCCCGTGGTGCACCACTGTTGTTTCGACGCCGGTTTTGGATAGCGCCATTTGGCCACGCACAGTGTACTGAAACCACCGCGCACGAGAGCAGCTTACAAACTTAGCCGAAAGTCAACGGTCATGCTCCTTTGGACGTAAAATAAATCGCTCCGTTTCCGCATTTCTACAACGACAGCACTGTTACCCGCGTCCCCCCCCCCCCCTCCCCCCCACCAATACGCTTTATATACCCTCCACTGCTAGTGTTGCAAGCTGCCGTCTGTGAGTGGTTATTGGACGTTGACGTCGATCACAGGCAGTGGTCACATTAATGTGACTGGACGTTGCATTTGCGAATGCACCATATGTGAATGCATTGGTGCATGTTACCTCAATCAGCATGCACCTACGTGGAGAGACAGCTTCCAGAAAATAAATCTCCATAAATTATAATGGCCAACAGTACTAAAGAGTAGCTAAGCTGACGAGAAGCAAATGGAATATCGACTTTGAGTGCCCCTAACCCACCCACCCACCCACCCACACACACACACACACACGTATACCAAATACATTTATTCCACCCATGACTTCAGGAATAGAAATCTCTGTGGCAAAGTTAACAAAACTACTGGCACTTTTCATCATAGAGATCCGTTATAAAAGGCTACTTAAAAACATATGTATCATGATGGCTTTCTGGCTACTTGTCTACTCTTGTCACATGCAAAATGCAAAACTATCCGCAGAGTCACCTTACCGGTCACTGAGCTAAGGGCTGAACTGACGGCAACAGGAACAAGAGCGGTCTTCGCTATTCATTCCAACAGCGGCTTCCTTTGGCTTTCGCAAATAAGAGTCGCTCCCCTTAAAACACACTCCGTGATTTTCGCTGTGTCAGTTCTCGGAAATGGCGTCGTCCACGAATCCTGTGGCGTCTTCTGGTCGGACACTAGGTCTCGCTTCATCACCTGACGAAATATATCATTTTCCTGAGCGACTTATTCTGTGCTTAAAGGAAGTTTCACCGAAGTAGTAACTTTCAGTGTTCCTACCAATACGTGCTCTTCCAATTATTAAAATCATTTCAGGTTCATCGTTTCTAGTTACGTCATTCGAATGCTGGATTTTGATGTGCTGATGAGTAAAGGTGCTCACGTCTCGTAATGGAGCATGATCGGGGCACGTGAAGACCTCTGTCTTCTCTGAGCGGTATTCTAGGAGTTCCTTCACAGGGCCGATCCATTATTGCACGGTGCCAGAAACTTTGTAGTGACGACAGTTCACGAATCAATGCGCTACAAATTTTCAAACGTGGAACATTTGAATAACATTTTTACTTGCCTCTCATCACTATTTCCCTGTTCCACGCTTCCGAAAGACGTGACCACCATCTCAAATCAAGGCAGTTAAAACTTACTCAATTAAAACTGTTATTCGATTTCATTTTTACGTCCCCTTACTTCACACCTCAAACAATGAAATTGTTTACTGTGTAAGGTTATTTATATCTCTGGGGTTTCAGATGACAAATGCGTGAAAACTATACGACAAACAGAAAAATGACACCTATTCGCGGGTAGAGCGTCTCTCCAAGTTTCAAGTTTCAGTTCGTCAAATACACCGTGGCGTAGTTGCAGTGCCCACCGCTAGGGGACAGGCGTGTCAGAATATGAACACAAATAACTCGCTTTTCAATGTTTCACTGAATTAGTTCGCACATGCAGGTAGGAAATCCAATGAACAGATTTCCCAAGCAGGCAGTCGTCGCGCTGTCTCCGGTGTCCACCCTGAGCAACTGTAGTGTGAGTTGAGCACCTGGACATGTGTTGTATCCAATGATATATGTCTGTTTTCTGTGTTTCTTATAGTTTCCGCGCATTGACTTCTGAAATCCTAGAGGTATTTGTAAATAACCCTGTGAAGTACTGTAACCGTTTATCCTATGCTTAAAATTTTGTTACAGTGACAGAGATGGAATTTAATGTTTACTGTAACTTCAACGTCACTGAAACTTGGGACCTAGTCAAGTATGGGACGTTAAACCCTCATCTTCCCTTCCCCGTGACACTGGAGAGACATGGCGAACAAATGCTTTCATTCTTCGATGAGCGCCTGCTGCTTCTGCTGCTTGCATACCCGCTCCGTGATGTGGGTAGCAGGGAAGAAAGGGGTAGACACTGCTTTCGATAATTTGAAGTATCTTCCTTTCTTTCTATTTATTTCTTACTTTTTATTTATTTATTTGTCATCAGTCTTCTGTTTGGATGCGGTCCGCCACGAATTTCTCTCCTGTGCCAACTTCTTCACCTCGGAGTAGCATTTGCAATCTACGGACGAAACATTTTAAAAACTTTACACTCCGCTTGGCAGTGTATCAAACCAATATGGCTCACAAATTTTAGCTCGATCTGCTTCATCTAACTAAGATTGTACTACCTGTTGACTCAAGTTCTTCACCAAGCAATCTTACATTCACGTGTTACTAAGCTTAAGAACTTTAAACATCTCACCAACGTACCAACTAACGTTAGGTCTGATGATTTTCAGTGTATATCGAAGTTAAAAGTGAAATTGATCGTTAAGGAAATGAAAAATGTTATTCAGTACATTAAGTGTTGAGCATCAATTTATAAATTTAGGGTGATTTAAAAAGGACCTCACAACTCTGGGATGATACAAGAATTTATTGAGGTAACATGCAGAATCTGTAGATCTATCATTTTGTAGGAAGAGTGATTCACGTAGTGCATCAATACTCCATTCCACTACCAAGAGCGCCAGTGTAGTCCGCATTTCAAATGGCTACTTTCGCTGGTGTGGAGCGCGCTTGTTGTGTGTTTTGGTTTCATGAAATGAAGTCTGCAAAAACTTTTCGGGGTAAATTTCTTACCGAATACGCTAAAGAACCTCCAAGCTGGCCTACAATTTACTCTTAGCACAGGAACTTTGTTGACACGAATTGTTCACTGCACGTTCTAAAACAGCAGGTCGCCCACGTGTTGATTATGTTGAACTGGTAAGAGAGAGCTTTGCCCACAGTCCACAAAAATCAACATGACATGCGTCTCGCAAGACTGGAATTCCACATAAGACTGTTTGGTGGATAATGACTAGACGTTTATGCATGAAAGCATACAGGTTCATAATGGTACAGCACATCAGTGAGGCAGATAAGGTTTCTCCTGGGGAATTCCGAGTAGAAATGTTACATCGGATAAAGGATGACGAGTCACTCCTGAACACAATAATCTCCAGGGATAAGTCGTAATTTCATATCTGTGGCATGGTGAACACCCACAACTGCACAATACAGGGCAGCAAAAATCCAAATGCAACCCTGGGACTCGTGACAGACTGAGAGTTGATGTGTTTTGTGTCGTTAGCAAATTGGAAGTGTACTCCTTTCTTCTTCATGGAAAAAAATGTCATTGCTATTATCTATCTAGCAATGCTTGAAAACTTTTTAATTCCGTAGATCAATGAAGATGACTGAGATGGGACTACCAGCAAGATGGTGCACCACCTCATTTCCTCACGAAAGTTGGATGTTTCCTCGATAATCGCTTCGCAGTTCGGTGGACTTGACGTGAAGGGCCAATCGCATGGCTACCTCGCTTCCTGGACACCACTGGATTTATTTCTCTGGGGTTTAATTAAACACCGTGTGTATGTTTCTCCTCTACCAAAGAATTTAGATGACCTGAAAAATCGAATCTACGCTGCCGCTACAGAAGTTACGCCCAATTTGCTGCAGCGAGTGTTGAAAGAAGTTGATTACCGGTGGGATGTTTGCCGTATCACAAATGGTAGTCACATCGAACGAGAATAACACTTGACATTTTTATGTGGAGCTTGAGGTTCTTTACTACAAAATGAAACATGTACCATTTCTGCAACTTGTCTTACTAAATTTCTATATCATGCCAAAGTTGTAAATTCCGTTTGGCCTCACCCTTTATTAAGCAACGATTTTCCATATCCTGACAAGTAGACAGGCAAGCCAGCTTGTTTCGTGCACTGTTTCCCATACTTCCATCCACATTCTGATAATTTCTTACTAACTAAACTCACAGGGGATACTGGAAGTATACAGAGAAGGACAACACGAATGGTCACGGGAGAGTGTCACAGAGATACTGAAGGAACTAAACTGTAAGACTCTTCAAGATAGACGTAAACTACCCCGAGAAAGTCCGTTAACAAAGTTTCAGGAACCGGCTTTAGATGATTACTCTGGGCATGTACTACAACCCCCTACGTATCGCTCACATAGGTATCATGAGGATAAGATTAGAATAATTACTGTACGCACAGAGGCATTCAAACGATCGTTCTCGCCGCGCGCGGGGTACTCGCGCGGTCTAGGGGGCGCCTTGTCACGGTCCGTGAGTCTCCCCTCGTCGGAGATTCGAGTCCGCCCTCGGGCATGCATGTGTGTGTGTTGCCTATAGCGTATGTGAGATTACGTAGTGTGTAGGCCTAGGGACTTGTAACCTCCCCCTCACTTATCGACCTTAATGACAGTGAAAAATTAAACCGCGTGTACCTAATGGAAATTTGGGAAAAGCAATCGTCACCGAAGTTAATCTGTCGGTAAAGAGGGAGGAAAGGGTTACATCTAAATGAAAGGAAAAATGCTAATCAAACTGGTGGAAATTAATTTTGAAAAGGGGTAAAGTTAATAAAGAAAGTAAATGTGCGGCCATTACGTTAACAATTAACTAGCGGTAATTAGATATTTGAAATTTTGGGGGAAATTACGGTCGCCAGTCCTAAGGACAATTACTATAGCAACTGAAAAAGAAAGGTTATTACACATATAATTAGCACTAGAAGTGTGGCAACTGAAGGTTGACACGTGTAGTGTGAAAACTGAAAGTTTGTCAGAAGTAATAAATTTCGCTACACTCTGACTTAATTTAGCAAAAGTATTAATAAAACCGGAAAATCTAAAGTTAATTTAGTGACTGAAGTTAATAGTGAGCTTTGTTTCTGAAGCACATCGAAATTCAGTAAAATTCGGTTAGTCTTGGACTACCTCAACAATCATTTCAAAATCTACTTGAATCTATGCAATTTAGAAATAAGAGATTTAACTTTAAAAGATGAATTAAATGATTCTGAACAAT
Organism: Schistocerca cancellata; assembly: GCF_023864275.1. Classification (NCBI taxonomy): domain Eukaryota; kingdom Metazoa; phylum Arthropoda; class Insecta; order Orthoptera; family Acrididae; genus Schistocerca; species Schistocerca cancellata. The sequence goes on along the minus strand of NC_064630.1, from coordinate 95,089,293 downwards.
TAACAATAGTAAAATTTAGTACGTACCAAGCTGAGCTGCAGTCACAGGTAAGCTAAAATACGGTAGCAAAACTCGCACTCTTAATTTGTGCTTCTGTAATCTAAATATTGTAGCCAGCTATGAATACCTTAACTGAACTTTGAAATTAAAGCAGTGAAATAGAATGATGCTGGCGTTTGAATTTCAACGACACTCGGGTTCATTCCGGAAAAGGAAGGGACCCTGCTTGGTAATGCAATTGGGACAATGAGCTACAAACGTTCATGCTAAGTTGCTGTAATTTTGTGATGCAACGATTTTAAAAGTTTGAAAAGCTGAGGTCTGCCATACAGTTCTAAAACTTTACGTGCTTCCAGTCTTCCTTGTTGGTTGATTGAAGGTTTGAAGCCGTCGATCGAGGAGGTGGCGACAGTCACTCATTGTCGGCCGTCGCTGTTGCAGAAGCTGGATGTTGGCGCGCCTTCTTCTCGACACGGTCACCAGACGAAACGGGCTCTTGATGTGCGCCAGCTAATGCTTCCCGTCCGCGACACCATGTCAGAAACTATCATCGCAAGTCGAGCGCAATTACATGCTGCCAAACCCCGAAAGCGCGGCAACTCGCGGGAGCTTCACACAACACACCTGCTTCACTGCACCACCCCAGCCAGTCTCCCCTCTGCCCGGGCTCCACGCGACAGAGTTAACACTACCAAAGATCCTAAACACTTTTGTTCTCTACACGACCTATCGATGTATTCGTTCGATAGCATAGTTTTCCCTAGGCCAGACACAGCGTATAAATACAAATAATATTCACAAAACAAACCAACATAAATGCATATATATATATATATATATATATATATATATATATACAAACAGTATATATATATATATATATATATATATATATATATACAAACAGTAAAACAATTACAATATATAAAGAGACAGAAATGTCATATCTTGAGGTAACAAAACAAGGAAAAAAATTATAGTACAATAGATGGAAATAGGAGTATATGCATTTCCGGCGTTACAGACTGACGACCTCAGCAGTTTGGTCTTATAAGACCTTACCATAAATTTCCAATCATTCTCCCCAGTCATTCTCCCCGTGCTCCATATGTGAATGGAACAGGAAGAAACCCTAATAACTGATACTATGGGACGTACCATCTGCCATGCATCTCATGGTGGTTTGCAGGGTATGGATGTAGACGTAGAAATCGTTTTAGACGTAGATTTCATATTCGAAAACAGCAGTTTGCAGTGCGATGTGCATGAGAACGACGTTCTTGATAACTTGACAAACTTCGACACTGTTGACGCCCCTCGTACGATTCGACTCTCGAAGGACACCTTGGGGCTGCCTCCTCATTGAATGCGATACGATACCTTTGGAGTGTAGAGCGACCACAGCCTTTCCTTTGGTATTAGGGGTGAAACTACTGAGGAATATTCAAAATCATCCTACGAAATTTAACTTTGAACTTGTTCCAAAGCAGCAAAGTATGTTTATGCTTTTTCAGACCAGCTGTTTTGCAACTTACTGTGGCCTGACCTTGGGGGGGGGGGGTATGAAGAAAGTGCAACATTCATTGACACGTGCATGTGTGAAACAGCAAATGTTTCCTCTAAGACCCTCCAGTTCGGCAACTCCCTCTGCGTCTTTGCTGAATTCTTTAAAATGTAACTGTACAGAGACAAATATCGACTGAGTCCTAAGCGCCTATAGGCAGGCAGCCGCTTCGACACCCCTCAGCTTCCGCATGCCCACAAGCAGGCGCTGGAGCTGCAGCGCAGCGCCACTCAGTTGCTTCGAGGAAGTTGAATCGTTCGAATGGAGGCGTGGGGGGAGGGATGGGGGCAGCGTACCGGCATTGTTAAAAGGTTGTCAAGAACGTCGTTCTGCTGCACATCGTACTTAAAACTTTCTCGACCCCGTAATGTGTATAAATAACGCCTCAACGAAAGGAGTGGTTTCATTAACGCCCTTTACGCCACTTCCTGAAGCACTCGATTTCATTGCTGGGCATCACTGTTATAACCTCCATTGCAGAGGCGTCAAGAGAAGGCGTGAGATATTGTGAAGGGGGAAGGGGCATAGCGTGATACGTCCGCGGTGGCGTCGGGCAGAATTGCGATGAAATATGGTGCCCGTGTGACACCATTAACCCACCTTACAACTCACGTGAACTTCTGAGCTAAGGCATTTATTTCGTATGTGTGGACACATTGCTGTCTGGAGCGTCTCCGAGCCCGAAGGTGGCGCCGCAGCGCGCCACGGTTTTGCACCATTGAGTCAAATTTGAAACTTCTGCGTCACAGTGGGGAAAACGACAAGTTTCAAAGCAATTACCCTCTAATTCTTGTGCACAGAGTTGTTAATTTGAAGTGAGTGATCAAGTTGTTTACAAGGCTAACATGCTGAAGTAGAAATTAGATTGGCAAAATATGTTTCTTTAATTATATTTCGGTACAGAAACTAACTGGCAGACTTAAAGAGAAGAAATAGGCAGACATTACTCTAAGCCGACTACCATTTGGTTAGTTTTGCTCCATCATACACTCGTGCAAATTGAATTGTCACGTAACGAAACACCAGTCAGATATTTATGAAAGTTCGTCGGAATGATCATCACCTAACGATTATTAAATCATTAAACTTTCACTCCATGTGGAATTGAGATCCATCATCAACATTTGTATAATATGTGACTCGCACAGGCAGGAATACAACCTTATATTCGTTGTAACATGGAAGCAGAAAGCCTCCTAATTTCTTGCGGACTTCCTTGCCGTGCCTGAAACACGTGCTGTGTCAGTCCATGAATACTGGTGGTTGGAGGCTGACACGAAGGTGTAATTCTTACCGTCGCGTACCAGACATGCTCAATGGATGACAAATCAGAGAACTGGGCAGGCAAACCGAGGATCCGTACAGTCCTTAAGCCGTTTGTGGCGTAAACTGCAATGTTGGGTCTTACATTTCCTTGCCGTAAAATGCCGTCACAAGGTGTCCTCTGTTTTTCATGATTTGGCAAATTTATTTTCGATTTATCTTTGTGGCCGTATGCACTTTTTGTCGCCGCAGTTCTCAGTTAACATGAGGGAGGAAACAAAGCCCTGAACGAAGGAAGTGCTGCCAACTCGACGGCGGCTGCCATTTTGGACCAAACGCCTACAGAAGCTGTATAGACAGAATTGTTAAATTCTCATTTATGAGGAAGTGAAAGGGATTATACGTACAAGTGATGTCCTTGTGCGTAAAGTAACAAAAAAATGTTCAAATGTGTGTGAATTCCTAACGGGAAAACTGCTGAGGTAATCGGTTCCTACACTTACACACTACTTAAACTGACACACACACCGATGCCCGAGGGAGGTCTCAAACCTCCGGCGGAAGCGGCCGCGCAATCCGTGACATGGCGCCTCTAACCGCATGGCCACTCCGCGCGGCGTAAAGTAAACAATGAACTACAGCTTTTAATTGTTACCTCGTATCTACCGCAAATATAAAGTGAATAAAATGACGACTTTCGTCAGTCCGTCCTGAAATAATGGCATTTTTTCTCTCATAACTCGGGTAAAATTTCCTCGCGTTTACTTCAGTGATAAGTAATGCATACTCTAGATGTAATAGCATTATATATGATACCCATCCAGTTTGTTTGAGGGGGATATTTTTGAATTCGAGACCGTTCTGAAACACAAATGCATACTCCTCTTTATATGTTAATGTTTCTGTTTGTTTTGCAAATTATAACTCATTATCTTTACACAACATTACTAGCCAAAAAAATACAGGAAATAAATTATCTGCCTGGTGCCTGCGTCTTAAAATAGCCTAACCACATTTTTCTTGCCTACACTTTTACTGCCACATTTTACAGTGGCGTCCATTTCTGTCTGGCTGTTACATTTCCTCAAAAGCATATTCGCTCTTTTGTCAAAAAGATATGTAGAATTATCTTTGTGACAGTGTTTCAAGGAGGAATTATAAAGGGAGTTTTCTGGCTGCTTTACATGCATCTCTCTCCAGTAATTGAAGCGAGAACTTCGATTCCAAAAGCAAGGAAAACTTTTTCTGCCATTTGAATAATGTTTTAAGCTGCTTTCGGTACACATTCCAAGCTGTCGTTGGTCGTGTAATTTTGAGTTCGGTAAACCTACGAAATTTTTCTCATTCATGCTATTAATTTGCTGAAAGTGGGACACAGTAGACATCACAACAAGTATTTATGCTTAACTTTTTTTACGTTTCTCCGAGCTAGATAATTCAAAAACGGTTCTCCAGCGTGTGAAATCTTATCTACGTAGCTTAAGTCTAAATTTGTACTTAGAGGCATAGCTGCATCGTTGTTGCTTTGTTACTTATGACAGGTACGCCTGTGTTCTAGGAAGTTGATGAGGAGTTAAGCATTTTCTGTCTGATAACTGACATGCGACCGAGTCGCAGCAATAAGCTGCAGAACTACCTTAAAGATGAAGCAATCTGGAACTGGGTTTATTTACTCGAACTATGCTCAAAAGTTATTGAAGACCATCTTGTAAAAGCCTGCACATTGAGACACAGTGGAAACATTTTTCATTCAGAAGTTTATTCTTATTGTTAGCTGCTGTGGTTGTTGCTAGTACTACTCTTTTCCAGGCACCTCTTTCTCAAATTTTCGAACAGCGTAATAACATTCACGGGGAACTATAGAGCAACATCGTGTTTGCCTTCAACTGCTTTATATGTTCCTCCAGGTCATTAATTTAAACCGCCAGAAAAATATATCTTTAAAATATGCAATTGACGCTGCATAACCATAAACTATCTGTTGTTCTACTGCGTACTTAACTGCTGCTGAAACACTACAATTTCAAAGTGCTTAATCAGTACCATGTTCCATTTTATCTGAGTGCCCTGGTCTTTTTACATTTTCTCGTAGGTTAAAGCAATGTCCAATTTTTTTCCCTTGTCAAAATCATACAACTTTACAATAGGCTCAATCGAGACAATAGGAAAGGGAAATTATTGTCTTCACCGACTTGTTTGGGAAAAATAAAGGTCGGAAATTGTTAAAAGGTTTCTCAGACTGTTCAGAATAGGAGCTACAATCAGGCATGAAATACGGTTTCTGAACACCATTCCTGTGATTCATGTTAAATTTATCAGGTGTAAAATGAAGCTAATAAATGAAAGTAGATATTAAAACATAATATAAGGTGGAATTTAAAGCTCTTAAATTACTGTACTTCAAGTGGATTAAATTTAAGAATACAGTAGTTTTAAGAGAAAAGAACAGGAAGGAAAAAATTGGTTGCAATGAGGATTCTTCTTGCGAACATTGCATTTGAAGCCTAGTACGTTACCAATTATCCTACCCGTGATGATGTAATGAAGATGCTAAATAATGGGATGTGTAAGTTCATTGTTAAGAAATCTACAATGAGAGAAATGTTTATTTATTGCATATCGTCCAGCAAATTCGTATAGAAATACATCTTTCTTTCGATTTCGTTGCAGCCTTACAATGCACCTTTCCGCATTCATTTTGCCTTATGGAATTCGAAAAAATCTTTTGCTGCCCTATGCCGTCGAATAGCAGTTCACTGCACAACACTGCGGCAGTCTTCGCAACAGAAAAGTTGACACGTTTTGTTAGGCTTTTAACCGAATATAAAACGAGTCTGTACGTTTCACACGCCCCTATATACGAAGATAATCTCTAAATAGGTCTATTCTCCCATTTTCTTCCATGTACTACTTGAGTTCAAAATGACTGCCTTGTACCATGCGATGTTCAACTGCTCTTTTGCAGCGTTCAGTTGTTGGCACCCCGCACATAAAAGGTTTTCGCTAATTTCTTTATTCAGAGCTTTAGGAGGAAAGGGGCGAGTGTGACATCTGTCTGCGATTCGTGTAAACTTTTTCTGTGTGGTATCGCATTTTAACTGTTTGCATACCGTATTTTTTCAGGCGGAGATTATGTATCAGCCCAGCATTCACCTAAAAAGCGTGGAAAACGCTGAAAACCGCTCACTGGCTGGTCTATCAACCAGATTAAGCACGCGTGGAATCGATCCGTTTTGGTTCACTTCTCTGTCTTGCAAGCTATTGCGGTCCAAGTTAAGCTAACAGCTCATTTACAGAAGTTGACGGAAAATATTAGAAATACCTGTTGGGAATCTGAATCCCGCATTCCAACAACATGCGAGATGGCAGTATTGTCGGCAGTTGTCGCTCGTTCTTCTGGTTGACACCGTGTGCATAGAGAGAAGATAAAATACAGCTACACTTAAGTTATTTGCATTTCTTTCTTTGCACCTAGTTTCGAGATCGCAGCCCCAGGGTTGGTTTAAGGCCCGAGCGTCACATGCTTCCGTTTGGGGAGCCAAGCAGGAAGGGATGCCCAGTGCGCCACAACTGTAAGGTTTCTAAACGGGGTGTGTCACAATGAGCAGCGATCACTCGGGGCTCAGGCTGAGAGCTGCGCCTTGGACACCCAACTGCAAGATCTGTATACAGTGCGTAACACAATTCGTAGTGAAAAGTGACACGGGTGCAAGTGTACGAGGGGAAACGGGAAGATAGCGGGGGCGCCAAAAGATAAGACGCCTGTATCGAAAAAGTATTCTCGAATCGGCCCTGCGCAGCCTCATTCTCAAGTGTTCATTCGTGTAACTAGCCAAGATGTCTTTCTGTCAATTTGTGTCTACAGCCATATCCTGCAAATCACAGTGAATCGCATGATAGAGGGTGCTTCTCATTGTTCCAAAATCTTTCAGCTAAACCGCGAGCCCTGTCCACTATTCTTAGTCTGTACATTGCTAGAATATTTACATTTTTCCCACTGGAAGTGCTGAACTGTGTTCCCAGAATTTTGTTTATACTGTCAGAATAAATCTACTAGCATGCAAATACTTCATAAACTAAAATGACCCCCCCCCCCCTTCTATCCCTGGCCCCTCTGTTCCTTCTGTATAAGTAATACACTCGAGGAGAAATTTCTCTAACCCCTTTCAACCGGGACTCTAACCTTACCACAACATATGGCTCACTTTCCTCAGCTAAAATACTGAATCCAATATCTTTTCATACTACTTTTCCTCCTGCAGTTTTCCAGAATACCACAAGGGTCTTTCTAAACTCGCTTGTATGGTTTAGGTCTGCTTTTCTTTTCTTTTTCCGTTTTTAAAAAAAATAAAGGACAGCCTGCCCGCCTAAAAATTATTGCTCTTCCTTTCTTCAGGAGAAAATAAACGGCCAATTTCCTATAGGAGATAAAATATATCTTAGTCACCATGCAGCATATCCGAAGCATCTATTATGAAACGTATTTTGCTACTCAAGTTTCTTAGAGTCTACCTGCCTCATTGACTACATATTACATACACTTACTTAATACTTACTGACACTGTGGTAGGAGCCGGTGCAGTTCATAGCCTCTTTTATTGCCAATACGTTTCGATCTCTATCCCCATCCGACAGGAAACTACATTCTACTTTCACACATGAAATTTAATTTGATAAATCACACCAATAGTTCTTTATGATTCCAATTCCCGCTTCTGTGGTTACTGTAATAAAATAAAGTAAAAAGAAAAAAAAACAGTATCACGTAATTCTCTTATTCTTTCTTTTATTTTCTTCTTTAACCGTCTTCCTATAGCCTAAACATATGAGGAAAATATATGTGTGAAAAGGATTAATTGCAAAATCTGTGATGTGAAAGCACAAATTCCAATTTTTGAAGTGCTGCACTTGATAGTAACACAATCTATGAATAAATGAATGAATGGGTGAAAAGTGAATAGTCACAGTTTCTTTGGAAGTGGAGAAGCTGAAGGCAGTTTTCAGAGAGGGCCCTTACAAGGGGACATTCCCAAGTGTCAAATGATATTGATGGACTGTGGCAGGTCTGTAGAGGGGAAAAAAAATAGTGGAATACATTTTTTTGTGTCCACTTTCACTTTTAAGAGGTAAAATACGTCCCGAAAAGTATTATGGCAGTTTAGGTTTAGAGGGAATATCTTCTAAACGATTATATATGAAAAATGCTTTCAGTATTAAAGATGGTATGTTATTAATGTTCTTCGAGATTGTATAATCAATTTTCGTAATAATTTGAAATTTTGCAAAAATTCCTCATTGCCATTAACTAATTTTGAAAAATGAAAACTTTTGGTACATCATAAATTAAAGAATCTTTCAAGATACTTACAACGTAATAAAACTGGTTTGTGAAATACGATTTTTGGAAAATAAAACTGTACACAATGTGCTGTCGGAGTATTTTCAGCATACATTACTATTCTCATTATTTATTTTAGTTACATTTATTTTATGTTTTAAACTGTTATTTTACGTACTACATTCATGGATTTTTTTATTTTGGTTTACCATTTCACATGCGAGTATTTTGTTAATTTAAAATAATAAATAAATCATTATTAAGATAGAAAATAAGCACAGGAACGATAAAATGTAAAGAAATGCTTGAAGCATTACGTTTTTCTACACCGCACACATAAAATGAACGAAATTTTTCACGTCGGAGAAGACAATATAAAACAAAATTCACCATGATTTCAAACTGTCACGGGTGATCCTCTGAATATCTTGATTTGTATCTGGCATATTCCAGTACATTGGTAAGCTTTGGCGAAGGGAATTGATTATGTACTAATGACTGCAGCTTGGTTATATTGTTTCTCAAGTGGAGAAACCATAATCACTCAAGAGAACTAGATCTGAAAGTCTTATTACAAAGTTCTTCCAGCATCGAAAGCTGTTTACGTCCCATGGCTGTACCTGTGCCTTCGAGGTCTTTGGGATCACCTGGTGAAAAAATTCCTCGTCCTTAGGTATGATGCTGTAATCGGTTCATTTACTCTGACCACCGCAAGAACCTAACAATTATACAAAAATTTCCCTCTCACTGGGAAAGAAACTTTCAAATATCTTTTGATTTTGTTAGATGTATGTTTACGAGATTTCAGTGCTGCCACGAGGACATTTGGGGCTTCGACGAGAGATTCTCGAATTTTCGATCCAAACTCACCGTTAGTTTCTTTCAAAACTATGAAAACTCGGGTGGCCAGTCAAAAAAAAGTTTTAAACGTCATACCTGAGGACAAGAAATGTCTGGTGATCCCAAAGGGCTCGATGGCACAATTACAGCAGTGGAATGTATACGGCTTTCGATGTTGATAGAACTTTATGAAAAGATTTTCGTACCTAGTTCTGTTGAATGATTGTGATATCAATCTCCACTTGAGAGACAACAGAATAAAGCTACAGTCACTATTACATAATCAATTCTCTTCGTCAAGGCTTACCAATGTACTGAAATATGTCTCATACAAATCAGGATATTTAGTGGACCGCCAGTCACAATTTGAAATCCTGCTGAATTTTTTTCTTATATTATCTTGTTTGTCTTGTATATTACGAGAAGAATATACTCCGACAGCACATGGTGTGCAGGTCGTTTTCCAAAAATGGTCTTTCAGAAACTAACTATATTGCACAGGTGTGATTATGTCTTGAAAGCTTTTTTAATTTATGTTGCGACAGAAGTTTTTCACAATTAATTAATGGTGATGCGGCGCTTTGCAAAATTTCAAATTATTGCCAAAGTTGATTACACAGTTTTCAGGAACATTAATTACACATCAGATTTTTTATGACAACATTTTTTTATGTATCATCGTTTCGATGATATGCCCTCTAAATCTAAAATGACAAGTTCCCTTTCGGGGTGTATTTTACCCCTTAAAAGTGAAACCGGGGACAAAAAAATACGTTTCGCATTATTCTGTCCCCATCTTCTTCTTCTTCTTCTTCTTCTTCTTCTTCCGTTACTGCCTCTGTAGGACCACGGGTAGCCCCTTTGTGGACTGCATTTTCCTCTTCTTCTCCCAGAACCTCTTCATTCTTTCTCTTCTTCTCTCCCGCTCTTCTTCCGTGATCTTCAGGTTCCGTTTCTCCTGTCGGCTCCACTGGTGACACACTAATCTTTTCCTGTATTCTTCTCTGTCATTGATCTCCGGCATATTGGTCGGTGTATATTTGTTCCTCCATTTTCCTTTCCTTCGACCTTGATTCCAACCAGTCCTTCCGAAGTTCAACAAAACACTTGGTTCCTGTCTTTCCCCTTGTGCCGGCCGCGGTGGTCTCGCGGTTCTAGGCGAGCAGTCCGGAACCGCACGACTGCTACGGTCGCAGGTTCGAATACTGCCTCGGGAATGGCTGTGTGTGATGTCCTTAGGTTAGTTAGGTTTAGGTAGTTCTAAGTTCTAGGGGACTGATGACCACAGCTGTTAAGTCCCATAGTGCTCAGAGCCATTTGAACCATTTTTTTCCCCTTGTCCTCCGTGTTGTTTCCCACACTCTCTTCGTCATTCTGTCCATACTCATCCTAACTACATGTCCAGCAAACCTTGCCCTTTTGAGTCTTATTTCCCCGGATATTGTTCTCATGTTCCGGTACAGTTCTTCCCTAGGTCTTCGCATCCACCTCTATCCACATCTTTTGGGACCTAGTATTTTTCTCAGTATTTTTCTCTGTCCTTTCTCTAGTTGTTCTGCCCCATTTCTTCCTAGTGTCATCGTCTCAGCAGCATATAATACTGCATTCCTCACCGTTGCCTTGTAGTGGCATATCTTTGCCTCCGTGGATATATTCTTTTCATTGTGTATGTCTCTGGTGAGAATTTAAGGAGATGGGATCTGGACAAACTGATTAAACCAGAGGTTGTACAGAGTTTCAGGGAGAGCATAAGGGAACAATTGTCACAAATGGGGGAAAGAAATACAGTAGAAGAAGAATGGGTAGCTCTGAGGGATGAATTAGTGAAGGCAGCAGAGGATCAAGTAGGTAAAAAGGCGAGGGCTAGTAGAAATCCTTGGGTAACAGAAGAAATATTGAATTTAATTGATGAAAGGAGAAAATATAAAAATGCAGTAAATGAAGCAGGCAAAAAGGAATACAAACGTCTGAAAAATGAGATCGACAGGAAGTGAAAATGGCTAAGCAGGGATGGCTAGAGGACAAATGTAAGGATGTAGAGTCTTATCTCACTAGGAGTAAGATAGATACCGCCTACAGGAAAATTAAAGAGACCTTTGGAGAAAAGAGAACCACTTGTATGAATATCAAGAGCTCAGATGGAAACCCAGTTCTAAGCAAAGAAGAGAAAGCAGAAAGGTGGAAGGAGTATATAGAGGGTCTATACAAGGGCGACGTACTTGAGAACAATATTCTGGAAATGGAAGAGAGTGTAGATGAAGACGAAATGGGAGATACAATACTGAGTGAAGAGTTTGAGAGAGCACTGAAAGACCTGAGTCGAAATAAGGCCCCGGGAGTAGACAACATTCCATTAGAACTACTGACGGCCTTGGGAGAGCCAGTCGTGACAAAACTCTACCATCTGGTGAGCAAGATGTATGAGACAGGCGAAATACCCTTAGACTTCAAGAAGAATATAATAATTCCAATGGCAAAGAAAGCAGGTATTGACAAATATGAAAATTACCGAACAATCAGTTTAATAAGCCACAGCTGCAAAATACTAACGCGAATTCTTTACAGACGAATGGAAAAACTAGTAGAAGCCAACCTTGGGGAAGATCAGTTTGGATTCCGTAGCAATATTTGAACACGTGAGGCAATACTGACCTTATGACGTATCTTAGAAGAAAGATTAAGGAAAGGCAAACCTACGTTTCTAGCATTTGTAGACTTAGAGAAAGCTTTTGACAATGTTGACTGGAATACTCTCTTACAAATTCTAAAGCTGGCAGGGGTAAAATACAGGGAGCAAAAGGCTATTTACAATTTGTACAGAAAGCAGATGGCAGTTATAAGAGTCGAGGGACATGAAAGGGAAGCAGCGGTTGGGAAGGGCGTGAGACAGGGTTGTAGCCTCTCCCCGATGTTATTCAATCTGTATATTGAACAAGCAGTAAAGGAAGCAAAATAAATATTCAGAGTAGGTATTAAAATCCATGGAGAAGAAATAAAAACTTTGAGGTTTGCTGATGACGTAATTCTGTCAGAGACAGCAAAGGACTTGGAAGTGCTGTTGAATGGAATAGACGGTGTCTTGAAAGGAGGATATAAGATGAACATCAACAAAAGCAAAACTAGGATAATGGAATGTAGTCGAATTAAGTCTGGTGATGCTGAGGGAATTAGATTAGGAAATGAGACACTTAAAGTAGTAAAGGAGTTTTGCTATTAGGGGAGCAAAGTAACTGATGATGGTCGAAGTAGAGAGGATATAAAATGTAGACTGCCAATGTCAAGAAAAGAGTTTCTGAAGAAGAGAAATTTGTTAACATCGAGTATGGATTTAAGTGTCAGGAAGTCGTTTCTGAAAGTATTTGTGTGGAGTGTAGCCATGTATGGACGATAAATAGTTTAGACAAGAAGAGAATAGAAGCTTTCGAAAGGTGGTGCTGCAGAAGAATGCTGAAGATTAGATGGGTAGATCACATAACTAATGAGGAGGTATTGAATAGAATTGGGGAGAAGAGGATTTTGTGGCACAACTTGACAAGAAGAAGAGACCGGTTGGTAGGACATGTTCTGAGGCATTAAGGGATCACAAAATTAGGATTGGAGGGCAGTGTGGAATGTAAAAATCCTAGAGGGAGACCAAGAGATGAATACACTAAGCAGATTCAGAAGGATGTAGGTTGCAGTAGGTACTGGGAGATGAAGAAGCTTGCACAGGATAGAGGAGCATGGAGAGCTGCATCAAACCAGTCTCAGGACTGAAGACTACCACAACAACATATATGTCTCTAATCATGCAGAAGGCTGACCTCATCTTCTTTATCCTCTGTGTTATTCCCTCCTTGCTCCTGTTCCTTCCTGTTATAAATTCTCCCAGATATTTAAATTTGTCCACCATTTGCACAGTGCCTTCCGTTGTTTCCCAGTCTGCAGTGGTATTTAATGTCTTTGTCTTGTTATAGGCGATCCTCAGTCCCACCTTTCTGGCTACCTTTCATAAGTTGTCGAGTTGTGTCTTTTCGTCTTCCTCCGTCTCACTTACTATTGCTATGTCGTCTGCAAAGGCTAGGCAGTCCACTTGAGCCCTGTTGTCCTTTTTGTCCCCCACATGGGTCTTTGGTATTCCCATTTCCTCGTTTATTGCTCTTCACTGCCTGATCACTTCGTCCAGTGCTATATTGAACAACAATGGTGACATTCCATCTCCCTGTTTAACACCAGTCTTGATCTCAAATTCTTCTGACAGTGCTCCTGTCCCCTCTATACACTCGCCAGATTTCATCATGATCGTTGGGGAATGTTGCCAATGACCAGTAATAAAAGTGAATTATCCTAATAAATTTTGGTTTATTTGCCTCTGTCGATGATGACAGCACGATTAGGAAACATATCTAGAAGCTAGCTGAGTTCTTCTCTGAAATTTCCGGTTACATCTGGGAGTGAGTCTGGTGATCGACAGAAAGATTCAATTATAAACACACTTTGTAGTTAGTCTTGCCCTAACAATCTCGCGTGAACTTTCGGTTTCTGTCTCAATGGATTTAATTTCTTATCTGCAGCGACGAATACATCATCTTCGTTTTCCCTCGGTATACACTCACACTTGTCTCAGGAGTCTCACTGCTGTCAATTTTGAACTGCAGCCAGTTTTTGTATCTTATATTATTGTGAGTGCCATTACTTTTTCCTACCGCTTCAAACTCTAGGACTTTGTTGCAGATACTTAGGCAGATCATTGCTAGTATTTTAATCGTTTCGTCTGTGTGTGTGTGTGTGTGGGGGGGGGGGGGCAAAACTTTGGGTCTCACTCTAATAATTTAGGTTCTCCTCTCGGTATCACCAGAAAAAATCCTTGTGCGCATTCTACATACAGCCACCCACCCGGTTAGTGGCATTTATTGTGTCGTGCACGCCCGACCAGTTCTCAACATATGGCTTGAGTCCACTAAGACAGTGACCAGCTTGTGACAGAATCTTCAAAGGTTTTGGGTTAAGCTTTCTGCTCAATTAAGAACCAAGGATGCATGACCGCTTCAGAGGACAGTCTTGCACATTATGAGCTCCACTGAAACTCCAGGGACAAGCCTGTTCGTCTTCATCTTCTTTGACAGTTGTTGGAATGATCCAAGTATAAGGTCGGAGCCTAGAGAGACAGGTATTGCTTGTTGCAAGAGCCATAATCTGCAATCGGCTGCACCCTGTTCCGTCAATGCCTTTGGAACAGCCCCTTCAACCTGATGAAGGAGGCCCAAAGGCATACAAAATGGATGCCTTCACATCTCACATTGTCATTTCCCTAAAGGGCAGCATTATTCACAGTGCTTTCAGACTGCCAACAATTAACAGAGTTCTACCATTTTCATATGCTTCCCCCTGACACAGCAGGCTTCTTGCAGGTAAAATTTGTGACAGTAGCTAAATTCAGTAGAAGCCAGCAACTCAAACTCAATGATAACGGGTGTGGGTGTAACACCCTGAAATGTCCCTAATACCTTCCTCCTGAATACAGGGGGCTGAACGTATGATAGGCTAGCCATCCAGTCAAGCCAACGAATAGTGAAGGATACATTATTTCTTGGAGGGGAGGCAATACCTACAGGAGAGAATCAGAATTTGTGATACCTCTGGAAGCTCTGTGCCAGTTTACAGAACATCAAAGCAGCTTCCGCTCACTTGACAGTCCCGACAATTCCAGCTGCGTAGAAACATCAATGAACTCATCCCATGCACGAGAACAGCAATAACAGCAATTTATCAGTGATTACTCATTATTGTGTACACTGTTTTGTGGAATGAATATTGCAGTGACAGAGTGAACTGTAGTATAACTTGAGGTTTTGGTTAGGCTGAGAAGTAACATGACTGTAAGTTGGCGAAGCCAACAAACGTAATGTGGAATGAACAGAACTAATGTGTTGAGCTAAACTGAGTTTACATATTGCACTTGAAGTGGCTTTTCTGTATAAAAGCTCACTACTAACATAAAGATGAAACTAGACGCAAAGGAAGGAATATAAGTAAATTAACTAAAAATAATAATGTGTAGCTATTGAACTACTATTCCCACAAAAGTTTTATAAGGTATTGACCTAAAAAGCAAACTCATCTGAAATAATGGAGAAGATCATGAAAAGAGGAGAAAAGTGTAGTGAAACTGCAGACTTAAGGGGTGATTAGCGTTTTTATACTAGGACTTTCCTTAAGCCTAGAACACTGCAAAGTAATAGATCTACGTTAAGGGATTGATCTACGTCACTAGAAAGCTGGAAGAGATGTGTTATTACTTGTTCCACTTGTCGGCGCCGAACTTAGCTTAGCAAAATAGATATCGTAAAAACAGGGGGAAAATGGCATAGAGATTCTAAGTAAAATCTGATTTACTTGACGCAAAATAAATAGATCTTCCCTAAATTTTGAATGAGAACAAGCTCCTCATTTGACTTTTTAAGTATTTTACCCCACTGGCGAACAGAGATTGGAATATATACGAGGGCGTACTCAAAAGTAATGCCTCCGAATTTATGTGAAAATTCCGGAAGTTTGTAGGTTAAACAAACGCTGTTAACATTCTACATCCTCATTCGTCATGTCATTTATTTCTCAGCATAGTCATTCTGGCAACAAACACATTTCTCTCAACGAGAACCAGCTTTTATGTATATGGACTGAAAATTGTGCGTTTCATATGTGTAAGTTATTGCATCTAGGTTTCAACGTGGATCACGCAATTTTGCTGAGGTGCTATTCCGGAACATGCAGAGCCCCGGCAATTCTGTTCGTATGTAAGTGGGAATTTACAGTAAACTGGGGCGGCAGTGAGAATTTGGATCGAGGTAAGTGGCATGCCAGGCTAATCCGAGGAGTTGTGTGAACCGCTGGGTCAGGGTGGCTTAGTAGCTAACGCACTTGCCTGGTAAGCAGGAGGCTCGTGTTCGATTTCCGGTCTTGGTATATGTTTTCACTCGCCACTTGAGTCTGTTTACCTAAAGTCCTATCTGTGTGAGATCAGTAAAGCCTCTGAAATTGTTTCATTTCATTCGTATAAGAATCTACTTTCTTGATGCTGCCACTGTAGAATGTTTGACTTTGTTGACAGAGCTACAAACTCACCTCTGCTTGCACCGCTTCATTACTACCATTGTGAAGTCCTTGTGGTCTTTATGTTCTGGAAATACCTGAACATCAGAAGGGGCCAAGTCGCCACTGTATCGAGGAAGATCGTCATCGAATTGTTGGAGATATCGCAGCGCTCCTATTGGTTTGGCATTGTCATGATGAAGGAGAGGGTGCTCCAAGTGTGGACGAACTCTTCGAATTCGAAACTCGAGTACAACACACTGTTTGTCATACACCTACGTAGTTACGTTACAGACCGCCACGTAACACGCTACAATTTGGAATCTTCTAGCGGCACAGAGCTGGAAAGATATACGCACGAAGAATAAAGACGTAGAATGTTAATAACATTTGTTTTGTTTGGAAAGCTGTCACATAAATTTTTCGGAGGCATTACTTTTCAGCACGTCCTCATACAACAAATAATTGAGGACGAGGGGAGTAAGTGCTCTGTGACGAGCAGGTCTGCACAGGGGAAGACACATCGCATCAGACCAGGTGGATGATTATTATTAAATTTAAAGGGTACAGTTGAAACTTCTCAATATATTTTCACTTGGACTATAATAACTGAGAAGGTGAAACTTCTTATTTAATTCTGAAATTGCTGAATGAAACTGCCATTCTGTCACTTTGCTTGTCTTTATAGTTTCGACACTGACCTACAGAATTTGCCCTGACAAAAGCAACTCTAACTTATCCTATTCATTAATTACTCACAATAATCAAGGATAACGCGATCTGACTGCTTTAAAATTAACTCAAAAGAATGGCCCTGAATTAGAAGAAATCCTAACAATAACCTACACATTTTCATAACTCACTTACCTCACAGACAATCTTCAGACAGCAAGCAGCAGCTACAGTCAGCTAAATAAAAGATTATAACTAATATAGGCTCTAAGTACTAGGGGGCATGTCATTGGCACAAGAAAGGTTTGAGCAAACAATGTATTTAACTGATTTTACCTTAACAGATTTTCACTCTGCAGCGGAGTGTGCGCTGATATGAAACTTTCTGGCAGATTAAACCTGTGTGCCGGACCGAGACTCGAACTCGGGACCTTTGCCTTTTGCGGACAAGTGCTCTACCAACTGAGCTATCCAAGCACGACTCAGGCCCCGTCCTCAGGCCCCGTCCTTACTTCTGCCAGTACCTCGTCTCCTGCCTTCCAAACTTTACAGAAGCTCTCCTGTGAGGTAGGAGACGAGGTACTGGCAGAAGTAAAGCTGTGAGGACGGAACGTGAGTCGTGCTTGGGTAGCTCAGTTGGTAGAGCACTTGTCGGCGGAAGGCAAAGGTTCCGAGTTCTAGTCTTGGTCCGGCACACAATTTTAATCTGCCTGAAAGTTTCATATCAGCGCACACTCCGCTGCAGAGTGAAAATCTCATTGTGGAAACATCCCCCAGGCTGTGGCTACGCCATGTCTCCCCAAAATCCTTTCTTTCAGGAGTGCTAGTTCTGCAAGGTTCGCAGGAGAACTTCTGTAAAGTTTGGAAGGTAGGAGACGAGGTACTGGCAGAAGTGAAGCTGTGAGGACGGGGCGCGAGTCGTGCTTGGGTAGCTCATTGGTTTTCTGCCGCACGGTAGCTCAGCGTGTTCGGTTACAGAGGCCCTGCTATCTGTAATAAAAAAAACTGAGTAAAGGAAACAGCGATGAACTTGAACGGGTGTCATGTGACGTCCGCCCAGACCAAAAGCAACGAACAATACCGAATAAAATGACGCCGGCACGGTAACTCAGCGTGTTCGGTCAGAGGGTTAGCTGCCCTCTGCAATAAAAAAAACTGAGTTAATGGAGCAACGACGAACTGAAACGGGTGTCTTGCGACGTCCGCCCCGAGCAGATACAACGAACGAAAACGAACAAAAATGAGATTACAAAAAAAAAAAAAAGAAAAAAAAAGAAAAGAAAAGTTGGTAGAGCACTTGTCCGCGAAAGGCAAAGGTTCCGAGTTCGAGTCTCGGTCCGGCACACAGTTTTAATCTGCCAGAAAGTTTCAGATTTTACCTTAATCATGTGACGTCCAGTTCAAAAACTATACAATCGACGGTGACATCCAGTTCCAAAAATGATATAATCGTCAACAATATTAAATCTCCGTGACGGACACACGTCCAGACCGTCCGCTAGCGCTAACACTTCAGACATCTAATCTCCATCAATGCTAACACTTCTAACCTCCGTTACTGCTCGCTATTCCCTTCCAACTGCCATCACTGCTGGCTACTCACTTCAAACTGCCGTCACTGCTGGCTGTTCCCTTCCAACTGCTGGTCCGACCAGCCACACAGAGTCTCTTAGAGAGGGCGCACAGTGCTGTCATAGTTATTAATGCAGTATATCGCGCTGCCAACATACAAATATATAAACAGGTTACTTACCCAGTTATAATACTCCTGTTACCCTCTCGCACCGCTGTAAAGATGAGTCATAGTGATAGGATTGCTGACAGCGCTGAAGAAAGCTGTTGTCGCTAAAATTGAACAAGGCCCTAAAACTCAACAGATTTCGCATCAGATTGTATACCAATTTGCTGTAGAATGAGCCTCTTCTTTGAAGACTAACGTACCGTAGATCCCTTGTGCAAGAGACTGCCCAGTAGTTGGAACAAGGCACTGGTGTCAGTAGTTTGTAAGAAGAGTAGCAGAAGTTGTCGGCTGTTGGGATGTTCCCGCGAGCAAGAAGGTGGTTTTCAAGTTGGGGAAATTCTAGCCACCCTCCGGTGGAGTTTCACTGTATTTGGTAATTTGAACTGAAGTGCACCAGCGGAATCATCTGCCTTGTGGCCGTTAACGTTCCAGTTACCTGCCCTGGGCGTTGACGTAAATTTCAGGCAGTGTAGTTTCCTCACCGTGTTGTTGCTGTCCAGCATGGTGTGTAGTTTGACAGCTCCGTGTATGATTGGTTGTGAGCGCCAATATCTTCTACGTTGTTCTGTTGAGCTCCCTGTTGTGCCCTGGTCGGGTGAAGTGGAAGTTATTTTGTCGGTGGGTCCGCTGACTGTCGGTCGGTTGGGTTATCGTCGGATCGTGAATGGTTGGCCCGACTGCCTGTCTCACCTAAGCGAGAGTTAGTGTTTGAATTACAGGCCGACCCTCGAACATCTGGGAGCCCTCGTGTGAACTGCCTTATTTTTTAAAAATTTGTTCTTCTTGTTGGCACTTGTATGGCTTGTATCCGGTTTGTGTTTTAAATTAGAGTTGTTTTACTCTTAAGGCCTTCAGCCTAGTTTAAGGTACTGTTATAGGTAAGCCTTTTGGCATTTTAAAAATTTTTTGAATTTTCAAGTGTTCGGCCTTCAGCCGGTTTGAGTTTCAGTTGTTTGTTCTTAAGGCCTTGAGCCTAAATTAAAGAACTGTTTCACGTAAGGACTTTGGTATTTAAAAAAATTAATGTTTTGGAGTTTTAAGTGTTCGGACTTCAGCCGATTTTAACTTGTTTACTTCAGCCTAGCTAAAGAACTGTTGTAAGATAAGGCTTGTCTTTTAAATTTATGATTATGCTTGTGTTTTAAGTTATTGGCCTTCAGCCGTTTTTAAATTAAAGTGGATTTCAGCCGGTAATTAAGTCCCAAAGATTAAAGCTGTGTGTTTAAGAAATTTTTTGGGCTCTTGTAATGTCTGAACAAATAATAAAGTTGTATGTTCGAGTGTATCTGACAGCCCCTTATTTTGGGCCCTTTCCACAATTTATTCTATCTGTCCTGTCGTGCAGGTTAAGCAGGGCATTCCAATAAGGGATACTCAGTTGATACACTCAACACGTTTGACGTATTTTAAATTACTTTGTATCAGAATACCATGGAACTTTGCTGCAATTTTATTTTTAATACGTTTGTAGTTTACGTGAGATTTGGATAATAGAGAAATTTATTTTGGTAATTGTGCAGAGTAACTAATAACATCGTTTACAATGAGCTGACCTTTTGTTCCCAATTTACCGAGCTGACTTGTAACACAGTTCACTAGATGTAAAATATATTTATTTTTTATGTTTTACATGTATCGACATTCAAGTTCCGGGCCCTGACGACGAAGAGGAACGCGCTAATACCGATCCTGAGGAATGTCATAGATGTTTAAATACTCTTCTGACAAATATTTTGAATTACTTATGTCTTTACAGCGTTGTGTGTTTGGTTAATTTTTTTTCCTCTTCTTTGGCAGCAGACGAGTTTGTCTGATTCGTATGTTCCTACTGTCATAACTGAATAGCTTGTTTAGGAAAATGTCACCGTTTACTGCTTCGTTAACTGCGTGTATAGTAAAAGGTACAATTTCTCTCCCTTTGATAAAAAGCTATCTGTACGCAAAATGTGTCGTTGACGAAACATAGGTGTCGAAGGACGATGATATTATAGTTCTATAGGAGTCATTTAGATAAGGGAAATGTTTTTTAAGATCATTTACGCTTCCAGAATGAATCTTTTACACTGCAGATAATTGAGCTGTTAGAAATATTGTTCGTTGAAACACTGTAGCGCATCGAGGTTGAAACAACTTTGCCTTTCGCAGGAGATACTTTACCCACTGCAACTAGATAGCACAGTCGGTACGATAGGCAACCAGGAAAGGCAACCAGATTCCAGATCAGAGATGCACTTCAGCTCACAGTTTCAGTCTGTCTTGCCGGCCAGTGTGGCCGAGCGGTTCTAGGTGCTTCAGTCTGGAACCGCGCGACCGCTACGGTCGCAGGTTCGAATCCTGCCTCGGGCATGGATGTGTGTGATGTCCTTAGGTTAGTTAGGTTTAAGTATTTCTAAATTCTAGGGGACTGATGACCTCAGATGTTAAGTCCCATGGTGATCAGAGCCATTTGAACCATTTTTTAAATCTGCCTGGATGTTTCAAGACGTGTATCAGAACTATTATCAGTATTATGCTGGCTACGTATGTGATTACTTCTCGCTGCATGCCATCTCACTGTTGGTGTTTCATTCAACTTGATCTGTGTTCAGAATTGCCATTGGCAACAGTCGGAAATGAAACTGAGTGAAATAAACAGTGAAAATAATGGTTTATTTGTTCAGTGAAATTATTTACAAATGACAGGCAGAAAAACAACGTTATTCATGCGCAAGACATGAACTATTACAGAAAAAAAGTACAAACATTGTAACAAATAACAACAAGATATGTACAAAGTTGTAACAACGAATTCTAGTCTGTATAACAAAAGTCACATAAATCAGTCGAATTAACACTTCTTGGAAATGTTAGCACCATGAATCTGTCTCGCGTCGAAAAGTGTCCATGATTTCCAGGAGAGAAGAGTTGAACGTAACACAGCGGGGGTGAACAGAGTGTTAGAAACGTGACGGAATAAATACGGGAATATCTTTGGGACGGAGTGACGAAGAGTGTGGGTGGGGAGCCCTTCAGCGACCCTAACGCCTTTGCACGTGACCTTAGCTGCCCTCTAGGTCCCCTCTCGTCGCTTTCGGCGGTCACTCTGCCGGACCTGGTGACGTAGCGGCACTCCGTACTCAGTGAGCCGCCTCTGCAGGAGACTGAGGAGGAAAGAGGCGGCTAGTGGTGGTGGCCGTAACCGCCCCCGCCCCCACTGCTGGAGTAGCCGTAGCCGCCCCCGCCGCCCCCGCTGCTGGAGAACCCGTAGCCGCCACCGCTGCTGCTGTGGCCGTAGCCGCCGCCGCCCCCGCTGCTGGAAAAGCCGCCTCCACCCCCGTGGCTGGAGAATTCGCCGCCGTAGCTGGGGTGGTGCTCCTGGTAGATGATCTTCTTCTGATGGTGCACCTCGTTGATCAGGTGTGGGACGTGCACACGTATGTGGACGCTGAAACAAACCGTAGCACTAAGGTCAACGCCTGGCATTCATTCATCTGACAAAATACCTCAATTTTCTCCACATTTTATTGCGAGTCACTACCACAATAAGGTCGAAGCAAGGAATAGAAGTAGACAAAGGCGAGAAAGCTGTCTTCAATAAAAGAGGGTCTATTGACACTAGACACAGAACTGGATGCGAGGAGCAAATATCGTAACATTACACGGCTGGAACATAGCATAGGGTTGAAATACATCTACATCTACATTTATACTCCGCAAGCCACCCAACGGTGTGTGGCGGAGGGCACTTTACGTGCCACTGTCATTACCTCCATTTCCTGTTCCAGTCGCGTATGATTCGCTGGAAGAACGACTACCGGAAAGCCTCCGTGCGCGCTTGAATCTCTCTAATTTTACATTCGTGATCTCCTCGGGAGGTATAAGTAGGGGGAAGCAATATATTCGATACCTCACCCAGAAACGCACGCTCTCGAAACCTGGACAACGAGCTACACTGCGATGCAGAGCGCCTCTCTTGCAGAGTCTGCCACATGAGTTTGCTACACATCTGCGTAACGCTATCACTCTTACGAAATAACCCCGTGACGAAACGCGCCGCTCTTCTTTGAATATTCTCTAGCTCCTCCGTCAAGCCGACCTGGTACGGATCCCACACTCATGAGCAATACGCAAGTATAGGTCGAACGAGTGTTTTGTAAGCCACCTCCTTTATTGATGGACTACATTTTCTAAGGACTCTCCCAATGAATCGCAACCTGGCACCCGCCTTACCAACAATTAATTCTGTATGATCACTCCACTTCAAATCGTTCCGTACGCATACTTCCAGATATTTTACAGAAGTAACTGCTACCAGTGTTTGTTCCGCTATCATATAATCATACAATAAAGGATCCTTCTTTCTATGTATTCGCAATACATTACATTTGTCTGTGTTAAGGGTCATTACATATCGGAACAACATGAAGGAGGAAGCATTCGTGGAGAACTTGATGTCACATTTATTTTAAAATTCAGTGATGCAAAACCTATTATTTTATTTCTTTTCCAACTCTGTAACTAAGTGTTCAGCGTGTCTGACTCTTACGTGGAGGACCTTGGTTCAGTTTCCGGTACTGCCAGGGATTTTTGCTAGCCAGAGGATTGAAATGGAGTGCACTCAATCTGGTTGGCTCGTTTGAGGACATACCTGAGTGAGATGTAGCGGCTCAATTGCCTCAGAAACTGGCAACGACGGGGAGAGCAGTGGAGCTGTATTTCGTTGCGTACTAGGCCACAGCACTGCACTGCTTTTTAAGTATACATGACCAGCACTAAGTTTTGACTGTAGCCCAGACATGTCCGCTTCACAAGCTATGGCATGCAAGTTGTCTTTAATTTAATTTTCGCTTTTATTCTGCGCTCAAACAACGAACTGTTTTCTTATGTTTGTGCTGTAACGATACTATATCTGCTATTTACACTATCTTATCAAAAGTGTTCGGACACGTGAGATGTGTCAACCCTTCGCTATAATGAGGACTTGGAATGTGCTGTGGACTCTTCAGTGAGATGTCTTAATGTCTTTGGAAGCTCGTTCTTTCTCACGAGCCGAAATCAGAGAAAGTAATGAATTTCGACTATGAGACGTGTAGCGAAGTCGACGTTCTATTCCCACCGGGCTTCTATTGCGTTCAGGCCAGAACTCTGGACAGGCCAGTCCATTTCAGGAACGTTGTCGTCCACAGGCCATTGCCTGAAATGTGTAGCTTTATGATATAGCGCATTGTCATGCTGATGCAAATAAACGCAGTCTCCGAAGTGTTCCTTTACAGTAAAAACTACACAGTTCTGTACAATATGTTCGTATCCGACCACATTTAACGTTTCCTTAAGCGCAACAAGGAGACTACATCATAACCAAAAAAAAAAAAAAAAAAACACCTGCATACAGTAACACAATTCATCTGTACTTCACTGTTGGCAGGTATCGTTCTCAGAGCATCTGACAAACTAAAACACTTCCCTCGGACTGCCACAGGCTAAAGTGTGTTTCATCACGCCACATCATTCGTTTCTAGTCATCCACTCTCCACTGGCATCACCCATTACACCACCTCAATCGTTGCTTACCACTGACAATACGAATGTGTGACTCTTGAGGAGCACCCCGCCTTTTTAACTTCTTACGCACAGCCATTATGCTAGCTGGACTACTGGTAGCGCTCTGTAACTCACGCGGGGTTTCTTCTGCTGACTTCATGCAATTTTTTACAAACAGCCGCAGCAATGCTCGATGGTCTATGTTCGTCAGTTCATGGGGTCTGCCTGCTCTCTGTGGTTGTCCCTTTCGCGTATCCACTTCACAATCACATCTCCAACAGTCGACTTGGGCGGCTTTAGAAAGGTTGAAAAGTCCCTTTGGATTTGCTACTCAGGTGAAATCAAGCATCCAGTCCACAGGGCTGTCTTGAACGACCCATTGTGCTCCTTTACTGACAGCACAGCAGTCTCCGCCTCCCATTACAGTGCCGGGTCCGCCTATCGTGACACCTGGTGGTCAGTTCCGCACTACTTCGGAGTGCTCTGATACTTTTTATCACATAGTATATTTCAGTCGGTTGAAAATGACGACATAGCAAAAAGTTTAAGGTAGTCAATAATTTAAGGTAAAAGAGCACTTTATTATTAGTACTGATAGTCAATGCGCAGAATATTATCAAGCGAAAACAAAGTGGAAGTATTTGAAATTTAATGATATCGAAAAAATTTTAAAATTAGGCAGGTAAAATACGAAATGAAGAAGCGCTAAAAAGAATGGTTAAGGAAACTAAATTGTGGATGACCTTAGCAGGTGAATGGGATACCTGCTGTGACATCAATGGATAGCTGAGTTGATGCTGGAAGCATAAATCCGAGCGAGTTTCTCATGACTTAAAAATAAAAATAATAGTCTAACCACTTCATACAAACATAAAAATAGCTTCTACCTGCAGCTACCTGTGAGCATTTTAGCAACCTTAACTACCAACAGCTTGTTTATTCGTGAGTTAATTGATACTGAAGTAGGAGGGAGTTCATAATTTGCCAAAATAATAAGCGCTCAATAAATGGGAGAAATAAAGTGGAAAGGGCATTAACGTTTATTATTGAAAGGCTCTGAATTAATATTGTAGTTGGCGATACCATGCTTGACAACACTAAAAGTAAACGTTAGCAGAGTTTTTATTTATTATTTTGTGAATTACTGAGAATCATTACTATAAGTTCGTTCCATTAAAACACAAAGGTGAATAGCAAACCACAGGGAAGAGGTGTGTCGTAGAGAAGTATGTAATGTACTCACTGTTCATTCCCACCAAAGCTGGCGCCGACTGTAGCGATGATTGCCAGCAGAATGCAAACCACCTGAAACACGGAAGAGAACTCTGTGTTAGTCTCATAATTGCAGGGATCTGCATTTACATAGGCTCACACAGTCAGTAAGGTAGCATATAGTGTACAGCGAGGGGGCCAAGAACGCTTAGGAACAGAATCGTCACCTAATTGTAGTATATCTCATAAATGATGTGTGAAATCGAATGGCGGGGCAATATCGAAAGCAAATATACAGAACTTGCTTCCTATGAAAAGAAAAATTGAAGGAATATTAAAGTTTAACATTCCATCGACAACGAGGAGAACCGGATAAAAGGCTCGGATTGCAGAAGGATGGGGAAGGATATCGGCCTGGTCCTCTTCAAAGGAACCATTTGCCTCAAGCGATTTAGGCAGATCATGGAAGACCTAAATTTGGATGGCCAGACAAGAAGTTGGACAGCTGGATTACGGACTGCTGCCTGTGAAGACATAACAATTACACATATGAATGTAACGATTCTCTACGATATTTTAGAACAATTAGGTTTTTAGTCGGCTGTCCTACACGACTGCTTCGTCTGTAGTCTCATAAGTTTTTTCTCAGGCGGTTGCAGAAACCGTAGTTCTGGCTGACGAGGTTCCCAAATACGAAGCACTTTCTGCTGAAGAAGTCCGTCAGCTTCCACACTAAGAAAAGGTTTATAACAGCCTTCGTATGGAGTGTCGTAACGTACGGATGGGAAATCTGGGCGTCAGCAGAGCAGGAGAAAGCTCACTCGAAGCTTAAGGAAATGTGGTGTTGGAGGAGAACTGAAAGATCTAGATGGGCTGGTAGCAAAACGAATGAGATAGCTCCACAAGAAATAGGAGGCAAGAAAGAACTGCTGGAAGTTATGGGTCAACGCAAAGCATTACTCACTGGACACTTAACGATAAATTATATTCTTTCACAAAACATTTCCGAAGGCACGACCGTAGAAAAGAAAACGAGGGGACGACCGAGAACATGTTATCTAAAAAGGACCGTCAGTGGGATTAATTTCCCTTCAAACATGGAGATGAGGAGGACCGCTGAAGAGATGGAAGTTGCAGCTGCAAAGACAAGGATTCGCCTTTTGAAAGAAGAGAGGAGAACTTCCATGCAAAATTAGATGCAAGGAACGGTACGCAGGGAGGCAAGGAAGACGTTTCCCGTTCTACCTCAAAGGTGGCGTTGATATGAATGAAATTTTATGTTACATATGTACATCTTTTTCAGTAACATAACAGAAATTGACAATATTAACTATGGTATACTTCTGTTGATATGGAATTTGACGCTAGTCATCTTGAGTGTATCTTGTTGAATAAATAAAATGGTGTAGCATGGCTTCTTAAAAGTATATTCGAAACTTCACTGCAAGCAAAAATTCATAAGAAGTAGTGAAGATTTACGTAACTCCTTCATTTTCTCTTCAAGAATAACTGCGATCAGAGCCTCGACAACAGATGAAAATACTGCAGAAGTGCCGAATATGGTATTGAGCGACCGCTGTCAAAGGTTTCTGAAATTAGTTATGTCACCACAGTATCAGAAGAAGCGGTACAGTGCACTTCAGGTGAAAAAGTAACTGGCAAACCTTTTTTTCATAATCGGTGCTGTATTTGTTGTACACTGGTTGAAACAGAAAAACGTTTTACCAGTGTTAAAACTGCTCTAGAAGGAATGCAACTGACGATGAGCGCCCATTTATTACTGTTGATGAAATACAGGTGTACCATGTCACACCAGATACGAACAGAAATTAAAGTAGTGGAAGCTAATGGTTCTGCGCCAGAAACAGTGAAAGATATATAGTCTACTAAAAAGTTTATAGCCAAAGTTTTATGTGCTGGGAATGGGATTTTTCTTATTGATTGCTTTCCAAAGACAGAACGTTAAACAGCGAATAGTGTGCGGTTATTATGAACCTGCTGGATGAAAAAATAACTAAGAAGACGATTCGATTACAATAGGAAAAAATCCTCATTTCTCAAGAAAGTGTACTTCCCAGAAAGGAATTCGCAAGGGGAAAAGAGAAACGCGGAGTCTTTGGGTTCCACCTGTTCTCACATCGAAATAAATTTTCAATTGAAAAAATTTTAATAACGTTTTACAAACTTCTGGAATGGTTGTATCCGTAAATAAAACAAAAGTATTGGTAACTGAGGGAAGACATATAAGAATGGGAAAAATTGTGATAAGCCATAAAATAATAGGTAAGTTCGTTCAAACACCTCGGGGCAGAGATATCTATATACAAAGCTAATTCAGATGTGGTTCAAAATATACAGAAATATAATGCTATAAATGGTTGTATAAGGAGGTATCTTGGAGGACTATGAGTAAAGACTACGCAACGTGGCAACTAAGCCTGTTATTATGTTTGGTAGTGTAAACTTGATCTCAACAAAAGGAGATGAACTAAGAATTGAATCAGCAGAAATGAGGTTTCTGAGGTTACTTCCTGAACTAACGCTAAGAGGCAGAGTGCGAATTGAAGATCTAAAACACCAACTAGACGTATGAACAACAATGACGGAAGAGATCTGACATCACAAAATAAAAAAAAAAAATGCTATGACCGCATCCAAAGGATTCCACCTGAGCGCTTATCAAGGAAAGCATTACATTTCAACTAAATTGGAAAACGGGACAAAGGACGACAAATGAAGAAATGAAGACAACAATTGTTAAATTCCTTTGATTCGGAACGGGCAGACTCCAACTCCTCGAAATGGAAGAATCAGGAGAAGAAGAAGTTAAGCTGGTTTTGGTCAGGTTAGCTTAGGGTGGGTTAGATGTAGGAAAAGTTTTGAGTCCAGTGATGAAATGAGTTTTATCCAGATTTTCCCGAATTACATTTCGAACACAATCAGCTGTCTGGAAAGACAATGTCGAACAGGTGAATTGATGTAACAGTTCTTTCGAAAAATAAGTGTAGATTTGACCAGAAACACAATTTTTTAATGGCAGGCTTGGCCAAAAAGCCTTTTAAAAGAGTGGCCAAAAGTCACAGAAGTGGTTATCCGATAAAGACGTACTGTGCATGACGCCCGAATGTTGTGAGTACGTTTGGAGCACGGCGCGAGTGCAGACACAATACCTTATAAGGCTGTTACAGTTTGGTGTTGAACATGGCAGCACTACAGTCGGGAACCGCGCGACCGCTACGGTCGCAGGTTCGAATCTTGCCACGGGCATGGATGTGTGTGATGTCCTTAGGTTAGCTAGGTTTAAGTAGTTCTAAGTACTAGGGGACTGATGACCTCAGAAGGTAAGTCCCATAGTGCTCAGAGCCATTTGAACCATTTGAACATGGCAGCACGTCCCAAATTAACTGAATTTGAACGTTTGATGATTATCGAGGCAAAAGGCACAATCGGGGCAAAACTCATGGGTCATAGCATATCAGAGATTTCGGGTTTCCGAGGTCAAATGTGTTTAGGGAAGATCATTAATATCACAGAAACAATGTTTCCACACAGGAGAAAACTCCGCAGTGCTATCACAAGTGTTTGACAAACGGACGTCACGTCGCATTCGTAGAGCCTTGTTGGCCTAGGCGTCGCTGAGAGTGAAGACTGCCACCGACTTGTCAGGTACCTACTTCTACCAGCACTGTACGGACACGGCGCCCTCCCATCACATTTTAGTCACTCAGTGTACCTTGTCCTAATACTATACGGGAAACACCGCTGAGGCTTTCTGAGATACAGTCATGATAAACTGTTACCCGCGCGGATAGCAGTGCGTATTAAAGCGCCGCTTTCGCGACGAGGAGATGCGCCGGAACCAGATCGAATCTGCCCGGGGGATTGACGACGAGGGTCGGTGTGCCGGGCAATCCGGATGTGGTTTTAGGTGGTTTTCCACATCCCAGATCCCAAGTCCCAGCTCAGTTACATGATTTGCAAACATTAAAAAAACCACTCACTTTCGTTGCACGCCGATAGTTGGGATACACAGTCCCAGGAGCTAATATGATGGCCACAGAAAGGGTACTGGCCACCCTTTAAATTAATCGTGTCAAATTCGTCGATAACCGTGCCGACCCTGCACCGATGCGGGATAAAGGGGCAGGAAAAAGAAGAAGGGATGGCAAACTTTTAGTGAGTATGCAGTCAGCTGAAAACGGAATTCCTCTCAGTAACACTCTAGTCATCCAGCGTTCTCAATGAATGGGGCGAGCTGTAGTAGGCGACTGTCCCCAGTGACGTAACGTGGACTCTGCAGGCGGCAGACGTGACGGCCAAGGACACAGTGAGCGGTGACTGGCGGTCGTGGCCGTTACCAAACGTGGCGACTGGACCGTGAAGCACAGCGGATGGGATTACAGCTGAGCTTGCCGACCACAAGCCTGCATCACGGCACTGTGCGTCCGTGGAGGAAAATGCTAACCGTCCCGTCGGCATCGTGATCATCAGACAGAAGCCGGGCAAGTCGTAGAGAAGGGAAATGGCTTCGTCTATTTACGGGAAACATTCCAGAAATCACCTAACACGAGTTGGGGAGGCATGAAAATCGCACAGTGGACAGGCGGATATGTCCTTCTTCAACCACAGTACCAGTCCAGCGTGTCATGCATTGTGGTACGTGATTCGACTCTAACAATTTCATACCGCTCACGTCCATTCCAAATGACATCTTCGGATGACACTGTGCTGTTATGAAGATGACTCCTTGCCATACGACTGCCTTGACCGTCGCTTTTAAAGTCATTGTCATGCCTTGTCTTGTGGCATAACAGTGGTTTCTACCACACGATTCGCCGTTCTTTCGTATTCTGCTCTTGCTGGCGAAGGCTAGACCTACATATCGTACATCCGCAAACCATTGTTCAGTCCTTGGCGGATGATAAGCGAGGGAACAACGACTGCCTACGTGCCTCACAATTCACCGCCTAAGCCCTCAGGCCTAAACGTTAGGATTATGCCACTTTGGAGGTATGTGTTATTTTGCACACGGTTTATGACATGGTAGACCTGAAATAACTAGTGCTAAGGCCATCAGAATCTAAACTGTTAAAGAAAAATAAACTATAATCATTAACTTAAACTAGACACTGTGCTTTTACCATTATATCAGTGATTATCCAGTCCACTGGAAGTCATTCTGACACGACATTGTTTTCTCTCTCGGAGTTTCAGATGATAACCATGCCATTGGAAAAGTTTTCCAGCTATCACTTCGGATAAAGTATCCCATTAAGTACCAAATATATTCAGCACTGTCTAATAATTGTACGAATGCGGTCTCGTCTCTCGTTTCCATTTGACTTCCCTCGCTCCCCCTTTCCTCATAATTTTCCTGAGTGTGTCTCTTACACATTCGTACGAACTGTCAGCTCTATCTGAATGCGATAGCTGCTGTCGGGATACTTGATAATGTCTCCAAAAGCTACTCGCCCAGCTATTTCTTGTACGCTATTTACTTTAGAGGTACGCCGGACTTTATTAAAACGCTAACACCGTCATTTATCTAAAACTGTTTTGATTTATTCGTCATTTTTGATATCACATCTTAATATTCACACGATGCAGCCACTCTTTGTAATCCTAGATACGAGTCCATGTAACTAAGATCACTCCTCAGTCACTTTATTTTCCATAGGGTTTATCCCGCCTACTACTGATACCCTTTTCAGGATATGGCAAACGTTTTGTTTTATTTACCTTTCTGGACGGATTCCCTAACTTTGTTGACGGAGGCCCTTCATGAAGATACAGTCATCAAGGAGTGTACCATCTGTCAGTGAACTGTGTAAACTTTTGTTGTGCGTGTTCTGTTTGTGTCTCATACTCTCTGTGGCGAAATATGGGGAACACTGCAGCATTTGCCTAAACAAGAGTGGGAAACCACCTAAGAACAACATTCAATCTGGAAGGTGTACCACACTAGGATCATTAACCCGCCGCTTGGGTTCGATCTGAGCTTGGCTCACATACCTATTTTTGCAAGCTATATCACTGCGCTTTGTACTTTACGAGGACGTAATAGCACTTCTTGGTAGCACCCCCAAATAATTAAACGATATAGCGTGCTAATGGTGGACGCCACCGATGTTTGAATCGGGTACTGTCGAATTCTTTCCTCGTTATAGGCATTGAGTTTATTCACAATTAAAGAGAGCAGCCGTTCATGACATCAAGCCACAATTATGGCCAAGTCTTTCAGCAATTCCTTACAGTCGTCCGACGAGCTCTCTATTTGCTTGGAAAGGCCAGAATATCATAACAATCACACACGTTATCAGTAAACTATATTGTACAGCTCACTTTGCTGAATGAAACATTCTTCTCCTGCATAATTCACACCGTTACTCTATCACCTGTTTAGACTTGTGGTACATATACTTTGTTCACCACATCGTGACGTTTCGAGATGTCCTCCAAACACTGATATTAGGACCAACAGCACTGTAGGTGTGCAAATTCGCATTGTATTAAGACACCCCGATTCCTACCGATCTGAAAACAAAGTTAGTTAGTCCCATTTTCAATATTAGAGGCATTTCAGTTCTTCACACTCCTCCAACTGAGCAGCAGACTTCATGACTTGTCTCTAGTGAGACAGATGTCAGTGGGAGCTTAGACTCTAACATCTCTTTCTATTCGTGGGTATGAGGATTTTGACATGGACAAATGGTTCAAATGGCTCTGAGCACTATGGGACTTAGCTTCTGAGATCATCAGTCCCCTAGAACTTAGAAGTACTTAAACCTAACTAACCTAAGGACATCACACACATCCATGCCCGAGGCAGGATTCGAACCTGCGACGGTAGCGGTCGAGCGGTTCCATACTGTAGCGCCTAGAACCGGTCGGTCACTCCGGCCGGCTGATATGGACAGCATGAGTTGTTGTTTCAGTGGATATGGAGACCTGTTTTCTACAAATTAATTACATCTGGTGGTGAAAAGGTGCGAACATTTGAAAAATCTGGAAGAATGTTTTCTTTAACATTTTTTGAGGAATTAAAATGATTTGTACGGACAGGTGGCGAATTTTTCCGTCATTTCACTTTGCAAAGGCTAGTATAATTACGTGTCATAGCTTTCTCGTCTCCACAACAACGTATCTACCGAAAGACAGAGTTCAGAAGCAAACTGACCATGTATGCTTTTCTGCCTATCACTGGAAGAGGTGACAGGAAGAACAAATGAAAGGCGGATCGTTAATGATGGTTTCTTAAAATGGAATCGAAATTTCTTCTTCAAGTAGTTCCTCAGTGGAGGCTGTGTCCAACCTCCTCCAATCCACCCACAAAATTTTCCTGCCCATGGGGTCGAGCACGGAACTGTTGTTCTGCAGTCATAGTCATTTACCGCTCAGACTCGGAGACGAGTTTGTAGCGAAATCAATGACGTTTTCACACCGTAGGCCCCCGGCGCCTGGTGGTCTTGTGGAAAAGCGCGTCCCTGGAAGCGGATAGTCTCGGGATCGAAGCCCGCTTGAACCAAAAATATTTGTCTGCCATTAAGCTAGCCTTCACTTTTAATTGATATGAATACTGGCTGGTTTCGACAAGTAGTTCTGATTCTACGTTAAACTATAGATCCCAATATACGTGGAAGAGTGATTGAGGTAGGTTAGGGAAACGCAGGTCATCGAAGCGGCGCCCAGTTAAATTGCTCGCACAAGGTCGTTGACCTACAGGGAACTATTGTCATTATTGTAGGAATCCTCTGGCACTTGCATGGACCTGAATAATGACAATTGAATCAAGTCGTGTGAAGGAGACGTGGGATTTGTAGGTCCCAGTCAGAACTACGGCATTTGCTACGCTGCGGAATGCAGGTGGTTTGAAAGCGGTCGCTGTTGGCGCGATTAACGGCCGAAGCAGAAAGCTGTTTAAGCGCGAGAACGTTCTCCAAGGTCGGAGTGAGAGTGGAGTCCGTTTGTCGGCCACAGAACCCGTTCTGTAGCTCACCTCGGCCGTGACGCGGATCCATTCACGCGGTCCATGAACGCCCGGAAACTGCGTCAGAAATCCAGAGGGCCTAGCGTGACGGTCGTAACTCCCTACGGTGTTTTCACGGAAGGCAGGAGTCTTGTTAGTTAATTCTTCGACACCTGTAGCCGTAGAACTTTGTTTCTAAGCCATGATAGAATAAAAACAAATTAAAATGCTGCACCTTGTCAACACAACGACTTGCGAGTGCTACAATGCACAGCATAATAAGTTATTTCCACATATTTCCTTCAGAATTTCGTCACCTAGAAGCACCTGAGGAAAACGATTTCTCATTCGCCCACAAAACGTGAGATAAGCAGTTTGACGTGCTATAGCGTACTGAACTACGAAATTCGTTATATCCTCATAAATAGCAAAATTTTAGCATGCTGGAAGAATTACATAACTTGCTCAAAATATCATATGTGGTAGATTTGGATATCTTAGAGAACAGTGCCAAGTGAAATAGGTATATACGGATAATTATAATGTCATTCAAACCAAGAGTAGTGTAGAAACGCCTAAACACAATCGAAAGTAAACCCGTAAGCTTTGTGCGTGAGTGATGAGATCAGAATGACAGGTAATGAGACGTCCATGCTGCGAAAAGCAACCCACACATAATGGGTCAAAAAGAGAAATGAATAGATCCAAAATATATTAGGACTATAAGCAGTACTGGAGTCCGTACAATAGCTACAACTTATCAACCGGATGCTCAACACAGGTATCCCTAAAGCAGACCTACGCTATATCTGGGGAACTCGTTCCACGAAGAGATGGAAAGGAAACATTAATTTCAAATCGTGACGTCCTGGGACCAAAACGAGTAGAATGATGTTGAGGACGATGATGATGATGTCCCCATGAATCTGAAATTTCACAAAAGATCATAAAATGTAATTTATACTAGACGAAAGAGGGGATATAAAAATAGAAACACCTTCCACTGCCTGTCCAAAGCGTAGGAAGCAAGATTACTGTTCTACATTTCGTCGATGACTAAGTCATCAGAGGTGGAAGAAAAGCTCAGATCAGAGAATGAACTATTTCCGCAATCACCAGAAGTGATTTACGGAAAATACGGAAAAGCAAGAAAATCGACTTGCAGAAAAAAAGAAGCTGAAAAAATCAGATACTGTAATGGGAAGAGACGAATGAAATACTTATTAGCACAATAATGTTAATTGCAGTCGGTACTCGGGCATCGCTAGCGTGAGCGCGTGACACGACCATCTTGTTTCATTTCGTATAGTTCTGCTCTTGTATACCACTAATTTAGATCCAAGACTATTTGCTTTTACGCGATAGCCGAGCATCCAGGAACACAGGCAACCTGCACTTTGAACATCACTGCACGTACCACTTCTGGCCCTGACCGAGGTATCTAGCATTAGATGCAGTGCACAGAGACCATTTTTGGTCACGCGTCAAACGAACATACACAAGCAGCGTGGCTGGAAGTGCGTGAGGAGCGAATTTACTTCCGAGGACAAAAGCGGATGAACTAGACAATTTTATTCACAAAATATTCCAAATATTTTCGACCCATACTGATAATTTATTTCCTTTATTAATAACATATTCACTCGTCATTTTTCTGGACCTTGCTACAATTTTATAATCATATTTCAATGTTTTTAATGTCGTTTTATGTGCCTTGTCATACTACACCATAACACGAAGTCGGAGACGACCGTAAATTTATATATATGTCTGGTCTAGTGAGTGACTAAATTACAAATTGGAAGCCTATTTCTGCGAGATAACAGCGCAATTACGACAAAAACAGTAGCGAATATGAGGACAATGAGAACAACGTTGACAGAGGATAGGTACATTGACGCGAGGCGTTGAATGGACGTACCACTATTACGCTAATAATAATAATAATAATAATAATAATAATGAGAAGACGAAGAAATTCTGATAAAGTAGGAAATGACATGAGAAGCGTTTTCTGATCTGCTTCGTATTTCACTCTACCGAGAAGACAGTCCAACTTATTAGCAATCCACTGAATCCTACAACCCACTAAAAATAAAAAAAAAAACTATATTTAAAAATAACTCTTCGAACTGTGGGTCAGGATGTCAGGAATAATATTTTATAGCTAAACCGTTTGAGAAGTTATTTCCCACTTACGTAAGTTGTATGTATAGAACAGTATTTTAAAAATATACCGAAATATGTCACTCAGTGAACAATGATTATCTTAACAGATCTTGGTACAACTGTGGACTGTACCTTAGGCTTTCGGATAAGTAATATGAGTCTTAGCCATCGTGCCACACCAGGCAATACCATAGATTCGGAAACTACGAAAGGAAGAAATACATTCTGCCGATATATCATATGCGGGGGAACTGTATTTCTCAGCTTCTCTTATGGCTGCACTGTCAACTTTAGTGAAACATGGCTTCTACCAATATTGATGCACGTATTAAAAGGAGCGAGCTGTCATTTCCAGGGAAACTAAACATTTTTCCGATTTAGCTTTCAGAAAACCACGATCACAGAAACTGAGATTATACGACCATTAGTCACTTGAAAACCTGAAGGATGCACAGTAACTTAAAAGTCCGCCCCCGGTAGCTGAGTGGTCAGCGCGACAGTATGTCCATCCTAAGGGCCCGGGTTCGATTCCCGGCTGGGTCGGAGAGTTTCGCCGCTCAGGGACTGGGTGTGGTGTTGTCCTAATCATCACCACTTCATCCCCATCGACGCGCAAGTCGCCGAAGGGGCGTCAAATCGAAAGACTTGCACCCGGCGAACGGTCTACCCGACGGGAGGTCCTAGTCACACGACATTTTTTTTTAGTAACTTAAAAGACCGAAATGATGTAGGTAGATGAAAAGAATGGCTTCATATGGAATTTAAAGAAAGTATTTGGGAGAACTGTGACAGGGCAAAGATCTAGAGGCCTACGAAAGATAAATTCTGAAATAAAACGCAGGGAAGAAAGGATGATCAGGATGTGTTGTGCTGCCAACTAGTAGATCATTAGAGACGGAGCACAAATTCGGACAGGCGAAGGATGGGTATGGGAATGGGCAGTACCATTTTCAAAGGAATCACCCAATCATTCGCCGTTTATGGAAACCAAGGATGATATGCCATACTCAGGTGTACGAGTCCAGCCACGATGCCATATCGTTCTGGTTCTGAAAGAATTTGGAAAGAGACGGATCATTGTGAACTGTGAACAATGTAATGAAAATAAAATTTAAATTGATAGTTCCAAATGGAGGGGGGCACTTATAGGAAAACACCAAGACTGCTGGAGTGATGACGGTGATGGTGAAGATGGGAGGTGACACAGAATTACTCTCAAATACACGACGATAGTGACGTGTATTGAGTGAGGATTTGGACCAGGCACAGTAAGAGTTAGGCGGGCAGCTGGGCGCTGCAGGCAGGCTACTCACGAGGCAGAGAGCACGAGCCATGTCGCCGGAGTAGCGGAGGTGGCCCCGCTGCGCGCTGATGCCGTGTGGACAGGACCGTCTGCGGCGGCTGTGCCGGGCCCCTGCCGCCTCGCCGCATATATACGCCGGCGGCCAGGTGCGTGGCGGGGGGTGCTGCGCCAGAGAGAGCCGTACCGGCCGGGTTCACTCTCGCCGCGGACCCGCGGAGTTTTCCCACAGACTCCGACCGGCCGAGCCCTCTGCCGCCGCCTCACAGGACCAAAAAAAAAGGTGAAGTTTCTGCTGCTTCTCCAGAGGCACGCACTCACACGCGCCGGCCGCCGCGCCTGCGCACGTTCGCTTTCTATGGAACAGGTCGCACCAGAAGGGAGGCGCAACTTAGGGGATCCCACAAAAAGAGGAACGGCGCTGCTCGAATTTCTGAGGTGTAGACAATAAGGCTTCAGAACCGTGTGACCTACATTTTATGTGGTTAAGGGGTTCCGGAAAGGCTCAAAATCATGAAAAGTTCAATTTTTACTTTTTTGCGTTTTCTGAATCTGCAGACTATTACCTTTTAATAGATATATAATTTATTCAATTCCGAAGACTACATCTATTTTTAAATTTTTTTTTTAAATGCGTTCTAAAT
This sequence comes from Schistocerca cancellata, assembly GCF_023864275.1. Classification (NCBI taxonomy): domain Eukaryota; kingdom Metazoa; phylum Arthropoda; class Insecta; order Orthoptera; family Acrididae; genus Schistocerca; species Schistocerca cancellata. The sequence continues at coordinate 95,051,993 of NC_064630.1, read as the reverse complement.
GGGCGTGACCCACTGTGGCGCTGTTAAACTGCTGTCAAATGGTGTTATTATTAACGTCCGTGTTCATCAGGTACATTTTAGTGATGTGAGATAAAGTATGTGTTGTGGCTAACCTGTGATGGTTCAATATATATCGCTGGTGTGATTGTCGATTGTTCCATGTTTATTTACTCTGTCGTTATCTCGAAAATATTCGTAATTAATTCTGTTTCTTGAGTCTCTGTTTTGTTGAAGTATAATCATGAGTAAAAGTAAAGTTATTAGAAATCCTCTGAAGGCTTTTAAGAAAAGGAGAAATGTTGGAAAGCCAAAGGTATTTAGAAATATGGGAATGAAGATAGGTTCTAACATGGTACGAGCGATGCTTGCTTTAGACAAGGAACGCCTTCGGGCTGCAGACAGGGCTGTAAAGAGTCTAGAAATACAAGCAAGAGTAAACAGGAGGAACAAGAGGAAGCTGAGGGAGGAGTTTGCAGAGGATGAAGATAATCCATCCTATGGACCTGGAATGCACTAAAAAGTTAATCCAATCTTTGTCGCTCGATTCCCAAAACTTTTATTTTCTCATACTAATTACATGTTTTCTAAGGATCTTCCAAACATATTTGTTTCAAACTTTCAGTAAATGTTACACAGTACCTTCTGCATAATTTAACACAGCCTTTTTCCAAAAAACTGTATATTTTTGAATATATAAATAAAAAATTGCAAAAAAATGTTGTGAATTTTCATTACAATTGAAAAAAAATCATCTTTAATAACTGAACTAAAATTTTGTAAAATCCCTGTGTGAAGTTGTAGCCCATATTCCAATAAATAATCTGTAAAAAGTTCAACTTCCTACCTCAAATACTTTGTGAGGAAAGATGTAATTTATAAGCGTTATTTTAACATTGCAAGTATAGGGCGTTCCGGAGCCCCTTAATACAAATAGGTGTAACATGATTGGTACAGATTGCCAGACGATCCTGTACATCTTACAACGAAAATCCAAAGAAACAGGTACACCTCCCTAATGTCGTGCAGGTGCCCCAACACGACGTGGCATGGACTCGACTAATGTCTGAAGTAGTGCTGGACGGAATTACATCATGAATCCTCCAGGGCTGTCATAAATCCGTAAGAGTACGAGGCAGTGGAGATCTCTTCTGAACAGCACGTTGCCAGGCATTCCAGATATGCTCAATAATGTTTATGTCTGGGAATTCTGTGGCCAGCAGAAGTGTTTAAACTCAGAAGAGTGTTCCTCAGGCCACTCTGTTCTGGACGTGAGGGTTGTCGAATTGTCCTACTGGAATTGCTCACGTCCGTCGGAATGCACAATGGAGGTGAATGAATGCAGGTGATCAGGCAGGATGCTTACGTACATTTCAGGGATCCCATATCACTCCAGCTGCACACGCCCCGCACCAGCTCAGATTCTCCACCAGCTTGAACAGTCCCCTGCAGGATCCATGGATTCGTGAGGTTGCCTCGATACCCGTACACGTCCACTCGCTCGATACAATTTGAAACGGGACTCGTCCGATCAGAAAACTTATTCCCAGTCATCAACAGTCCATTGTCGGTGTTGACGGGCCCAGGAGAGGCGCAAATCTTTGTGTTGTGTAGTCAGCAAATATAGACTAGTGGTGCTTCGGCTCCGAAAGCCCATATCTACGATATTGCGTTCAATGGTGCGCACGCTGGCACTTGTTGATGGCTCAGCACTGAAATCTGCAGCAATATGCGGAAGGATTGGGGTTCGGTTGTTTGGGGAAGGAGACCAGACAACGAGGTCATCGATTCTATCGGATTAGGGAAGGACGGGGGAGGAAGTCGGCCGTGCGCTTTCAAAGGAACCATCCCGGCATTTGCCTGGAACGATTTAGGGAAAACCTAAATCAGGATGGCCGGACGCGTGATTGAACCGTCGTCCTCCCGAATGCGAGTCCAGTGTGCTAGGCGGAAGGATTGCACTTCTGTCATGTTGAACGATTCTCTTCAGTAGTCATTGATCCTGTTCTTGCAGGATCTTTCTCCGGCCGCAGCAATGTCGGAGATTTGATGTTTTACCGAATTCATGATATTCACGATTCATTCGTGAAATGGTCGTTCGGGAAAATCCGCAATTCATCGCTGCCTCCGAGATGCTGAGTCCCATCGTTCGTACGCCGACTATAACACCACGTTTCAGACTCACTTAAACCTTGATGACCTGCCATTGTAGCAGCAGTAACTGCGCCACACGCTTGTTGTCTTATATGGTCGTTGTCGACCGCAGCGCCGTATTCTGTATTTGAATACGTATGCCTATACCAGTTTCTTTGGCGCTTCAGTGTATTTCATTCACAGGGTGGGGCACTGTTAACTGTTGGGCGGTGGCTGAAAGATTCTCACGCCAAGTTGCGGTTTCCGGGACATCCGGTGTGTACTGTAGAATTGCAGCACGGAGGCTTTGCTTAGGCTGGATGGCATTCTGGAGTGGTTCCCAGAGCCTGCTCAGTGCATTCTGAAGTTGCGGTTTCCGAGAGTTAATCGCTGATGCAAGGCCGCAGTGGTCCCTTAGTCCCCAAGTGCCTACTTCAGATGTAGAAAGTATCCTTTCAGCGTGGACATCAAAATAAATCCTGTCTATTCGTTCCCATGAAACTTGAGAAGTCTAGCTCTATATCAACACTATTTCTAAGGTCTATAATTTACAAAAAACAGCTACCAGCCACATGTATGGTTTAAAAAGGTTTATTTATCTTCAGACCATGACCGGTTTCGGATTTTTCTTTACAAATCCATCTTCAGATGGCAGTTACAAGCATTCTAAGTTGGACCTAGTTTTGTTATTGTTATTCCTTATATTAGAATTTATCTCCTAAAATTGTAACAACTAATTAGTATCACACAGTATTTCTGTACTACATATAATGTTTGTAATCTTATTTGTATGTAATTTTATTTATTCCGTTTTAGATTAATCTCATACAATAACAAAGAGATATTTTACTGTACCCATATCGACTATACAGCAACTGTAAGTTAACATCGTTATGACTGTAAGCTCTTTGCAAATATTGTTCTCGTTTGTAATATGAAGCTGGGCCACGTTTTGTAAACGTTATTCGTGTGTGCTGCGTGTGTAATTAAGATGATGAGGTTGAAAGTGACGTCCATTGACTGGAATAGCACTCACATAGTGCATATTGAAAAGTGTATTAAGCTTGCGCTCGAAAACATAAACGCACGAATATTTCGTCAGGCAGAACTACATAGCTCGTAAGTACAATAACCTGCACGTTTACTAAAGTTTAAAACAGAAAACTATCTCATGAGCAATTAGATTTTGTAAAATAAGTAATCTTTTGTAAAAATACCATTACCGATATGACAACAAAAATATTTCTTTTCTTTCCCAGTGCAGCAAACGAATAACAATAACAAAACTAGGTCCAACTTAGAATGCTTGTAACTGCCATCTGAAGATGGATTTGTAAAGAAAAATCCGAAACCGGTCTTGGTCTGAAGATAAATAAACATTTTTAAACCATACATGTGGCTGGTAGCTGCTTTTTATAAATTATAAACCTTAGTACAACAGCCACGTTTGTCAACATGTCGACTTTCGACAAAATAGCGTAACACTATTTCTGTTTGGCCAAGCCCGATCCTATGCACTGCCTCCCATTGTAGACACTGCCCGTAGTACTTCCAACTATAGTAAAAGACCTTTCGGAGTCAGTACCAACCTTACAAATTATCTATGAATATGTGTGCGCCGTATCAAGGAAACTTGTGCAGCGTTCTTCTCTATTTTCATGCTACGAGGCACATTTACGTTGGCTTCAAGCTTGTCGCCGCCTCTCGAAACCGAGACTGAGTGGAGTACACAGAATCTGGCAATCTATTCGCTCATTTCCTGGAAGTAGTCACGTTCCTTCATTCGCTCCCTAGCTCCCTTGCTGGCTGTGCAATTTGAAGTCTGCCGCTTTTTGCTGTAGGTTGAGGTGTTAGTTTTATATTTCAGAGACAGTACTCTGAGCAACTCACATTTATCTGGTTGTTTGTGCATCCTGGATGCAGAGTTTGTTGGGTTATTTCTCTTGCTAATTTAAAAATGCGACTTCTGCAGATGGGGAACTGTGATTTTCGTCTCCTTTCAGTCCTAAGGATGTCAAACAAAGTATCACATTACTAACTTCAGTATTTCGCGTTAGTTTTCTGTGTTTTTATTTCCAAGAGTCACATTGCAAAAAGATTCCATTTTGATTTTGAATATAAATAAATCCTCCAAATTTTGATGTCAGTTCCATTTATGAAGTATAATTCCTGCAACTTCTCCCATGATTAGGCGCTCGTTATTTAACAAATGTAATAAGGAGTACACTAACGCGTTCCTTCAATGGGGTGGTGTTTCCGTGTGCAGTGGCCAAATTAGTAATGGAATGTTGCATAACATGAAAAGCTGTTTTTTGATGTGACGAGAAGGAGCGCTTGCTAGTTTCTGTTTCTGAGCTCAAACCGTTACTAATGCACATTAGTTTCATAGGGGTCCACAGAGTTTGTTTAACGTTAGCGGGCAAAGTATTAGTCACCACATAATAACAGCAGGATGGTCGCTTTGGAGTACGTTAGATGTTGTGGAACTCGTACCAGACAATGGTGTGACACCTGCAGCCGTCCTTTCAGTGTTATGTATTATACTGCAACCAGTTTCGATGACTCAACTTCAGGCCTTAACTGACACGGGGGGGGTGGGGGGGGGTGAACTCCAATCGTATACACGACCTCATTGATGTTAGCCACTGAAGGGATCGTGTATGCGACTGGAGTTCAGCCCCTCAGCGTCAGTTAAGCTCTGAAGATGGTGTACTGAGAGCCAGCCGCTGTGGCCGAGCGGTTCTAGGCCCTTCAGTCCGGAACCACGCGGCTGCTACGGTCGCAGGTTCGAACCCTGCCTCGGGCATGGATGTGTGTCATGTCCTTAGGCTAGTTAGGTTTAAGTAGTTCTATCTAGGGGACTGATGACCTCAGATGTTAAGACCCATGGTGCTTAGAGCCATTTGAACCATTTGGTGTACAGAGTCACTGATTACTGTATACTAAATAACACCGAAGGGACGCCTGCAGGTGTTTGTTTCATTTTATTACACAAGTGAACGGCTGAAGTGTCACAAATCTTCACTCAGAAGGATCGACATACAAGAAATCGTAAAACTCTCCACCGCTGACATACGCAGCGACAGTGAAGTGATGCACATGCTCAAGACGATTATACGTATTAGTGCAGAAAGACGGGCCGAAGTGGGGCCGCGACAGGCAGAGAGAAGATATCTTGCTTCGAGATGTCGATTACAACAATGTGAATGACGTTGCCCAATTTGTAGTTGTATCACCATGTGCGGCGGGGCGGGGTCGGTCGTCTTCGTTTTAGTTAACGCCATCGTTCAGTCCACCTACCTCGATAGTATTCTTGCCCATGTCCCTTCATTCTGTGGTAGCAGATATGTGCTAAGCAGTGTAAAGCAACGTTGATGAAACCACCACCTGAAACTTTCTGGCAGATTAAAACTGTGTGCCCGACCGAGACTCCAACTCGCGACCTTTGCCTTTCGCGGGCAAGTGCTCTACAAACTGAGCTACCGAAGCACGACTCACGCCCGGTACTCACAGCTTTACTTCTGCCAGTATCTCGTCTCCTACCTTCCAAACTTTACAGAAGCTCTCCTGCGAACCTGCAGAACTAGCACTCCTGAAAGAAAGGATATTGCGGAGACATGGCTTAGCCACAGCCTGGGGGATGTTTCCAGAATGAGATTTTCACTCTGCAGCGGAGTGTGCTCTGATATGAAACTTCCTGGCAGATTAAAACTGTGTGCCCGACCGAGACTCGAACTCGGGACCTTTGCCTTTCGCGGGCAAGCTTCTGTAAAGTTTGGAAGGTAGGAGACGAGATACTGGCAGAAGTAAAGCTGTCAGCACCGGGCGTGAGTCGTGCTTCGGTAGCTCAGTTGGTAGAGCACTTGCCCGCGAAAGAGCAATGGTCCCGAGTTCGAGTCTCGGTCGGGCACACAGTTTTAATCTGCCAGGAAGTTTCATATCAGCGCACACTCCGCTGCAGAGTGAAAATCTCATTCTGGAAACCACCACCTAATACCTACCACACAGAGGTCGCGCAACTCTAGCTGAAAGTCAGTTCCTGAAAATTCGTGGTTAAAAAATCGGGCTTTCGGGATCTTCAGTCTACTTGCAGTAAAGCGTTTAAAATTAGATTGACTCTGCTTTTTATTCATATTGAAACACATGAAGTGGCTATCAAGTCCGTATTTTATATGGTAAAACGTTATCATTCGAAGTTCACTGTCCGTGTAACAAATATTCACTCGAAAAGCAGGCAGAATTTTAACAAGTGCGACCCGACTAATTTCACGTTCTACCAGTCACAGACCCACAACTATTCGCGAGTCAAACATTCGGTCGTTTCAGTGGTCTTCTTCGTAAGAAGTGCTCGCCAACACATTCCATACAGAGCACGAAATACGCTATCCGGAGTGGTTGCTACGACCAGATAGGTCACACGCTCATATCTCTCAAACTATTTAATTTAGAAACACCAAACTTTCATTAAAATGTTCGTAGCTCCAGTCGCTTCAGTTACGATATGTTCGAGCCGAAATTAACTCACTATTTCCTAGTCTTACAGAGTATTTTCAAGGAGCGATCTAACATCGTGTTATTCGTAGCCCGGCTAGCAAGTGACTCTTCCCGCGGTACCCTCCTAGATGCCCACTCCTATTTTCGCGCGGGAACAACTTAACTCTGATAGGCTGTTGATCTAAACGACCAATCAGAACATTCCTTCAAGATAATTCTGGTGGAAAATCTTGCCTTGTCCAAACACTAATTTGATAGTAATTAATGTCAGCAAAACTTCAAATTCTTGTATTATGTTTAATCAAAATAAAGGAAGTCCAAAATATTCTTCAAATTGATAAATAAACTTACTCCGTCTCTGACTTACATTCTGGCTGCTTTTAGACTATAGCAAGCACACGTGAATCGTGGTTGCAACATAACTTTCCCACGGTTCGTTTGTACAAGGTTTTACGTAAAATGAAATATCAAATTTTACGTATGTCCCACACACACACTCTCAATTATTCTCACGCACTCACACGGCAAAATATGATCAAATAATAATTTTGACCGATTTTTGTATTACGTAATGCACTGAGACTAAAGTTTTAAAAAGAAAATTCTAATTAATTGATTTTTATGCACTGATACCTTTGAATGGCTTCAAATGATAATGAAAGTCAATCTGTTATTGTTCCTAACTTGGTTTTAAAAACCAAGCGTAGGTTTTAGTAGTTTTAGGTAATTCTCTTTATCTCCAGAACTACAGGGTTATTACAAATGATTGAAGCGATTTCACAGCTCTACAATAACTTTATTATTTGAGATATTTTCACAATGCTTTGTACACACATACAAAAACTCAAAAAGTTTTTTTAGGCATTCACAAATGTTCGATATGTGCCCCTTTAGTGATTCGGCAGACATCAAGCCGATAATCAAGTTCCTCCCACACTCGGCGCAGCATGTCTCCATCAATGAGTTCGAAAGCATCGTTGATGCGAGCTCGCAGTTCTGGCACGTTTCTTGGTAGAGTAGGTTTAAACACTGAATCTTTCACATCCCCACAGAAAGAAATCGCATGGGGTTAAGTCGGGAGAGCATGGAGGCCATGACATGAATTGCTGATCATGATCTCCACCACGACCGATCCATCGGTTTTCCAATCTCCTGTTTAAGAAATGCCGAACATCATGATGGAAGTGCGGTGGAGCACCATCCTGTTGAAAGATGAAGTCGGCGCTGTCGGTCTCCAGTTGTGGCATGAGCCAATTTTCCAGCATGTCCACATACACGTGTCCTGTAACGTTTTTTTCGCAGAAGAAAAAGGGGCCGTAAACTTTAAACCGTGAGATTGCACAAAACACGTTAACTTTTGGTGAATTGCGAATTTGCTGCACGAATGCGTGAGGATTCTCAACCGCCCAGATTCGCACATTGTGTCTGTTCACTTCACCATTAAGAAAAAATGTTGCTCCATCACTGAAAACAAGTTTCGCACTGAACGCATCCTCTTCTATGAGCTGTTGCAACCGCGCCGAAAATTCAAAGCGTTTGACTTTGTCATCGGGTGTCAGGGCTTGCAGCAATTGTAAACGGTAAGGCTTCTGCTTTAGCCTTTTCCGTAAGATTTTCCAAACCGTCGGCTGTGGTACGTTTAGCTCCCTGCTTGCTTTATTCGTCGACTTCCGCGGGCTACGCGTGAAACTTGCCCGCACGCGTTCAACCGTTTCTTCGCTCACTGCAGGCCGACCCGTTGATTTCCCCTTACAGAGGCATCCAGAAGCTTTAAGCTGCGCATACCACCGCCGAATGGAGTTAGCAGTTGGTGGATCTTTGTTGAACTTCGTCCTGAAGTGTCGTTGCACTGTTATGACTGACTGATGTGAGTGCATTTCAAGAACGACATACGCTTTCTCGGCTCCTGTCGCCATTTTGTCTCACTGCGCTCTCGAGCGCTCTGGCGGCAGAAACCTGAAGTGCGGCTTCAGCCGAACAAAACTTTATGAGTTTTTCTACGTATCTGTAGTGTGTCGTGACCATATGTCAATGAATTGAGCTACAGTGAATTTATGAAATCGCTTCCTTCAATCATTTGTAATAGCCCTGTATTAGAAATAAAAATCTGAAATGTTGACAGTATCATTCCATTAATAAGAAAAGGTTGTGTTCCAAATTTAAACAAAGTCGGATGATAACTAATATGGATTATTTAGATTCGTAGAGGGTATGAATCTTTTTTATCGACTGAATGTTACGCTATGCAGTTCTCACGGCAGGCAGCATCAGCTGTGCTGTAAGTAGAGCGAAAAAATGAAACATAGCCATCCTGCAGCCGTTGTACTAGACGGCTGCTTGCCTTACTGCAACGAATGTCATCTCGTAATAACTTGCCGCGTTGCACAAGGGGTGTCCAACGTGTCTACAGGTAATGTTGTACCACTCGCAGCCATGTAACACAGCGTAAGAACAGTGGTCGTAAGAATGTCCCAACTGATTGGGTCCACAGAGGGGTGTCTCGCCTTTTTAATGACAATCGGTTTCAAACCCGTTAGGATTTGCTTCTATCTATGATTTGGGTGAATTTCAACCATTTTTAGATAGGAAATTGTGAGGGAAACTGCGTTAGTGGGTACCTCGCTGAAGGCCATTGCCACAGAGCGCCACGTAGAACTTCAAGCCTTCAGTTGACCACGCAGAGTACCAGGTGCCCGATAGCTGACTGGAGGCAGCGTAATATGTAGACTCGCGATGTTGAATCCTTTTAAATGATGCAAGGCGTCGAGTGCATCGGTGACTCAATGAGATGTTTAATCAGCAGTGTGTGAAGGGTGGATTTCAGATCGGAGGCGGTTATGTGGTGCTTTGGAGGTGTTTTTCTTACACTGACTTCACTTTACTCAAGAACCAGGATGGTTACTCTAATATTCTCGACGAACAAGGTTTCCTCTTTGTTCTACATCTAGATGATGAGTTTGCTGTGGACTCTCCCATCCTCCAAGATGATAACAGCCATGTTCACAGAGCTTCACGAATTCCTGTACGTTCCTGATTTGATGAGCACTCAGTCATCCATTGCTTATCATCTGGCAGGCTAAATCACCCGATCATCCCATAACAAATGTGTAGGATGTAAGAGGTATGTGCTGCCTGCGATATGTAAGCTATAAGAGAATCTGAGACCAAAGAGCAGTGTTGACTGCAGTACGAACTGTGTAGCAGTAGCAGTAAGTTGTTGCTAGCGAGCAGTCGCCTGTCTGCGCTTGTCAGTCCAGTCTGGTGTATCATGTTGGCTGGGCCGCTCGCGGTGCAGCGATGCCGGAGCCTGAGTATTATTGTATAAGGTAAAAAGCAGCCTCGCGCATATCTAGTTATGTTATGTAAGGTCCCATGTAAATCTTTTTAAAAATATCCTAATAATAATCTTCGTGACATAAAGTAATTTCTAAAAAACATTCATTTCAATTTAAAGAATTTACTAATTTCTTCAATCCATGATCATTCCTATTGTTGCAAAAGAAAAATCAGTTGCTTCCTTTCATAAAATGACAAATCTACTAATTTCTTCAATCCATGATCATTCCTATTGTTGCAAAAGAAAAATCAGTTGCTTCCTTTCATAAAATGACAAATCTACTAATTTCTTCAATCCATGATCATTCCTATTGTTGCAAAAGAAAAATCAGTTGCTTCCTTTCATAAAATCACAAATCTATCGGCCAGCATTGCACAGAGCTGTCCCGGAAAAATTTTATATAAGAGCAGATATATTCGCCGTTTTTATTGAGGTAAGAATTTTTCCTTTTTTATTCAGAATGATATTACAGGGCCACGACGCAGCGCTGCTGTCGTCCAAATTCTACCAGGTTACTGAATTTATTTTTTATTACGAGGTTTAGGAATTTTTCTGTTTCGAGCTTACATTAAATGGAAAACAAATTTTGTGTGGAGGGTAAATGTGAATGAATTTCTGTAGGGAGGTTATAAATGGGAACCAATTTTGTTCTGAGATTACACAAAAATTAGAATCATTATTTTATTATTATTTTTGTGGGGAAGTTACAAGGACTATTTGGAACATCATCGTCACAGTATACTCGTGATAGCTCTATGGCACTTAATCAGCAATTCGGTTTTACAAAGAGTAGTCTACGACATTGGCCCCTTTACTAGCCTGCAATTATCGTGAATCTCTCGCTCAGCAACAAATCCCACGTAACTGGAAAAAAGCGCAGGTGACTCCATTATACAAGAAGGGTAAAAGAATAGACTCGCAAAATTACAGAACAATTTCCCTAACTTTGGTTTGCTGTTACATCCTTGAACATATTCTCATTTGGAATATATTAAACTTTGTTGAGACTGAGAAATTTATGTCCACGAATCCCATGGATTTAGGCAGCAGTGTCTCAGAGTGATGAACCACAGTGTAGATAGGCCTCGATACTGCCGATGTCAAATTCCGACTAACGCAGGTTAGAGGTTCTCCTTCATAATCGACAAGAATCACGATCTTCTCACAAATAATCAACAGTGAAATGCTGTTTATGAATGAGAAAGCTGTGTAATCTTTCCTTATCTATGGAATGTATCTGGCCTTACTTGAAATTACCTCGGGCATGGATGTGTGTGATGTCCTTAGGTTAGTTAGGTTTAAGTAGTTCTAAGTTCTAGGGGACTGTTGACCTCAGTCCCATAGAGCTCAGAGCCATTTTTTGAAATTACACTGCATGGATGCGCTGAAATACTGATGAATGTTCAAAATGTTCAAATGTTTGTGAATTCCTCAGGGACCAAACTGCTCAGGTCATCTGTCCCTAAATTCATACACTACTTAAACTAACTTAAGCTAAGAAAAGCATACACACCCGTGTCCGAGGGAGGACTCGAGCCTCCGGCGGGAGGGGCCACGCAATCCTTGACATGGCGCCTCAAACCACGGCGGCCATCTACATCTACATCTACATCTCATCTACATGGATACTCTGCAAATCAGATTTAAGTGCCTGGCAGAGGGTTCATCAAACCACCTTCACAATTCTCTATTATTTACGTTTCCAAGCACGTAGCAACCACTATGCCAATGGTGTTGCGAGTTTAATAGCTAGATACCTGTGTATATGTCTTTCAAAAGCGCACAATTAAAGACTAAATTGGAAGTAACGTTAGTTTTGTGTAGAAAGGATTAGTAATGGTAATACTGGATCAGTAGCGATGAATGACGTTACAGGATGAATCATTTTAATGGTACTTCGACGTCGAAGGTTCTCATATCCTGCAACTATTGGATTTGCTACTGCGTGAAGAGCATCACAGCGCAGTGTATTTTCAATAGCAAAGATCAGGTCTAATTACTAGCCTACAGTGGGGTATACAAAATTACTTGGCCTGATTGTGATAAGTTTATATTGCTCAATCAGGAAGACACAATAGTAGCTAGATTGGTTGAGCACGAACTCAGCTGGAGGTTGCAGAATCATTACTCTTCATTTGCTGAGCATGTACTCAGCGACAGTACAGCGTCTGCAATGCTGCATAACAAATCGACACACATGTGTTACGGTTACCGTTGGAATGGTTTCACAGGTCGTCACAAACGCCTCATCCAGCTTACGGGATTTGTGGCGTAGATGGTGTTCTTCAGAGTTCCCTACAGATGAAGACTAACGGTTTTCAATCGGAAGATCTGACTGGAAACTCAACACTTCCTTATCGGCCCATCCAGCTCTCAACAAATGTTTCATCCAGGAATTACCGCAAGTCACGATGGTAGTGTGTGGGTTTTCACTTTGCTTACTTTAAAATACGACGAATACTTGATTTGATTACACGTGATTCCAGTGCAGCTTACCATATGCATTTCTTTGGGGATCTTGTCAAACTTTGTATCGTCCCTCTATTGGACGATAATCCTCAGTTCTATATATACAGGACCAATAAAAATCGGGGTAATGTTTTTATAAAGTAACAGCGGAAAACGTGTCAAATTTCCTGGAGTACATTAATAGCTACTGGAATATGACAATGACCTCGCTTATTTTTAATGGAACCAGATAATGTTTGCAGTGGCGAACTCTTATCATGTATTATGTACAGGTCTGCTAGAAGATGACCGACTAGTCGACACCAGCTGCAACAAAACAGAGTTTTACAACAGCTTTTTGGTGGTAGACTGTACAGAAAAACGTGTAATGTACTTTGTTTCTATTGTTGGTGTTTTTAGTACAGTTCTCCTTGTCGGAAAATGCTGGTCTGCACTGTCCACTAGTTTCACGTGGTGTTATGGAAGTTTTCCGTCTTACACTTGTACAATATATGGAAGCAGACACAACTTTTAAGTCTTCCAGTGAGGCTGACGGGACAGCAGCAGTCGGTTGCGCGAGGTAGCACCTTGGTTACCATGCTGGAGTTACATTCTGATGGAGTGGGATACTTAAGTTACATTTTGATGGAACAAGACTGAAATCTACTTTTGGCTATCCTCGTTTAGGTTTTCTGTGGGTCGTTTAAAATTTTTAATCCGAGGTAAGGGATGCTTCGTTTGACATATAATCGTACACTGCCGGTTTCCTTCTCTGTCCTAGCCGTATTTGATATTATCCTCCATCGCTGACATTTGGGCGAAAACTCTTATAGGCACCTAAAATGACTCAACGCTCTACAGACATAGCACGCATATTGCATTAAATTTCTTTTCTTTGTTCAGTCTTCTGACTGCTTTGATACAGCCTGCCACGCCTTCCTCTCATGCCTCAACCGCTTTATCTCAGAGGAGCACATATATCCCAAGTCCTGAACTATTTACTGGATATGTATTTCAGTCTTTGTCTTCCCCAAGAGTCTGTGCTGTCTGCAGCTCCACCTACTACGACGGAAGTTATTCCCTAACGTCCGTTTAGCAATCCGTACGTATAATCAGTGTTTCTCAGATATTTTTTCTTCATGGATTCTGCAGCGGATCTCCACATTTCTTACTCATCCATCTCTTGTAGCACCACATGTGAAACACTACACTTCTCTATATTTCAGTCTTCCCACGGCCCACGGTTCTCATCCGCACAATACGAGCTTTCTCAGAAATTTTCTACCTGAGATTATGGCCTATGTGTGATACAAGTGGACTTCTTTTAACAAGGTACTCCATCTTTACCTGTGCAAGTATTCTTCCTTCATATATGCCCCTTGGTTCGTTCGTGATGCGGAATTTCGCTTCCAAGGTGACAGAATTTTTTCAATTCGTTTACTATGTGATAGACAATTTTCATATAAAGTCTGTCGTCAATAACAGTTCTGCTACTCATTATTATCTTCGTCTTTCTTTGCTTTACTCTCAGTCCATATCTCGTCCTCCTCATCCCATTCAGTAAGGTCCATAATTCCTTCTCACTATGACACAATACCATCAGCGAATCTTACGATTGATATCTCTTCCTTTGGATTGGTCCATCTCGATCACTTAAATTGTACCATTTGCAGTTACCATCTCCGTCCATTGCCACTTTCAGATCTGTTACAAACAGAAAAACACTGGTATAACAGCCTACGTACAGCTGGTTGAAGCAATTTCTGCAACATTCCTTTTGATACATAAGAAAAATAATAATACTAACATGGTTGACAGCCATGCATACCTCCCATACGTACTATAAAAGTAGTAAATAACATGTGATTGTGTAAAAGTCAGACTAAAAAGTTTAAAAGTGACATCACAATTATGATGGAAACATTTTAGCATTACAAAACAATCAAACATAGCCTTAAATGTAAGTTTATTGACAAGACACTGACCATTAATTAAAATATCGGTAGCCCATGACACATTGGGAGTGGAACCTCAGTGGCGCCACCTCGTGGGTTCTCTGTAAGAAGTTTATGGAGTCCTGAGGCAAAGCTTGCAGAAGAAGGCCCAGCCCCTTCGCCGCACGCCAAGCTGCTGCGGCGCGCCACGATGCTCAGAATAGTAGGTTTCTGGTTACGTCAAATTAAGCATTCAAGTTAAACTCATTCTGTTCATTCACCTATAGCCCCGGTTGTCGTTTTGTATGTACATAATGTTCCATTTCTTCCAGTAGGTTCAATAATTCTTCTTTGGCACCTTCTGCAACACTTCCACAATATTCCTGTATATCCTGCCATATGCTTTTCTTTATCCAAATGTGTACAGAATGCGTTCTTATTTTGGCTATATATTCTCTAACACCGGTCTTGAAATTCCTCACCGTCTAACCAATATAAAACTTTTCATAGTTTTGGCAGTCGCTGCTGTAACACCAGATCCTAAATATTGTTGCTGTTGTTGCTAATATTGTGGACTAGCCTAGAACCATCGGTACTTTTTAAAAAAATCCAATTTTTACTTTCGTTTTACCAAACGCTTGTGCAATTCTGTTGGGAAATGCACCATTGTATGACGTAGCAACGAATCTCTTGCCCATTGAATCTGTTGTCCCCTTCCTGTCACCTGTTTTTGACCGTAACAATTATGTGTTATTTATTTTGCCATGTTAGTAGCTTCCGATTATTACTCTTTACACGTTTCATGTGGTTTTAAGTATGGATTTTATTTCCACATATTGTATTTCAGATCGTGTTTCATTGCCATGCGAAATAATTTTAATTTATTACTACGCATATTGCATTTTATCCATTGAATTCAGGACACTGGTTACTCATGTACCCTAACATTCGTGCCCTCTGTTCAAAATGGTTCAAATGGCTCTGAGCACTACGGGACTCAACTTCGGAGGTCATTAGTCCCCTAGAACTTAGAACTAGTTAAATTTAACTAACCTAAGGACAACACACACGTCCATGCCCGAGGCAGGATTCGAACCTGCGACCGTAGCGGTCTCGCGGTTCCAGACTGCAGCGCCTAGAACCGCACGGCCACTCCGGTCGGCCCGTGCACTCTGTTAGCCTCAGTTATTTGTATAAACACAGGGCGCATCCAGACCATTACCAAGACTTAATATGAACCTATATATATAGATAATGACGTTGATACTGACATCAGAATATTTTTATATTATGTATGGCTGGTATGCATGGTTGTTAATCATGTTATCATCGTGTCACTGGATTCGTGATTTCCTCTCAGAGAGGTCACAGTTCGTAGTGATAGACGGTAAATTATCGAGTAGAACAGAAAGTGGCCACGAAAGCCTTAACAGTTTTGTAGAAGATAAGTGATATCTGGCGTTCCGCAAGGTGGTGTCATAGGCCCTCTGCTTTTCCTGATCTAGATAAATGATATAAGTGATAATCTGAGCAGCCCCCTTAGATTGTTTGCAGATGATGCTGTAATTTACCATCTGGTAAAATCCTCAGTCGATCAATTCGAATTACAAAATGATCTAGTGAGAATTTCTGTACGATGCGAAAAGTGGCAATTGGTACTAAACAAAGAAAAGTGCGAGGTCATCCACATGGGTACTAAAAGAAATCCGATTAATGTTGGGTATACGATAAATCGCACAAATCCAAGGGCTGTCAGTTCGACTAAATACCTAGGAATTACAATTACGAGCAACTTAAAGTGGAAAGACCGCATAGATAACATTGTGGGGAAGGCGAAACAAAGACTGCGCTTTGTTGGCAGAACACTTAGAAGATGCCACAAACCCACTAAAGAGATAGCCTATATTGCACTTGTCCCTCCTCTGCTGGAATATTGCTGCGCGGTGTGGGATCCTTACCAGGTAGGATTGACGGAGGACATCGAAAAAGACAAAGAAGGGCAGCTCGTTTTGTGTTATTGCGCAACAGGGGTTAGAGTGTCACTGATATAATACGCGAGTTGGGGTGGCAGTCACTGAAACAAAGGCAGTTTTCTTTGCGGCGAGACCTATTTACGAAATTTCAATCACCAACTTTCTCTTCCGAATGCGAAAATATTTTGTTGACACCCACCTACGTATGGAGGAATAATCATCATAATAAAATAAGAGAAATCAGAGCTCGAACGGAAAGATTTAGGTGTTCCTTTTTCCCACGCACCGTTCGAGAGTGGAATGGTAGAGAAGTAGTATGAAAACTGATCGATGAACCCTCTGCCAGGCACTTAAGTATGAATTGCAGATTAACCATGTAGATCTAGATGTTAGTATTTCTGTTTTTCTTATATATAACTGACTTGTAGAAATTGCTACACCTAATTAAACTTAGAATACTGCAACATTATTTTCCTATTTGTAACAGGTCTGAAGATGACAGCGGACGAAATCAGTAATTGCGAATTAAATAATTTATGCGCTCAAGACGGACCTTTATAAATAAAGTGGGAAAACATGACCGTGGACTCATTTACTGACTTTAACTCTTCAGTTGATTTCCTTTTATCCTGAATGTTAACCCCAGTCTTGAAACTTTCTTCTATTTCCACCATCCGTTTCTTGATATACAAGTTAAACAATAAGGGAGATCGACTTTATACCTGCCATAGGACCTTTTCAATCCGCGCTCTTTTTACTTGATCTTCTATTCTTTTTTCTCTCTTGGCTCTCATATTTTTTGCGTTTACCCGTGTTGCGCTGCCATTTTTACCTGTTTTTCCTAGAATTTCGAACATACTTCACCATTTGTCGAAAGTGCTGTCAGTCTTGACAAATTCTATGAAAGCGCCTTGATTAGTGTTAAGCCTTGCCTCCATTGTCAAGCGCAACTTCAAAACTGCCTTTACTGTGCTTTTTACGTTCCCCAAAGCCAACCTAATCTTTATCACATTCTACGTATCATTCACTTGTTGTTATCCAGTTACGTATTATCAATTATTATGAATGACTTCACACATAAGGCGCGACGTCAGCCCCTAAATTTCCTTTCCTCCTTTCTCAGGCGCTGATGCAGAAGCTGTAAGGGGACAGACGCAACCCGCAGCGCCACAACTACGCCGCGCCGTGGCAATGACCTTGTCCCGCCACGCAGCGTCTGCAGTTGCCTGGGAAACCGGCTCCCAGCAGGCAACCAGCACACTGCAGCCGACAGACACTCTCTTCAGCCATCCGCGCTCCAGCGGGCGGGTTTTGGTAGGCGACGGAAAGTCAGCAGACGGCAGTCTAATGGACCGACAAAAGAAGCTAGTACGCTTGCGGTAGTGGAACTTCCACTATGGAATGGATGACTTGCAATAATTCAAATTTAAAATATAAATAATAACTAAACACAAGTCCGAGAGTGATCATAAGGCATAGACAAAATCAAATACATAGATATGACACTAAACGGTAGCTGCCAAATAACTATATCTACACTACTGGCCATTAAAATTGCTACACCACGAAGATGACGTGCTACAGACGCGAAATGTAACCGACAGGAAGAAGATGCTGTGATATGCAAATGATTAGCTTTTCAGAGCATTCACACAAGGTTGGCGCCGATGGCGACATCTACAACGTGCTGACGTGAGGAAAGTTTCCAACCGATTTCTCATACACAAACAGCAGTTGACTGGAGTTGCCTGGTGAAACGTTGTTATGATGCTTCGTCTAAGGAGGGGAAATGCGTACCATCACGTTTCCCACTTTGATAAAGGTCGGACTGCAGCCTATCGCGATTGCGGTTTAACGTATCGCGACATTGCCTCTCGCGTTGGTTGTGATCCAATGACTGTTAGCAGAATATGGAATCGGTGGGTTCAGGAGAGTAATTCGGAGCGCCGTGCTGGATCCCAACGGCTTCGTATCACTAGCAGTCGAGATGAGAGGCATATTATCTGCATGGCTGTAACGGATCATGTAGCCACGTCTCGATCCCTGAGTCAACAGATGGGGACGTTTGCAAGACAACAACCATCTGCACGAACAGTTCGACTACGTTTGTAGCAGCATGGACTATGAGCTCGGAGACCATGGCTGCGGTTACCCTTGACGCTGCATCACAGACAGGAGCGCCTGCGATGGTGTACTCAACGACGAATCTGGGCGCACGATTGGCAAAACGTAATTTTTTTCGGATAAATCCAGTTTCTGTTTACAGCATCATGATGGTCACATCCGTGTTTGGCGACATCGCAGTGAACGCACATTGGAAGCGTGTATTCGTCATCGCCATACTGGCGAATCACTCGGCGTGATCGTATGGGGTGCCATTGGTTACACGTCTCGGTCACCTCTTGTTCGCATTGACGGCACTTTGAACAGTGGACGTTACATTTCAGATGTGTTACGACCCGTGGCTCCACCCTTCATTCGATCCCTGCGAAACCCTACATTTCAGCAGGATAATGCACTACCGCATGTTGCAGGTCCTCTGCGGGCCTATCTGGATACAGAAAATGTTCGACTGCTACCCTGGCTAGCACATTCTCCAGATCTCTCAGCAATTGAAAACGTCTGGTCAATGGTGGTCCAGCTCATCACAATACGCCAGTCACTACTCTTGATGAACTGTGGTATGGTGTTGAAACTGCATGGACAGCTGTACCTGTACACGCCATCCAAGCTCTCTTTGAGTCAATGCCCAGGCGTATCAAGGCCGTTAGTACGGCCATAGGTGGTTGTTCTGGTTACTGATTTCTCAGGATCTATGCGCCCAAATTGCTTGAAAATGTAATCACATGTCAGTTCTAGTATAATATATTTGTCCAATGAATATTCCTTTATCATCTGCATTTCTTCTTGGTGTAGCAATTTTAATGGCCAGTAGTGTAGTACCAGGTGCTTATGATTAAAGTGCAGCTACTCACAGAGGTCCAGTGTTGGCTGTAATTATTGTGTGGCAGTGGAACGTGGTACATATTCTATTTGCGTTAATCTGGAACCGATTTACGCTGAAGAAAATAATTTCAATTTTGGCCAGGAGGTGCAAATTTGGCGTTGTGAATGCAAGGAAGACATATAGAATTGTTTCCATATGTACCGGTAATGGATTAGGAAAGAGACTGAGGCAGAAACGATCCAAAAAAAAAATGACAAAGGCGTAATGTTGATTTTCATATTAACGCCACTTAGTTTGTTCAATATGAGCACCGGAGAGAGCTGTACTGAACCAGTTTGCAGAACTAGCACTTCTGGAAGAAAGGACATTGCGGAAACATGGCTTAGCCACAGCCTAGGGGAGGTTTCCAGAATAAGATTTTCACTCTGCAGCGGAGTATGCGCTGATGTGAAACTTCCTGGCAGATTACAACTACGTGCCGGACCGAGACTCGAACTCGGGACCTTTGCCTTTCGCGTGCAAGTGCTCTACCATCTGAGCTACCCAAGCACGACTTACGACCACTCCTCACAGCTTCAGTTCTGCCAGTATCGCGTCTCCTACCTTCCAAACTTCACAAAAGCTCTTCTGTGATCACCATGATAGCCATGTTTGTAAACACCTCGCTGTGGAGGAAGAAAGTACTTTTCACATGATGTGTCACTGCCAAGAACCATAGCTCGATGAAACTTGCAGGACACATAGAATGGACTGCTGCAATATAACACAGAAAGTAACTGAAAGAAAATCAGAATGAGGCGAACAACAAACGACACTTTTATTCAAAGGCAGTAACTGAACTGAAGTCGGGCCATTCGTGATGGCACCCTGAGAATTACAAATGGCGGGACATGACGGTTTGTAACGTGCTTCCATGATGACCGCAGTGCTGGCGCGGATTTCTTGTGGTAGGGGGTTCCATTGCTCCACCAGCGCGGTTGACTCTTTCTGGGTGCTCGACGAAATTTAAGTCGTGTTAACGGGCAGTCAAGACCGTTCGCCGAATGTCCTCTCATTCCAGGAGATCCTCCCCTTGTGGAGTTCGTTGCGCTCGCGAGTTATCATCCATAAAAACGAAGCCAGGGCAGAATGTGCCCATGAAAAGATGCACATGCGGAATGAGTGCAGTGTCACAATAATGGTGACCAAAGAATGAACTACGTTCAAAGATTCAGAAGTCAATACGTCCGTGCAACATTCTACGTCCCGAAACCATAATATCTAGACCGCTAAAGCGAACATTTTCGACAACGTTCCTGGGTGCATTACGTGTTCCCATATCTCGACAAATGAGGGCAGTTTCAGCATTGTCGAACATGTTCATCCTCAGGAACTGTCAACGAGTGTAGTTGTTCCCCATAAGGTGATCCGTTGCCTATAATCATTTGATAAGTAATGGCAGAAAATGTGGCGAATTTGGTGACGGATGCAAGTAACTTTTAACGTTTAGAGCTGAAGAAATATGCGAACGGTTTAGAATTTTAAAATGGAACAGTATATTTTTCTGTGGAATTGGGAAGAGCCTTCGCAAAGAACTTCAACGCAAGCACTTGTGTTGACCTGAGCACTTGTAGCCTATAAGTCTGAGCTCTGCTGTTGTAGCGCTCAGAGAACTTGCTCACGAAGTTGTTCAGAATTTCACAATGCATAAGACAGTCGAGTGAAGTGGATATGATTTTTGGTTGCTGTGGATGTCGGTACTCTACAGCTGTGTGCTGAAGCGTATCCTGATCGGACCAAGCTCTTATAGTCTTTCATTTCAAACGTTGTGAAACAATCCAAGAAGAATAAAATAATCCAACGAAAAAGAACAGTAACAGATGACAGAAATGCAACTAACGTTTCACCAGTGGTCCTACACACTCCACACGCCATTACGAGGCAGACTGAATGTACGAAGAGTGGGATCAGTCCAAGCATATCAAGCCATCGCATATCACCCTTCCCATATTTTACAACATCAAAGTTTCGTGTCAATTATTCTTCTAAATCATCTACAAATCTTCGAAAGGCGTCCATGTAAACCGCAAAGCGATGCTCAGATTCTCTGTTTGATTTTATTTACTGATGAAAAATATAAAAAAAATAAAAAAATAAAAATAGCTATGAGCGCTATGGGATTTAACTTCTGAGGTCATCAGTCCCCTAGAACTTAGAACTACTTAAAACTAACTAACTTAAGGACATCATACACATCCACGCCCAAGGCAGGATTCGAACCTGCGACCGTAGCGGTCGCGCGGGTCCAGACTGAAGCGCCTAGAACCGCTCGGCCACTCCGGCCGGCGATGAGGCATCGTTTACGAGGTAGGGGCGAATCAGTTTCCGCAGTATGTGCTACTGAACAATTGAAAATCCTTGCTGGCTAAGACAAGTGCGTAAATAACGACCTTGGGCCCTCGACATACGGTCTCGGCTGTTCAAGAACGGCAGCGTTGGTCGCGTGTTTTATTGATAGGACTCTTAAGTATCCACGAGTATCTACAGTTCACAACAGATATTCTGCTGCTCTTGTTGGAAGATACTTCACTGGAAGCAAGTGGCAGCAACGTGACGGACGTCGCCACTTCGTACAGATAATTAGGCGATGGTCAATAATATTGTGGAATATTATTGACGTTCTTCCTAGGCAACTCAGTAATATTGACAATTATACAGTCAATGATATTGTGTAATAAAACTGTGGTTCAGAATGTTGGTCGATAAAGGCGCTGCTGCTGTGATAATTGCTCTACTTTACTGCGACCAGAAAAAAAGTTGGCTGTAAAATTAGTCCAAGTAGCGTCAAAGATCACTCACTCTGCCCAGAAAATTGAGGAAGAACGAAAAAGTAGGACTATCAAAAGGTTTCGTATCTAGATGGTCTAACATTTGATACATTTCTGGTAATGTTTCTCCGCATGCACTGGCGTCCCCATACATAGGCACTTGCTCGCCACCACCTCTACCCCTGACACCCCTCCCACTACGCCCCCCACCCCAATAAGTTTCTGCGGATACCTATATCTCCATCATCAAAAAACAAAATAATAAAATGAGAAACGCTGTCTGCAGTTTATCCAAATCAGCGCTAAACTGCTACTGTACGATACCATGCTACTGATAATTCCTTAGAAGATTTGAAAGATTTGAAATTTACGTGTGCAGTTTCGCCCTCCAGTATTTGAGACATAATTATGGAAACGTGTCATGCAATAACACGCGAGGATTATATTCGAGAAAGTAATGTATACACGGATATACGTATCTATATTATTCTTATTCATAATTTTTCATTGAAAATAAGACGTCGTCTTCGTGTCAGTTCGCTATATTTTCTGAACAACAGATTGTACGATTCAGCATTCTTAACACTTCTGTTTTTGCACTCATCTGCTCTGACGTCCCACAATGCCGGCAGTGGTTTATACGCTACAATGCACTCTAATAATAATGCTCTTCTGCTTTGTTCTGAGCTCATTTTCCATACAACAAACCTAAAGAAACGTCCTTGGTTTGTGTATCACGCAAGATCTTTGAATTATATTGTCAATACTGCCCACAGACGGAAAAAAATTTTCCGGGCAACACCATATATTTACAAGTATTCAATGTTCTCAATAATAATTAGTTTTAAATCGTGTGTTTCCATTTTAAAGGTGTATGTGTTAAAACTGTCATGGAAGATTAATCTTTTTAATTGATTGTACCCTTTTAAAAATTCATATGTTAAATTGCCACAAATTTGTTTCAATTCAAGATTACTGTGCCGAAATATGTTGTTCACAGTTAAGGCTTGAAACAGCATTACAAGATCTTTCAGCTTGTGATCTGTAATTCATTTTAGTTGTTGTCACCTTGTGGCTTCGTGGTTTTAATTTTTACCCTGAGTGTATTTCAGAGTACCTAATCTGAGCTGAATGAAGGGACCGACCGATGTCTGGGCTAAGCTGAAACTGGTCACTTTATGTCAACGCCTGGTTGTTAAGCAAATGTATTTGCTTTCAGTTCCTTGAATTTTGAGTTGATATTCTTGATGCTTTCATTCTTTATGTATAAATTGGACACTCTATTGGGAAATTTCGGAAATTTGTGGTAAGTTCCTATGGGACCAAACTGCTGAGCTCATCGGTCCCTAGGCTTACACATTACTTAATCTAACTTAAACTAACTTAAGCTAAGGAGAACACACACACCCATGCCCGAGGGAGGACTCTAACCTCCGACGGGTACAGCCACACGAACCGTGGCAAGGCGCCTCTGACCGAGCGGCTACTACTCGCGGCGGCACTTTATCAACTCATCTATTGAACAAAGGAAAACTGTTGTCAAACTTGTAAATACTGATTTCTCAGTGCTGATGGGATTTAAAATTCATCATACGTAAAATTTTACAATATATTTTAAATTTTTTTAAAGTGAAGCGACTTAATGTGTGAAACTTCCTGGCAGATTAAAGCTGTGTGCCCGACCGAGACTCGAACTCGGGACCTTTGCCTTTCGCGGGCAAGTGCTCTACCATCTGAGCTACCGAAGCACGACACACGCCCGGTACTCACAGCTTTACTTCCGCCAGTATCTCGTCTCCCACCATCCAAACTTATCAGAAGCTCTCCTGCGAACCTTGCAGAACTAGCACTCCTGAAAGAAAGGATACTGCGGAGACATGGCTTAGCCACAGCCTGGGGGATGTTTCCAGAATGAGATTTTCACTCTGCAGCGGAGTGTGCGCTGATATAAAACTTCCTGGCAGATTAAAACTGTGTGCCCGACCGAGACTCGAACTCAAGACCTTCGCCTTTCGCGGACAAGTGCTCTACCATCTGAGCTACCGAAGCACGACTCACGCCCGGTACTCACAGCTTTACTTCTGCCAGGTCCCGAGTTCGAGTCTCGGTCGGGCACACAGTTCTAAACGGCCAGGAAGTTTCATATCAGCGCACACTCCGCTGCAGAGTGAAAATCTCATTCCGGAATCATCCCCCAGGCTGTGGATAAGTCATGTCTCCACAGTACCCTTTCTTTCAGGAGTGCTAGTTCTTCAAGGTTCGCAGGAGAGCTTCTGTAAAGTTTGGAAGGTAGGAGACGAGATACTGGCAGAAGTAAAGCTGTGAGTACCGGGCGTGGGTCGTGCTTCGGTAGCTCAGATGGTAGAGCACTTGCCCGCGGAAGGCAAATGTCCCGAGTTCGAGTCTCGGTCGGGCCCACAGTTTTAATCTGCCAGGAAGTTTCATATCAGCGCACACTCCGCTGCAGAGTGAAAATCTCATTCTGGACTTACTGTGTGATTGGTTAATGAGTTCGTGGTGGCCCGTTGTCGAAGAAGGAAAAATAATTCTGTGTTAATTGAAATTTTGTCTTTCCCTGGATATTAACGGAATTTAACTGTTCTCCCAAGCTGCGACATGGTCGTGAATTGAACACTGACCCAAATATATAGAATAAATTTCCTTTACTTTACGTCTATGATAACAAACTTTTTGTCATCAGACTACCGGTTTCAGTCTGTAATGCTCATCTTCAGATCTGTTTTATAAAAGCATGTCCTAATATGCTGAAGCCATAGTGGCATCGTGAAACGCTACACGGAAAAACAGCGCCAGCATCGTCAAATACGGCCACTACTGGCCATTAAAATTGCTACACCAAGAAGAAATGCAGATGATAAACGGGAATTCATTGGACAAATATATTATACCAGAACTGACATGTGATTACATTTTCACGCAATTCGGGTGCATAGATCCTGAGAAATCAGTACCCAGAACATCCAACTATGGCCGTAATAACGGCCTTGATACGCCTGGGCATTGAGTCAAACAGAGCTTGGATGGCGTGTACATGTACAGCTGCCCATGCAGCTTCAACACGATACCACAGTTTCATCAAGAATAGTGACTGGCGTATTGTGACGAGCCAGTTGCTCTGCCACCATTCACCAGACTTTTCAATTGGTGAGATATCTGGAGAATGTGCTGGCCAGGGCAGCCGTCGAACATTTTCTGTGTCCAGAAAGGCCCGTACAGGACCTCCAACATTCGGTCGTGTATTATCCTGCTGAAATGTATGGTTTCGCAGGGATGGAATGAAGGGTAGAGCCACGGGTCGTAACACATCTGAAATGTAACGTCCACTGTTCAAAATGCCGTCAACGCGAACAAGAGGTGACCGAGACGTGTAACCAATGGAACCCCATATCATAACGCCGGGTGATACGCTAGTCTGGCGATGACGAATACACGCTTCCAATGTGCGTTCACCGCGATGTCGCCAAAAACGGATGCGATCATCATGATGCTGTAAACAGAACCTGTATTTATCCGAAAAAATGACGTTTTCCCATTCGTGCACCCAGGTTCGTCGTTTGCGTACACCATCGCAGGAGCTCCTGTCTGTGATGCAGCGTCAAGGGTAACCGCAACCATGGTCTCCGAGCTGATAGTCCATGCTGCTGCAAACGTCAAAATGGTTCAAATGGCTCTGAGCACTATGCGACTTAACTTTGAGGTCATCAGTCGCCTAGAACTTAGAACTAATTAAACCTAACTAACCTAAGGACATCACACACATCTATGCCCGAGGCAGGATTCGAACCTGTGACCGTAGCGGTCGCTCGGTTCCAGACTGTAGCGCCTAGAACCGCACGGCCACTCCGGCCGGCCTGCAAACGTCGTCGAACTGTTTGTGCAGATGGTTGTTGTCTTGCAAACGCCCCCATCTGTTGACTCAGGGATCGAGAGATGGCTGCGCGATCCGTTACAGCCATGAAGATAAGACACCTGTCATCTCGACTGCTAGTGATACGAGGCCATTGGGATCCAGCACGGCGTTCTGTATTACCCTCCTGAACCCACCGATTCCATGTTCTGCTAACAGTCATTGGATCTCGACCAACGCGGGCAGCATTATCACGATTCGATAAACCGCAATCGCGATAGGCTACAATCGACCTTTATCAAAGTCGGAAACGTGATGGTACGCATTTCTCCTCCTTACACGAGGTGTCACGCAACGTTTCACCAGCCTAATCCCGTCAACTGCTGTTTGTGTATGAGAAATCGGTTTCAAACTTTACTGATGTCAGCGCGTTGTAGGTGTCGCCCCCGGCGCCAACCTGTGTGAATACTGTGAAAAGCTAATCATTTGAATATCACAGCATCTTCTTCCTGTCGGTTATATTTCGCGTCTGTAGCAGGTCATCTTCGTGGTGTAGCAATTTTAATGGCCAGTAGTGTGTATAGAAATAATAGTATATACAAGAGTCATCTTGTCAGCAACACTTCTGTTCAAAACAAACTGCATGTTTTTATAAAACAGATCTGAAGATCGTGATTATAGACCGAAACGGGTGGTCTGATGACAAAAAATTTGTGACCATATACGTGAAGTGAAGGAAATTTATTCATTATGTCTACATTGTTTGAATGGTGAATAAATGCTACACAAAATATTTCTTGTTTCTGGGTGTGCTTTGTTCAGCTCCTTACTATTCCAAGCTCAATTATGCCTGCTACTTTAATCATCCAGGACATCTCAGGTCTGAACCAACGCCGTTTCACCGACACTGGCCCCAGACAGCTTAAACCTGTTTTGGTGTGCGCTTTTTGTTTTGCATTTGAAAGTACAGATTTCACATTCCTGCGTGGCATCTAGTGCAAGCGAGCAGAAAGAATCCGGTGTCGGATTACCTATTACAAGCTACGTCTGTGTTCGTAATTATATAATTTACCCACATCCTCGCTCATAATGTCAGTTAGTGACTCTTTTCGATCATTTTACGGATTATGCCTCTTTGGCACTACATTAGGCTGTGGTTAAGACACTTGACTCGGGGGATGTCAGATTCAAACCGTAACGTGGTATCCAAATCCCTTTACTTGAATGCTGTTTCAGAAAGTCTGATCGGCTGCTTCCTGTACTTTATTACAATCACCGTGGTGTTGAGGTGACGCCTTTGACTAGTACTCAGAACACCCCAGCCACTGCTTGAATCCTGAATAAAAATCATCAGCAATGACGGTGGAAAACATCTTCTATAGGGAGTCGTCCCCTTTCTGCCAACAGGCTTGTCAAAGAGGGCTGTTATACTGCCCTTAAAGTGCTGAAAAATCATCAATGATCATGGGTGTGAAGATGTTGAAGATACATAAACTGCATCAAGAGAACATGTGGTCTTAAATTAAAAGATAGCGTCATGATAAACTCTCTATTGGCAAAAGATTCCGGATTAGTCACCTATTCGGACTTACGTGACGGGACCATGGGAAAAAGACTGATGCTTGATGATGAGCTAGTGTTGTGTATCTATTGACCTTGATATAGATGAGTCTTATAATGTTGCACTATAACTGGATGGATACTTTGATCGATCTGTGTATCCATCTGGGATTCCTTTGACTGCATACCAAGGGACAGATTTGCCCATCTCTGACCTTCGAATTCTTTGGAGGATTTTTAAGAGTGTTTTGAGAGTTTGTCTGTGCTGGTTTTTAGAGTGGTGTATCATTTTGTATACGTTGGTCAACGGCCGTATTTAGTATGCTTGTTTAATTCTGAAGCCATCGTAGAAATATCAGTCAATAAATAGTGATAATTAAGAAGATTACTATCGACACGTATAAGACGTGTAATATGTGACTTTAAGCAATCAGGTAGTCATCAAACAGGTTCCTGCTCCCCCCATCGACATCCGACATCCCACACCCGCCCCCTCTTGTCTGCCCCGCTCCGTCGCCCTTTCCTGTACCACATAAAAATGTTCAAATGTGTGTGAAATCTTATGGGACTTAACTGCTACGGTCATCAGTCCCTAAGCTTACACACTACTTAACCTAAACTATCCTAAGGACAAACACACTCACCCATGCCCGAGGGACGACTCGAACCTCTGCCGGGACCAGCCGCACAGTCCATGAGTGCAGCACCTTGGACCGCTCGGCTAATCCCGCGCGGCTGCACCACATAAACTGAAGCCACCAAAGCTGACTGTTTATTTTTAGGAGTGATTTATACTTAAATAAAATGCAGCACCATACGTAGGACATGTACTTTGTATTGTTAATGAGGAAATGAACAATATCGTCTTATGGTCGAACTTCCCTGACTACATCACAGACTATTCAAGACTGTTGCCATCAGTTCAACTAGTGTCATAGTAATGCGCTACTGCGTCGACAAAGCAAATTCTACTGTCTACATCTACATCTACATCCATACTCCGCAAGCCACCTGACGGTGTGTGGCGGAGGGTACCTTCAGTACCTCTATCAGTTCTCCCTTCTATTCCAGTCTCGTATTGTTCGTGGAAAGAAGGATTGTCGGTATGGCTCTGTGTGGGCTCTAATCTCTCTGATTTTATCCTCATGGTCTCTTCGCGAGATATACGTAGGAGGGAGCAATATACTGCTTGACTCTTCGGTGAAGGTATGTTCTCGAAACTTTGACAAAAGCCCGTACCGAGCTACTGAGCGTCTCTCCTGCAGAGTCTTCCACTGGAGTTTATCTATCATCTCCGTAACGCTTTCGAGATTACTAAATGATCCTGTAACGAAGCGCGCTGCTCTCCGTTGGATCTTCTCTATGTCTTGTATCAACCCTATCTGGTACGGATCCCACACTGCTGAGCAGTATTCAAGCAGTGGGCGAACAAGCGTACTGTAACCTACTTCCTTTGTTTTCGGATTGCATTTCCTTAGGATTCTTCCAATGAATCTCAGTCTGGCATCTGCTTTACCGACAATCAACATTACATCTACATCTACATCTATACTCCGCGAGCCACCTTACGGTGTGTGGCGGAGGGTACTTATTGTACCACTATCTGATCCCCCCTTCCCTGTTCCATTCACGAATTGTGCGTGGGAAGAACGACTGCTTGTAAGTCTCCGTATTTGCTCTAATTTCTCGGATCTTTTCGTTGTGATCATTACGCGAGATATATGTGGGCGGTAGTAATATGTTGCCCATCTCTTCCCGGAATGTGCTCTCTCGTAATTTCGATAATAAACCTCTCCGTATTGCGTAACGCCTTTCTTGAAGTGTCCGCCACTGGAGCTTGTTCAGCATCTCCGTAACGCTCTCGCGCTGACTAAATGTCCCCATGACCAATCGCGCTGCTTTTCGCTGGATCATGTCTATCTCTTCTATTAATCCAACCTGGTAAGGGTCCCATACTGATGAGCAATACTCAAGAATCGGACGAACAAGCGTTTTGTAAGCTACTTCTTTCGTCGATGAGTCACATTTTCTTAGAATTCTTCCTATGAATCTCAACCTGGCGCCTGCTTTTCCCACTATTTGTTTTATGTGATCATTCCACTTCAGATCGCTCCGGATAGTAACTCCTAAGTATTTTACGGTCGTTACCGCTTCCAATGATTTACCACCTATGGCATAATCGTACTGGAATGGATTTATTACATTATATGATCATTCCATTTTAAATCTCTCCTAATGCGTACTCCCAGATAATTTATGGTATTAACTGCTTCCAGTTGCTGACCTGCTATTTTGTAGCTAAATGATAAAGGATCTATCTTTCTGTGTATTCGCAGCACATTACACTTGTCTACATTGAGATTCAGTTGCCATTCCCTGCACCATGCGTCAATTCGCTGCAGATCCTCCTGCATTTCAGTACAATTTTCCGTTGTTACAACCTCTCGATACACCACAGCATCATCTGCAAAAAGCCTCAGTGAACTTCCGATGTCATCCACCAGGTCATTTATGTATATTGTGAATAGCAACGGTCCTATGACACTCCCCTGCGGCACACCTGAAATTACTCTTACTTCGGAAGACTTCTCTCCATTGAGAATAACATGCTGCGTCCTGTTATCTAGGAACTCCTCAATCCAATCACACAATTGGTCTGATAGTCCATATGCTCTTACTTTGTTCATTAAACGACTGTGGGGAACTGTATCGAACGCCTCGCGGAAGTCAAGAAACACGGCATCTACCTGGGGACCCGTGTCTATGGCCCTCTGAGTCTCGTGGACGAATAGCGCGAGCTGGGTTTCACATGACCGTCTCTTTCGAAACCCATGCTGAGTCCTACAGAGTAGATTTCTAGTCTCCAGAAAAGTCATTATACTCGAACACAATACGTGTTCCAAAATTCTACAACTACTGTTGTGATAGAGTTTTTATCTAAGCAATAAGAGGATTTAGTTTCGAGTGAAGACTGGATCGTTTGCGCAGTCTACGTGTGGAGAGCATCTCAGTGTCGTGGAGTTACTAACATCGATAAACAACACATCGAAGCTGGCCTCTTGTTCGAAGCGATGCAGAAACAATCATTAGCATGTCATACTGAGTTCATAAGTGTTAACCAAGAAACTGAAACCTGAAACGTAGTAAAAGCTGTGCACATGGACAAAGCGAATACATCGAATTTTTGATGACACAGGAGGTGAACGTTAGCGAGGAGCTCTTCATGTAGCGCTTCGTCTTTTAGAACTCTCTATTAGTTGGACGGCCGCAGCTGTCGGCAGGGCTGTATCTCGCCGGTAGAGGCGCTGCCTGGAAGACAATCCATCTAAGATGAGACTTGACTGTCGGAACTCGAATCGAGGCAGAGGTGCCCAATAACCATCAAGACACATATACCTCCAATATCATACTCATGATCAATAAGTTTCTACTCTATGAGCAGCTCCATGCTACCTCCAGTTTGTGTCATTAGTCCGGTCTGTTTTCCCTTTGGGGAATTATGATGCTGTGATGTTTGTGGACTCAAAATGTCAGATAGAAGTCGCCGGCAGAACACACGCTGAGTAGCCACCAGAGGCCACAGAATGAGACAGGTGAAGCGACTGCTACTCTGAGCGCCAGATGGATGAAAGATGGTGTCCACAAGCCCTGAAAGCCACCACAGGTGAAACTCCAAGGGCCGTTGTCGCACTCTATCAACGGAGATTTTCCTAGCCCGTGTTTTGGTCAGTTATCTTTTCTTTCTTTGGAGGGGAAGGATGTCGTCAATCTTGTAACTGGATTAGTGCGATCCGCCATGACTCCCTCTCCCGTGCCAATCACTTCATCTCACAGTAGCACTCATACTCAACGTCTTCAGTTATTTGTTCGATTTATTCCAGTCTCTTCCTTCCCCCACAGTTTTTAACCTCTCCATCTCCTAGTACCACAGAAGTTATGCCTGGTGTCTTAACACATGTCCTATCATACCACTGCTTCTTCTGGTCACTGTTTTCCATATATTCCCGTTTTCGCCGATTCTGTAGGGCACCTCCATGTTTTTTATTCGTCAACCTTCTGTAGCATCACAGTTCAAATGCTGCAATTCTTTGCTTTTGGCATCTTCTCACAATTCCTAATTTACTTACACACAATTTGATCCAAACAACTTTTCTCTGAAATTTCCTTGTCGCATTAAGGCTTATATTTGACTCTAGTAGACTTCTTGTAGCGAGCGATACGCTCTTGTTCTGTTCTGCTTCTTTCTTGTCCGTCGTGCTTCATTCCGCTCCCACGGTCGCAGAACTCTTTCACTTTGTGCTCCCTAATTTTGATGTCTCTAATATAATATGTTTCATTGTTATTTTCATCTCTCCTTGCTTTACTCTCAATTCACACTTTGTACTCATTAGACTGCCATGTAATTCTTCCTTGCTGCTGCTCAGGGTGGCAACTCAACAGTGCTTCTTATCATCCGTATTCTCTTACCCTGAATTTTAGTCCACCTGAAGCTTCCTTTTGTTTCTGTCATCGCTTCTTAAATGTGCTGGTAAAAGCTCAACAGTAGGGAAAAAAGACTTCATCCTTCTCTTGCACCCTGTTTAATACGAGCATCACATGCTTGTTCTTGCATTTACATTGTTCGTTCTTAGTTGTTACATACAGGGTTATTACAAATGATTGAAGCGATTTCACAGCTCTACAATAATTTTATTATTTGAGATATTTTCACAATGCTTTGCACACACATACAAAAACTCAAAAAGTTTTTTTAGGCATTCACAAATGTTCGATATGTGCCCCTTTAGTGATTCGGCAGACATCAAGCCGATAATCAAGTTCCTCCCACACTCGGCGCAGCATGTCCCCACAATGAGTTCGAAAGCATCGTTGATGCGAGCTCGCAGTTCTGGCACGTTTCTTGGTAGAGGAGGTTTAAACACTGAATCTTTCACATAACCCCACAGAAAGAAATCGCATCGGGTTAAGTCGGGAGAGCGTGGAGGCCATGACATGAATTGCTGATCATGATCTTCACCACGACCGATCCATCGGTTTTCCAATCTCCTGTTTAAGAAATGCCGAACATCATGATGGAAGTGCGGTGGAGCACCATCCTGTTGAAAGATGAAGTCGGCGCTGTCGGTCTCCAGTTGTGGCATGAGCCAATTTTCCGCCGGCTACGCGTGAAACTTGCCCGCACGCGTTCAACCGTTTCTTCGCTCACTGCAGGCCGACCCGTTGATTTCCCCTTACAGAGGCATCCAGAAGCTTTAAACTGCGCATACCATCGCCGAATGGAGTTAGCAGTTGGTGGATCTTTGTTGAACTCGTCTTGAAGTGTCGTTGCACTGTTATGATTGACTGATGTGAGTGCATTTCAAGCACGACATACGCTTTCTCGGCTCCTGTCGCCATTTTGTCTCACTACGCTCTCGAGCGCTCTGGCGGCAGAAACCTGAAGTGCGGCTTCAGCCGAACAAAACTCTATGAGTTTTTCTACGTATCTGTAGTGTGTCGTGACCATATGTCAATGAATGGAGCTACAGTGAATTTATGAAATCGCTTCAATCATTTGTAATAGCCCTGTATATTACACAAAAGTGCCAAAAAGAAACTGATCCGGAAAATATTTACGGAAAGACTGATGCCTGACTATTGTTAATGAATTTCACAAATGATGTCGGAAATGGCCACCATTGACGTTGGTGCAGCGCTGTGCTCGATTTATCAAATTGTGAGACCCGCGCAGCAACTATGCCTGAGTGATAGCAGCAAATGCGTGTTAGCTGTTCGGCAGTAGCTCTTCCAGTGTGTGAAGTATTTTTGTGTACACGTGGCCCTTCAATTTGTCCCATAGGTAAAAATCACAGAGATAAAGATCAGGCGATGATGGTCGGCAAGTGATTGCACTGCATCTGCCGATTGTTCTCTCTTCATCGAGCACTGCATGCACTCGTGACAGGGTTGTCAAGGCGGTGTGCGTTACCACCTTGCCTTACTGAAAATATTCATACAGTCATTCATTTTCTGTGAGTTGATTCACATGTGGATTAAACACTCTGTGGACAAACCAGGCGGCATCAAAAGTTTGGTGAAAGAATAATGTTGCGCTACGAAAATCATTGAGCAGCCGACACCATCTTGAGATTAGGCAATGGCTCTTCAGAGTATTAATGGAAATTTTCTGATGCATAGTAATGCAAGTTCTGTTAACTCATTTGCCCTGAAAAGATGAATCAGACCTCATGTGAAGAAATAAAGAACTGAGGATCCGTAAGTCCTGATTACACTTCACTCAGAAACCACCGGTCGTGCGCAGAAGTAAATCTGTAAGGATACGGATGCAGGTTCTTTTTGATAATATTTTGCTACAACTCTTAATTCCCACTTGCACAGGTAAATGGCGTTGAGATTTCTTCGAACTTTGTTCCAGTCTTCCCTCTACTCGAGCAATGATTTGTAGTGTTCGAACACTTTTCGGATAGTCACTGCTTTTATTCGTTACAGAGCCGGTTTCGCGACATTCTACCTCAATTTTTGCATTGTAGACTTTGCCAAAACGCTTCTAGTCTTAAACTCCTGCACAACCAGTTCGGCACGAATTGTGCTTTCCATAACATCCGACAATGAAAATGCCCCGTTTTATTTTGAGCACCATTTGGTGTTGCATTCAAATTGTTACTAAACAGGTGTGCTCCCATTGCTCACTCAAAGGTAATGGCACAGCGAAGTACCCGGTACTGAGCATGCGGGACGTGCAAGTCCACAGAAATTTGAAAACAGCCGGTTGATGTACCGAAATCTAGGTTCCCAGTCTTTTCTGTGATGAGGAGTTCTCCTTATCATTAAGAAGGGCCAATTTCACGTGAGCGTTGCACATATGTTTCGGGCCAGCTTTCTTTTACCAACCCTGTATTATCCTTTTCCCACAAAGCTCATACCTATTTTTCAGGGAATTTCAATTACTTTGCTCCATTTCACAATGTGGAACTCTTTTTCTAGGTCCACAGATCCTACGAATGTGTCTCGTGGTTTTCTCTAGCGTCCAATATCAACCGCACTAAGAGAAACGCCCGTCTG
This sequence comes from Schistocerca cancellata, assembly GCF_023864275.1. Taxonomy (NCBI): domain Eukaryota; kingdom Metazoa; phylum Arthropoda; class Insecta; order Orthoptera; family Acrididae; genus Schistocerca; species Schistocerca cancellata. The sequence continues at coordinate 95,017,433 of NC_064630.1, read as the reverse complement.
ACACCTTTTCATTTGTAAAGTCAAACTGATCGTTCATACAACAAATCTTCACATAGCTTTTAGGTTCTTCTTTGGTCGGATATTGGAATTCGCAGTTCGCAATAACGGAGAAAACGCAATTTCGTAAAAATTACTTCAGAGAAAAATGTTTTGGCGAATGTGTGTGGCCTTTTAGCCTGGGAAAAGGGCGCAGTAAGCAACAGAGCCGTACCAAGGTGAACCTGCACCATTGACAGATCTGCCAAACCTGCTCCCTGCCCCACCCTAACTTCTCCCCTCCCAAAAGAAAAAAAAAAAAAGAAATTTCGATAGTTTTTCCCTACAGATTTATCGAAGTTCATGATTTCGTGAATCCATTTAATGAAGTTAAGCGTTACTGAAAGATGCTGCTGTTAACATATGCCATGCACAGAGACCTCTCGTTCCAGTTGTTCTTGAGAATGACTGGGTGCTGACCTGTTGAAATATTAGCAGTTGTTGATGACTTTACCCCGCTATAGTTTTGTAAGTTATTTGAGAATTAGATACGGAAGAAGCTCAAGTTTCAGAGAAAATGTATTGGCTGGAGTGTCCAGTAAATTACAAAATACCCTCCCCTCCCTCCCCCCCCCCCCCTTACCACCTTTTCTATTTGCTTTCTCCACCACCACGTCTCGCTCTAGTCATCAGTCAACGAAGATCTGGAAATCTCGGAAGCATTAAGAGAAATAATACATGTGCTTCAGCACATGCACACCGACCTTTGAAAACCTAGAATACCGTAACAGCAAGAACTCCACCGTCGAAAATGAACTAGCTGTGTAGGCGGCATTTATTTGAATTAACCGCACTGTTGTTACTTAAACAATGTCAGCGAGAGATATCTATACGACAGTAGGCATTTCTTTATGATACTACTTGGAAGAAATAACACTGTAGTAATGCAGATGTGACAAGAGCTTGCGTTTACAATCGTGGGATGACGGTAGCGGTTTTTATCGTAGGCATAAAATAGGAATATGAGAGATACAGGTGAATCACTCCCGTTAATTATTAACCCGTCTTTCTATCTCAGATTTTTTTCCACTCTTTGTCTGTGCGTTTGCCTGGGATATATGTCTGCATGCCCTCGGAACGGTCCTGGTCATCTACATCTACATCCATACTCCACAAGCCACCTGACGGTGCGCGGCGGAGGGCACTGTGAGTACCTCTATCGGTTCTCCCTTCTATTCCAGTCTCGTATTGTTCGTGGGAAGAAAGATTGTCGGTATGCATCTGTGTGGGCTCTAATCTCTCTGATTTTATCCTCATGGTCTCTTCGCGAGATATACGTAGGAGGGAGCAATATACTACTTGACTCCTTGGTGAAGGTTGTTCTCGAAACTTCAACAAAAGCCTGTACCGCGCTACAGAGCGTCTCTCCTGCAGAGTCTTCCACTGGAGTTTATCTATCATCTCCGTAACGCTTTCGCGATTACTAAATGATCCTGTAACGAAGCGCGCTGCTCTCCGTTGGATCTTCTGTATGTCTTCTATCAACCCCATCTGGTACAGATCCCACACTGGTGAGCAATATTCAAGCAGTGGGCGAACAAGCGTACAGTAACCTACTTCCTTTGTTTTCGGATTGCATTTCCTTAGGATTCTTCCAATGAATCTCAGTCTGGCATTTGCTTTACTGAGGATCAACTTTATGTGATCATTCAAAAAAAAAAAAAAATGGTTCAAATGGCTCTGAGCACTATGAGACTTAACATCTATGGTCATCACTCCCCTAGAACTTAGAACTACTTAAACCTAACTAACCTAAGGACAGCACACAACACCCAGTCATCACGAGGCAGAGAAAATCCCTGACCCCACCTGGAATCGAACCCGGGAACCCGGGCGTGGGACATGATCATTCCATTTTAAATCACTCCTAATGCCTACTCCCAGATAATTTATGGAATTAACTGCTTCCAGTTGCTGACCTGCTATATTGTCGCTAAATGATAAAGGATCTTTCTTTCTATGTATTCGCAGCACATTACACTTGTCTACATTGAGATTCAATTGCCATTCTGTGCATCATGCGTCAATTCGTTGCAGATCCTCCTGCATCTCAGTACAATTTTCCATTGTTACAACATCTCGATATACTACAGCATCATCCGCAATAAGCCTCAGTGAACTACCGATGTTATCCACAAGGTCATTTATGTATATTGTGAATAGCAACGGTCCTACGACACTCCCCTGCGGCACAACTTACTTTGGAAGACTTCTCTCCATTGAGAATGACATGCTGCATCCTGTTATCTAGGAACTCTTGAATCCAATCACACATCTGTTCTGATAGTCCATATGCTCTTACTTTGTTCATTAAACGACTGTGGGGAACTGTATCGAACGCCTCGCGGAAGTCAAGAAACACGGCATGTACCTGGGAACCCGTGTCCATGGCTCTCTGAGTCTCGTGGACGAGTAGCGCGAGCTGGGTTTCACGCGATCGCCTTTTTCGAAACCCATGCTGATTCCTACAGAGTAGATTTCTAGTCTCCAGAAAAGTCATTATACTCGAACATAATACGTGTTCCAAAATTCTACAGCAGATCGACGTTAGAGGTATAAGTCTATAGTTCTGCACATCTGTTCGACGTCCCTTCTTCAAAACGGGGATGATCAGTGCCTTTTTCCAATTCTTTGGAACGCTACGCTATTCTAGAGACCTACGGTACACCGCTGCAAGAAGCAGGGAAAGTTCCTTCGCGTACTCTGTGTAAAATCGAGCTGGTATCCCTTCAGGTCCAGCGACCTTTCCTCTTTTGAGCGATTTTAATTGTTTTTCTTTCCCTCTGTCATCTATTATCTACCATTTTGTGATCTGTGCGACAATCTAGAGAAGGACCTACAGTACAGTCTTCCTCCGTGAAACAGCTTTGCAAAAAGACATTTAGTATTTGGGCCTTTAGTCTGTCTGTTTCAGTATCATTTTGGTCACAGAGTGTCACCAACAGTTATGGAAGTTACTGTTAAATAAATAGATTCGTGGTAGGAAGAACATCAGGTAGCCGTTTAGATGCGTGCAGACGCCCATAGAAATCTTATCTCAAAGGAAGTGGAGAGACTGTCCTGTTTTGGCTGTTGACTGCTATATTACAGGGTTGAGACTTCAGTGACAGTGTAACGATTTGGAAGCTCGCCTTGGCAGACAGGCCTCTGGCCATCACTGCAGCTAACGCCAGAGGTCGACTCCACCCTGGGTCGCAAGCGCAACAGCTGCCACAGCCTCCATATGCACTTCTAACTGTGGACACCAGGACGCTGCTTGAGATCTCCTACAACCTCGACAGATCAACATCACCTGACAACGACATGCAGTTAAGCACTTACTACACAATTCACCTGTCAGTGATCCGTTTGTCTGTAAGTAACCACTACTAGAAACCCTGATAGACATTCATCAATATAATGGATACATTACTGTTTCACCGTTTTAATCGGAGACCTGGGGGGACTATTCCCTGCGGTCGTTTCTTACTGCTTTCGGGAAATTCAGTCTCTCTGGATTTTTTTTATTTCCTTTTTCTCTAGCCACTCACAACATACTGTGGTTTGTTAGTTCTACGTGAAGGCCCACGAAGCGTGCCACATTTATTGTTGGCAGCTGCTACTATGAATATTGGCATGAACCTGACTGGAATGTCCTCTGCAGAAGTTCAGACCGTAATCTCAGTCATGTGGCCTGGCGCTTACGCCGGCATCGGGACTGTATCTCTGTTAAATGTACCCTACTGGCCATTAAAATTGCTACCCCACGAAGATGACGTCCTACGGACGCTAACTTTAACCGACAGAAAGAAGATGCTGTGATATGCAAATGATTAGCTTTTCAGAGCATTCACACAATGTTGGCGCCGGTGGCGACACCTACAACTTGCTGACGTGAGGAAATTTTCCAACCGATTTCTCATGCACAAACGTCAGTTGACCGGCTTTGCCTGGTGAAACGTCGTTGTGAAGCCTCGTGTAAGGAGGAGAAATACGTACCATCACGTTTCCGACTTGTCGGACTATACCCTATCGCGATTGCGGTTTATCGTATCGTGACATTGCTGCTCGCGTTGGTTGAGATCCAATGACTGTTAGCAGAATATGGAATCGGTGGGTTCAGAAGGGTAATACGGAACGCCGTGCTGGATCCCAACGGCTTCGTATCACTAGCAGTCGAGATGACACGCATCTTATCCGCATGGCTGTAACGGATCGTGCAGCCGCGTCTCGATCCCTGAGTCAACAGATGGGGACGTTTGCAAGACAGCAACCATCTGCACGAACATTTCGACGAAGTTTGTAGCAGCATGGACAATCAGACTCGGAGACCATGGCTGCGGTTACCCTTGACGCTGCATCACAGACTGGAGCGCCTGCGATGGTGTACTCAACGACGAACCTGGGAGCACGAATGGCAAAACGTCATTTTTTTCGGATGAATCCCGGTTCTCTTTACAGCATCATGATGGTCGCATCCGTGTTTGGCGACATCGCAGTGAACGCACATTGGAAGCGTGTATTCGTCATCGCCATACTGGCGAATCATTCGGCGTGATCGTATGGGGTGCCATTCGTTACACGTCTCGGTCACCTCTTGTTCGCATTCACGGCACTTTGAACAGTGGACGTTACATTTAAGATGTGTTACGACCCGTGGCTCTACCCTTCATTCGATCCCTGCGAAACCCTACATTTCAGCACGACCACATGTTGCAGTTACTGTACGGGCCTTTCTGGATACAGAAAATGTGCGACGGCTGCCCTGGCCAGCACATTCTCCAGATATCTCACCAATTGAAAAGTCTGGTCAATGGTGGCAGAGCAACTGGCTCGTCATAATACGCCAGTCACTACTCTTGATGAAACTGTGGTATCGTGTTGAAGCTGCATGGGCAGCTGTACCTGTACTTGCCATCCAAGCTCTGTTTGACTCAATGCCCAGGCGTATCAAGGCCGTTATTACGGCCAGAGGTGGTTGTTCTGGGTACCGATTGCTCAGGATCTATGCATCCAAATTGCGTGAAAATGTAATCACATGTCAGTTATAGTATAATATATTTGTCCAATGAATACCCGTTTATCATCTGCATTTCTTCTTAGTGTAGCAATTTTAATGGCCAGTAGTGTAGCTTGTGTCATTCCGAGCCTCTTAGTTCCCACGCTACATTACTATCTGAGTTCACCGCCGTAGCTGAGTTGTCAACGCGGCTGATGCCATGCATGGTACCCGGGTTCGATTCCCGGTACTTTCAGGGAATTTTCCTTGGTGGGAAAACTGGTATGAGGAGCACTCAGCTTCGAGAGGCCAACTGAGGAGCTGTTCGACTGATGAGCAGTGTTTCCAGGGTCAAGAGACCCGACAACGACCGCGAGGTTGGTCAGCTGACCACATGCCCCTGCATACCGCATCCAGTGACGTCACTGGCAGAGGATGAGACTGCGGTCGGTGTGGCCCTGAGTGGCCCGCCTAGTGCCAGAACGCTGAACTTCGCCTTTACCTTTTATTATGCGAATGTTAGCTGACAAAGTTAGAAATATGTGCGACGTAACGGCTATAGGTGCAAATATTTATGTTATTGACTGAGAACAATGTATTGAACAGCATAATATCAGAAATTGTAGTTTATAGATTAGTAATTACAGCTACCATAAGTCGTATGTTTTTAGGTTGGGTAGTATCTCACATGCGGGTTGCACAAGCAAGCCATTAATGTTTGTTTCCTCCTGGGCAGTAGGTCAGGCGATGAAGTGTGGATGCGGGGAAACAAAACGGAAAGTCTGTACTGTCATTCTTCGTTCACTTCGCGGCCCAAGTACGACCATGCAGAAAACAACAGGTTGTAAAGTTTGTGACGTGTTTATGGAAAGACTGTTCGATGCGAGAATAAAAAAAACAACCAACACACTGGTGTGTGAAAAATAAATGTACAAATGTTTAAAATATAAAAATATCTGCTTATACCCATTACATTCTCTCTCTCTCTAAAAGAGTTTTGCATCACCTCGGTTCCGAGAGATCCGGAACCGGAACAGAAAATTGGAATAAAGTTCAACATAAGCATCATTTCCGCCCTTTTTATTGCTCATGAAAACCAAACATTGCATGTTGTACCACCATAAATCTTGACCTTCAGAGCTGGTGGTCCAGGTTGCTGTACACACCGGTAGCTCTAATACCCAGTAGCACGTCCTCTTGCATTGATGCATGCCTGTATTCGTCGTGACATACTATCCACAAGTTCATAAAGGCACTGTTCGTCCAGATTGTCCCACTCCTCAACGGTGATTCGGCGTAGATCCCTCAGAGTGGTTGGTGGGTCACGTCGTCCGTAAACAGTCCTTTTCAATATATCCCAGGCATGTTCGATAGGGTTCATGTCTGGAGAACATGCTGGCCACTCTAGTCGAGCAATGTCGTTATCCTGAAGGAACTCATTCACAAGATGTGCACGATGGCGGTGCGAATTGTTGTCCATGAAGACGATTGGCTGGCCAGTATGCTGCCGATATGTTTGCACTATCGGTCGGAGGATGGCATTCACGTACCTGACAGCCGATACAGCGCCTTCCATGTCCACCAGCGGCGTACGTCGGCCCCACGTAATGCCAGCCCAAAACAGCAGGGAAGCTCCACCTTGCTGCACTCGCTGGACAGTGTGTCTAAGGCGTTCAGCCTGACCGGGTTGCCTCCAAACACGTCTCCGACGATAGTCTGGTTGACGGCAAATGCGACAATCGTCGGTGAAGAGAACGTGATGCCAATCCTGAGCTGTCCATTCGGCATGCTTTTTGCCCATTTGTACCGCGCTGCATGGTGTCGTATTTGCAAAGATGGACCTCGCCATGGACGTCGGGAGTGAAGTTTGCGATTCATGAAGCCTATTGTGCACCGTCTGAGTCGTAACACGACGTTCTGTGGCTGCACGAAAAGCGTTATTCAACGTTGTGGCGTTGCTGTCGGGGTTCCTCCGAGCCGTAATCAGTAGAGCAGCGATCATCCACTGCAGTAGTAGCCCTTGGGTTGCATGAGTTCCTGTCTCCTCCATGTCTGAACAACACGCAGATCGGTGTGGCCGAGCGGTTCTAGGCGCTTCCGTCCGGAACCGCGCTGCTGCTACGGTCGCAGATTTGAATCCTGCCTCGGGCATGGATGTGTGTGATGTCCTTAGGTTAGTTAGGTTTAAGTAGTTCTAAGTCTAGGGGATTGATGACCTCAGATGATGTCCCATAGTGCTTAGAGCCATTTGAACCTTTTTTTTCTGGTTCACTCCTAGGTGCCTGGACACTTCCCTTGTTGAGAGACCTTCTTGGCACAAAGTAACAATGCGGACGTGAACGAACCGCGGTATTGTCGGTCTAGGCACCGTTAAACTACGGACAACACGAGTCGTGTACCTCCTTCCTGGTGGAATGGCTGGAACTGATCGTATGGATTTAATGACATCTCTGAACAGTCAAAGGGACTGTGTCTGTTATACAATATCCATAGTCAACGTGAACGTCTATGGTCAGGAGTTCTGGGAACCGGGGGACGCTAAACATTTTTTGATATATATACGAAGGTTGGAACTTTAATAGTGGCAACTATTTATTTACAGCTCGTACAAAACAGATAGGTGTTACAAAGTTTTACTGACATTCAAAGTAGTCACCAGCATTGTGTATAACCCGCTGCCAGCGAAGTGGAAGTCGTAGGATACTCTTAGCAGTGCCAGTTGTGTTGACAGTTCGAGCGGCGCGGTCTGTAGCCCGACGAATTTGTCGCAGTTCTGAAGCGAATGCCGTGAATTGTTTCCTTCAGTTTATAAATCGAGTTGAACTTACGAGGGCTTAAATCAGGAGTGTGCAGTAGGTGGTATAGCACTTAGCAGCCCCATCAGTCCTACAAATCAGTAACAGCTTGCATTGTACGTGCTTGAATATTGTAATGCAAAATGATGGTCAGGTCCTGCAGAAAGTGTCATCACTTCCGTCTCTATCCTGTTCATTTTTGGAACACAACCTACGACTAGCTTAGAGACAGAAGTGATGACACTTTTTGCAGGACCTGATCTTCATTTTGCAGCACAATGTTCAAGTACGTACAGTGCAAGCTGTTACTGATTTGTTTGACTGATGAGGCTGCTAAGTGCTATACCACCTACTGCACATCCCTGACTTAAGCCCTCGAAAGTTCAACTCAATTTCTAAACTGAAGGAAACAATTCACGGCATTCGCTTCAGAATTGCTCCAAATTCGTCGGGAAATAGACCGCGCCGCTCGAACTGTCAACACAACTGTCACTGCTAAGAGTATCCTACGACTTCCACATCGCAGGCAGCGGGTTATTCACAATGCTGGTGACTACTTTGAAGGTCAGTAAAACTTTGAAACATGTATCTATTTTTTACGAGCTGTAAATAAATAGTTGCCCCTATTAAAGTTCCAACCCTCGTATATATATATATATATATATATATATATATATATATATATATATATATTCTCTCTCTCTCTCTCTCTCTATATATATATATATATAGAGAGAGAGAGAGAGAGAGAGAGAGAGAATATATATATATATATACACACAACACAGCCAGCGCCGGCCTCTGCCCTGCTTCTACCTTGGTTGCCTGCATTGTGCAGTGCCCCATTGGATTTTGTGTTTCACATATGCTGTGCCGTCTCTGTGCGTCGTCTGCCGCGTGCAGCCAGTGTCTGGCGCAGCTTAACTTCGCATCGCACTCTGTCGGCGATGTTTTCAGTCGCACGTCCTGCCCTCTGGGCAGTTGATGCGAGCAACAGGACAGAGAGACACCTAGCGGATAACATAGGAACTTCTTGCAACAACCTGCTCGCAAGGGAACGGACGATTTGTCTCGGAGCGGGTGAGTTCACCGCTCCCCCCACCCTCGGAACTCGCCCGCTCAACACTCACCCCACCGTCTCGACTCTAGCCAGAGCTTTGAGCAAAGCGACTCAGGTGTCACTCTGGTCTCTGCGGTCTCAGCTCACGCAGTAATACAGCTCGCTGCTCGACCTGCTCGACTCAGCGCCTCTGCATCGGAGTTCGTCCCTACTGGATATTGTTCTTCGTAGTAATACCGCTATGTATATTACATTATTATGTTATGTATACATCAATTGTTTTTATTTTATTTTTATTTGTTTAAACTGATTAGATTAGGTTCCTGACGACTCCTCTTACTATAGGATTTTTATTATGGACACTCGAATTTACGCTTTAATTACGAGCGAACCGATAAACGTATCGCAAAATGTGATACACCAATATTTTCCTTGTTTTATTCTGCGTAAGGCTATATGCAGCACTTTCGTTTTACAGTCAAATTTATATTTTTTTTCTTATTCTGGTACGGTTTTTGCGATTTTAGGCGTCTTCGGAAGGAAACGTTCACTTTAAAAATATATGGCTTGTGATGTATTTGTATGAGGTTAATGAAATTTTAATACATTATAGCCAAATATATTGTTAATGTAAATCTCAAGTTACAACATTTTCCGATCACCCAAAAAACCACGATAGTGCAAAATAAATCAATAATCAAAAACTTTGTCATATCATGGAAATTTCAATAAACAATACAAAATTCTTACTCATTATCTGTGTTACTTCAAAATAGGATCAAATAAGATCAAAATACAGGTATAGTACTGGAATAAACCAAGTTTAAAGGGCAATGTGCCTTCCATTTATTTTCTATTGTAAATGAGTGGTGAGTCATGTAAAAGAGCTAATTCATTTCAGGGAGTGAACAGTTCTGATCCAATCTCTGAAAAGAACAGTTTTGCCCATCTCTACTTAGGACCACGTGTAATCAACATTTGTTAGCCTTCCTTTTCGCCCAGTATTCCTTCATAAACAACGAATGGGCTAGCTTTCGTTGCGTAGACCACGTATGTCGGTTAGTTTTTCTCTCTTCTTCCTCAAAACCCCGTGTGTTTGTGATTTTTTCTGATTTCATTTCTATCATGTAGATTTGAAGACCCTAATTCTCTCAGGCCTTTTTCTGTCTGTTTGTACCAGTTCGGTCTTATAGTTTTGTTCTTTAAAAATGTATGGATTTTGTGCATTAACCTGTTTGAGTCCATTCTTTCTAAGTGCCCCATGAACTGGATTCTTCTCATGCGCTTGTGTCTGTTATTTTGGAGATATTTTTATATAGTTCTGCATTGGGTTTTGGATAATGCACACCGTCTTTAGTTCTTGGTCTTAGGATTTTCCTCATTATCTTACGTTCTTTCACTTCTAATTCCTCTTTTAGTGTTCTGTGTTGAAGGTTTAGTGTATCAGATGCGTAGAGAGCTTCGGATCTAATTACTGTTGTATAGTGTTGTATTTCGCAGTTCCACGAGAGACTCTTTTTGTTGTAAATGTTTTTTGTTAACTGAAATGCCGTCTCCATTTTCTGGACTCTTGATCTGACAGATTTCATTTCATTACAATTTTCTGCAATCCATTCACCTAAATATTTAAATTCTTTTACTCGAGAGATGTAGTTATTACCAATTTTGAGATCAGAAGGTGCATCTTTGAAGTCAGTCATAAATTTTCTTTTTTCAAATGAAATTTGTAATCCCATTTTAGCTGCCTGTTCTTGTAATAATTCTAGCTGTTTCTGTGCATTGGTAATGTCTTGTGCGATCAGTGCCATGTCATCAGCAAATGCTAAACAGTCTAATTCTATGCCCTTAGGTCTTGGTCCCAGTCTGTGTGCTGGTGCACCCGCTTTTTTCCATTCTCTAACAACTTTTTCAAGAGCACAATTGAAGAGCACTGGGGACAGTACATCCTCTTGTCGTACTCCTGTGTCTATTTCAAATTCTGTGCTCAATTCTCCCATAAATTTTACTTTGGATTTGGTCTCCGTGAGTGTTTCTTTTATGATGTTTGTTGTCTTTTGATCCAGTCCAAATTCTGTTAATACTTCAAAAAGGGATTCTCGGTCTATACTGTCATATGCTTTTTTAAAGTCGACAAACGTGATGACATAACTTTTGTTTGAAGTACTATGTAAATATTTCGTTGAGTTTTCAAGTTAAGGATTTGTTCTACGCATGATCGACCTTTTCTGAACCCACCTTGGTTTTCGCCTAGTTTTGAATCCAGCTGAGGTTCTGCGCGGTTTAGTAGGACTTTAGACAGAATTTTGTATGTTATTGACAATGAAGAGATTCCACGATAGTTGTTGGGGTCTGTTTTACATCCTTTTTTGTACAGAGGATGTATGATTGCAGTCTTCCAATCTGTGGGGAATTTTTCAGCTTTCCAGATTTCATGTATAATTCCTTTGAGTTTTGCAATAAGATTTTCTCCTGCATTTTTCCATAATTCTGCGATGATTTGGTCTTCTCCTGATGCTTTGTTATTTTTCAGTGACTGAATTATCTCTTTAATCTCTTGTAAACTTCGTGGCTTTGAGTCTGGGTTTCGTTGTGTATGATGGAACTCAAATTTCTTCTTTTCACAATTCAGTAATTTAGAAAAGTATTTTACAAGAATTTAGCAGTTTTCTGTGTTGGTATGGGCAATTTCCCCATGTTCATTTTTGAATTGGAGTGTGGAGGAGAGTACTTCGTTAATTTTTGTTTGAATACTCTGTAGAAATTTCGGGAATTGGTTTTCTTGAAATCATTTTCTATGTCTTGCAATTTTTTGTCTTCGTGTTGTTTATGGACTGTTCGTATTGCTTTTGTGACTGTTTTCCTGGTATCTTTGAGATCTTCCAGGGTCATTGGATTTTTGTTGCACAACCAATTTTGCCACGCCTGTTGTCTGAGATTTATCAGTTGGTCACACTCATCTGTCCACCGTTGGTGTTTACGTGTTCTTGTTTGCGGTGATACAGTTTCAGCTGATTTTAAAAGTACTGCTTGCAGTTGTTGCCAATTTTGTGGTTTTAAATTTTGTGTTTCTTTTGTAAATTGTTCATTGCCATTTATCCCTTGTACATCATATTTACGTTGTGGAGATTTCTTAGTGAATTTCCTTTTTTCTGGAATGACATCTAGGGAGAATTTTGTTGGGTAATGGTCGGAATCTAGGTCTAGTCCATTAAGGACTTTAAGTTTCATGATTTCTGCTGTATTTACGCGGGAGATCATTACATGATCCAACTGATATTCACCTAGTAATGGATTAGGTGAGATCCAAGTTTTCGTTTTCGAGGCTCTTTTCTTGAAAAATGTTGATTTGAAAAATAGGTCATGGTTTTTGCAGATTTCAATGAGTCGCATGCCATTTCGGTTGGTCTGTGTATGCCCTGACCACTTACCTACCCAATATCGCTCATATATATATATATATATATATATATATATATATATATATATATATATATATATATATATATATATATTTTCGTGGGAGGCTGGCAGATTTAATGAAACCTGTGATTCCCTGCCATCCCGCATACTTAATACTTAATAGCATGTGCGTTTGTATGGAAGGTTCAATAGAAACACTTTACTCAGTTAATTCTGCCATTGCATATATTGAAAACCACTTGTTGACTACTGAACTAATTTTAGCCAAGTTTAACTGATCGAATGCTGTGTAAAGTAATAACCCAGTGGACGAACTACATTTCATAAGGAATTCAAAATTTCAATGATAGCGGGAAAGATAACTGAACAGTTTCAAAGCTGTTAAAACTTAATACTGAAGTTGTACTACGTGCTATTCAATGAGTTATTGGATGAAGTAATTAACAAGAAAATAAAATTATGACCATTACCCTGTGGCAGTGGTTCCCAACATGGGTAATTATCCCCAGAGGAGAACAATGAAATTTTCTGAGGGATAAAATCTAACTATTGGATTCTTTTTCAGTCATGAAACTAAATTATCACATACTATTATCAGAATTTTGTAAGACTCTAATACTGATTATATAAGTTATCAGCAACTACTTTTCTCAGTTTGTAGCGTTAATGCGGTGGAGGTTACAGGTTACTCACATAGTCCACCTCAACTACTCACATATGTTGTGCTTTGACTCATCCATCGCTGATGATAATAGTGAGTCATAAACCTAACAAATGGTAAGTATCTCAACAAAATGTCTTCTCCAAGTTGTAGATGGTACCTGCAGTAGTTCAGAAATTGCTCGAATACTCGCTTCGAAACAGATAAATGGATTAATTGACAGCACGACACCAGCAACTACATAAGGGCTACCGTAGTGCTGCACACATTATTATTGTTATTATTATTATTATTATTATTATCGTTTGTCGTGTGACTAGGGCCTCCCGTCGGGTAGACCGTTCACCGGGTGCAAGTCTTTCGATTTGACGCCACTTTGGTGACTTGCGCGTCGATGGGGATGAAATGATGATGATTAGGACGACACAGCATCCAGTGCCTGAGCAGAGAAAATCTCCGACCCAGGCGGGAATCGAACCTGGGCCCTTAGGATTGAAATTCTGTCGCGCTGACCATTCAGCTACCGGGGGCGGACAATTATCATTAGTATTACTAGTGGATGTGGTCAGAAACAAAGCGTAAAAAGCCTGAAGTCTTTCAATACGTGCCACTTTAGAAGAAAGGATTGCAACAATCAAGTGATTTACGAACAATAAGTACAGTGCACACATTTTAACTTGGTTGACTTTAAATGGAGTTGCAATGTACAGGTCAATCAAGTGGCGCAATTGAGAGGAGTAACGCAGGGGAATTGTATTTTGTAACAAGAGTCTACCCTAATTGTGAATAGTTAGCTTTCTTATCAGGGAAGCAGTTGTGGGTAGCACTTGCGATGCACCATGAATTCCTTCGTCATTCATTCTCACACCTCCCTCCCACTTCTACCACCACCACACACACACTTGAGAGATTGCAGGGCACTCTCACTTTTGATACTGTGTCATACTGTTTAATGTTCTTAGGGAATATAATCTCTATTACTTGGTTTCTATTTTTGTTACAATCTGACTTCATTCATATAATGAAATGGTTGGCAGTAGTTAACGCTCTTCAAATGGTTCAGATGGCTCTGAGCACTATGGGACTTAATATCTGAGGTCATCAGTCCCCTAGAACTTAGAACTACTTAAACCTAACTAACCTAAGGACATCACACACATCCATACCCGAGGCAGGATTCAAATTTGCGACCGTAGCGGTCGCTCGGTTGCAGACTGAAGCGCCTAGAACCGCTCGGTCACACCGGATGGCAGTTAACACTCTTGCTTGTGTGCTATAGCGAAGGCATAGTGGTAAACTTCACCTGCGTTCAAAGGAGGAGTGTGCCGAGTTAATTGACTGCAGTAAAAGCGTACAGTGTCTGAGGGCCGAGGAGAGCTTTTTGTTTCTGCAGAACCTGGTGAAAATGTCTGTGGACAGAGAAAGTCCCTCGGTCTCATTGTGCAGACACATTGGGTGTTGTTTCGTTATTTACGAAAGTGCCACTCAGTGACGCTCTGGAGCACATCGGTTCCATGTTCCCGCAAGACATCAAAAAGCTCTTCCATGCATGTCTCACCACGAGCTATTTCACGTGGAATGGCGATTTCTACGAACAGCTGGAAGGCGTCGCCATGGGTAGTCCTCTCAGTCCAGTGGTGGCCTACTTCTTCATGGAACAATTCGAAGCACAGGCACTGGACTCGGCGACTTGCAAACCTAAGGTGTGGTACAGGTACGTCGATGATACTTTCGTGGTGTGGAGCCATGGTGAAGAACAGCTCGGTGACTTCCTAAGACACTTGAACAGCTTCCATGCCAACATAACATTTACCATGGAAGTAGAAAAGGACAAGAAACTGCCATTTCTAGATGTGCTGGTCACAAGGGATGCGAAAACCTGGGACACAGCGTGTATCGAAAACCGAGACACACGGACCGATACCTGCACAAACTGTCAAACCACCACCCGAGCCAGAAAAGAGACATGATTAGTACGCTCGTAACGAGAGCAGGACGAATATGTGAGCCGCAACACCTCAAACGAGAAATGCAACACCTGGGAACTGTTCTGAGGAGCAATGGATACTCCACAAATTACATTAGAAGTGTAACAGAGCCAAACACTCGGCGAGGTAAGGAACCAGAAAAAGAAATGTCGGGTACGGCCTTTCTGCCATACATTCCCAGAGTGACGGACAGAATCTGCCGTATATTGCGCAAACATGGCGTAAAGACGATTTTCAAAACAACAAGGAAGATGAAAGAGTGTCTTAGATCGGCGAAGGAGAAAAGAGACCCACTTGCAATGTTGGGAATATACCGTATACCATGCACATGCGGAAAAGTTTATGTCGGAATGACTGGACGATCAATTAACACCAGGATCAAAGAGCATAAGCGACATTGCAGGTTGGGGCAGGTGGAGAAATCGGCCGTGGCAGAGCACGCACTGAATGAGACCGACCACGTAATAAAATTCGCCGACACGGAAGTTCTGGCTGTAGAGAAGCACTATCACACGCGCTTGTTCAGAGAAGCTGTCGAAATCCAAAAACACGCGAACAGTTTGAACAAGAAAGAGGAAAGCCTTAAGGTAAACGGATCCTGGCTTCCCGTACAGCAGCGAACGACCGTCGCAGGTAGCAAGAGGAGAACCGCACCGGAAATGACCGCGGAGAAGCCCTCGGACGTTGGCGCGCCAGGTATATAGTCTGCGGCCGCGAGCTCGGCTCCAGTTCACCACCGGCAATGGAGGGTGAAGCTTTGACAATGCCAGCCACTCGTGCTGGCGAAACGTCAGAAAAATCATTAGATGAACGTCGGCCGAAGAACCCGAGACAGAAGCCAATAGGCAGTTTGTCAACAAGTGGCCACGAAAGCCTTAACAATTTTGTATTTTTCCTTTTCTTCCAATTAATTTTTAAAGTCGCTGGTTGGTCAAATCCGTGTATGCAGAAGATGGGGGCGGTCTCCCAGCTTCGAATACCGAGCTCCAGCTCGTGATTGGCTTATACTAATGTGGGAGTAGTCTAAGCATGTAAATGTGCTATGCTACCGAGCTAGGGAGGAACGCTGTAGAGAAAGAGCACTCACTCTTGTACTGGCGCTTCGCTAGTAAGGAACGGCAGTTCTTTACCTAGACAGTGCTAGTTGCCACTTAGAGCCTGTGCCAGTCATCATCTGAACAGTCCGAGGTACTGTTTCTTGCATCATGCACACAACGAGTGATGCGTGGGTGTACTTATTTGTTTTGAGTCGGCAGTCTAAACGTCTGACATATTTCCTCACGCATAGTCGTGTCACGGAGTCAAATTCGTTTGGCAGACCACCAAACTGGCCCACCTGCACATTGGAATCCACCGGGGTTTCAGATGCTCATAGGGAAGTACCTGAGTTCCGAATCACGCGAACGCGAGACCGTATATTTGCATATTTCCGTGCGTGTGGCACCAATAACAGATTGTCGCTATCCATGATTCCAGTCGGCCACCGCGTCGTGCTGTGCCGCCCTCACCTGCAGAAGGGTAATGCATTCGCCGCTATGGTGCAGGGCTCCAATATACACTCCTGGAAATTGAAATTAGAACACCGTGAATTCATTGTCCCAGGAAGGGGAAACTTTATTGACACATTCCTGGGGTCAGATACATCACATGATCACACTGACAGAACCACAGGCACATAGACACAGGCAACAGAGCATGCACAATGTCGGCACTAGTACAGTGTATATCCACCTTTCGCAGCAATGCAGGCTGCTATTCTCCCATGGAGACGATCGTAGAGATGCTGGATGTAGTCCTGTGGAACGGCTTGCCATGCCATTTCCACCTGGCGCCTCAGTTGGACCAGCGTTCGTGCTGGACGTGCAGACCGCGTGAGACGACGCTTCATCCAGTCCCAAACATGCTCAATGGGGGACAGATCCGGAGATCTTGCTGGCCAGGGTAGTTGACTTACACCTTCTAGAGCACGTTGGGTGGCACGGGATACATGCGGACGTGCATTGTCCTGTTGGAACAGCAAGTTCCCTTGCCGGTCTAGGAATGGTAGAACGATGGGTTCGATGACGGTTTGGATGTACCGTGCACTATTCGGTGTCCCCTCGACGATCACCAGTGGTGTACGGCCAGTGTAGGAGATCGCTCCCCACACCATGATGCCGGGTGTTGGCCCTGTGTGCCTCGGTCGTATGCAGTCCTGATTGTGGCGCTCACCTGCACGGCGCCAAACACGCATACGACCATCATTGGCACCAAGGCAGAAGCGACTCTCATCGCTGAAGACGACACGTCTCCATTCGTCCCTCCATTCACGCCTGTCGCGACACCACTGGAGGCGGGCTGCACGATGTTGGGGCGTGAGCGGAAGACGGCCTAACGGTGTGCGGGACCGTAGCCCAGCTTCATGGAGACGGTTGCGAATGGTCCTCGCCGATACCTCAGGAGCAACAGTGTCCCTAATTTGCTGGGAAGTGGCGGTGCGGTCCCCTACGGCACTGTGTAGGATCCTACGGTCTTGGCGTGCATCCGTGCGTCGCTGCGGTCCGGTCCCAGGTCGACGGGCACGTGCACCTTCCGCCGACCACTGGCGACAACATCGATGTACTGTGGAGACCTCACGCCCCACGTGTTGAGCAATTCGGCGGTACGTCCACCCGGCCTCCCGCATGCCCACTATACGCCCTCGCTCAAAGTCCGTCAACTGCACATACGGTTCACGTCCACGCTGTCGCGGCATGCTACCAGTGTTAAAGACTGCGATGGAGCTCCGTATGCCACGGCAAACTGGCTGACACTGACGGCGGCGGTGCACAAATGCTGCGCAGCTAGCGCCATTCGACGGCCAACACCGCGGTTCCTGGTGTGTCCGCTGTGCCGTGCGTGTGATCATTGCTTGTACAGCCCTCTCGCAGTGTCCGGAGCAAGTATGGTGGGTCTGACACACCGGTGTCAATGTGTTCTTTTTTCCATTTCCAGGAGTGTATGCTTCTCAGCACCCTGTTCTTTGGAACCGTATTTTTCTTTATGGAATGGTATAGATGCTTGATAGTAGTGTAGTTTTTGGGCCATACCACGCATTCTCATTTATGTAGTCAGATAACGCGATTAGTTTTGGTTAGTGTGGCGTGTTGATCCTCAGCTGATCACTTTGTTCGCCATAGACCGCATATCATTGAAAGCATTTGTCAGATAAAAATGTTTATGTGGCGTTTCTTTAGCAATTTTTTTTTGTCATGTGATTTTATAAATGAATAAATCTATTGTTATTTAGACTTCAGCTCCTCCCAGTGTTCTGGTTAACATTATCTTTACTATTTTACTGAAGTCTTGATTGCAATTGAAGGAGCAGAAGCTTTCAGACTAAATATCATTCGTCTTTCATAATTTTAAAAATAAAAGTGTTCCCAGAGAAGTCTTTCATTCTACAGTTTAACTGGGTGCTGAAGTTAGTGATAATGTGGGGGAGGGGGCAGCAACAGACGGCAGGGTTACTGGTCTGAGGAAGGTTTAGAACCAGTGGCCCATGGTCAAATTTGTCAGTTAACCTACGCAGCGGAACATAAATTTATGTGTAAGGGACGAACGGATAATTTTAAACAGACCTGGTAGAACTCTCCATCATGACGAGGTCTAGCGAGACGCTGTTGCTCATATTCTCAGTCCAGATTGTAAATGATGTCAAAGAGCAGAAAATAATAGTTTCACGTGGCTACTGAGACTGTGTGAAATTTCCTAGAAGACTGCAATATGTTTATCACAGAAAAGAACTGTTCTACCCGAAATTTGTTCATATGCCAAATACAGAATTTGTTACTTGAGAACTCAACAGAAATACATGCAAGAGATAAATAAAACTTTTATTTTCATCACAGAAACACATTTACTTAATTCGCGTGTCTCAGTTTGCACGTACAGCAATTCTTCCTTTCAGTGTACAGGATACATGCATAGAACGTAATATTCTAAACGTAATGACAATTAAAAAAGCAGGCCCTACGGACACAATCTGCACATAAACACCGCCGCTAAAACAGACACTGAAAGGGCTCAAAGGCATATCCAACGACATCTTAAAAGAGGAGTGTTGTCTTTCTTCTTACGAACTTTGGTATTTGGGGGGGGGGCATAATCCATCCCATTATTACGACTATTAGAACCCTTTAAATTCCCTCTTTTTACCGTATAACATGTACTTATTTAAACACGCAGACTTCTTAAAAAGGTGAGGAGAGATTATTCATATACTTTCTCACGATTCTCGCTAAACTGTTTGTCCAATGTTGTGCAAATCAACAACGAACTTTCTTATCAGTTCAAGAAGTTTAGACAGTCTATTTTTTTGAATTGTGCAGTGGATATGGCCATCACCTTGCTACGACTATGTAGTGAAGATTCACACATTCGGACTATTGTACTACACATACAACAATACTTCCATTACCGAAAATCTGTCTGATAAAAGAATAACCTCTTTAAGACTTGAATGTTCTGATTAATGATATTATGGGAAATTATAAAGGGAGGAGGAATGTGTGGAGGGTGAGAACAATAGAAGGTCATATATGAATAAAATGGAGGTTTATTATAATCAACTTTTTATTACTTCACAAGCATACCTGGTACGACATGACTATAATATTCGTTATGAATGGCCTCTTAACATACACTGGTATTATTAATCACATTTTCAAACATAAATATCAGCATGGAACCACATGACAGGATTAGGATATGGCCTCCAGGAATCTCTAAGGGAAGAATAGTTCTGTTTCACAGTTTGCGAAAGAAACTACAGGAACCTTGTTCTCACTACCCCAGGCTAGGAAATTCTCATGATCTGAAAGGGGCAAGCTACGTGGATGGAAGTCAAGTTCAGAGTCTTCCAGCAAAAATGCATTAAATCTGATAAATTCCAATTACTGGAAATACCACCATACGTATAAGGATTCATTTTACTCAGGGCTATTTGACTATCGAATGGAATTAGTATTTAACAAAGAAACATTCACAAATGAAGTGGTCAGTCGACGCCAAGGACCAGTTCGTAATACGGAGAAAATGTCTATGAAATCAGGACAAAATCAATAAATAAAACACACGATTGTGAAAAATGAATTACTGAGAGTGACAACTCAAGTGAAGAGTTAAACGCTTCACAATTTGAGTAAAACACCAGTAACGATCACACAAATCACAATAATCAGGTTACGTTATGAAAATTTTAATCAAATCTCTCACTCTAATGAGTTTAACACTTCGGGAAGTGGTGCATGTTAATTATTAGGCTCGGGAGGACTCACTATAGTTAAGAAACAGAGGTGTTGAAGGCACGCGGTCAGGACTGCAAGAGAAACGAAGCACGATAACGAGTCTATACATTTCACAGACACTTAATCCAAAGATTTCGCTGTTGAAACAAAAAAAAAAGAACACATTTTTAGCTTGAAATTGAGAAGAGCGATTGTCGTCATGAACACTGAATTTCCATACAGCAAGTTGGACTGGCACCAAAAATACAGCGCAGTGTAAAAATTAAAGGCGAAAGTAACTTTCACATAATATGTCACTGCCAAGTAACATCGCTCTATGAAACTCGGACCACACACAGAAAAAAATTGCTGCTGTTTAGAAGTGAAAGAAATAGCAATGAGACGAACAGAAATGACACTTTTATTCAAAGACAATAATTACTCTGAAATCATCGCGATTCATGATAGTCCCTTGGACATTACAAAAGGCGGACTTGGCTCTTAATAGGGTGTAACAGGGTGCACGTTCTGCAACGATCTCCCATGCTGCCCAAAAGCCTGCAACAGAATTTTTATGGTAAGGCGTTCCAATCTTCCACCGCCAGATGGTCATTGGCGCATGTGCAAGTGTTGCAGTGCGTCTGCACATATCACCCCAAATGTGCTCGATGGGAATTAAATAGGAGGAAAGAACAGCTCAGTCCACTCGTGGAATATCCTCTCGTTCCAGGAGCTCCTTCATCTCTGCAGTTCCTTGTGGTCGTGAACTACCATCCATAAAAATGAACTTAGTGCAGCATGCACTCCTGAGAAGGTACAAAGGGTAAGGAGGACAGTTTTGCAATAACGCTGATTGGTGAGTGTATTGTTCAAAGATTAGGACGTTAGCACACCCATGCAACGGTATGCTTCCCACATTATAACACCTCCAACACCAAAACAACCATTTTCGATAATGGTTCTGGGGACATCAGGTGTTCTAACCTCTCGCCGTATGTGGGTACGTCAAGCAATGCCGAACTTGATCGTTTTGCTGGTCGTGGGGAGGCTTAATATTGCGTGGGAGCACTAACTTTAACGTTAGTTCTGACACTGTACTCTTTCCCCGTGTGCGGCTTTTCAGAGGTGCATTTGGCTCTGATTTCATTGCTAGGGATGAGAATCAACTACCGCGTAGAAATTCACAGCTGGATGAAGTCTTGGAACGACGGGATATTTCGTGAAAGGATTGGCCTACCCGTTTCCCCTGACTTCAGTACCACCGAACAAGTGTGGAATGCGTTGGAAAGACGTACGGCAGCACATTCGCATTCACCAGCTACCTATGCACTGGTGAAGGAATGGACCTCCCTGCCACAAAAGCGCTTTACCAACCTCATAGGGAGCGTGGAAGCACGCCACGGAGCATACATTACCGAATGTGATGATAACACACACACGTGCAGCAGTTTGTAATATCCAGGCGACTCTTAAGAATTCTTGGTGGCTTCAGTGTCATTAATATGTCTGAATAAAAGTGTTATTTCTGTTCGTTTGAGAGCTTTCTCGGGTGTGTAGAATTATGTGAGGCCTTATGTTGTCATGGAGAAGGAGAAACTCATTCGTATTCTTGAGGCGACAAACACGTGGAAGTCGTGTCTTCAATTTTCGAGGGTAACATATACACTTCCTACCATGACGGAGAACATTAAATAGAGCGCCCCAGAAGATCTTCGCCATGACTTTTGCGGTTGAGGGTGCGGCTTTGAACGTTTTCTTCGGAGGAGAGGTGGAGCGGCACTGTAGCAGGGCGGGGTGTGAAATGTGGCGTAATTGTTTGATCATTGTCTCTCGTCGTACTGTGCACTACAAAAGTTTCACCTACCTCAGTACGGCGTCTGATCACCAGTCCGTTTCTCTGCATACGTAGATACTGTCCAGACGATGTTAAAAGCAGCGTAAGCTCTGGTAGCAAGCTATCCTGTAATATCTTATAACACAGTTTCGGGTGGATAGCGATTGCGTCATCTCTTTACAAAAATGACAAAATTCTGGCACGAGTTATTTTATTTCTTTATGTTCAATATTAAACACTGGCCATCAGCCCAAATTTGATTCACGAGTATTAGCACTGTCCTCAGCTCACAGATCATACAACCCAGTACACACACGAGGCAGCCATGAATGTATTTAAGTCCAACCCGAATTACAACGCGATTTATAGTCAGTACTCTGCTACAATATACGAGTTTCACATTCGATCCTTTTTCAGTAGATTTCTACACTACTGGCCATTAAAATTGCTACACCACGAAGATGACGTGCTACAGATGCGAAATTTAACCGACAGGAAGACGATGCTGTGATATGCAAATGATTAGCTTTTCAGAGCATTCACACAAGGTCTGGCGCCGGTGGTGACACCTACAACGTGCTGACATGAGTAAAGTTTCCAACCGATTTCTCATACACAAACAGCAGTTGATCGGATTTGGCTGGTGAAACGTTGTGTGACGCCTCGCGTAAGAAGGAGAAATGCGTATCATCACGTTTCCGACTTTGATAAAGGTCGGATTGTAGCCTATCGCGATTGCGATTTATCGTTGGTCGAGATCCAATGACTGTTAGCAGCATATGGAATCAGTGAGTTCAGGAGGGTAATACGGAACGCCGTACTGGATCCCAATGGCCTCGTATCACTAGCAGTCGAGATGACAGGCATCTTATCCGCATGGCTGTAACTGATCGTGCAGCCACGTTTGCAAAACAACAACCATCTGCACGAACAGTTAGACGACGTTTTTAGCAGCGGGGACTATCAGCTCGGAGACCATGGCTTCGGCTACCCTTGACGCTGCATCACAGACAGGAGCGCCTGCGATGGTGTACTCAACGACGAACCTGGGTGCACGAATGGCAAAACGTTATTTTTTCGGATGAATCCAGGTTCTGTTTACAGCATCATGATCGTCGCATCCATGTTTGGCGACATCGCGGTGAACGGACATTGGAAGCGTGTATTTGTCATCGACATACTGGCGTATCACCCGGCGTGATGATATGGGGTGCCATTGGTTACACGTCTCGGTTACCTCTTGTTCGCATTGACGGTATTGTGAACAGTGGACGTTACATTTCAGATGTGTTACGACCCGTTGCTCTACCCTTCATTCAATCCCTGCGAAACACTACATTTCAGCAGGATAATGCACGACCGCATGTTGCAGGTCCTGTACGGGCCTTTCTGGGTACAGAAAATGTTCGACGGCTGCCCTGGCCACCACTTTCTCCAGATCTCTCACCAACTGAAAAGTCTGGTCAATGGTGGCCGAGAAACTGGCTCGTCACAATACGCCAGTCACTACTCTTGATGAACTGTGGTATCGTGTTGAATCTGCATGGGCAGCTGTACCTGTACACGCCATCCAGTCTTTGTTTGACTCAATGCCCAGGCGTATGGAGGCCGTTATTACGGCCAGAGGTGGTTGTTCTGGGTACTGATTTCTCAGGATCTAAGCACCCAAATTGCGTGAAAACGTAATCACTTGTCAGTTATAGTAAAATATATTTGTCCAATGAATATCCGTTTATCATCTGCATTTCTTCTTGGTGTTGCAATTTTAATGGCCAGTAGTGTAATAAAGAAATTCCTCTCCAAATATTCCTAGACGAATATGAAACATGCCACATGTAATTTTTCAAAGTCTGAAAGTTCACACGCGTTTATCTCTCTAACAAAACACTTCACCAAGCTCAAATTTACACAATCTGTCCGTAAAGGCAACTGTTTTCACAGCAATACATTCCGGACGCTAGAAACCAGTAACCTCTTAATTTTATTCATAATATAGAGGCACACGTCCAACATGACCTGCACGTCTGATAGCTAGCCAGCGAATAACCCACTGCCCTTCCTTCCATGGCCTATTACTACTTGCAATGCACGGGAAATGCTTAACTCTGATTGGTTCTTCAAAATGACCAGCCAATCAAAACAATCCTTCGAGTTCTTTTTCGCGCCAAAACTGTCTTACGCCAATCAGCATTCACAGAAGCATTTACGTCACTTCATCATGCAAATCTTAATAAAATGTTTATTAAACCCAAACGAAAAGAAAACTAATCTTGAAATAACTTTAGAAAACTATTACCCTGCAAATGCCTACTCTGGCTGCCTTTTTACAAAATCAAATACCCTTGGACATACGTCATCAGCACGGTGGGGAAATTACATTTTTCATTGCAACTTGCTTGCTTAACACTTTCCCATGACATAGTTACATAATGTTTAACATGAGATAATATTTAATTTTTTCGTATGTCCCACATACACACTCTCGCTCATTCTCATTTACTCACACAACAACACATTACATAAATACTGATCTTTTATGAATTTTATATTACGGAAATGAAAAATAGTTTACGTTTTTAATTATGAAACTCTTAACATGACCTAACGTGCTGTGAGCTTCGGTAATGAATCCACATGATACTAAAAGACAAACTGTTATGAATCGTAACTGACTTTAATCTTACAAGTGTCGGTTTGGGGTGTTTTAGGTAATTTTCTCCAACTCTGAAAATGTGCCAAGTAGAAAGCTGAGATTTTTACACAATCTTCGTCTTAATAACAAAGAGTAGTATATTGACTTTTAACTAAATTGAATAATATTTAATGTAATTTATTTAGATTCTTAGGGGCTTGAATATTGTGTCGCTCGAATTGACACAGGTACCGCTTCCCACGGCTAGGCTAACGACAGGTGTGAATGAGTCACGCTAAGATACAAGCGGCTGTTTCCATCACCGCCAACGGCTCCAAAGCTACGAGCCATACTGCAAGGTAGTGCGCCGAGCGGTCTAAGGCGCTGCAGTCATGGACTGTGCGGCTGGTCCCGGCGGTGGTTCGAGTCCTCCCTCGAGCATGGGTGTGTGTGTTTGTCCTTAGGATAATTTAGGTTAAGTAGTGTGTAAGCTTAGGGACTGATGACCTTAGCAGTTAAGTCCCATAAGACTTCACACACATTTGAACATTTGCAAAGTAGTGCAATAAATGTTATTGCGTATTGACTAGCGATGTTACAGCACCACTCGACGGATTGCCGTTTTTTTCCAGTTCGAAGTGATGAAACCATGTTTCGTCTCCCGTGACGATGTTCGACAAAAAAAATTGTAACAATTAGCCTCGTGACGCGCAAGTAATTCTGCGCAGACGGCCCTCCTCTGCTCTTTACGGCCTTCTGTTAGGCGGTGAAGAACCCAGCGAGCACACAGATTTAAGTACCCATCTGGTGGAGAGTGTGTCAGCACTATCAACGGAACGTCCAGCTGTGCAGCGACGTTCTGGATTGTCATCTGTCGGTCACGTCGGATGAGAAGGTCAGCGCGTTCCAACTGTAAGTAGGCTGTTTATGTTTTCTTATTGGCAACGTTACGTAGTGCTCTGTATGAAAATCACTGGCTGTGCTGTGTGCAGTCTGTGGCTAGTTTGCATTGTTGTCTGACTACAGTGGGTCTGCTCTGTGATGACCTGCCTACCAATATTCGTCAAAACGTCGAATGACTCTGCTGTGGGTTTGCTCTGTTGTGGCCCATTACCTGTCAGCATGTCAAGAGTCAGCCCTGTCTTTCCGTTGGAAGGACAACACTACTTCTTCAAGACTGCATGGAAATCCACTACTTCCGTGTGCATTCTCTTTTACTACTCAGACTTTGAGAAAAAGAAAACACTGTAATTTTACTGTGATGGATGATCAGGACTGTCTTTATGGACTGTGAGAAAATTTTAGCTTTTGACCAACATTGTATCGATAAGTGTGTGCATTTGATTTCTTTGTTACTGTAATTATGAAAAATCATTATTGGCCACTGCCAAAAACAATTTGTAAAATTTTTTGTGTGGAGCATGGGGGCTATGTAAGTAGGCTGTTTGTAGAATGAGATTTTCACTCTGCAGCGGAGTGTGCGCTGATATGAAACTTCCTGGCAGATTAAAACTGTGTGCCCGACCGAGACTCGAACTCGGGACCTTTGCCTTTCACGGGCAAGGGCTCTACCATCTGAGCTACCGAAGCACGACTCACGCCCGGTACACACAGCTAATCTGCCAGGAAGTTTCAGGCTGTTTATGTTTTCTTATTGGCAACGTTACGTAGTGCTCTGTACGAAAATCACTAGCTGTGCTGTGTGCAGTCTGTGGCTAGTTTACATTGTTGTCTGCCATTGTAGTGTTGGGCAGCTGGATGTGAACAGCGCGTAGCGTTGCGCAGTTGGAGGTGAGCCGCCAGCAGTGGTGGATGTGAGGAGAGAGATGGCGGAGTTTTAAAATTTGTAATACTGGATATCATGAACTGCTATATACATTATGACTTTTGAACACTATTGAGGTAAATACATTGTTTGTTCTCTATTAAAATCTTTCATTTGCTAACTATGCCTATCAGTAGTTAGTGCCTTCCGTAGTTTGAATCTTTTATTTAGCTGGCAGTAGTGGCGCTCGCTGTATTGCAGTAGTTCGAGTAACCAAGATTTTTGTGAGGTAAGTGATTTGTGAAACGTATAGGTTAATGTTAGTCAGGGCCATTCTTTTGTAGGGATTTTTGAAACTCAGATTGCGTTGCGCTAAAAATATTATGTGTCACTTTAGTGAATGTTTGAGTACGATCAGTTTTGCTCAGCTGTTTGAAAAGCAAATAGTGTAAGAGGTTTATCACCACAGTAATTTAGAAATTGTTCTAAGGGGACGTTTCACAACATTGCAGGACTCACAGTTACGCGCGGCCGACCGGCATGCTGCAGATCGTACTGGTTTGTGCGACCTCGTTATAGTAATGACAGACGCCTCGCTCAACGACTCATCGTGCTTTTGTTCACTCCCAGGTTTTTCGTAGACATTCCAAAAGTGCCAATGAATATGTGCGATGCTCTGGTTTTCTGCGAAGAGAAACTCAATGACAGCTGCCTACTTGGAACGCAACTCCGTTACAACCGCCATGTTGAAGGCTACTTATAGCACTGCCACCTATCGGAACTACATGAAACAACAGCGGCCGGAGCGAGAATATTCCGCGGTATCCAACAATCAATTTCGCATTTTTTCAACCGAAATTGGACGAGAGAAAAATTTTGTTACATTACTTACTGTACGCCCCTCCTAGAGTGGGAAGAGGAGTGGGAGAAAGAAATTCGGTAGAACCACAATTATTTTTGTCGATACAAATATGAACAATACAATATAAACAAGATAACAGATGTACTGTTCCTAAACATTGACTGATTATCTCTGACACAGTGGTCACATTTGTAAACTGAGCGCCGCAGTCTCCCCCGCCAGGCATGTGGGCTATTTCCCTACGCTCATACCTCACGAACAGACTTCCTGCAGTGACATTCAGGGCAAACACCCAGCACAACTTCGTATTCAGGACGTAGTAGCCCTAGGTAGGCGCTTGTTGTCCCTACTGTTTACCCTCTACATTAAAGATATTCCAGAGACACCTATACTCCACAAACAACCTTACTATGTCTGACGGCGGGTACGTTCCTCCATTCCCTGTTCTATTAGTCTTATGCACGTGGGAAGAACGGCTTTTCTCTGAAATTCTCGCCGTGGTCATTTCGCGATTCGAATGTGAGAGAAAGTGTTATTTTGCCCGACTGTCTTTGGAAGATATGCTCTCTGAATTTCAACAGTAAAACTCTCCGTGATAGCGTCTGTCATGTAACATCTGTCTGTTACTGGTGCTCATCTTCGCAATTCTTCCTATTATCATGTCTTGCTATCTTATTAATATGTCTCACAGGCAATGTCTGTCTAATGATTAAGTACTCGGCAAAGAAAAAAATTGGAGCTACCGTTTTATTTCATCCATATGTCAGCAGTCTCTCTCCTTCCTCACGTTGTTGTTGTTGTTGTGGTCTTCAGTCCTGAGACTGGTTTGATGCAGCTCTCCGTGCTACTCTATCCTGTGCAAGCTTCTTCATCTCCCAGTACCTACTGCAGCCTACATCCTTCTGAATCTGCTTAGTGTATACATCTCTTCGTCTCCCTCTACGATTTTTACCCTCCACGCTGCCTTCCAATACCAAATTGCTGATCCCTTGATGCCTCAGAACGTGTCCTACAAACCAGTCCCATATTCTAGTCAAGGTGTGCCACAAATTTCTCTTCTCCCTAACTCTTTTCAATACCTCCTCATTAGTTATGTGATCTACCCATCTAATCTTCAACATTCTTCTGTAGCACTACATTTCGAATGCTTCTATTCTCTTCTTGTCCAAACTATTTATCGTCCACGTTTCACTGCCATACATGGCCACACTACATACAAATACTTTCAGAAACGACTTCCCGACACTTAAATCTATACTCGATGTTAACAAATTTCTCTTCTTCAAAAACGCTTTCCTTGCCATTGCCAGTCTACATTTTATATCATCATCAATTTGCTCCCCAAATAGCAAAACTCCTTTACTACTTTAAGCGTCTCATTTCCTAATCTAATACCCTCAGCATCACCCACTTCCAATTTAATTCGACTACATTCCATTATCCTCGTTTTGCTTTTGTTGATGTTCATCTTATATCGTCCTTTCAAGACACTGTCCATTCCGTTCAGCCGCTCTTCCAGGTCCTTTGCTGTCTCTGACAGAATTACCATGTCATCGGCGAACCTCAAAGTTTTTATTTCTTCTCAATGGATTTTAATTCTTACTCCGAATTTTTCTTTTGTTTCCTTTACTGCTTGCTCAATATACAGATTGAATAACATCGGCAACAGGCTACAACCCTGTCTCACTCCCTTCCCAGCAACTCCTTCCCTTTCATGCCCCTCGACTCATATAAGTACCATCTGGTTTCTGTACAAATTGTAAATAGCCTTTCGCTCCCTGTATTTACCCCTGCGATCTTCAGAATTTGAAAGAGAGTATTCCGGTCAACATTGTCAACAGCTTTCTCAAAGTCTACAAATGCTAGAAACGTAGGTTTGCCTTTACTTAATCTGTTTTCTAAGATAAGTCGTAAGGTCAGTATTGCCTCACGTGTTCCAACATTTCTACGGAATCCGAACTTATCTTCCCCGAGATCGGCTTCTACCAGTTTTTCCATTCGTCTGTAAAGAATTCGTGTTAGTATTTTGCAGCCGTGGCTTACTGAACTAATAGTTCGGTAATTTTCACATCTGTCAACACCTGCTTTCTTTTGGACTGGAGTTATTATATTCTTCTTGAAGTCTGGGGATATTTCGCTTGTAACTCACCAGATGGTAGAGTAGGTCTTTCAGTGCTCTGTCAAATTCTTCACGCAGTATCATATCTCCCATTTCATCTTCATCTACATCCTCTTCCATTTCCATAGTATTGTCCTCAAGTACATCACCCTTGTACAGACCCTCTATATACTCCTTCCACCTTTCTGCTTTCTCTTCTTTGCTTAGAACTGGGTTTCCATCTGAGCTCTCGATATTCCTACAAGTGGTTCTCTCTTCTCCAAAAGTCTCTTTAATCTTCCTGTTGGCAGTATCTATCTTACCCCTAGTGAGATATGCCTCTGCATCCTTACATTTGTCCTCTAGCCATCCTTGCTTAGCCATTTTGCACTTTCCGTCGATCTCATTTTTTAGACGTTTCTCACGTTCCCTTGAGTAATTATTGTAAAGTGTGTGCGGCTGTGTGAGTGAAACTGAGTACACTCGTAATTGTTAGAGATGTTTTGCTTCCTCGGTGTAAGTCAGTGCCAGCCTGACTAGAACTTCCCATAGATATCTAGCACTGTAGCTTGTTGTCAGTTCAGAGCTTCTCTGCTTTTTTAGCAC
Organism: Schistocerca cancellata; assembly: GCF_023864275.1. Classification (NCBI taxonomy): domain Eukaryota; kingdom Metazoa; phylum Arthropoda; class Insecta; order Orthoptera; family Acrididae; genus Schistocerca; species Schistocerca cancellata. Next base: position 94,987,452 of record NC_064630.1, on the reverse strand, counting down.
ATACAGTTGGCTAGGTCCAGCAACGGAAACCACAACCACAATGCTAAATTACAGGTCCCGCTCCCCAGCGGGCGACCACTGGCAGCTTTTTAAGACACACTTGTTACCGCCACCGATCAGTGAGTATCAAAGTTCTTTGAACACACAATGATGTGCAAAACTGAAAAACGAAAGTAGCTCTCGCATGATGTATCACCCTACAGGCCAGATCTCGCGCCTTCTGGCTTTCATATGTCTGGCCCAATGAAAGATGCACTGCGGAGGAAGCAGAGTTGAATGACGTGGAGATTATTGATGCAGCAAGACGTTGGCTCTCACGCCGACCACTAGAGTGGTAGCATGCGGGTATACAGGCTCTCGCAGTAAGGTGACGTAAGGCTGTCGCATTGAACGGAGATCATGTCGAAAAATAGGATTTTGTAACCAAAACAATGCGGAATAGTACAGTGATTTGGAATTCTGATAAAACCGAATTGCTTTCAGAAAAAAATGTGCTGAATTAGTTACTGAACGCCCCTAGTGAATTACTAATTATGCTGGGGAATTCTAATAAAAGCTTGTATTTTTTACCGAATCAAAAGCTTCACAATTATTAAACACTATACACAACAAGAAGAAGGATGAAAAGCATCTACACACATAAAAAAATTTGCATCACTTCGGTTCTGAGAGTTGCGGAACCTGTGCAGAAAATTGGATTAGAGATCAACATAAACGCCATTTCTGCCCTTTTTATTGCTCATGAAAACAACACATTGCATGTTGTACCACCATACAGCGAGACCTTCAGAGGTCCTGGTCCAGATTTCTGCACACACCGGTACCTCTAATACCCAGTAACACGTCCTCTTGAATTGATGGATGCCTGTATTCTTCGTAGCATACTATCCACAAATTCATCAAGGCACTGTTGGTCCGGATTGTCCCACTCTTCAACGGAGATTCGGCGTAGATCCCTCAGAGTGGTTGGTGGATCACGTTATCCATAAACAGCCCTTTTCAATCCATCCCAGGCGTGTTCAATAGGATTCATTTCTGGAGAACATGCTAGTCGAGCGATGTCGTTATCTTGAAGGAAGTCACCCATAAGATACGCACGATGGGGGCGCGAATTGTCGTTCATGAAGACGAGTGCCTCGTCAATATGCTGCCGATATGGTTGCACTATCGGTCGGAGGATGGCATTCACGTACCGTACAGTCGTTACGGCGCCTTCCATGACCACCAGAGACGTACGTCGGCCCCACATAATGCCACCCCAAAACAGGAGGGAACCAACTTGCTGTACTGGTTGGATATAAAGGCGTTCAGCCAGACCGAGTTGCCACCAAACACGTGTCCGACGACTGTCTGGTTGAAGGCATAAGCGACGCTCATCGGTGAAGAGAACGTGATGCCGGTCCATTCGGCATGTTGTTGGGCCCATCTGCACTGCGGTGCATGGTGTCGTGGTTGCAAATATGGACGTAACCATGGCGTCGGGGGTGAAGTTGCGCATCATGCAGCATATTTCCCACAGTTTGAGTCGTAACACGACGTCCTGTGGCAGCACGAAAAGCATTATTCAACATGGTGGTGTTGCTGTCAGGGTTTCTCCGAGCCATAATCCGTAGGTAGCCGTCCTCCACTACAGTAGTAGCCCTCGAGCGGCCTGAGCGAGGCATGTCATCGACAGTTCCTGTCTCTCTGTATCTCCTCCATGTCCGAACAACACGCTGGTTGAACTACAGACAACACGAGCCGTGTGCCTCATTCCTGTTGGAATGACTGGAACTGATTGTCTGTCGGACCCCCTCCGTCTAATAGGCGCTGCTCATGCATGGTTGTTTACATCTTTGGGCGGATTTAATGACATCTCTGAACAGTCAAAGGGACTGTGTCTGTGATACAATGTCCACAGTCAACGTTAACGTCTATCGCAAGGAGTTCTGGTTTACTGGGATGAGGCAAGAATTTTTTTGATATATATTACTTTCGATTTTTCCTTTTGAGAGAGCGAATGAACTTGAGTAGTCATTCTTCTTCTTTCTTCATTCTTTCCAAATTCTCTTCATACGTTCGCTGTGTTCTCTCATGCATTCTTCCGACCATACTTTCCCCGTTCTGTTCTCCGTATGTTCTTGTTTAAATGTGTGTTTCTGTATGATGTTTCTAAACTGTTCTCTATTCTTTATGTTGTCTTGTGTGATCCCCAGTTCTTTAATGTCTTGTTCGGCTACAGTGATCCACTTTGTCTTGTTTTTGCTCTTGTTTACTATCTCAAAGATTTGTCTTGCGAGCCTGCTTTTATCCATCCTGCTGATATGTCCATAAAATTTCATCCTTCTCTTCCTAATGGTGTCTGTTATTGTTTCTATGTCTTTGTAAATCTCTCTAGTTGGCCTCATCATCTAAATTCCTTCCCGAAACACTGGTCCATATATTTTCCTAAGAATTTTTCTTTCCTGCTTTTCAATCTCTGAACTTGGTTAATGACATCTCTGAACAGTCAAAGGGACTGTGTCTGTGATACAGTATCCACAGTCAATGTCTATCTTCACGAGTTCTGGGAATGGGGGTGATGCAAAACTTTTTTTACGTGTGTATGTGTGATTCTGCAGCCTGGAATCGAACCCTGAAATCACACCTGCCTATTTTGGTACACACATCCCATACATAACCATGTAGAAGAGATTACTCATGTCACAGATGAGTACATCTCGGTGTGCTTTCTTCATAACTCGTCAGGATCAGTTCCTCTGATGTTTAGGCAGATATCTGCAGTTTCAGTTTTGTCATGTGCAGCTGCAGTGATCCCAAACAAATATTGATCACATCTTTCATGTGACGCCCAGTGTCAACAAAAGCGATGGTTTGCTTCCTATTACCAACAAAATGATTTTTAAAGTGGAATTTTATGTGCTCATTCGACAAACCCAATGAAATTAGTCTAAGGCCATATTCGCTTCATCGATATTTATCAACAACGCCTGTAAAATGTGAGAACTCCAACAGCATTCCTTGCCCAACGTGCCCTGTCTCACGTGCCTCACTACCTATCGCCCTGCAGCAGTGCTACTCAGTCGCTGCTGACGGACTGGTTATTCTCATGTAATACTTTGTCTGTTAATAAGTTTTGCAAAACCGAGTTAGTCAGGAGACTAATTTGGGACTGCTCTGTCGTTTTTTTTTTTTTTTGGTCGTCAGTCAACTGACTGGTTTGATGCGGCCCGCCACGAATTCCTTTCCTGTGCTAACCTCTTCATCTCAGAGTAGCACTTGCAACCTACGTCCTCAATTATTTGCTTGACGTATTCCAATCTCTGTCTTCCTCTACAGTTTTTGCCCTCTACAACTCCCTCTAGTACCATGGAAGTCATTCCCTCATGTCTTAACAGATGACCTATCATCCTGTCCCTTCTCCTTATCAGTGTTTTCCACATATTCATTTCCTCTCCGATTCTGCGTAGAACCTCCTCATTCCTTACCTTATCAGTCCACCTAATTTTCAACATTCGTCTATAGCACCACATCTCAAATGCTTCGATTCTCTTCTGTTCCGGTTTTCCCACAGTCCATGTTTCACTACCATACAATGCTGTACTCCAGACGTACATCCTCAGAAATTTCTTCCTCAAATTAAGGCCGGTATTTGATATCAGTAGACTTTTCTTGGTCAGAAATGCCTTTTTTGCCATAGCGAGTCTGCTTTTGATGTCCTCCTTGCTCCGTCCGTCATTGGTTATTTTACTGCCTAGGTAGCAGAATTCCTTAACTTCATTGACTTCGTGACCATCAATCCTGATGTTAAGTTTCTCGCTGTTCTCATTTCTACTACTTCTCATTACCTTCGTCTTTTTCCGATTTACTCTCAAACCATACTGCTCTGTCGTATAGGCACGTAAATTTACACTTAATTTTTTTTTGTATCGGGAAACAAATCAGCTTGTTAAGCTGAAAATTTGTTTTGCTGAAATATACTATGAGTAATATTTGCTTGCCTCGATTCCATCTACATATTACAAAAACGAAGTTACGAATATATGCTGAAACAATACAGGAAATACGGCTGATGATTCTTAGAAGAGACATCCTGAATGCACACTGGTTGGTCAGAAACAGTCTGGAAAGCTTGTAAGGGTCTGCAGGTTAGGTTGTGCTGAGAAATAACTGTTAAGAAAAGAATTCCATACACTGCGCCGTTTCCAAGCCAGTTAGTATTGAAGTTATCCAGTGAGGCCGTTAGGCACGCAAATTCGAACGGCGCACCAGAGACGGTGTCGCCAAATGTGTTCACCGTTTGCTCTCGCCGTGAGCGGACGGGCATTATCATGCTGAAATGTATGCCCAGTATGGCTTGTCGTGAGGGCAACGAAACGGATCACAGAATATCATCGACGTACGGTTGTGCTGTAAGGGTGCCGTGGATGACAACCAAAGGGTCCTGCTATGAAGAGGATGGCATCTCAGACCATCACGGCTGGTTGTTACGCTGTATGGTGGGCGACAGTGAGGTTGGCATCCCACCACTGTTTGGGGGATCTTCAGACACGTATTGAGCCTCTAATCTCATTCAGTGGAATAGAACTGTCTTCATTGATGAGACCTCCTTCCGATTGAGACCCGATGATCAGCGAAGACGTGTCTCGAGACGCGGCGGACAGCGGTGGAATACCAACTTGACAGTAGGCTGCTATACGGCCTGACAACCTGGCGTGTTGATGTGGGGTACCATTTCTTTTCATAGCGGGATCCCGTGATCCAGAGTAGCATCTTTGATTAGTAATTAAAACGTCCTCGGTCTCGGGTTCGAAATGCACCACCGCTTAAATTTTGGTTAAAAATAATCACCAAAGGCGGCCGAAACTTCCGGTATAAGAAGTCAGCCCTGATACAGCCAACGACCTCGTAAAAAAGGGTGGATGAGCGTTTAGAGCTTCAGGGCACTCTCTTGCCCCTAGGCTCGAACACTGCCCCTGAAGGCGGAAGAATCAGCAATAATCATCGGGTTGAGGATGGAGAAGTCAATGGAAGCCATAGCATTACAGATACAACATGTGTATCCACAGGAAATTTGACTTGTAATTGAAAAGTAACGTGATGATCGCTCCACTGACAAAAGATTCCGGAGTAGTCCCCCATTCGGATCTCCGGAAGGGGACTGCCAAGGGGGAGGTGACCATCAGAAAAAGACTGAATAATCAACGAAAGCATAAAGAAATATATGAGGATATTGAATGGGGAATTCAGTTCGTAAAGGGAGATGAAAATCTAATACTCATAGGGGACTGGAACGTGGTTATAGGGGACGGAGCAGAAGAAAAGCTTACGAGAGAATATGGGCTTGGAACTGGGAATGGGAGAGAAGAAAGTGTAACTGAGATCTGCAAGAAATTTCAGCTAGTAATAGCGAATATTTTGTTCGGGAATCATAATGGGAGGAGGTATACTCGTAAAAGGATTGGAGATGCGGGACGATATCAGTTAGGTTACTTCATGGTCAGGCAGAGATTCCGAAATCAAATTGTAAGACGTATCCAGGAGCAGATACAGACTCAGATCACAGTTTAGTAGTGATGAAGAGTAGAAAACCGCAGGAAAGTTGCTTAAGCCACAATTTTATGGGTACACGACCGATTACGGAACAGTGGTGTAAACTGCAATAGTAAAAATATTCTGTTACACGCGAAAGGGAGGGGATCCTCGAGTCTGAAATATCGGACAAGAAACTGTGTAGCTAAAGTTTCTAAATTAAAATAAACTGAAAGAGAGAGAATAGGACGTTACTTACAAGTAAAATCACTTAATCGTTAGAAGTCATCCTCACCCCAATGTTGTCATGGAACCAATGATTCCGTGTCAAAAAAGTAAAAGGGACCTAAAACGATTAGAAAAAAACAGACATCACGACCGGACAACAAAAATTACCAAAATAATGAAACATGTTAAAGCAACAAAAATGGCGCTGGGAGGGTGAAATCACATATTACGTGGGATTACCCACATCAATTCCGTTCCATCGTGGTGCGCAGCCAGGAACACAAACAGCAAAACTTTGTGATTGTAAGAATTAGCTGTGAGTACTGAAGCCGCACACGATCGAAGTGCAGACGCGGTACGAAACAGACATGAGATTGGTGAATTGTTTAAAGTGGAAAAGCGGGAAGTAACAGCAGGAAGGAGACGAAAGCACCACAATATTAAGAGAGAAGAAGAGCTACAAATATGAAAAAACAAGGAAAAATATTACATTATATGGATACCTTAATCTGCCTGGAAATGTCTTAATTATCTAAAATATTTTTGTGATACGCATCTGTTCATTTCGTAATTGTATCGAGAGGATGAAAGTGAAGTCTTCTTAAAATTTCAATTTCTTCCAGAACACTCAGTATCCGACCTTCCTCAGCAGTGTGTAAGAAAGTTAAAACATCACTAACCTGCTGCAACCGATGATGTGAATCAAATTCATTGTCAGAGCTGACCTGGAACTGCTCTTTATATCTCGTATAAAAATTCCGGCCGTTCTGGCCAATGTATCTGCTCTAGGACGATTAACTTTTATCGCGCTTAATACTATACACTCCGGGATAGAAGAAAGAATCATTTTTGAAGATTTCACGTTTCCTTGAGCTATTGCCCAAATTTTTTCGTAATAAAAATGCCGGAGCTATGTTGGCTAACATCAGTTTCTTTACAGTTCTCTCTAGCAGGTATCCATGATATGGAATCTTATAAAACTTGTTCTTTTCTTTTTGTCTGCAGCCTTGAGAGTGATTCCCTTCCATGCTCCTCCCGCTTCGATAGCATTTTCTTATTCAGTTTCTCGGTCATTGTTCCATGATACCTATACGCACAGCGATGTTCTTGATTATACCGAACTCTTTATCATATGCCTCTGATATGAGGGGAACGTTATTATTAGTCTGTTTAGGAGAGATCGGACGGCAGTAATTTTATGTTTAAACAGGTGATTCGATGCTACAATCAGAACTAAATCAATAGTAGGCTCTTTTCTATAGACATCAAACTCTGACTTGCCGCCATTGAAGGTGATCTTTAAGTCTAAGTATTGCATGGTCTGGTTAATCTGATGCTGAACACAGAAAGCAATCTTTCCGTGGAATGCACTAAGTTTGTTATGCAAATTATCACATTCTTCCTTGCTGCCTTCATTAAGTGCAAAAATGGCAACATAACGTTTTCAACAAAAAAAAATGGTTCAAATGGCCCTGAACACTATTGGACTTAACATCTGAGGTTATCAGTCCCCTAGAACTTAGAACTACTTAAACGTAACTAACCTAAGGACGTCACACACATTCATGCGCGAGGCAGGATTCGAACCTGCGACCATAGCAGTCGCGCGGTTCCGGACTGAAGCGCCTAGAACCGCTTGGCCACCGCGGCCGGCCGTTTTCAACATCCACGTATTACATACCATCCACGAGCGAACTGAAGTTATGTCATTTTTGTAAGTAGTTCCACGTAATATGTGATTCCACCCCCCCCCCCTCCCAATCATTTTTATTGCACTTTACACGTTTCATTATTTTGGTAATTTTTGTTGCCCCTTCGTGGTGTCTGGTTTTTTCGGATTATTTTAGGTACCTTTTACTTTTTTGACTCGGAATCTTATGTTCCATGACAACATTGGAGTGAGCATGACCTCGGATGATTAAGTGATTTGTAAGTAACGTCCTGTTCTCTCTCTTTTAATTTGTTTTGATTTAGAACGTTTTAGCCGCTTAGTTCCTCATTTAATATTTCAGACTTGAAGATCCTCTCCCTTTCGCGTGTAACAGAGTATTTTTACTATTGCAGTTTCCCCCAGATGATGGAACCTAATAAAAGACTGTGGATTAAGCAACTGTCCTGCGGTTTTCTTTATTTTTGAAAATAGTCTTGTACGCGTCGACACCGAAACGGAAGATAACAAAGAGAAGGCCGAAGTACTGGATTCGGTGCTCCGAAATCGTTTCACCATGGAAAATCGTAATACGGTCCCTCCTTTCAATCGTCGTACGAACGTCGAAATGGCAGATATTGAGATAACCGATCGCGAAATAGAAAAACAACTACAACCGCTTAGTAGTGGAGAGGTTATAGACCTATATCGTTGATATCAGTCTGTTGCAGGATTATGGAAGATGTTTTATGCACAAGAACTATGACGTTTTCGGAGAATGAAAATCTCCCCCATAAAAATCAATTTCGATTCCGTAAACAGAGATCCTGCGAAATTCAGCTTGCTCTGTTCCTCCATAACATCCACAGCGCCGTAGACAAAAAATGATTCAAAAAAATGGCTCTGAGCACTATGGGACTTAACATCTATGGTCATCAGTCCCCTAGAACTTAGAACTACTTAAACCTAACTAACCTAAGGACAGCACACAACACCCAGCCATCACCAGGCAGAGAAAATCCCTGACCCCGCCGGGAATCGAACCCGGGAACCAGGGCGTGGGAAGCGAGAACGCTACCGCACGACCACGAGATGCGGACAAAAAAAAAAAAAAAAAGGTTCAAATGGCTCTGAGCACTATGGGACTCAACATCCTAGGTCATAAGTCCCCTAGAACTTAGAACTACTTAAACCTAACTAACCTAAGGACATCACACACACCCATGCCCGAAGCAGGATTCGAACCTGCGACCGTAGCAGTCCCGCGGTTCCGGACTGCGAGCCGTAGACAACGACGCTCAGATTGACGTCGTGTTCCTTGACTTGAGGAAGGCATTTGGCACCGTTCCTCACTCCGGTCTAGCGAAAAAATGCGAGCTTATCGAGTATTTGAGAGCGTTTGCGACTGGATTCAAGACTTCCTGGACAGAACTCAACATGTCGCTCTTAATGGTACAAAATCTATAGAAGTGAAGGTAATTTCCGAAGTATCTCAGGGAAGTGTGATGGAGCGTTACTGTTTACAGTATATGTAAATGATCTACACTCATGCTCATAAATTAAGGATAATTGCAGAATGTGGTGCCACACGACGTGGAACTACCCAAAACTGGCGCTAATGGCATAGGCACATAGGGAATACACACGACACAGATCTGTAAGTCCACGGTATTGGTGACAAGTTGAGAAAACCGTCCCGAAACACATGTTCTACAAAACGCCACTGTTTCCTGCGCCTGTACCCCAACATCAGTGTGGGATATGATCACCATGCACACGTACACAGGCCGCACAACGGGTTGGCATACTCTGGAACAGGTGGTCGAGCAGCTGCCGGGGTATAGCGTCCCATTCTTGCACCAGTGCCTCTCGGAGCTCCTGAAGCGTCGTAGGGGTTTGAAGATGTGCAGAGATACATCGACCGAGAGCATCCGAGACGTGCTCGATGGGGTTTAGGTCTGGAGAACAGGCAGGCCACTCCATTCGCCTGATATCTTCTGTTTCAAGGTACTCCTCCACGATGGCAGGTCGGTGGGGCTGTGCGTTATCATCCATCAGGAGGAAGGTGGCACCCACTGCACCTCTGAAAAGGCGAACATACTGGTGCAAAATGACGTCCTGATACACCTGACCTGTTACAGTTCCTCTGTCAAAGACATGAGAGGGTGTACGTGCACCAGTCATTATCCCACCCCACACCATCAAACCACGACCTCCCTTCCAAGGACATTAAGGATTTTGTATCTGGTTCCTGGTTCACGCCAGATGAAAACCCGGCGAGAATCACTGTCCAGACTATACCTGGACTTGTCCGTGAACATAACCTGAGACCACTGTTGCAATGACCATGTACTGTGTTCTCGACACCAGGCTTTACGGGCTCTCCTGTGACCAGAGGTCAGTGGAATGCACCTTGCAGGTCTCTGGGCGAGTAAACCATGTCTGTTCACCGTCTGTAGACTGTGTGTCTGGAGACAACTGTTCCAGTGGCTGTGGTAAGGTCCCAAGCAAGGCTGCCTGCAGTACTCCATGGCCGTCTGCGGGCACTCATGGTGAGATATCGGCCATTTGTGGTGTTGTACACTGTAGACGTCCCGTACTGTAACGCCTGGACACGTTTCTTGTCTGCTGGAATCGTTGCCACAATCGTGAGATCACACTTTGTGGCACACGGACGGCCCGTGCTACGACCTGCTGTGTTTGACCAGCCTCCAGTCGCCCTAGTATTCTACCCCTCATAACGTCATCCATATGAGTTCTTTGAGCCATTTTCAACACACAGTCACCATTAGCACGTCTGAAAATGTCTGCACACTTACTCGCTGCACCGTACTCTGACATGCACCAACACACCTCTGCGTATGTGGACTGCTGCCAGCGCCACCGTGCGACGACCGCAGGTCAAATGCACCGCATGGTCAAACCCCTAGGTGATTTAAACCCTTTTACCGCCCACCAGAGCGTTGTTTCATCATTTATCAACATTATACTTAATTTATGAGCAAGAGTGTAGTAGAAAGTTCGGACGTCCTCTAAGGCCGTTCGCAAATGATGCGGTTGTCTCTAACAAAGTAGCAATGCCAGAAGATAGTAACGATTTGCAGAACGACCTGCAGAGAATGAATGAATGGTGAGGGTCGTGGCAGTTGACCATGAACGTAAATAAACGTAACACATTGCGCATGCATAGGAAAAGAAATCCATTACTGTACAGCTACGCCACTGATGACAGACAGCTGGAAGCAGTATGTACTGGAAAATATCTAGGACTAACAATCCAGAGCGACCTTAAGTGGAGTGACCACATAAAAGAAACAGTGGGAAAAGCAGGTGGCAGACTCAGATTCGTGGGAAGAATCTTAAGGAAATGTAACTCATCTACGAAGGAAGTGGCTTATAAGGCGCTTTTTCGATCGATTCTTGAGTATTGTTGATCTATCTGGGATACCTACCAGGTAGGACTGATAGAAGAGATAGAGAAGATCCAACGAAGAGCGGCGCGTTTCGTCGCAGGATCGTTTAGCCGGCGTGAGAGCGTTACGGAGGTACTCGACAGACTCCTTTGCCAGACGTTACTAGGGAGGTGTTGTGCATCATAGAGAGATTCGCTATAGAAATTTCGAGAGAACGCTTTCCGGGAAGAGATGGACAACATATTACTTCCTTCACATAGTATCGCGTAATGACCATCAGCAGAAAATTCTAGACATTAGAGCCAAAACAGAAGCTTACCCGACAATCATTCCTCCCTCGCGCTATTCGTGAGTGGAACAGCTTTGGAGGGCTCAGTTAGGGATACAAAAAGTAGCTTCCACCACAGACCATCAGGTGGCTTGCGCAGTGTGAGCTAGATGTACCCTATAAGAGGAACTCTTTGTGATGAAGAGACTATTCAGGAAGAATCAATGCGCAAAGGAGTGGGATACGGAAGTACTAAAGAATGAAGAGAGACGCTTGAAGTTCTCTGAGGCTACAGATACTGCGTTAAGGAGCAGCTCAGTAGGCAGTTCAGTTGAAGAGAATAGAACATCTCTGAAAAGAAAAACATGGGTAAAAACAAGGTATCTGTGAAGAAACCAAGGGGAACAGAAGAAAAACTTCAGTTGATCGATGAAAGAAGGAAGCGCAAAAATGGATGGGGAAATCCAGAATTACCGAAATACAAGTCACTTGGGGACGAATGAAAGGAAGTGCAGGGAAGCTAAGCTGAAATGCCTGCATAAAAATGTGAAGCAACCGAAAAAGAAATGATGGTTGGAAGGACTGGCTCAGCATATTGAAAATAAAGAAAACCTCCGGTGAAATTAGAAGCATGGGTGACAACAGTAAGAGTGCAATGGGAATTCCACTGTCACAAGCAGAGGAGAGAGTGGATAGACGAAAAGAACTCATTAAGGGCCTCTTTGAGGGTGAAGATTTGTCTGATGACGCGATAGAAGAAGAAACAGGAATCGGTACAGATGAGATACGGTATTCAGTATTAGAACCAGAATTTAGTAGAGCTTTGGAAGACTTAAGATCGAATAACGCTGCAAGGATACATGACATTCCATCAGAGTTTCTAAAATTATTGGGGAAGGTGGCAACAGAACGACTATTCACGTTGGTTCAAATGGTTCAAATGGCTCTGAGGACTATGGGACTCAACTGCTGAGGTCATTAGTCCCCTAGAACTTAGAACTAGTTAAACCTAACTAACCTAAGGACATCACAAACATCCATGCCGGAGGCAGGATTCGAACCTGCGACCGTAGCGGTCTTGCGGTTCCAGACTGCAGCGCCTTCAACCGCACGGCCACTTCGGCCGGCATTCACGTTGGTGTGTAGAACGTATGAGTCTGACGATATACCATCATGCTGTCAGAGAAACATCACCCACACAATTCCCAAGATTGCAACAGCCAACAAGTGTGAGGATTATTGCACAATCAGTTAACAGCTCATGCATCCAAGTTCCTGACAAGAATAATATACGGAAGAATGGGAAACAGAATGGAGGATGTATTAGATGGTCAGTTTAGCTGTTGGAAAGGCACAGAGGCAATTCTTATGCGGTTGATAACAGAATCAAGATTATAGGAAAATCAAGACACATTCACAGGATTTGTCGACATGGAAAAAGCGTTCGACAGTGTAAAATGTTTCAGAATGTTTGAAATTATGAGAAAAAAAGAGGTAAGCATAGGGAAAGACGGGTAGTACGCAATATGTACAAGATCCATCAGGGAATAATAAAGAGTGGACGACCAAGAAATAAGCGCTTGGATTAAAAAGGGTGTAAGATAGGGATGTAGTCTTTCGCCCCTACTGTTCAATCTCTACATAGAACAAGTAATGACGGAAATAAAAGAAAGATTCAAGAGTGGAATTAAAATTTAAGGTGAAAGGATAGCAATGATACGAGTCCATGACATTGCTATCGTGAGTAAAAGTGAAGCAGAATTACACGACCTGCTGAATGGAATGAACCGTCTAATGAGTACATAATATGGATTGCGAGTAAATCGAAGAAAGACGAAAGTAATGAGAAGAAGCAGAAATGAGAACAGCGAGAAACTTAGCATTAGGATTAGCGATCACGAAGTAAATGAAGTTAAGGAATTGTGATACCTAGGCGCCAAAATATCCCACGATGGAGAGAGCAAGGTGGACGTAAAAAGCAGCCTAGCGCTGGCGTAGACATTCCTGGCCAAGAGAAGTGTACTACTATCAAACAAAGAGCTTAATTTAATAAATTTCCGAGAATGCACGTCTGGAGCACAGCACTGTATGGTAGTGAATCATGTATTGTTGCAAATCCGGAACAAAAGAGAATCGAAGCATTTCAAATGTGGTGCTACAGACGAATGTTGAAAATACACTCCTGGAAATTGAAATAAGAACACCGTGAATTCATTGTCCCAGGAAGGGGAAACTTTATTGACACATTCCTGGGGTCAGATACATCACATGATCACACTGACAGAACCACAGGCACATAGACACAGGCAACAGAGCATGCACAATGTCGGCACTAGTACAGTGTATATCCACCTTTCGCAGCAATGCAGGCTGCTATTCTCCCATGGAGACGATCGTAGAGATGCTGGATGTAGTCCTGTGGAACGGCTTGCCATGCCATTTCCACCTGGCGCCTCAGTTGGACCAGCGTTCGTGCTGGACGTGCAGACTGCGTGAGACGACGCTTCATCCAGTCCCAAACATGCTCAATGGGGGACAGATCCGGAGATCTTGCTGGCCAGGGTAGTTGACTTACACCTTCTAGAGCACGTTGGGTGGCACGGGATACATGCGGACGTGCATTGTCCTGTTGGAACAGCACGTTCCCTTGCCGGTCTAGGAATGGTAGAACGATGGGTTCGATGACGGTTTGGATGTACCGTGCACTATTCAGTGTCCCCTCGACGATCACCAGTGGTGTACGGCCAGTGTAGGAGATCGCTCCCCACACCATGATGCCGGGTGTTGGCCCTGTGTGCCTCGGTCGTATGCAGTCCTGATTGTGGCGCTCACCTGCACGGCGCCAAACACGCATACGACCATCATTGGCACCAAGGCAGAAGCGACTCTCATCGCTGAAGACGACACGTCTCCATTCGTCCCTCCATTCACGCCTGTCGCGACACCACTGGAGGCGGGCTGCACGATGTTGGGGCGTGAGCGGAAGACGGCCTAACGGTGTGCGGGACCGTAGGCCAGCTTCATGGAGACCGTTGCGAATGGTCCTCGCCGATACCCCAGGAGCAACAGTGTCCCTAATTTGCTGGGAAGTGGCGGTGCGGTCCCCTACGGCACTGCGTAGGATCCTACGGTCTTGGCGTGCATCCGTGCGTCGCTGCGGTCCGGTCCCAGGTCGACGGGCACGTGCACCTTCCGCCGACCACTGGCGACAACATCGATGTACTGTGGAGACCTCACGCCCCACGTGTTGAGTGTTGAGCAATTCGGCGGTACGTCCACCCGGCCTCCCGCATGCCCACTATACGCCCTCGCTCAAAGTCCGTCAACTGCACATACGGTTCACGTCCACGCTGTCGCGGCATGCTACCAGTGTTAAAGACTGCGATGGAGCTCCGTATGCCACGGCAAACTGGCTGACACTGACGGCGGCGGTGCACAAATGCTGCGCAGCTAGCGCCATTCGACGGCCAACACCGCGGTTCCTGGTGTGTCCGCTGTGCCGTGCGTGTGATCATTGCTTGTACAGCCCTCTCGCAGTGTCCGGAGCAAGTATGGTGGGTCTGACACACCGGTGTCAATGTGTTCTTTTTTCCATTTCCAGGAGTGTATATGAACTGATAAGGTAAGGAATTAGGAAGTTCTCCGCAGCATTGGCAAAGAAGGGAATATATGGAAAACACTGAAGGGAAGGAGGTACAGGATAGTAGAACGTCTGTTAAGACATCAGGGAATAGCTTCCATGGTGCTGTGGGGAGCTGTAGAGGGTAAAAACCGTAGAGGGAAACAGAGATTGCAATACATCCAGCAAATAACTGAGGACGCAGGTTGCAGGTGCAACTCTAAGATGAAGAATTTGGCACAGGAGAGGAATTCGTGGCGGACCGCATCAAACCAGTGCAGGATTTTGAGCACGAAATGAACTCTCGCTTGTATCCATTAAATGTTCTGTGTGATTCGTGTCGGACAATCTGAGTAGCCAAACCATTTGCTCCAACTGTCCAGGATGTCCTTCAAATCAATCGTGTCCCGATGACTTGGCGCTTTGTCATCCATAAAACTTCCATTGTTGTTTGGGAACATGATGTCTCTGAATGGCTGCAGATGGTCTCAAAGTAGCCGAACATCCAGAAGACCCAGTCCATACCATGTAAACCCAGCCGATACCATTATGGAGCCACCAACAGTTTGCATAGTGCTTTGTTGATAACTTCGATCCACGGCTTTACGGTGTCTGCGCCACAATCGAACCCTACCATCAGCTCTAACCAGCTGAAATCGGGAATCATCCCACTAAGCCTCGGTGAAAGTCGTCTAGGGTCCAACCGATACGGCTACGAGTCGAAGAGAGGCACAGCAGGATATATAGTGCTATTGGCAAAGGCACTAACCTCGGTCGTCTGCTGCCATAGCCGATTAGCACCAAATATCCCCGTTCTTTCCAATAGAGACGATGGTCTTGCATTAATTTCTGCCATTATTTCACGCAGTGGTGCTTGTGTTAGCACTGACAACCTTAAGCAAACGCCGCTGCTCTTGGTCATTAAGTGAAGGCCGCAGGCCACTGCGTTATCCGAGATGAGAGGTAATGCCCCAAATGTGATTTTTTCGGCACAGTCTTGACACTGTAGCTCTCGGAATATTGAATTCTCTAACTAGTTCTGAAATGGGATGTCCCCTGTGACTAGCTCCAACTACTACACCGGTTTTTTTTTTCTTTATTATTTTCAAACCTGGGTACAGGCAGGCCAGCAGCAGCATGCTACGCCGCTCTTTGGCCTCAGGGATACACACAAGATATAAAGGAAGACATCGAGAGAAAAAACATGGTGGACATAGAAACGTAGACAATCACTATTTAAAATACATGGAGCCGTTCACGGGCGTAGAGTCTAAGATAAAAATTGTTCAGACACTTGGACAGAGACGAATATTGTCACACGTGAACAGAGGTGCACAAAACGAATAATACTGAACCACTTAAGCACAAAACGACGATACACACAGAACACGAAGCGGAGATCTCCGACGCGCTACTACACCGCGTTCAAAGTCCTTTAATTCCCGGCGTGCGGCGATAATCATAGCGGGCACTTTTCCACACGAATTATCTCAGTACAAATGACATCTCTGCCAATGCGCTGCCCTTTTATACATTGTGTGCGCGATATTACCGCCATCTACAGGGTGGTCCATTGATAGTGACCGGGCCAAATATCTTACGAAATAAGCATCAAACGACAAACCTACAAAGAACGAAACTCGTCTAGCTTGAAGGGGGAAACGAGATGGCGCTATGGTTGGCCCGCTAGATGGCGCTGCCATAGGTCAAACGGATATCAACTGCGTTTTTTTTAAATAGTGTAGTACGTAAAGAAATGCGAATGTTTTAGTTGGACCACTGTTTTCGCTATGTGATAGATCGCGCTGTAATAGCCACAAACGTATAAGTACGTGGTATCACGTAACATTCCGCCAGTGCTTCGTGATACATTACCCGTGTTTTAATGGACCGTTTACCAATTGCGATAAAGGTCGATATCGCGTTGATGTATGGCTATGTGATCAAAATGCCCAACGGGCGTGTGCTATGTATGCTGCTCGGTATCATGGACGACATTATCCAAGTGTCCGGACCGTTCGCCGGATAGTTACGTTATTTAAGGAAACAGGAAGTTTTCAGCCACATGTGAAACGTCAGCCACGACCTGTAACAAATGATGATGCCCAAGTAGGTTTTATAGCTGCTGTCGCGGCTAATCTGCACATCAGTAGGTGACAAATTGCGCGCGAATCGGGAATCTCAAAACGTCGGTGTTGAGAATTCTACATCAACATCGATTGCACCCGTACCATATTTCTATGCACCAGGAATTGCATGGCGACGACTTTGAACGTCGTGTACAGTTCTGCTACTGGGCACAAGAGAAATTACGGGACGATGACAGAATTTTTGCACGTGTTCTATTTAGCGACGAAGCGTCATTCACCAACAGCGGTAACATAAACCGGCATAATATGCACTATTGGGCAACGGAAAATCCACGATGGCTGCGACAAGTGGAATATCAGCGACCTTGGCGGGTTAATGTATGGTGCGGTATTATGGGAGGAAGGATAATCGGCCCCCATTTTATCGATGGCAATCTAAATGGTGCAATGTATGCTGATTTCCTACGTAATGTTCTACCGATGTTACTACATGTTTCACTGCTTGACAGAATGGCGATGTACTTCCAACATGATGGCTGTCCGGCACATAGCTCGCGTGCGGTTGAAGCGGTACTGACTAGCATATTTCATGACAGGTGGATTGGCCGGCGAAGCACCATACCATGGCCCGCACGTTCACCGGATCTGACGTCCCCGGTTTCTTTCTGTGGGGAAAGTTGAAGGATATTTGCTATCGTGATCCACCGACAACGCCTGACAACATGCGTCAGCGCATTGTCAATGCATGTGCGAACATTACGGAAGTCGAACTACTCGCTGTTGAGAGGAATGTCGTTACTCGTATTGCCAAATGCATTGAGGTTGACGGACATCATTTTGAGCATTTATTGCATTAATGTGTAATACAGGTAATCACGCTGTAACAGCATGTGTTCTCAGAAATGATAAGCTCACAAAAGCACATGTATCACTTTGGAACAATCGAAATAAAATTTTCAAACGTACTTACGTTCTGTATTTTAATGTAAAAACCTACCTGTTACCAACTGTTCGTCTAAAATTGTGAGTCATATGTTTGTGACTATTACAGCGCCATCTATCACAAAGCGAAAAAAGTGGTCCGATTAAAACATTCATGTTTCTTTACGTACTACATGAATATGCAATAAAAAATGAGGGTTCCTATTTTAAAAAACGCAGTTGATATCCGTTTGACCTATGGCAGCGCCATCTAGCGAGCCAACCATAGCGCCATCTGGTTTCCCCCTCCAAGATAGACAAGTTTCGCTGTTTAGTTTTTTCGTTTGACGCTTATTTCGCGAGATATTTGGCCCGGTCACGATCAATGGATCACCCTGTATATACGTGCATATCGCTATCCCGTGACCTCTGTCACCTTAGTGTGGGCTGCAATAGAGATGGTGAGACTTTCATATAATAGAGAAGCTTCGAGAGCTGTATCAATTCAGGCTTCGGACTGGCACCCACAGCAACACTGTGCCTTGACTTCTGTGGCCCCCCACTTTGACGTCCAACGGCCGGTGCGCGTGCAGACCTGTGTCCAGCGCCGGCGCGCCCTGTGCCCGGCGGTCTGCCCACCTGGAATCGCCGGGGCCGTTTTCACCTTCAGCCAGACGGGGAGGCGCCCAGACGCCGCATGTTTCACCGACTTTCCCCCCCGTAACGACGGCCGACCCGCGCCGCTGCTTTCCCACTCGATCCGTGTAAACCCGGCGCAAACGCCCCGCTGCTCCCTTGCCCGTACCTGCTTGACCGACATTCTGCGCTAGGCGACTGGAACTATTAACGGACTTTTCCCAGACCTGCCTAGGCGGCTCCGGATTATACGGTCAAGGTTTCACTGGAGGGATGCCTTCGACAGCTCGTACGTCGTTACGGCTACTTAGGGCGTGCCGATCACGGAAAGAAAGGCTCAAAACGTCACATCACTGTCTCTCCGAAACAAGGGTGTTCTGCCTCTCCATCTGCATCCATTCCGTTCAAGCCATTCTACGATATATGGCGACTATGTTTCTGGTACCACTATTCCACCCCCAACTCCCTCTCTGTCCCAGCCGTGAATGGCTGTGCGTAAAGAGCGATATTCGGTAAATCTCTGTATGAGCTCTAACTTCACTGATCTTGTCGTCTACATCTACCTCTACATTCATACTCCGCAAGCCACCTGACGGTGTATGGCGAAGGGTACCTTGAGTACCTCTATCGGTTCTCCTTTCTATTCCAGTCTCGTATTGTTCGTAGAAAGAAAGATTGTCGGTATGTGTGGGCTCTAATCTCTTTCATTTTATCCTCGTGGTCTATTCGCGAGATGTACGTTGGAAGGAGAAATATACTGCTTGACTCCTCGGTGAAGATATGTTCTCGAAACTTTAACAAAAGCCCGTACCGAGCTACTGAGCGTCTCTCTTGCAGTCTTTCACTGGAGTTTATCTATCATCTCCGTAACGCTTTCTCGATTACTAAATGATCCTGTAACGAGGCGAGCTGCTCTCCGTTGGATCATCTCTATCTCTTTTATCAACCCTATCTGGTACGGATCCTACACCGGTGAGCAGTATTCAAGCAGTGAGCGAACAAGTGTACTATAACCTACTTGCTTTGTTTTCGGATTGTATTTCCTTAGGATTCTTCCAATGAATCTCAGTCTGGCATCTGCTTTACCGACGATTAATTTTATATGGTCATTCCATTTTAAATCACTCTTAATGCCTACTCCCAGATAATTTATGGAATTAACTGCTTCCAGTTGCTAAATGATAAAGGATCTTCCTTTCTATGTATTCGCAGCACGTTACACTTGTATATATTTAGATACAATTGCCATTCCCTGCACCATGCGTCCGTTCGTTGCAGATCCTCCTGTATTTCAGTACAATTTCCCATTGTTACAACCTTTCGATATAACACAGCATAATCCGCAAAAATCCGCAGCTCGTGGTCGTGCGGTAGCGTTCTCGCTTCCCGCGCCCGGGTTCCCGGGTTCGATTCCCGGCAGGGTCAGGGATTTTCTCTGCCTCGTGATGACAGGGTGTTGTGTGCTGTCCTTAGGTTAGTTAGGTTTAAGTAGTTCTAAGTTCTAGAGGACTGATGACCATAGATGTTAAGTCCCATAGTGCTCAGAGCCATTTGAACCAATCCGTAAAAAGCCTCAGTGAACTTCCGATGTTATCCACAAGGTCATTTATGTATATTGTGAATAGCATCGGTCCTACGACACTTCCCTGCGGCACACCTGAAATCACTCTTACTTCGGAAGACTTCTCTCCATTGAGAACGACATGCTGCGGCGTTCTGTTATCTAGGAACTCTTCAATCCAATCACACAATTGGTCTGATAGTCCATATGCTCTTACTTCGTTCAGTAAACGACTGTGGGGAACTGTATCAAACGCCTTGCGGAAGTCAAGAAACACGCCCTCTACCTGGGAACCCGTGTCTATGGCCCTCTAACTCTCGTGGACGAATAGCGCGAGCTGGTTTCACACGATCGTCTTTTTCGAAACCCATGCTGATTCCTACAGATTAGATTTCTAGTCTCCAGAAAAGTCAAAATACTCTCTGTCCCAGCCGTGAATGGTGTGAGTGAAGAGCGATATTCGGTAAATCTCTGTATGAATTCTAACTTAACTGATCTTTTCTTCGTGATCATTTCACAAGGCGCGTGGGGGTCTTGTAAGGTACGTCATCGAAATTTCAACAGTATACTTCTCTGTCACACACAACGCTTCCCTTGTAAGTTTCTGCCACTGGCATTTGTTGAGCATCTCCCTAACACTCTCGCACCGACCAAACGTTTCCTTCACGAAACGGCCCGTTCTCCGCTGGAGATAGTGCTTGGCGAGTTCTTTTTGCACTTAAGGCAGTTACTCATCTACCTGCATGTAATTCAATCACTGGATGTAAGGAAGGCTTAGAAGACCTATATAAAATGGTTCAAATGGCTCTGACCACTATGGGACAACTTCTGAGGTCATAAGTCCCCTAGAACTTAGAACTACTTAAACCTAACTAACCTAGCCCGAGGCAGGATTCGAACATCCGACCGTAGCGGTCGCGCGGTTCCAGACTGTAGCGCCTAGAACCGCTGGGCCACCCCGGCCGTCAGACGTATAGAAATTGATATTATAATTAGCAAGGAATATGACGGAAGGAGTAGAAAGAAAGGAAACCAAAGGTGACGAAAATGACTCACACTCACGTTCAGGAAAAAACAGAACACTTTGAACGACTAGAGGTAGGACGTTCATATTCACAGGACATGTTCGTTAGTATGTTCTGAAGAAACGATTAGCATTGAAACCATGTCGGCCCTCGGGATCAAGGTGAACCTCGATATCATGGCGCAACACCACCTTCCCGGTAAATGTGTCTGTGGCTCTCGTTGTCACTATAAACCGAAAGTAGAGGATCAGTATGATTTGCGCAGGCGCGTGCGATGCCTCAATGACTTATGCGCGAACCGTACCGTCAAATCAGTGAGTTTAAAAGATGGTTCATTATCGCCATGAGAGAATATAATGCTTCCACCCGGAAAATTGCCGTTCGTGTGGGACGAAGTGTATCGGCAGTGTGACGGGTGTGTGTGTTGACGACGAGATGAGTCAGGTCCCACCGCCCAGACCATCCCCCGAGAAGACTGACGCCTCATCTGAATAGCACTGTAGGACAGATCTGCGCCGTCCTCGGCTCTGGCGCAGCAGTTGAACAGAGTAACACACAGTACACTATCAGGGGTGACAATTTGCCGCTGTTTATTACGGCATGGATTACGTGCACCTTGTCCACTTCTCCGCCTACATTTGACGAATGAGCAGAGACATGATAGATGGTAATGTCCGCAGCTCGTGGTCGTGCGGTAGCGTTCTCGCTTCCCGCGCCCGGGTTCCCGGGTTCGATTCCCGGCGGGGTCAGGGATTTTCTCTGCCTCGTGATGACTGGGTGTTGTGTGATGTCCTTAGGTTAGTTAGGTTTAAGTAGTTCTAAGTTCTATGGGACTGATGAGCATAGCTGTTAAGTCCCATAGTGCTCAGAGCCATTTGAACCATTTTTTGATGGCAATGGGGTGTGTGGAACGACGTCACTGGGCACAGGAATGGCACCAGATGCGGGTTCTGTTTGTTCGAAAATTATGGTCGCATTATGGTTCGCCGCAGACAGGGGGAGCGGCATTACAGTAAGGTAATGTTGGTAAGGCGGGTACCAGGTTGAGATTCATTGGGAGAGTCCTTAGAAAATGTAGTCCATCAACAAAGGAGGTGGCTTACAAAACACTCGTTCGACCTATACTTGAGTATTGCTCATCAGTGTGGGATTCGCACCAGATCGGGTTGACGGAAGAGATAGAGAAGATCCAAAGAAGAGCGGCGCGTTTCGTCACAGGGTTATTTGGTAACCGTGATAGCGTTACGGAGATGTTTAACAAACTCAAGTGGCAGACTCTGCAAGAGAGGCGCTCTGCATCGCGGTGTAGCTTGCTCGCCAGGTTTCGAGAGGGTGCGTTTCTGGATGAGATATCGAATATATTGCTTCCCCCTACTTATACATCCCGAGGAGATCACGAATGTAAAATTAGAGAGATTAGAGCGCGCACGGAGGCTTTCAGACAGTCGTTCTTCCCGCGAACCATACGCGACTGGAACAGGAAAGGGAGGTAATGACAGTGGCACGTAAAGTGCCCTCCGCCACACACCGTTGGGTGGCTTGCGGAGTATAAATGTAGATGTAGATGTAGACAGTGACGGCATTCGCACAAGACACTCGGCGCCAACTCAGGATCCTATGGCATGCGGTGCTATTGGGCACAACCACAAATCAAAGTTGGCGCGTGTCCAGCGCACTGTGACCTACGTGAAAGATACCTTGCGACAGGTAGCCATACCCTTTCTGCACGACACCCCGGACGCCATTTTTCAGCAAGACAGTGCACGACCACAAGCTGCCGCACGAACACGTGCCTTCTTCTTGTCACAGGATGTCAGCTCTTTACACTGGCCCGCCAGATAACCAGAAACGTCACCAGTCGAAAACGTATGGGATATGATGAAACAACAGGTTCAGTGCCGTGACCAATGCCAACCAAAACAGATGAACTTTGGAACCAGGTGAATGAAGCATTGATGGCTATACCACAGGACGCCATTCGCCCCTTATACGTGTCAATGTCATCACGCATGAAATAACTTATCTGGGACCATGGCGAACTCTGTAGCCACTAGGCAACAGGACATAGGCTGAAACGAGGTGACTGAAATGCTAATCACGTCTGCAGAACATACTAACATACATGTCCTGTGAATATGAACCCCCATCTCTAGTCGTTCAAGGTAATCTGTTTTTTTCTGGAAATGAGTGTAGTTAACATCAAAATTGGGAACGACGTATTAGCGCAAAATGTGATAGAATTCTCCTGTCTAAAATGTAAGACAACACAAGGAAGCCGGAATGAGATTACACATGGTGGCCGAAGCAAGGAGAGCACACCACCTGCCCAAAAACCATGGAAAGCCAGTCTACGTCGGATGTCGGCTGCTGAAGTCTAAAGTGCGTTTGACTGGATACAGTCCTGGTTGAAATGAGCCCCTAATGGCACCCAGTCAAATCGGTGGCAATCTTGTGGCATACAGTCAAATCGGTGACAGTCTAACGTGGTGCACCACAGGGCTACGAGTGCAATAGCACGAGTCACTGCAAAGTGTTTGACATTCTGATATTGTTTTCCTGAGCTACCAAAGACCTGCACCCACGCCACGACTCACCGCCACAACCCAACTCTGCACAGAGACAACTCTTCACCGAGGGCGACTTCACCGTATACACTATCTGAGCAAAAGTATCCGGTCGCCTGTCTCTGGACATTTGTAAGGACCAATTCTTCCTCAAAAGCCGAAACCAGATGAGCTAGTGATTTTTTGGACCCTGTAGTCTGGCGTCAAGTCTGCGTCAAAACTCATGCCAAAGGTGTTCCACTGGGCTCTTGTTGGTAGTCTGCGCACCCTAGTCCATTTGAGGAATGTAATTATCTACAAAAAATTGCCTCACACATGCTCGTTTATGACACGGTACATTGTCAAGACGGTACAGTCATCGTTCCCAAAATATTTCTATATTGTAGACAGTGCACAATGCTGTTTATATCCATCTGTATTTAGGTTTTCTTAAGCATATTAAGGTGACCGAGTCCTTGCAACGAATTACACCACTATATCGTAACACCATCTTCTCTGCACTTCTCTGTTGGTACTACATATAATGGCGGGTAATGTTCTCCAGATGTTCGACGAACCCAAAGCCTATCTTCGGACTGCCATTGGGTAAAGCGTGATTGGTCACACCAGATCACTTGATTTCAGTCATCTTCTTTCCAGTAGCGTCGCTTTTCACACTGCCTCGTGCGTCGCTTAGTATTCACTACAGGAATGTTTGGCTTATAGGAAGCTACTCGGCCATTGTAACCCCTAATTTTTAACTCCATACTTGCAATTATCGTGCTATCTGGACAGCTGGGAGCACTTTGGAACTAACGAGTGATGGTGGGTTAGCCTTAACTGTATGAAGATGGTATCTGTTCAAATGGTTCAAATGGCTCTGAGCACTATGGGACTCAACATCTGAGGTCATCAGTCCCCTAGAACTAACCTAAGGACATCACACACATCAATGCCCGAGGCAGGATTCGAACCTGCGGCCGTAGCGATCTCGGTGTTCTAGCGTAGTACCGCTCGGCCACAGCGGCCGGCGGTATCTGTTCTTTCGGACATCTTCATATAGTTAAGGCTAACCGGCCATTGACCTTCTTCTTCTGTGCTGGATGCACACGCATTGCCCGAACTCTTACGGGACTCGGTAAGATTGTCTGCTGCAAGTAATGAGTGTAATGGGCAGGGGCACTACGAATGTAGTGTGTGGACATTAAGTTGGGAATGTGAGTCTCACGGGGAGCGTGCAAGGGATACATCCCTGCAGTCGCACTATCCTATTTGCCCTCGGTGGCTGAGATGGATAGAGCGCCTGCCATGTGAGCAGAAGATCCCAGGTTCGATTCCCGATCGGGACACACATTTTCATCTGTCCCCGTTGATGTATATCAACGCCTGTCGAAAGCTCAGGGTCTTGATTAAATTATCATTTCATTCTAAGAGAGCTGCATCTCACCGATGCTATCTGTTCTTTCGGACATATCCGAAAGAACAGATACCATCTTCATGTAGACACGGGGTTTAAGTTAGGACGTAAACTGCAAACATCGTACTACAGTGCCTCAAAGTGTAATAAAATGCGCCTTGCAGACTCAATTTGTGCAAGACAAATGTATTTGTCACTTACGATTTACATAGCTTAATAATGTGAAATAAAATCACCGGACAAAAAATAAGTCATCCCTAGAGAAATCATTAGAATCATCATTAATAGCCGTGTAATTCCTCTCCTGGACTTGATAACCTCCTGCATTCGGGTAGTAATTCACTCTACATGGTTGTGAAGTTACATCGTATCCAAGGTTGAGCCACTCTGTGATGATTTCATCGCACATTTCCACCATAGTACGGCGATGCCGATGTCGACGATTTACCAGATATTCCACGTTGTCCCACAGATTTTCTATGGGGCTTAAGACGGATCATTTTGCAGACTAGTCGAGACCTAATAGTGTGGAGGAATGATCAGAAAACCCGTCACATATTCTTCCAGTGAGCTGAACTCTGCTGCGGTCGTTTTGGTAAACAGAGGTATCAATAGCATACCGGTTATGCTGATGTTGACTCAAAGGCAACACGCGATCATTCCGAACTTGTGATTAAACTTGATGTTTAATGTCAGTCAGCTGGCCCGATTCATGATAAGAAAAAGACGCCCGAACCATCACTGGCCCACCTTCGGCTTGAACCTGACCTTACACACATCCGTGACGAAATGCTTCAGATGGCCTGCGCACTCGACGACGTGCGTCATTTGAATGTAGGCAGGCCACGTTAAGTTCAACCAGTCAGCTGCTGTCCACGTTCGGTTATTTGGTTCAAATGGCTCTGAGCACTATGGGACTCAACTTCTGAGGTCATTAGTCCCCTAGAACTTAGAACTACTTAAACCTAACTAACCTAAGGACATCACACACATCCATGCCCGAGGCAGGATTCGAAACTGCGACCGTAGCGGTCTCGCGGTTCCAGACTGCAGCGCCAGAACCGCACGACCACTTCGGCCGGCCGTTCGGTTATTTACAGCCCATTGAAGATGCGCAGCTTTATGTGCCTAAGTGTGCAATGGCCTTTTGCGAAGTGACCGACTCAAAATGTTCTTTGCATGCAATTTCGGTCGCAGTGTTCTCTACCAAATAGGTGGTGATGGACCTTAATTAATTGCCTGCAGCAGTTCCTGTCGGGTTTGGAAGCAATTTTGAGTCACAAGCCGTGAAAAGGGTTTCCAGTCCCTCTCGGTCTGGATCTCTTTAGAACACAATTCTGACGTGTTTCGTGGCCACGTATGTTACACCACTGCTAGAAGATAATCTGAACACTCCGCAGCGACACACTGACGAATCCAGCAACTTTACACACCGTATGGCCACGGGTACGACACATCTTGATTGTCTCTTTTTGTCACTCTGTCACGTCCCTACATTTACTCATGTTTACGTACGACATCCACTTAAAACATAAATGTCTCACTGATTACTACTGCCTTATGCTCACGTAAAGGCATTGAGCGTGTGGTTGAACACGTGACTCAATCGCTGCGCCATCTGTAAAGGCGTAACGATACATATTTGCGTTGACAGTAGGTGACTAATCACTTGTTCGATGAGCTTAATATGAGCTTGTGTGACGAAAGAAACAAGTTTCGAGGATGCCGTGTCTCGAAGTACTGCATTTATGTCGTCTGACATGAATTACTATAGAGTTATTACGAAAAATATTGCAAGTGCTGCTTACTTACATATCGTAGACCATGAGAACATTTTGCTCTATGAGAACGGAGCACATTTTATGAAATCAATCTTAAGCATTCGCATATCGAGGTATGGGACACGTGGTGGAATTCGTGAACAAAGGACTAAATGCAAGATAATATAGTCACAATAACAAAACGTATGAAAAGATACATTTTATGCTTCGTCATGCATATTTTCAAGTATCGAATCAAGCCGTTTAACATCGACACCGGACGTCATGGGACGGTCCGTCTCAGTAGCTGGATGAACTCATTCAGAACTGGGTAGTAGCATTTTGCGCCGACTTGGGAGGCTGTAAATTGGCCAAAAATAAATAAATAAATAAAATAAAAATAAAAATAAAGTGGTCAGCATGGCTGACTGCCATGCAGGGGTCCTGGGTTCGATTCCCGACCTGGTCAGAGATTTTATCCACTTGCGGACTGGGAGTTGTGTTGTCCTCGTCAACATTTCATCATCATCGAGGTGCAAGTGGCGTCAATAAGAAAAACTTGCACTAGGCAGCCGAACAACTCCAGATGGGGTATGCCAGTCAATAAAGCCGTGCGATCGTCTCATTTCATCATGGGACAAGAACATTCCAAAAAAAGTTACAAGCTTCTGCAACATGATTCTACGAGTGAGAGAATGTGTTGGTAAGTCGCTTGAATTCACAGACGGCTGACTCCGAAACTGGTGCCGATCAAGACGTGTTCTGATAAGATCAAAAGCTAGAGCAAAGGCACACGCTTCCCATGTCAAAATGGAAAGCAAAATCCAGTGTCCAGAGGATCAAATTCTACATAACACCAAAGCACAGGTGAATAACAATCGCATAAATATTACCCGAATGTTCGACGCTTGTTGCATTCTCACCATAACGCTCAAAGTGTCGATTGAATGCACTCATCTCGAAAGCACAAAACAAGTGTCTAAATCATGTCTGCTCGATGTGTTACCGTGACGTAGAGCACTTTGTGCATAAGCTGTACGAGGTACTTGAACTGAAATTTGCAGTGACAGCGGCACGGGTCAAAAATTTCCCGTCCCTAAGAGATACCGGAAAACTTCATTGCGAAGATTCACCGCTCCGGCAAACGAAGTCTGCCAGGTTCAAGATCGCGTATAAGTGGATTTGTAACTTACTCATGACGCATGTGTGCGCGATTATGAATGACGCTCGTTCTAAAGCGGCCATCCTTCAAGATAAAGTATGACGTAAAGACGTACTTAAAAGAATAGGTGAGGAGCGAAATTTGGAATACTCTTACTCACTTTCATAAGGCCCTTGATGCTGGAAGGAACATTACAGGGACATATCGTAGCGACAGCAAAGTTCGAGCACATCCAAGGCAGGTTATAGAGGAAATTGGGTGTAGTAACTGTGTTGAGATGAAGTGAATAACACAAGAAAGATAAAGATGGAGGATGGCACCTCATCAGCCGAAACACTAATATACTACTGGCCATTAAAATTGCTACACCACGAAGATGACGTGCTACAGACGCGAAATTTAACCGACAGGAAGAAGATGCTGTGATATGCAAATAATCAGCTTTTCAGAGCATTCACACAAGGTTGGCGCCAGGGGCAACACCTACAACGTGCTGACATGAGAAAAGTTTCCAACCGATTTCTCATACAGCGGTTGACCGGCGTTGCCTGGTGAAACGTTGTTGCGATGCCTCGTGTAAGAGGGAGAAATGCGTACCATCACGTTTCCAACTTTGATAAAGGTCGGATTGTAGCCTATCGCGATTGCGGTTTATCGTACCGCGACATTGCTGCTCGCGTTGGTCGAGATCTAATGACTGTTAGCAGAATATGGAATCGGTGGGTTTATGAGGGTAATACGGAACGCCGTGCTGGATCCCAACGGCCTCGTATCACTAGCAGTCGAGATGACAGGCATCTTATCCGCATGGCTGTAACAGATCGTGCAGCCACTTCTCGATCCCTGAGCCAACAGATGCGGACGTTTGCACGACAACAACCATCTGCTCGAACACTTCGACGACGTTTGCAGCAGCATGGACTATCAGCTCGGAGACCATGGCTGCGGTTACCCTTGACGCTGCATCACAGAGAGGAGCGCCTGCAATAGTGTACTCAACGACGAACCTGGGTGCACGAATGACAAAAGGTCATTTTTTCGGATGAGTCCAGGTTCTGTTTAACCGCTCCGGTCTCAGGTTCGAATCCTGCCTCGGGCATGGATGTGTGTGATGTCCTTAGGTTAGTTGGGTTTAAGTAGTTCTAAGTTCTAGGGGACTGATTACCTCAGATGTTAAGTCCCATAATGCTCAGAGCAATTTGAACCAGGTTCTGTTTACAGCATCATGATGCTCGCATCCGTGTTTGGCGACATCGCGGTGAACCCACATTGGAAGCGTACATTCGTCTTCGCCATACTGGCGTATCACCCGGCGTGATGGTGTGGGGTGCCATTGATTACACGTCTCGGTCACCTCTTGTTGGCATTGACGGCACTTTGAACAGTGGACGTTACATTTCAGATGTGTTAAGACCCTTGGCTCTACCCTTCATTCGATCCCTGCGAAACCCTACATTTCAGCACGATAACGTACGACCGCATATTGCAGGTCCTGTACGGACCTTCCTGGTTACAGAAAATTCTCTACTGCTGCCCTAGCCAGCACATTCTCCAGATCTCTCACCAACTGAAAACGTCTGGTTAATGGTGACCGAGCAACTGGCTCGTCACAACACGCCAGTCACTATCCTTGATAACTGTGTTATTGTGTTGAAGCTGCATGGGCAGTTGTACCTGTACACGCCTTCCAAGCTCTGTTTGACTCAATGCCCAGGCGTATCAAGGCCGTTATTACGACCAGATGTGGTTGCAAGTGGGTC
Source organism: Schistocerca cancellata (assembly GCF_023864275.1). NCBI lineage: Eukaryota > Metazoa > Arthropoda > Insecta > Orthoptera > Acrididae > Schistocerca > Schistocerca cancellata. The sequence goes on along the minus strand of NC_064630.1, from coordinate 94,957,890 downwards.
TCTTTTCTCCTTCGCCGATCTAAGACACTCTTTGATCTTCCTTGTGTCTTAGATCGGCGAAGGAGAAAAGAGACCCACTTGCAATGGCGGGAATATACCGTATACCATGCACATGCGGAAAAGTTTATGTCGGAAGGACTGGACGATCAATTAACACCAGGATCAAAGAGCATAAGCGACATTGGAGGTTGGGGCAGGTGGAGAAATCGGCCGTGGCAGAGCACGCACTGAATGAGACCGACCACGTAATAAAATTCGCCGACGCGGAAGTTCTGGCTGTAGAGAAGCACTATCACACGCGCTTGTTCAGAGAAGCTGTAGAAATACAAAAACACGCGAACAGTTTCAACAAAAAAGAGGAAAGCCCTAAGGTAAAAGGATCCTGCCTTCCCGTACTGCAGCGAACGACCGTCACAGGTAGCAAGAGGAGAACCGCACGGGAAATGACCGCGGAGAAGCCCTCGGACGTTGGCGCGCCAGGTACATATAGTCTGCGGCCGCGAGCTCGGCTCCAGTTCACCACCGGCAATGGAGGGTGAAGCTTTGACAATGCCAGCCACTCGTGCTGGCGAAACGTCAGAAAAATCATTAGATGAACGTCGGCCGAAGAACCCGAGACAGAAGCCAATAGGCAGTTTGTCAACAAGTGGCCACGAAAGCCTTAACAATTTTGTAGTGAATTCATTGTTCCACAGGTTGTTACTTCCCTAAACACAGCCTCCTACTTCTAGCTATTAGGCTGATCACAGGGGTGAAGGCGTGTGCCTCATCCGACAGGCAGCGGACTAACCGCGTAGCTGTACTGAAGGAGTGAAATTGTGTTAATAATAACTCATCTGTCCATCCTATTATACGTCACTCTCGCTATGAAACGGTGGATGCAACTCTTATTTTAAATAGAATTCTCAGATCTTTGCTTCGGTATGCCTAGAGACAATGAACCTCTAATACAGCAACTGCTGCCTGCCCGAGTGGTGAACTATTACTCCCCCATTTTTCTCCTTCAATAAACTGACGGACGCTTTCACAAGTGCGATACAGTTCCTTACCCACCAAAATAAACAGGTGATGTAATGTGTCTACCTGTCTAACCTTTGTATCTCATCCTATATGTTAAGGGACCCTCACACATGTAATGGCAGAGACGCTGAATACCAGATTTTGTTGCCTTCAATACACAGTGGTGCCCTCTCAGAGGCCCCTGACAAAGATATTGAATAATAGATACAAGACGTAGTAGATGTGTAGTGTCAACTAAACTTCCTGTAGGCAAAGACTTCCGTATACATCTACATAGATATTCCGCAAGCCCGGTACGGTGCGTGGCGGAGGGTACACTGTACCACTGTACCATTACTAGTAATTTCCTTTACCAGAATGTAATTTCCCTTACCGTTCGACTCGCAAACGACGGCCGCTGTAGCCGAGCGGTTCTAGGTGCTTTAGTCCGGAACCGCGCGGCCGCTGCGGTCGCAGGTTCGAATCCTGCCTCGGGCATGGATGTGTGTGATGTCCTTAGGTTAGCTAGGTTTAAGTCCCATACTGCTCAGAGCCATTTGAACCATTTTTTTTTATTCGCAAACAGAGTGAGGGAAACACGACTGTCTATATGCCTCCTAATGAGCATTAATTTCTCGCATCTTATCTTCGTGCAAAAGAATTCGTATGTATGTTGGTGACAATAAAATCGTTCGGAAGTCAGTTTTAAATGCCGGTTTTCTAAATTTTCTCATTAAGTTTATAAAAAAAAAGTCGCCTTCCCTCCGGGGTTTCCCATTTGAGTTCTCAAAGCATCTCCATAACACCTGAGTGTTGCTCGAACCTATCGGTAACAAATTTAGCAGCCCGCCTCTGAATTGCTTCGATATCTTCCTGCAATCAGACCTGATACGGATCCCAAACACATGAGCAGTACTCAGTTATAGGCTGCATCTGCGTCCTATATGCGGTTTACTTTATAGATGATCTACTTTTCCCTAAAGTTCCCGCGCGACCGCCACGGTCGCAGGTTCGAATCCTGCCTCGGGCATGGATATCTGTGATGTCCTTAGGTTAGTTAGGTTTAAGTATTTCTAAGTTCTAGGGGACTGATGACCTCAGATGTTAAGTCCCATAGTGCTCAGAGCCATTTTGAACGCTAAAGTTCTCCCAACAATCCTAAGTCGACAATTCGCCTTCCCTACCACAGTTCTCACATGTTCGTTCCATTTCATATCACTTTGCATAGCGACACCCAGATATTTAAACCACTTGACTGTGTCGAGCAGGACACTAATAATACTGTATACTTACAAGTTTGTTCCTCCTACTCATCCTCATTAACTTAGATTTTTCCACATTTAGAGGTAGCTCTCACTCATCAAACAAACTAGAAATTTTGTTTAAGTCGTCTTGTATCTTCCTACAGTCAGTCAACTTCGACGCGTTAACTAACATCACAGCATCATCAGCAAAAAACCGCAGACCACTACCACACTGACCACCAAATCGTTTATGTATATAGAGGACAACAGCGCTCCTATCACATTTCCCTGGGGCGCTCCTGACGATGCCCTTGTGTCTGATGAACAATCACCATCGAGCACAAAATAATTGATTCTATTACTTAAGAAGTCTTCGAGCCATTCACATATCTGTGAAGTTATTCCATATGCTCGTAACTTAGTTAACGGCGTGCACCGTTGCACCATGCCAAATGCCTCCTGGAAATCTAGAAATATAGCTTCGGACTGTTGCCCTTCATCTATAGTTCGTAGTATGACGCGTGAGAAAAGGGCAAGCTGAGTTTCGCACGAGCCATGCTGATTCGTGGATATTAGCTTCTTAGTCTCGAGAAAGTGTTTTATATTCGAAATGATAATATATTCAAGATTCTGCAGCAAACATAAGTTAGGGATATTGGTCTATATCTCGACTAGAATTTGTCCAGCTAACCTCCAGCCACTGACTGCGTTCATTGTGTTACGGGACGCAATCACAAATTTGGTGCACCTGAATAAATAGACTGTTATTTATGACTGCGTAACCTATAGACAGTGGATTCATTCAGTGTATCACAAGCCTGCAAGATACAGGGTGTTTCAAAAATGAGCGGTATATTTGAAACGGCCATACAAACTAAACGAACAGCGATAGAAATACACCGTTTGTTGCAATATGCTTGGGACAACAGTACATTTTCAGGCAGACAAACTTTCGGAATTACAGTAGTTACAATTGTCAACAACAGATGGCGCTGCGGTCTGGGAAACTCTATAGTACGATATTTTCCACATATCCACCATGCGTAGCAATAATATGGCGTAGTCTCTGAATGAAATTACCCGAAACCTTTGACAACGTGTCTGGCAGAATGGCTTCACATGCAGATGAGATGTACTGCTTCAGCTGTTCAATTGATTCTGGATTCTGGCGGTACACCTGGTCTTTCAAGTGTCCCCACAGATAGAAGTCACAGGGGTTCATGTCTGGCGAATAGGGAGGCCAATCCACGCCGCCTCCTGTATGTTTCGGATAGCCCAAAGCAATCACACGATCATCGAAATATTCATTCACGAAATTAAAGACGTCGGCCGTGCGATGTGGCCGGGCACCATCTTGCATAAACCACGAGGTGTTCGCAGTGTCGTCTAAGGCAGTTTGTACCGTCACAAATTCACGAAGAATGTCCAGGTAGCGTGATGCAGTAATCGTTTCGGATCTGAAAAATGGGCCCAGACCAGTACTTTTTGAGGATGCAGGGACGATGGGACTGCAACATGAGGCTTTTCGGTTCCCCATATGCGCCAGTTCTGTTTATTGACGAAGCCGTCCAGGTAAAAATAAGCTTCGTCAAAAACCAAATGCTGCCCACATGCATATCGCTGTCATCAATCCTGTGCACTATATCGTTAGCGAATGTCTCTCGTGCAGCAATGGTAGCGGCGCTGAGGGGTTGCCGCGTTTGAATTTTGTATGGATAGAGGTGTAAACTCTGGCGCATGAGACGATACGTGGACGTTGGCGTCATTTGGACCGCAGCTGCAACACGGCGAACGGAAACCCGAGGCCGCTGTTGGATCACCTGCTGCACTAGCTGCGCGTTGCCCTCTGTGGTTGTGGTACGCGGTCACCCTACCTTTCCAGCACGTTCATCTGTCACGTTCCCAGTCCGTTGAAGTTTTTCAAACAGATCCTTTATTGTATCGCTTTTCGGTCCTTTGGTTACATTAAAGCTCCGTTGAAAACTTCGTCTTGTTGCAACAACACTGTGTTCTAGGCGGTGGAATTCCAACACCAGAAAAATCCTGTGTTCTAAGGAATAAACCATGTTGTCCACAGCACACTTGCACGTTGTGAACAGCACACGCTTACAGCAGAAAGACGACGTACAGAATGGCGCACCCACAGACTGCGTTGTCTTCTATATCTTTCACATCACTTGCAGCGCCATCTGTTGTTGAAAATTGTAACTACTGTAATTTCGAAAGTTTGTCCGCCTGAAAATGTACTGTTGTCCCAAGCATATTGCAACAAACGGTGTATTTCTATCGCTGCTCGTTTAGTTTTTATTGCCGTTTCAAATATACCGGTCATTTTTGAAACACCCTGTACATCTCCTCACTTCTTGCTGGTCTTCGTCTGTTACTGCCGCGCCTTTCAAATTACTTGTTGGCCGAAGTCGTTGTTCAGCATGTAAGGACGTAATGGCTGCCGGAGCTCTTAGACCAGGATATCTCACGGTATACACCGTGGCTAATTCATTGACATCGACTCGATATTCGTCGAGCCTAAGCAACATGTCAACGTAGGTACTCGCTGGATACGTATGCCTTATTTATTTGACATCAGCATCCACACCAAACTCAACCCGTTCGTTTGTGCAGTCCGACCTGCAGCGTATACGGCGGTGTTTAGCGACGGCCGTCAGTCTAACCGAACATGATATCTGACAGCACATCGAGGAAACTTCTCGCTGCGTGACATCGGCAACGTTACATCCTTTCTGCGTTAAGCATTCAGGAACACAAGCAAGCAGTTGAACACCTCACTTACATCAACATTCCGCCACCAGAACATCCATCTGCACACTGTCAAGTTTTATGTACAGCATGTTGCATCCACACTTAACACTTTGAAGCTTTCTGGTTCCAAAACTAAACATGTCGAAAATGTGATTTAAAGTGGTTTGTACACAGCTGGTTTAAACACATCTGCTACATGATAGAAAAACTAATATTCCATAACTGTATCTCGTTGCTGTAACTCTCTAGAAAATAACTCAGTAAACTATGTTCATTACCTTGCAGAAAGTGCAATGTGGACCTATCTCAATAAATATTCTTGTCACCTATTATTTTGTAAGTTAGAGAGGAATACATTTTGTCTGAAACATCCTGCGTAGTTTGTAGAAAATGTGTCTGGCAAAATTACGAGGGCTACTCGGAAAGTAAGATCCGATCTGGCGCGGTATGGAAACCACAGTGAAAACCAGATAAAACTCAGCACAGATGTGTTGGGCAGTGTCTCTAGTATGCCCGTCGATCGCGTCACGCCTTTTTCAGTTCTGGCCGCACAGTAAGCACATGAAGATGCCTAGAAAATAGTGTCTCCCGCCAAATATGAGTGCCCACTGAGAGATTTCGCCTGATATCATGCAGCCCACGTAACACAACTATCATGAAGTTCCTTCTACATGACAATTCTCGGCCGTACTCTGCAGGGGCAATATAGAGGCGTCTTCGATGGGAAGTGCTTGATCACCCACAGTACAGCCCATTACTGGATGACCTGAATTTCGTCTCTGCTCACATGAACCGCTGGCTGTAAAGAAAACTTTTTAGCACAGTCAAAGAGCTGTAGACAATCGTAGGGAATTGGTGAAAAGCGCAGGCGACTGCCTTTTATGACGCGGATCGTGGAAAGATGGTACAACGTTCGGACAAATTTATAAGTCGGTGCGGCGACTACCTAGAGAAATAGCTGGAAAGTGTACGTAATGAAACTTCTTAATTTAATGAATTTTTACATAAACTGCTGAATCAAATCGAATGCAAGTGAACCTTCTTAAATGCTGAGTGGAACAGAACGCACTGACACTTTGTTTGTCTGAATCATTTCATTTCTGACCTACAGAATTATTCCTGACAAACACAGCTCAAATTTATTTATTTATTACCCGCAATATACAAGGATAACGCGATCTCACTGCTTTAAAATTAACTCAAAAGAATGGCCCTGAATTAGAAGAAATCCTAACAATAACCCATACGTTCCACAAGTAACTTACCTCACAGAAAATCTTCATTACACGAACTACAGCGATACAGCAAGTACAAATAGAGCCAGCTAAATAAAAAGATTCTAACTGCTGTAGGCTCTAACTACTAACGTGTATGTGGCTAGCGAAGGAAAAATTTAGTTGCAGAGCAAACAATGTATTTAGCAGATTTTACCTTAATCATGTGACGACCAGATCAAAAAATTATGTAATCGTCCGTGACATCCAGTTCCATAATTATATAATCGTCAACAATATTAAATTTCCATGATGGGCACGTCGAGACCGTCTACTCGCGCTAACACTTCAGACCTCTGATCTCCATCACTGCTAACTATAAACTTCCAACCTCCATCACTGCTAGCTATTCACCTCCAAACTTCCATCACTGCTGAGTATTCACCTCTAACTGCGAGTCCGACCAGCCACGCAGGGTCTCTTACAGAGGGCACACAGCGCCGTCATTGATATTAACGCAGGCTAAAGAGCTGCCAACATACAAACACATAAACAGGCTACTTACATTAACTCTAGCAAATAAGACATTTTGATTCTCGTAGTGGTTTCCATTTCGCGACCAATCAGACCTTAGTTTGGGAACGGTTCTCGTACGTGCTTGACAACGATAATGAAATTCTACAATCAAACGGCCACTCACTTTTGGAATGTATAAGTCTGTGAAAAAGAATGGAAGGTTCCATCCCGTTGTCAGAAAAAGTTTTGACGCTGTCGCTGAAGCGTAAACACGTAGGCTGTTATTAGAAAGCGCGAGCAGCACGTTGCAGGTGGGGCAATTAAAGGAGGCAGCATGCGTGGTAGAGGGCGGCTGTCCGCATTCCAGAGAGAGAGAGAGAGAGAGAGAGAGAGAGAGAGAGAGAGTGACAGAGGAGTTTATAGCGGCCTTGGCAGTGAAAACGACTTTGTAGCAAATGTCAGTTCTGATTTAATGGACGACGTTCCTCTACACTGTCATTCATGTAGACGAGATAACTAACACTCCCCCGTGTGGTGAACACATTACGAAGGATGGAAGTACGTTGTTATGACGCTGCCTACTCAGAATTGTTGCGCGCGGGTGGACTAAAGCTGTTTCAACTTCAAGGTTTACAAGACATGGTCCTTTAAGAGGTACCTTGCCCTCAAGTTTGAACTGATACGAGAGGGCGACCTAGACTTTAACGTGAATTCCGACCGATAGGGAAGATTATAGCCGGCCGCTGTGGCCGAGCGGTTCTAGGCGCTTCAGCCCGGAACCTCGCTGATGCTACGGTCGCAGGTTCGAATCCTGCCTCGGGCATGGATGTGTGTGATGTCCTTAGGTAAGTTAGGTTTAAGTAGTTGTAAGTCTAGGGGACTAATGACCTCAGATGATAAGTCTCATAGTGCTTAGAACCATTTGAACCACTAAGCCGCATAGTGCTTAGAGCCATTTGAACTATTTTGGAAGTTTATAACTTTCCACATCAACAGGTCATACCCAATTGTGAAACAATCGCTACAGTACGACTGAACCCAGGAGCTTAACCACAACGATGCTGCCCCCCAAGAAAACACAGTTCGACAAACAGAATATAGACTGACGGGCAAAAACTGCAGAACCAAAAAATAATTAACGTACACTGATTAAATTTCGGTAATACACTAGTGTGTGTAACATATTTAAGCGATTAACGTTGCAAGGTCAACGTGAGCTCGAGATACTCCACTACAAATGTGAAATGCGGGTACATTAATAACCGTGTTTAGCGGCAGGATGCTGAATGCAAGTATGCAAACGTGTATGCATTATGTTTGTATAGGTGCCGGGTGTCGGTTTGTAGAATGGAGTTCCATGACCGTTGCATTTGGTAGGTCGGGGACAGTTAATGCTGATTGTGGATGACGCTGGAGTTTTCGTCGAATGATGTCCCATATTTTCTCGGTTGGAGACAGACCTGATGATCGATCAGATCAGGGCAACATGTCGACGCTCTGTAGAGCGTGTTGGCTTACGACAGCGGTATGTGACGAGCATTAAACTGCTGGCAAGCGCCCCTTGGAATGCTATTCATGAATGGAACACAATAGGTTGAATGAGCAGACTGACGTATAGATTTGCAGTCAGGGTGCGTGGGGTAACCATGAGAGTGCTCCTGCTGTCATACGAAATCGTAACACAGACCATAACCCTAGGTCCAGTGTGTCTAGCACGGAGACAGATTGGCTGCTAGTAATGAACTGGTCTCATTATGGCCAACACACATGGCCATCAGTGGCACCGAGGCAGAACGAGCTTTAACCAGAAAACACAACAGACGCCACCATTAATTCCAATGGGCTCTCGCTTGACACCACTGAAATCGCAAAAGGAGATGATCTAGGGTAAGTAGAATGCACGCTACAGGGCGTCTGGCTTGGAGCTATCCTTGAACCTATTGCTAACAGTTGGTTGTGTCACTGCGGTGTCAACTGCTGCTCAAATAACGCAGCACCGTGCGCCAGAGCCATAGGACGAACACGGTGGTCTTCTCTCTCGGTAGCATTACATGGCCATCCGAAGACCGGTCTTCTTGTGACCGTACATTCCCGCGATCACCGCTGCCAGCAGTCATGTTCAGTGGCTACGTTCCTGCCAAGTCTTTTTGCAGTATTCAGCTTCGCGTAGCTCTGTTACATGACGTCATTCAAACTCAGTAAGGTGTTGATAGTAGCGTCCCTGTAGCTTTAAATGCTTTCTTGACTAACATCGACTGACCGCACCCAATCTCAAAAGTAACTAACCCTCACGACCGTTACAGCGTGTATTCAAAGCAAACCTCATTTGCATCCTCATAGTGGCACTGCTAGCGCTACTCTGTCACTCACGTGAAATTTCAATAGACATCGTCTTTCAGATGTAGAAACACGCCTACACAACTTTCGTTTATGTCGCACAATTAGCCGGCCGCTGTGGCCGAGCGGTTTTACGCGCCAAGATCGATAATTTGCGTAATTCTAAAATTTTAGGAAAAAAACTTTATAATCATAGGAGGTGCCAGGCTTAGCGCCTTATATCGCTCCTGTCTAGAGTCTGTGAATCGAGAGAATGACTGATGAGTGCACAGTGACAGATGGTCTGAAGCGGGTTCAGTCAAGTACGTAGTTCTAATTTTTATCTACTAGAGGACAGTAGTGAACAGAGACAATCAAGAAATAGATCAAGAGAATGTTTTTGTGAATTGTTCTGTTTATTTCTTGAAGACTTTTTTTATTTATGTTTGTACAGTTTTGTACATGTTTTCAGTAGTGTGAATGGAGTGAATGTGGTCTAAAGTAAATATGTAGACCATTGTTCTACTGATAACCGCTTAGGAACTAGCGGAGGAGGAGATAGAGAAGATCCAAAGAAGAGCGGCGCGTTTCGTCACAGGGTTATTTGGTAACCGTGATAGCGTTACGGAGATGTTTAACAAACTCAAGTGGCAGACTCTGCAAGAGAGGCGCTCTGCATCGCGGTGTAGCTTGCTCGCCAGGTTTCGAGAGGGTGCGTTTCTGGATGAGGTATCGATTATATTGCTTCCCCCTACTTGTACCTCCCAAGGAGATCACGAATATAAAATTAGAGAGATTAGAGCGCGCACGGAGGCTTTCAGACAGTCGTTTTTCCCGCGAACCATACGCGACTGGAACAGGAAAGGGAGGTAATGACAGTGGCACGTAAAGTGTCCTCCGCCACACACCGTTGGGTGGCTTGCGGAGTATAAATGTAGATGTAGATGTAGATGTAGCGTGAGAAAATTTCAAGACAGTGTAAATGCAGACGATGGGGTATTTTGTATCATAATATGTCAAGTTAGTTTATGGTAAAAGGAAAGCTAATTCGAGTGCAAATGAAAATAGTTAATAACGTAAAGTATAAGCAAAAGGTAAAAGTGTTGAATATTTATTTCGGGAAAATGTACTGTTCGAAAGTGTCTTATTAGTTGATTGGTTAGTCACGAAAAGCGCGGACTAACGCGAGAGAATAATGCTTAAAAACTGACCAATCAGAACGTAGTATTCTTCGTGAGTCTTTTCTCTTGGAGATACAGAATGCTTACAGCAGTCTAGAGTAGTCGGAGCCCAGCCTTTCAATGGTACGGTCGTGTGTAGTATGAGCTCCGAAGGAAGTTATAATTTGCCGGTTTTAGTTGTGCTACATGCCTCAAAAGTGCTTTGAAGTGAAGACATATTTATTCCGGTGTGGTTTTTGGAAAGTACGGATTTTGTAAGTAAATTTGTGTATGAGAAAAGACAAAATTCCGAGTGGCATATTGAGCAAGTCGGTGACTAGAAACTTGAGTGCATTAGACACCGATAAACTTAATAGTGTGGCGAGCATTTTCATTTAAGGACAATCCGTGCTTAATAGCTGTTCATATTTCGGGAAATACGTTACCATAGTTTTGCTAACGTGAATGAAAGGGCTTGTTGAGGAGTGTGTTAGAATTAGCAGGGGATTGGCAGTGAATGTGTAATTATCGACTTCAGAATATACCAAAGTTTTCATCCATCATTCAAGCTTAAGACCTTTTCCCTATTCTTAGAACAGTTACGCTGTATGCAGCCTTGTGCGAGTTGCAGTAAGGTAGGTTTCTGCTCGGGTTTACTACCGGCGGTCTGCTGCAACGAGTTCACAGGTAGGTGCAGGTAAAAGGACGAAAGGAACCGCGCCGCCGCAAGGCGTTATGTGAGAGTTCATGATGGAAGATAAGACACCATTGTAGCTCAAGGAGATCCCATGGTGCTACTTCACATATCGATCGATGATCTCACGAGTGCTGAATATTGCTGATGCCTTGGTACCTGCGGATTGTGGGGAGACAGGGGGGGGGGGGGAGAAGTGGGGGCACACAACATATCTGACGTAAGTATACAGTTTCACCTCGACACGGTTAAATAGTGTGAAGTCGTGCACTGTCTGGACTGCAGCGTGGTTTAGGCAGAAAAAAAAGGCTGCACGTGACCCGACAGTAGATTCCTGTGCCATTCACCCGACAGAACATATCTCGTCGAATTACCTATACGGACGAGCCCCACTGACGAAGCAGTATAGTTTGTATAGTTTCCGATCTAATAGTTACCGTAGCACCTGTGGGACACCTATGCATATCGTAACCCATTGTACTCTTTAAGGTCCCTACAGAAATACTCGTACGTCCGCGATAATGTCTAGGCCCTATTGGCAACGTTTGTCGTCTAGCTTCAGTAGCCCTATGCAACGAGGTTATATAGCTACTCACCAATGATTGGTGTCTAGCACTGATTCGCCAAGTGTTGCAATGACGTGTGATGAGCCCAGTGCCTGCACTTTCTCAGAGTGCGTCATTACATTATTACTCACGTCCTGACTTCACACGCAAACATCACCACACAGTGATGTGATACCTCGGTATAGTACACTAAAAATAACCAGCTTGTTATATCTGTGAGGTAGCTTCAAAGAGCCATTTTGTGAGAATTATTAAAATGTGTGATATACGAGCGCGTCTAGTAAGTAGCTCACAAGCGTTAGGAGACGTCGGAATAGGCCCTATAATTGACGCGGGAACGGCGTACGGCGCATTAGTATTCCAGAAGAAAGAGGCCACCGAAAGTCGATGCATCCAGAGCTCGGATCGCGGTCGCCCCATTCCGGTCAGCGGAAAGATACGCTGGAGCCGCTGAGCGTGGGTCAGCCGAGGCGGGCGTCGGCCGGGGCTGACACGCTGTGACGTCAGCATGCTCGCGGGCGCACAGTGGCTACCAGTTAAGGTCTGCCTATGTATACCGTTTTGGCGTAAAATCAAGCTTCTATTAGTAGACGCTCAAATTCACAACGCCTGTGGTTATATTGTCGGCGTTGATTTGTCCAAGTGCTAAGACCACGATTTCATGAAATGTTTATGGTGATTTTCAAATTTATACATAAAAAATCTTTGAGTGATGTTTTTTATTCACTAAAAAAATATTATTCACTTCAATATGTCACCGTCAGTGTTGCCACCATAATATTTATTAGAAGGGAATAATTGGTACTCCCATCACTCTACTAGTGACTAACCATGCCTCACTCAAACGACTATGAGACCAGTTTTAAGAATGATTCATTAAATCAAAATAAAATTCAGGGATCCTCAAAGACTGATGTTGGCCGGTTCTGTTCGCATACAAATCAAGTTTTGAATACATTTACTGAACTGGGTTGAAAAGGGGGTAAAACGACTAAAATATAAAAAGAGGAAAATCCCAAGAAAAAGGTTATAGGAAAATCAAGCAGAATGCACTTGATAAACAATTATATCAAAAGACTGGAGTTGATTTATACAGCAGACCACAAATCTGCACCCAAATTTTACCAAGGCAATTTTTAGTTTCTCAACGCATTTGTGACGATGTTAAATAAAACGTTAAATAAAACGTATCTCTTTAATGAAATAAATTGCTTATTCCGCATATTTAATATCGTTGTTAAGAAACAGTTTTTCAAGAAAGCAATCAGTCACATATCTTCAGACTGCTACTTCTTCCAAGTACAGAAATGTATTCGTGACCTGCGTGTCGTCTGCTCCTTCACTGCACAAGAATATTTGCGTATTTAGTGCTACTTTATAATTTTTAGATTAAATTTGACATCTAATCAATGCAGATACACCAGCACGTACTTACTATCCACTATCCATTTGATATCTAATCACGTACAGGCACATTAGCAGGTCTTTATTATCCACACAACGTATAAAGTGGAGCTAAATAATGAAATATTCTTGTGCAGTGAAGGAGCAGACGACATACAGCTGGCGAACACATTACTGTAGCTGAAAAACTGAGCCATCTGAATATGGGCACGGCAGTTCGAAGCCGGTACTAAAAACCGGCTTTTTCAAAGCGAAAGATTTGAGACAATCAGCCAACCAGTTGCAGGTATGAAGGTTTATTAACAACTCTTGGCCGCGCGGGATTAGCCGAGCGGTCTAGGGCGCTGCAGTAATGGACTGTGCGGCTGATCCCGGCGAAGGTTCGAGTTCTCCCTCGGGCATGGGTGTGTGTGTTTGTCCTTAGATAATTTAGGTTAAGTAGTGTGTAAGCTTAGGGACTGATGACCTTAGCAGTTAAGTCCCATAAGATTTCACACTCATTTGAACATTTTTGAACAATTCTTGACCACGGTTTCAACAATTGTAAAATTGTTATCTACAGAAGTACGTGGACCTATTGACGAATTTTTTTACATAATAGTTAAAAAGAATTATCAAAATGTGAAAATGTACAACCACACTGGGTAAAATGGGTAAAATATAGTAAACAAAAATTACTTACACGTAAAATCACATACTGACGACGACAAATTTTCGAACAAATAAAGCTCATGTCAAATAACATGGTATGTGTGACCATCAGTAAAATCAAACAAAATCCGTAAAAAAACATTGCCATTGGAGCTGGACTAAGCGAGAAATTCTTCACATTAAAATGCACACTACATTGAAAGTTAACGCAAAGGCTCATATGTGGCTGGTGCTACGCGGCGACTGACAAAATTGTCGCAGTGCACGAAATAGGAAACACCGGTAGGTGGCGTATCTGAGCGAGAACGTATACGCATATAACACACAGATAACGTGCAAACTATAAATCACCAAGTCATATGGGACTGAGAAAAATTTTAAGTAACAAAATGGGCGAAGCTGGGAGGTAGGGAAGAGGAGGGGAAATTGTAAAAATAAGTTATAACAATAAAAACGGGGCTAAACAAAAAGCAACAAAATATAGTGAAAAAAAGATCAATTTAATGAAAATGAATGAGAAGTGGAGGCCACCAGCATACTGTAACTGCATTGACAGGAAGGCTTAAAGGCTTCAAGAAACTGTCGACTCGCAAGTTGCAGCTGATGATTTAATATTCAATCGTCCCTACTGAGTGGTGTTTAAAAATTTCCACTTATACACAGAATTCTAATTTCCACCTTTGAAACCCCTTATACAAAATCATGATTTTTTCCAGATCTTTAGGGGAATGATTAACAATGAGTAAACGTTCAACAAATGTGGAGTGGTGCACATTGCCAGCCTTCTTTTCTAGTAAAGGTGCTTTCTACCTTACTTCGATCGCCCTGCCAGTATGACCTATACGGTGAAGGGGAATTATTGCAAATCATTTTGTAAATAACTGAAATAGGAAGGGATAATTGAAATTGTTACCTGTCTGCACGAGGTTCTTCAGTGAGCAGTTGTCAGCGGAGATGATTAGATTACATTTGTGTTTCTAATAGGCGTTTTTCCTTTAGAATACATTTCCTAGGAAAGGAAATATTGAGCAGGTTTTTTGGAGGTTTTCTTATTGACGATGTGGTCAATTAAATTTTGATCATATTCGTTGTTAACGGCAGTGAATTTTATAACATCGATTTCTTTACGTAAATTAATCGGGGAAAGAGGCGATGATAAGGCAAGGTGAATAGCAGAATGAAAGAATGAAACGTTGTGTGCATGTGGATGGGTGGAATCAGCTAGACTAATGTTATCCGAATAGGTAGGCTTATCTACGCCCTGCTACTGAAACTGTGCGGTCATGAAAATTAAGCTCTCCATTTATGTTCGACGTTTCGACCCCTCTGCTGGGATCTTCCTCAGGATCTTTTAGTGTCCACTACTGCTAGAGCACCAAAAGATCCTGAGGAAGATCCCAGCAGAGGGGTCGAAACGTCGAACAATCTAGAAGAAACATGACGCGGCCTAATAACCCAGAAGATTTTAACTTCAGTGACAACGGCCACGAAAGCCTGCAGTGTCTCCATTTTTGTTTTGTACTTTTTTTGTGAAACAAATTTTATCATGTTACATGTTGAATGTTGTGTAGTTGTGGTGACACAAGATGACTGCCATATGTTTTCGTAAGATAACCTTATCTTCATTAATATAATCTGTAATCCAGTAGGTTACCCAAGTAAGTCTGACACTATGACATTACAGTGGACATGTACTCTACTTTAAAAAAGATAGGACATTAAAGAAAGAATCCAAGTGAGACAGCATGGCCTATTTTTGTAGCTATGTTCCTCCAGACATGTATGGACTACTATAGTATTAAAAAATACGCGGCAGACTTCGCCACTACTGTGATAAATCTAAAATGGTGTGAAATGCAAGATAGTTTCCTAGTTAAAAAATTACTGGCGTGGTGAACATTTTTCGTATTCTTAAACATGAAACAGAAACACATTCTTAAAAAAAGAAGCGATTGTAAGTAGCCTGTGCTTGACCAGACAACCTTATTAGAACTAGTGTGTTATGTTTAACAATTAACTGCTTAGGTCAACGTAAACTACTGCCTGAAAGGCCCGCTGTCTTGAATGGCGCAGCCAGCCGCCCCACGTTTTTCGTAGGTGGCAGTGTATGTCTAACATACATTCAGCAAACTGCAGACTGTGAATTCATTGCTCCACAAGCTAATACTTCCCTAAACACAGTCATCCACTTCCAACACGTAATCTGATCGCAGGGGTGGAGGTCTTTGCCCTATCCACCAGGCAGCCGACTCATCACACGTTTATGCTGAAGGCGTGTAGCTGTGCTATCCATCCTATTATACATCACGCTCGCTATTAGAGGCTGGATGCAGCTCTTATCTTATTTTAAATAGAATGCCCAGATATTTGCTTCGGTATGTCAAGAGACAAAAAACCCATGATACACCAGCTGCAACCGACCTAGAGACGAAGTAAGAACCGCCACCTCCCCCACCCCACCCCAGAGTCTGATTTTTCCATAAACAGATGGGCCCTTTCACAAGTGCGCTGCAGCTCCTTCACACGGCAGAATCAACGGGTTTTGTAATGTTTCCATCTGTATAACCTCTCTATCTCATTCTACAGCTCAATGGACCCTCACACATGCCGTGGCCGAAAAGTTGAATAGCAGACTTTGTTTGCTTCAGTAGACATTGGTGCCCTCTCACAGGTCCTGACACGGTTACTGAATAATAGATGCCAGACGTCAGTAAATGTGAAGTGTCAACTAAACATCCTGTAGGCAAGGAATTCCGTGTATGTGCACTATAATTTGTCCATCTAACTTCCAGACGTTGTATTCAATGTGTTCAGGGACGCTCACACAGGTGAGGTGCTCCTGAAAAAATAGACTATAATCTGTGACTAACTTACCTACAGAGAGTGGATGCATTCGATATCTTACGAGCCTGCAAGATATGTGGATCACCATCCTCCATCATCCCTCCCGATCTCTTCTCCAAATAGCTTCAAACGTCGCAGGATGTTGTCCTGTTGGCTGGATGGACAGGATTTGGTACCTACTAACGCGCAAAGTAGACTCGTGCACATTCCGCCTTCCCCTTCCAGTCGACCCATCTGTTGATTATATACGGGCTGATTCAACAGCCCCTACAGCTGTCGTTATACACGTTCCGCAATGTTATATCTGGCCTCCAAAAACCACGAGCCAGATTTTCATATGCTCTCGACCGCTAAGTGCAAACTGTCAGTCCTACAGAAAAAATGAACAGGACTTTTTTGTAGGTACTGTAATGCCGTTAAATTATGTACTGGGATATGTTTCCGCTAGGTGTCGTAGTTATCGTGTTATTCGAGAAAAAAGAAAAAGTGTCCATCAAACGGCCGGCCGCGGTGGTCTAGCGGTTCTGGCGCTGCAGTCCGGAACCGCGGGACTGCTACGGTCGCAGGTTCGAATCCTGCCTCGGGCATGGGTGTGTGTGCTGTCCTTAGGTTAGTTAGGTTTAAGTAGTTCTAAGTTCTAGGGGACTTATGACCTAAGATGTTGAGTCCCATAGTGCTCAGAGCCATTTGAACCATTTGAATCCATCAAACGCATCCACACTCCCACACTTGGCCCCCACTCTAGAATATTGTTCATGTCATTCTCTCCTACTAATGCTGAAAAATTAACGACTGCACGAATTGTTCCTCACATTCGACCGTTTCGGGTTTACGATACCGCCTTAGTCGAGCAGTTACAAATTCTAAAGCTGACGTTTGTGTAAATTTTACCTAACAATTTTCTGAATTTTAATAGCATTAAGTAAACATTTACATGGTCTTCCTCATGCCTTCTGACTACGAAAGCATTGTGCTTGTAAGGATCAAGTTGGGATCGACTTGTTAACGTAATTAGTTTTAGCGTAATTTTTACCAACCTCATTTTTCTTGCATTACCCTTATGGGAATGGTTAAATTGGTAATTTTAACAAAATAGCCGACTAAACTGATGGCGTAGTAGCCCAATTAACAGATATCAAAGCAGATCGAATGTCGGGATAGTTCGTGGCTCTGACTCTGAGCACTATGGGACTTAACAGCTACGATCAGTCCCCTAGAACTTAGAACTACTTAAACCTAACTAACCTAAGGACATCACACAACACCCAGTCATCACGAGGCAGAGAAAATCCCTGACACTGCCGGGAATCGAACCCGGGAACCCGGACGCGGGAAGCGAGAACGCTACCGCACGACCACGAGCTGCGGACGATAGTTCGTGGAGTCGGAAATTTTTGTACAGTGTAGGAAGAAGTTCAAATGGTTCAAATGGCTCTGAGGACTATGGGACTTAACATCGGAGGTCATCAGTCCCCTAGACTTATAACTACTTAAACGTAACTAACCTAAGGACATTACACACATCGATGCCCGAGGCAGGATTTGAACCTGCGACCGTAGCGGTCGCGCAGTTCCAGACTGAAGCGCCTAGAACCGCTCGGCCACACCGGCCGGTGTAGGAAGGAGTGCTACAATCAACGTACTAGATATCATGACCAGTTGTGGATGAGTGTGGGTGTTGAGCCGCGTTGAGGGTCACTTTTCTACGTTTTTCTGGAATAACACAAAACCGTGGCCTCCAGGGAAAACGTATCCCATTACAAAATTTAAATACATTAAATTTCCTATGAAAAAGGAGCTGTTCTTTTTTTCTGTAGGGCAAACAGTTGCGCGTAACGAGTGAGAGAGTATGGAAATGTCACAAGTGGTTGTTAATGCCAGATATAAAATGACAACTTGTATAAAATGACAGCGGTAGGCGCAGCTTAATCACCCAGTACAAATGGTTCAAATGGCTCTGAGTACTATGGGACTTAACATCTGAGGTCATCAGTCCCCTAGAACTTAGAACTACTTAAACCTAACTGGCCTAACGACGCCACACACATCCATGCCCGAGGCACGATTCGAACCTACGGCCGTAGCGGTCGCGCGGCTGCAGACTTTAGCGCCTAGAACCGCGGCCGGCTCACCCAGTACAGAACACACTGCACAGCTCGAATTCACTTCGGTAATACTCTGAGCTATTTGTTATTTTTGACAGAATCACTTTTTTAATATACAATCATAACTGGTTCGGCCTTCAAAGGCCGTGTTCACACGCTATAAGTGGCACTGAAGGCTGGACTCAAATATGATTCCACCATAAAAATGTGAACTGTGTCAAAAATAAAAAAATAATACCTTACAATACGTCAGTCACCATCTCCACAAGCGGAATGTCGGTTTCTCCAGTATTACTGATTGCCAGCCACTATGAAAGCTTCCTGGAGAGGATGGTGAGGGCTGTGGAGGTCCTCATCTGGATGACGACATTGCAAGTATGTATTTAAAACATTTTGTGTGCCTGGGTGCAAGCTAGCACCGAGTTGACTGGTGGGGGTGTACCTGAAGAGACACTGGGGCGGTCGGCCACGTGAGCTGGTTGTGCTGCAACAGTACGCTATCGGCGCACGGTGCGTGGGGCTCAACAGGAGGATGGCAGCAGATCGGCGGCAGCCTATGGAAGACTAACGCTCTAACCAGTTGTTGTGGCCTCGGGGACATGAGGGTGCCGATGGGCTGAGCCATGCACCAGGCAGCAGCTGCAGAGAACATGGTGGCAGCCCAGTCAAGACATGAAAGTGCCAGAGAAATGCCTTGGGAGGTCGACAGACGCCTCTTCACTAGCTTTAGGAGGACCCCAAAGCATTGGGACACGCAAGGAATAAAGGCTGACAATAACTGTGGGTGTTTGGCAGAAGGTGCAGCTGTTGAGGATAGCTGCCAAGCAGACGGGGAGGCGGACGAGGCAAGGAGTAGACATGGAAAAACAGGACACATGCAGGGACATCATGGATACAGGAGAACCACGCCGCCGAGGGCGACGAGATCACGCTGGCTATGCGATGAAACTTTCAAGACAGGATATCAGGGAAGTCCATGAGCGCCATGACATGAATGAGATGAAAGACGTCAAGAGACAGTGACGAGGTGAAGGCTGCGCCAGGCAGGCTGAATGCGCACCACGGAGGTGCCTGTCTGAAAAGAAGGCGAGAACATGAGATGGGCCAGTATCACGTAGAGAAGAAAGGGCGCCCAGAAAGAGAAGAAGAGCGCTGGGGACAGCTCTGGATCATCGACTACAGGCAGAAAAAATGGTGTCACGATGGGAGAGAGTGGTTTCCAGCTGGTGAGAGAGTGGCAGTCCGCTAGTGGCCAGACACATCGATTGGCGACGTGGGACAGAGTTAAGGGAGCGGGGAAAGATGCCTCCATACCTGTCAGCCACTCTCATTTCGACTCTTTCCTCTGTCGATGTCAGAGACGTCAGCTCTGTGTACTTAATATGGCACCCCGTACACCTGAAAATCACCTACATTTTTAATCATGTTTTCCTCCTACTGTACGGTATCCGCATAAAAACAACAATTTTTTATTTGGTATCCTTCCTATTGGTTCAGTTATATGGTTCAGACTGTAGAATAAGCACAAATATTCCAACAACCGGCTAGCAAAAATAGACTCTACTGTAGGAATAGCACATGTAAATTACCCACACTAGCCGAAGATCCTAAATATCGGCTTTATATTCCAAGGTCTTCATCTCCAGTAACTTTGGTGGTTAATGTTCTGCTCCACTCTTCGTTCTTTTTCCCCTCCTGAAATAATTAAGCTGCAGAGGTTTATACAAAATATCACGTTAATATCATAGCCCCAACTGGCTAAACCGAGCGAGGTGGCGCAGTGGTTAGCACACTGGACTCGCAGTCCAGGTTCTGCAAGGTTCTGCAAGGTTCGCAGAAGATGTTTGGAAGGTAGGAGACGAGGTACTGGCGGAATTAAAGTTGTGAGGGCGGGTCGTAAGTTGTCCTTGGGTAGCTCAGTTGGTATAGCACTTTCCCGAGTACGAGTCTCTGTACGGCACACAGTTTTAATCTGCCAGGAAGTTTCTTAACAGCATCAGTTGTTTAGGAAACAAATAATAGTCAACAGCGTTCAAAATCATGACATACCTTCAATAAGGTTTTTATAAATTTCAGGAAGCAGCTTTCACATACTGTTAGATATAAGCAACTTCAACAAGTAATAAGTATTAAGACTCTCTCTCTCTCTCTCTCCCTTCAAATCCACAATTTTGTAGTCACCGTATCGTGACATATTTTGGAATAATTTGTTCCAGAATACACTCTAAGATCTAAGAGAGAGAGAGAGAGAGAGAGAGAGAGGGAGGGAAAGAGAGAGAGAGAGAGAAAGAAAGATATACACGTGCAGATAAATTACAATTTCTGAAAAACTGAATGATCAATTCAAGATAGAGAGCTTCACAAACTGAGCAAGTCTGTTCCGAATTGGTCCAACGCTGACCCTTCTTTACATCTGCATAGATACTCTGCAAACCGCGATACGGTGCGTGACGGAGGGTATCATGTACCACTGCTATTCATTTCTTTTTCTTTTCCACTCGCAAACAGAGAGAGAAAAACGACTGTCTATATGCCTCTGTATGAGACAGCCCAATGTTGTATCTTCGTAATCCTTACGCTCAATATATGTTGGCGGCAGTAGACTCGCTCGGCAGTTAGCTTCAAATGCCGTTTCTCTAAATTTTCTCAACAGTTTTTCTCGATTTCAGTGAGAAAATATGGATCAATCTGGTGGAGTTAGAGCGCAAAACTCTGCAACGAAGAAATCATCACTCTACTTTACAGCATATGCATTGCATCAATATGGATAAATCGAACCAGCCATGCCACATGTATGCACAGAATTAAGTTCTTATTTAAGCACATCCATATATCCATATATCTGCAAGCAGGTTTTCGGCTTGTCACTGATTGATACACTTGTTGTATGTCCTTCTTAGATATATCATGTCAAATTCTGTCAAATTTTGGCGTTACATTGTCCAAATCCTGAGGTGGTTGAGGGCCCTGCCCATAATGCTATATACGTCCTCAGTTGGGGAGAGACCAGGTGACCGTGCTTGTCAGGGTAGGGTTTGGCAAGCATGAAAACAGTAGAAACTTTCGCCTTGTATAGACCAGCATTATCTTGCTGAAATGTAAACCCTGTATGGTTTACCATGAAGGTCAAAAAACAGGGTATAGAACATCGTCGGCGCTCCGGTGTGCCGTAAGGGTGCCGTAGACGACAACCATACGGGTCTTCCTATGAAAATAAACGGCCTCTCAGACAATCAGTCCTGGTTCTCTGGTCTTACGGCGGGCGCGGTCAGGTTGGTATCCCACCGCGTCTCCAGACACGTCTTCGGCCGGAATCTCATTGACTGGAATAGAATTGTCTTCAGTGATGAGTCCCGCTTCGAACTGGCGCCCTGGACAGTCGTGGGGTACCAACCTGACTGTTACCCAGCATACGGCCCAACAACCAAGACACCTTTTTCGATTCAGCGGCTGTTTGACTAATCGTTCGAAGATTTTAATGACGTTATCCGTATTTGGTCATATAAATGTATCAACTTTTGGAAATTTGTGTCAGACCAGAACCCGAACCCGGATTTCCTGCTTTATGCTGTGGTCATCTTAAGCCTCTCAGACACCTGAGCACGCTCCCTCACTGATCCAAATTTCCACTCTCTTACCCTCTCTACTGCTGTAATGATACCCACGCACAACCGCTTAGTTACATGATTCCCATAAGATATCAAACAGGGTGCGAATCCACACTGAAAGAAAGAATCGCTGGTCTTCGTCACCGTATTGTACTGATTTCAGTGAGAAAATACGGGTCAACCTGGTCGAATTATCGAGTCCAACTTTGCAACGAAAAAATCATTGTCTAGTTCACCGCATGTGCTATGCATCAATGTGGGTAAATATGTACGAACCAGCCATGCAAAATGTATGCAGAGAACTACGTTCTTATTTAAGCACGTTTGTATATCAAAATACATGAAGGAGTTTGTAATTGAAAAAAAGTTTAAAAGCCACATATATCTTGTTTTTTCTCTCCATAAAATTCCTTGTATGCTGAAGCAGACATATAGTCATCACCATAGCTGAGTGGACGAGACAGCCTTGACAGAAGAACGTCATAGTCCTCACTGTTCCTGCAATTCCAATGAAAACGCGATGGAGAAGAATGAAACACTCGTTCCCAATAATATATGAGTCATGATAGTAGGTCCATCAGACTGAATCGAGACGAATACTATTTTGTCATTACTAATACATCCTGATGGGATTCGCGCTGAGCATCTGTTCGTATTTTCAATAACATTATTTGAGCCCAAATACCAGCTGTACACCAGATATTGTCTGCCACTGATGGTGTAACACGTGACATTCAATGCAATCAGTGATACTCCACTATCAGAAGAAGTGCAGCTGAACTTTGTGTTTATATATGACGATGTTGCTGTGGCAATCCAGAAATACGGGAATATTTCTGTTTTGGTCATCAAATGGTAGATAACATTTTCTACGATTCTAATGCTGTTGTTGAGGGATAATAAAAACCTTACTATAAGTTTCAAACAATATGATTTTTAAAAAAACATTTATCAATCACTTTAAGGACTGATGCAATATTCAGTGAATTTATAACCGTATGCGGAGAATGCTGGAATCACGTGCAGTATGGGTCTCTGGTTGTAGATAAAACAAGAAAATGGACTGATGAGCGGTGTAGACGAAATTTCCAGGTGTTTCTGTTTAAAAGATAGTTTACGAACCCGTGTAAGACGTGTATCTTTCTATTGTCTATTGTCAAACCACAAGAAAAAGTGTAACTATGAATCACGTAACTTCAGTCAAATTAATTAAAGAATAACGTCAGCTTTGGTAATAAATACAGCCAGTTATTATGACAGCCCACCATCAGTTAATAGAGTATAGTAAACCAGAGTAAGTATGTAGTTCCGGGTACACTCTGCGTTGACCAGAACTTGCTTTGCTTCACCACACCTCATTCATAACACGTAGATCAGCAAATGATGCTGGCTACGTGGATCTAAACTGTAGTCAGAAAAGACCAACCGTCTGAAGGTAGAAGTCAGCAGAACTTGACCACCATATTTTACAGGCTTATGGCGATTCAAATTAAAACATATACGGCACAACTTACAGACACGCGATTTCACTGCACCACCGCTAACCAGAATATCAGTGTTAAGTCGCTGGGGCGTAGGTGCTGTATCTGACTGACTGCTGTCCGAGATTAGCACAGACCCCTAGACGGCAGCGATACGAAATCTTTCTATCTCCTTAGCGCCATTGGCACTCCACCTAGGCGAGCGCTGTAAAGCATGTTCGCCCATGATAACTTGCAGAGACGATCCCAGCAGGTCTACGAGCGTCTTCAATAAGTAATGCACCACATTTTTTTCTCGAGACATATTTATTGTTAAGAGTCATAATTTTTTGACAATATACCTCAACATGTCTTGTCCATGTCCTACTTTTCTGCGTAGTCTCCAACACGTAGTATGGCCGTACGCCAACGTTGCGCAAGAGCATGTATTCGCTGCTGGTGTAAGTAGGCTGTTTATGTTTTCTTATTGGCAACGTTACGTAGCGCTCTCTACGTAAGTAGGCTGTTTATGTTTTCTTATTGGCAACGTTACGTAGCGTTATGTATGAAAATCACTGGCTGTGCTGTGTGCAGTCTGTGGCTAGTTTGCATTGTTGTCTGCCATTGTAGTGTTGGGCAGCGGCAGCTGGATGTGAACAGCGCGTAGCGTTGCGCAGTTGGAGGTGAGCCGCCAGCAGTGGTGGATGTGGGGAGAGAGATGGCGGAGTTTTGAAATTTGTAATACTGGATGGCATGAACTGCTATATATATTATGATTATTAAGGTAAATACATTGTTTGTTCTCTATTAAAATCTTTCATTTGCTAACTATGCCTATCAGTAGTTAGTGCCTTCTGTAGTTTGAATCTTTTATTTAGCTGGCAGTAGTGGCGCTCACTGTATTGCAGTAGCTTGAGTAACGAAGATTTTTGTGAGGTAAGTGATTTGTGAAAGGTACAGGTTAATGTTAGTCAGGGCCATTCTTTTGTAGGTATTTTTGAAAGTCAGATTGCGTTGCGCTAAAAATATTGTATGTCAGTTTAAGCACAGTCATGTACAATTGTTCAAAGGGGACGTTTCACTGGTAACAGCACTTGTCCTATAGGCATAACCATGTTTCCACTGCATGCTGACACTCTCGTCATCTTCAAAGTGTGTTCCCCGTAGAGAATCTTTAAGCAGTCCAACGAGATGGTGTCAGGTCTGGACTGTAGAGTGGATGAAACAATGATGTCCAACCCAATTGGACGTGTGTACCTGGGTTCTCAGGCTTGTGTGTGGGCGTGCATTATCGTGTTGCAGCAAGATTTTTGACCGACAGCTGTAGAGCCAATTATCGAATTTTGATGCGCCGGTCGGCACGAATAATGCCATCCGTACGATTCAGCATGTCTGAAGCAGTGGCTGTCCCGAGCGTGGCTGAGCGTCGAGCTCTGTTTCTGCATTTCCTGAGGCTGTAACTTTCTTTACCCATCGCCCAACTGTACACCTATTAACTGCAGCATCGCCGTACATTGCACGCAAACATTTATGGACGTTCACTACGGTTTCTTTATCCGCACACAAGAATTCAATAACAGCACACTGCCTCTAACGTGTAACGCTATTTTGACGCTGTACTACGGCTCTGCCATCTGCCAGAACGGTTCGAAACTTCACCGGCGCACAGAACAAGCATCAAATGTGAAACGCCAGCAAGGACGTTTGTCTATGTACATTAATGGCGTTTTTTTTAATGTGGGACATTACTTATTGAACGACTCTCGTATTGTGCTCGAGACCTTATCAAACTGGCTCAGTTTCCAAACAAGAGGCTTAGCGCAAACAGTCGACTTTGGCACTACGGTGCGCACATTTTCAGTGCTGGAGCTACAAGGATAAATAGGGGTAAGAAATCGTACGGAATGCAAGATTTCCCGGTCTCCGTGTAATGAGCCACGGAAGACGACAGATCCTTTATACTGAAATACTCACTAAATATCTCTGAACAACCACTGAAATTTGGTCTGTATTCGAGGAACCAATTTAGTGTTCGAATGCGTCAAAGACACATACAGGGTGTTAAAAGAAATAGTGTGCTTTATTCCTATTAGAGCTAGAAGAAAAGTTCGTACAATGATATCTCCTGGAAGCAATACCTGCAGGGAGATGGGGTCATGTGTCCTCTCATTCCCACCTGTTTGTATCGTACAATGAGACAAAACACGTGGTGCTACACATGGTAACCTTGCATTCTGAAACGTCCTTTACCCCTTCTTGTCGGTAAATCATGCAGTCTTTCAACTACACACTGTTCCATTCGAATGCGTCGCATGTATGAGTACACGCTCCTGTGACACCTGCGCATTGTCGATGGGTTGAGTGTACACCAATGCTTTTAAATGTGCCCACAGCTAGAGACCTAACGGCTTTAGGTCCGGTGAACGGGGAGGTCATTCTACCGGACTTCTCGACAAGTCTATCGGTCACGAAACGTTGCGGTGAGGTAATGTCGCACGATACGCAGAAAACAGTATGGTGCCCTGTCGTGCATAAACCACACTCTTTGCTTTTCTGAGTGGGTAGCGTTCTCCAACAGTGCTGGTAACTCATTGCGGAACGAGCTGCAACAGAAAGACGGCTAACGCCACCGTATACCAAACATTGAACGGTTCATATATCAGGCGGTATTGGATTTGAGACATATAATTATAGGACTTTTTCTTCTAATTTTGACCAATGCTGCTTCCTGCAGGAATATGAGACAATTTTTTAAACATACTGTGTTAATTGTTACGTGGTGTTTTCTTATAATGCAGTAACTGAACAAGAGCTACTTTAAGCGCAGTAGTGACTCGTGTGCCAGAACAGCTTCGATGGTAGAGTGGATAAATAAAAAGAGATAGTTGCTTTGAGATACACAGAATGTTTCAGATGAGATGTGTGCCCCTGTGGTCAATGGCCTTGCCACAATGGATACACCGGTTCCTGTCATATCCCCCAAGTTAAGCGCTGTCGGGCGTGGCCGTCACTTGGATGGGTGACCATGCGGGCTGCCATGCATTGTTGCCATTTTTCGGGGTGCACTTAGCCACGTGATGCCAATTGAGGAGCTACTCGACCGAATAGTAGCGGCTCCTGTCAAAGAAAACCATCATAACGGCCAGGAGAGCGGTGTGCTGACCACACGCCCTGACCTATCCGCATCCTCATCTGAGGATGGCACGGCGGTCGGATTGTCCCGATGGGCCACTTGTGGCCCTTGTAGTTTATAAAATAGTAGGTGACAGGAATATTTATTGAGATAGGTCCAAATAAGAAACATTACACTTCCTGCAGGGTTGTGAACACAATTTATCGACACACGTTTCTCTTCACGGGACATCCACAACTGTTATTCATTGTCAATGATAAAATCCACTTCAATTGTACAAATTTTTTTCTAAAAAGGAAAGCATAACCCAGTTTCAGGGCATTGTCCCATCTTCCAAGTACATATCAACACGCGAGTCCACAATAATGCGTAACTAAAGTTAAAACAGGTTTCAAGTGTGGGTTGTGTGTCATACTGGTCTGATGGGTGTCTATGAAACACTCTGTTCAAAAGACCGCCCATCTGACGTCAAGCAAATCCCTGTGTAGCCCGGCCCCTCGGCCTGGACCGTTGTCATCTCCTGCGAGAGACTTTCTGGCAGACCTAAGACCGAAGAGGATATTCTCCTGCTTGTCATGTACAGTGGAAGCACTATTTCAACATATTTTTAATTATTTTTACCTTAGTTATGCATCCTTGTGCTCTCCCATTTTAACATGCACCTGAAGATGGGACATATAACCTGAAACCGAGTAGTGCTTTCCTTTTTAGAAATAAATAATTGTTACAACTGTAACGCATTTTATCATTGACAGTTTACTGAGTTACAGCAACAAGACACAACTTTTAAATAGAACATTAATTTTTTCTATCATGTAGCTGATGTATTTGAACCAGCTAAACACAAATCAATTTAAATCACATAATCACATTTATAACACGTTTAGAAATCTTCACATCGTTAAGAGGATGCAACATGATGTACATAATACTTGACTTTGTGTAGATAGATGTTCTAATGGCTAAATATTGATTCATGTGGGGTGTTCAAATGTGTGTCCATGTTTCTGAATGCAAAACCCGATGCGGCTTTTAAACGACGTGCCAGTGTCACAGAGCGATAAGCTTCTTTGATCCACCGTCTCAAGTCATCTGGGGTTGAGGGTTCAGCGACATCAATACAATTCTTTAGATATCCCCACGGGTGTTAAATCTGGCGGCCGTGCGGGCCATTCTTGAGGACCAGGCGCCTCTGCCATTTTCCACGGAATCTGTTGTTTCTGTTCTTGCACATCATCGCACGCAGAATGGCCTGGGTGACCACCGTGCTGCATCCACATACCGACTCTACATTTTCGAGGGACAAATCTAAGCTGTCGACAATAAAAGCTCGATACATCTCACCTGAGATTGTACATGATTTCATCCCCAAGGATTCCACATCACATGTTAATGGGCCACCTTTGTTGATGATCGACAGGACATACTCACCAACGATTTTCTGTGGCCCAACAGTGTGTATTATGAAGGTTCACTGCACCATAATTTGTGAATGTGGGTTCGTCAAAGAACATAACACTCCTAAGGCGTCCAGAGGAAATTATGCACAGACTATTTGCAGAAAGCAACTCAATGATCGAAATCGTTCCAATGTAGTTCTGTGTCAGTGACAAGTGGCACAGGGAAAGTCTGCGGCCATGTACTGGACACCATATAGATATAAGGCTCATACTAGTAGCTGCAGCAACGTCTCGAAAGCTAACATGAGGATCGTGGTGTACTGCAGATAATACAAGCACCTAAAGGGTGTTTCAAAAATGACCGGTATATTTGAAACGGCAATAAAAACTAAACGAGCAGCGATAGAAATACACCGTTTGTTGCAATATGCTTGGGACAACAGTACATTTTCAGGCAGACAAACTTTCGAAATTACAGTAGTTACAATTGTCAACAACAGATGGCGCTGCGGTCTGGGAAACTCTGTAGTACGATATTTTCCACATATCCACCATGCGTAGCAATAATATGGCGTAGTCTCTGAATGAAATTACCCGAAACCTTTGACAACGTGTCTGGCGGAATGGCTTCACATGCAGATGAGATGTACTGCTTCAGCTGTTCAATTGTTTCTGGATTCTGGCGATACACCTGGTCTTTCAAGTGTCCCCACAGAAAGAAGTCACAGGGGTTCATGTCTGGCGAATAGGGAGGCCAATCCACGCCGCCTCCTGTATGTTTCGGATAGCCCAAAGCAATCACACGATCATCGAAATATTCATTCAGGAAATTAAAGACGTCGGCCGTGCGATGTGGCCGGGCACCATCTTGCATAAACCACGACATGTTCGCAGTGTCGTCTAAGGCAGTTTGTACCGCCATAAATTCACGAAGAATGTCCAGATAGCGTGATGCAGTAATCGTTTCGGATCTGAAAACTGGGCCAATGATTCCTTTGGAAGAAATGGCGGTCCAGACCAGTACCTTTTGAGGATGCAGGGACGATGGGACTGCAACATGGGGCTTTTCGGTTCCCTATATGCGCCATTTCTGTTTATTGACGAAGCCGTCCAGGTAAAAATAAGCTTCGTCAGTAAACCAAATGCTGCCCACATGCATATCGCCGTCATCAATCCTGTGCACTATATCGTTAGCGAATTTCTCTCGTGCAGCAATGGTAATGGCGCTGAGGGGTTGCCGCATTTGAATTTTGTATGGATAGAGGTGTAAACTCTGGCGCATGAGACGATACGTGGACGTTGGCGTCATTTGGACCGCAGCTGCAACACGGCGAACGGAAACCCGAGGCCGCTGTTGGATCACCTGCTGCACTAGCTGCGCGTTGCCCTCTGTGGTTGCCGTACGTGGTCGCCCTACCTTTCCAGCACGTTCATTCGTCACGTTCCCAGTCCGTTGAAATTTTTCAAACAGATCCTTTATTGTATCGCTTTTCGGTCCTTTGGTTACATTAATCCTCCGTTGAAAACTTCGTCTTGTTGCAACAACACTGTGTTCTAGGCGGTGGAATTCCAACACCAGAAAAATCCTCTGTTCTAAGGAATAAACCATGTTGTCTACAGCACACTTGCACGTTGTGAACAGCACACGCTTACAGCAGAAAGACGACGTACAGAATGGCGCACCCACAGACTGCGTTGTCTTCTATATCTTTCACATCACTTGCAGCGCCATCTGTTGTTGAAAATTGTAACTACTGTAATTTCGAAAGTTTGTCCGCCTGAAAATGTACTGTTGTCCCAAGCATATTGCAACAAACGGTGTATTGCTATCGCTGCTCGTTTAGTTTTTATTGCCGTTTCAAATATACCGGTGATTTTTGAAACACCCTGTATAGGCCACGGTTTGACGCCATTTACTATCTGTAGCATGTCGGCGGTCGATGATTGGCTATTGTTTTGGAACTGATATTGGAGAAGTCATTCGGATACGCTCTTAAAGGTGAGCATCGCACGTGTTCGATACTCGGTGTATTAATGATATAACTAAAGGTATTTTCCTTACCTGAGCTAGATTCTTCTACGAGTTGCCCAGAAAGTAATGCATCGCATTTTTTTCTTCAACAATTCTCTATTGAACATAACGAGAATTACGCACGCGAAGGAATGGTGTTTTATTTACATTCCCTATTTTTCCACGTAATCTCCATCCCCTTCTATGGCCTTCTTCCAGCGCGAAACAAGGGGTTGCTGTGGCGTCGAAGTCACCGGAAGCGCGCCTTGAGTTTTGTTAATGTGTCGACATACGCTTCTGAATTAATGGTACCGCCTCTTGACATCACATCAACGAGAGCCCGGTGATCATGACCTTACGGGCAGAAGCAGTTGCTTTGGATTTTTTCTTCTGTGGGGAGTGGGAATGCGCCATTCCATCGACTGTCATTTTGTCTCGGGCTAAAAATGGTGAACCCAGGTTTCATCACCTGTCACAATCCGGGACAACAAAGCCTCTCCCTCAACTTCAAAACGTTGCAACAAATCATGATAAATGTTTTTTCTCTGCGATTTGTGATCCGTCGTTAGACACCGAGGGACCTATCTTGCACACACTTTTGAATATTCAGGAGTGCGGATAATTTCACCCACACTTTCTTTGATGATTGACAGATGCACCGCCAACTGCCGAGTCGTAATGCGTCTGTTCTCGCGAGCGATAACATCAGCTCGCTGCAACATGTCAGGTGTGACAGCCGTGGAAGTTCTTCCGGACTACTACAAATCGTGGAGCTCCGCCGAACCGCCTTCTGATGACCTCACCCTCCGTGCCCAGCGACTAATTGTACTCCTGTCGACAGCAGATGCTTCATAGACTTTGCACAAGCATTTGTGAATATTCCCCACAGTTTCTTTCTTTGCAGTGAAAATTTCAATGACGGTACGTTGCTTGTGACGTAAATCACCTACAGACGCCATTTTGAAATAGTCCTGCAGCGACGCCATCTGTCGGAAGTGACGGATCATTCAGGAGACTTCAAATAATACATACGTAACGTTTCGCATTTGTAGCATTGTTTTCGGCTGAGAAACAATGCGGTGCATTACTTTCCGGGCAACCCTCGTAAATGCAATTGTTCTAATTTCTTTTTTTTTAACAAATGGTTATTTTTTTAAATAACCAGTTTTATTACCACACTTTATTTTGATAGTAGTTATAAGAAATAACTATTTTATCCAAACAGCGCACTCCATGTCATGAGCCTTTAACGCTACACATTGCCCTTCCTACAACGGTAAGAAAAGAATAAAAGGTTTAGAAAACAGTTCTGTATGCTCAACCATGTGCATTAGCTCATCAGATAAAGTTTTACTATTTTTCTTATAAATGGATTTAACATTTATGCAACAATCATCTACCAAGATGTCGTGGCCAATATATATGGTTAGTCACACTCTAATTAGAGGAGATACATTAAAATGAAATCACTTTTCTGCTCGGATAATCACACTGTTTCTAACAGGTTAATTTAGACACAGAATTGATTTTGCTCCACGTTCATTTGCAGTAATAAGTAGTATCTCTTGACTAATTTTAGTGTAAACTTTTCTCCCTTCTAGTTGTTTTATCGAACTGTATCTAACCATTTGAACAATTGTGCCCATGAGCGGAGGCAAAGACTGAACTGCTATGCTGAAAGTCTTTTATAATTGTTGAATTAAACATTGTACGATAATTCAGATTAACGTCTTTCCAGTTATGCTTATTTATTTCAAGATAGCTTGGTCAAGTTGATTCAACTTGTAGAAGTGCCCTTACTTGTGAAGTTTGCTAAATTAAGAATTGAAATAAAGATTAGAGACATTTTTTGTAGTTAAAGTTTTCCATTGCATGGTACCTTCCGCTCATCAGATCCATCAGATCCTCTGTAGCAGTTTCGAAAGCAAACTTATTCCGCTCACTCACTTGTTACCGTAAACGATGATTCCATCTTTAGTCATCGACCACAAGCTCACATTCAGTATTGCTCGATTCCATTTCCGGTTTGTTTATACCGAAATATTTGTCTGTGTTTTCTGTTGTACGTTTTAGTCACTGAATAGTCCAAGCTTTTACACTATTGTGAAAGTACTTTCACAGAAACAAAGGTGATTGTGGAAATAAGCCGAATAAATCACAAGTACATTGTTACTCTGTAACGAACCACCGGAGACCACGGGCCTCTTATAAAAAAAAATATTCAGAATATATTGGAGGTTCTAAAGTTACTGCAACTGCAGTTCTGGCTACAACACTTCTCATCGCGAAAGATTCATCCTAGTGTCAAAGAGTGACGCAGCTTTTGCAGTGGAATACTTAGTTTTGAACCGTCGAATCTCCTCCACCAATAAAGTTCATTTGCGGATGTATATTGCAAATTTACCTAGATAATGGACACGATGAAAACCTCAATGTTAAAGATTTTAACACCAGATGTATTTTCCGTTAGCATTTTCAAAGATGTTCACACGTAAACTGTCTTCTACTAACATGACTGACAAAACAGCAACTGTTACAGACTTTGTGTCATTACATTGGCCAAACTGCGATTGACTTCAAGTGCTTTGCATCACTCAATATATACCCTATCTTAACAATATATGTTCTTCGTCCTATTGTCAGAAACATTTCCAATTACTAATTTTTAATGGAAAGTTAATGATTTACAACAAACTGTTTGTACGATTTTAAAGACAATAAATGACGATTCATTTTAAATGTTGTTCTTTCAGCTTTTGTGTGGAAATTTGGTTATGAATAATACCTATTGTAAAATCATTAACTACATATTGATTTCATTTTATTCCTAACATTTATTGAAGCACAGTACAAAAAGCCGAAATGAAATTTCAGGTAAAATTTCTGTATGATAATTTCGCACCGTCAGAGTGGCTGAAAATCAACAGTGTTTACATCAGAATGTTCCAGAATCGTTATTGAAAAAGTTAATTGCAGCTAATCTAATTGTTTTATTTTCGTTATTGACATGATACATATGGTGCGCAAGTCATGTTAAATATATCATTTGACTGATAAATGTTCCAAAACTCTGTTTTTAGGTAAGCTGAAATTTACGAATTTTTATAATTTAGTATTGGTTTAAATACAGCATATATCATGACATTTCTGTGGGAATGTAATAATGTAATCACGAGAATGAAATTACAAATTTTGCTGAAATTTACGACTTTATGTTAATTTACAACATCAAGTTTTCTAAATACTTATAACTTTCTGTTAATACAGTTAAATGATCTGAAACACTGGTAATGGTGTAGATTTGGTATATAAGTGAACCATACAGTTTAATTTGCTGACAAAAATTAAGAAAAACGATGCTTTCTAACTTTTGTCCAATATAGTGTATCGTGTAATATACAATCTGCTAAACTTTTAGTGGTATCGAAGCATTCATTAACTACCCTATAACTAGTCCTATTGCACCGTGAGGGTTCGGGTTCATCATGCATGTGCGTAATTTGTTCCAAAATACTCGCTGGAGATGTGTCTGTTACGTAAGAGAATTTTTCCGAATTTACCTTGCTTGTTAGTTATTTTCAATGAAAGGTGCGTTAAATATGGTACGAATGTAAACCCCGACTTAGTCTACAGATCTCCCTATCACCACAACCAAGAATTCGAGGGGCGACACCTTTACCCTCGAACATGTGACCCAGTACTACCAATAGATTATAGTGATGATAATTTACAGTCTCTGAGTGATATGTGACACAGTTACGGGTATGACTTCAGAGCTTGACAGTTAATGGTAAAACACTGTCAGTTGCCTGGATCTGTTTCGACATTTACGTCATTCTAAAGAGCCCACATTTGTGCTTATCCGATGGCTGGGTCACTATGTAGTAGAAGCCTGCACCTTCCACTAGAGCAACCACTCAGACATCAGCTAAGGAGGAATATGGACTATTGACAATGGCATACTATAGATGTCAAAACAGATTTAGCCAGCTAACAATTTATGTGAGCATTGACTATTAACTTCTATAATCAAATTTATTAAACTCACTGATGCTCTACGACAACCGTATGACATATGTGAATTGTTCCTTAAGTACATAACACTGTTCGGTTGGTCAGTGTATCTATGTGGGTGAATGAGTGTGTGAATTTGTAGTGCGGAGAATGGGACCAAGAGATAGCGGCATCTCTTTTCATGAAATACCGCAATTCACACGCCATTAAACTGCCTAAAAAATTAATTGGTGAGGTACACATAATGTGGAACTTAGGTAGGTAGGTAAGAAGCGTGTGAAGAATAATTTGGTCAAAGACTATTTTAATTGCGAGTGCGGCTTGAAAACAAAAGAACCGCGCAGGAGGCATTTCGTTGTTAGTTTGTGACCCTCGCTAGTGTGAAATCAATCGCTGGTGAACTGGCACTGAAGAATTTGTATAAGGGAGTCAGTTATATATCTGTGAGAACATGCTCAAAGATAGGGAGAGGAAGACGAGATGGTCTTCTTGTGGAACGCGGCGTGTCCACAGTTCAGCGTCTTCTCAAAATTCCAATAGTGAAATTGTGAGACAACAGTCAGGACTGTAAAGGAACTATGGGTAATTATAGTACTTCTCATTAGAATGTATCACCGCTGCGCTGTGAAGAGGAATTATTCATTTGATTTTGCTTTTAAATCGTCTTTCCATGTCCCAGGCAGTGTTTTTTTAATCGTCCATTTAATGACAATTTAACGAACAGTAAAGGTATTACTAATAAATGGTCTTAACGTTCATGTGTAGATTATTGTAAATGAGTCAGTGTTTCATATTATGTTTTCCAAATATTCGTTCCTAATTACGTTAAAAATGAAAACTACAACTTCACGATCGAATAACTTAATCAGAAGACCCCATGTGCTAGGATACAGTAACTGTTGTTTTTACGTGTCTTGGAGCAAATAATAATCTAACCAGATAATTATTCTAATGGTTTTGCCTCAGTTAGTAGCCTGTAAATTAGTGTAAATGTTTTATGCATTATTTATTCACAGGTATTACAGTATCAATAAACGGGCCCTAATGAACAGAGTTAAAAGCACAGGTTTTGCGCTTGGCCGCACAGTAATGCGTATTGCCACCACTTAATTATTACCTTCTCAGCTGGATTTATTGAAGTGATAACTTATGAATTTTTATCTGTTCTGTTTGTGTAAGTGTCTATTTTGGAACCGTCAACTGCACCTAGGCTTACATGCTACGTAATAGTTTCTGTATAACAGGTTATCAGCTATGTTGTCTGCGCAAGAATATTATTAGCTAATTTATCTAACATCAGTGAACCAAGTTCTCCTGTTAATTGTTTATCCCTAACAGATGCGTCTGCGGGATATATATCTCAGTGATTATCAGGTCTGATTACATCATGCATGATACTAATTACCAACTCTGACACGCAACCGATTAGTTGTCGCACATAACTCACTCTCGGCTAGTGCGATGCTTAAGGCGGTCCAATTCATTTGTACATTCTCACTTGGGAAACCATTAATGCAATACAAGATTTATGAAGAATCAATGCCTTCATTATCATGTTAGTGGGCGGCCATACGTGTGTTGATGATTATTTACAGGAAGAACGTCCCGAATCTGCAGTCACAGATGTAAACTTCAAGGACAGGGAAATGTTGTGTTTCACAAACATCGATCGAGTGTATATGAAACAGGTGCAGGCACAGACACTTTAAGAACCGTACGGTAGTATTTATGCAAGGATTTAAAAGTGATAAAGCTTCTTTTGTTGAACAACGACCAAAAATTAATGTGAAAATGTATTTCACAAATTCATTTCAAGTACTGTAATTCAATGGGCAGCGGAACCCCGAAGGGGATATCCCGCCCAATAAATGCCATGTGATCGTTTCATTTCATTTCTACTTTTCGTTAGTGTTCACTGAACTTTAACTAGTTGCAGAGTGCTATTTACACTACTGGCCATTAAAATTGCTACACCACGAAGATGACGTGCTACAGACGAGAAATTTAACCGACAGGAAGAAGATGCTGAGATATGCAATTGATTAGCTTTTCAGAGCATTCAAACAAGTTTGGCGACACCTACAGCGTGCTGACATGAGGAAAGTTTCCAACCGATTTCTCATAAACAAACAGCAGTTGACCGGCGTTGCCTGGCGAAACGTTGTTGTGATGCCTGGTGTAAGAAGGAGAAATACGTACCATCACGTTTCCGACTTTGATAAAGGTCGGATTGTAGCCTATCGCGATTGCGCATTATCGTATCGCGACATTGCTGCTCGCGTTGGTCGAGATCCAATGACTGTTAGCAGAACATGGAATCGGTTGGTTCAGGAGGGTAATACAGAACGCCGTGCTGGATCCCAACGGCCTCGAATCACTAGCGGTCGAGATGACAGGCATCTTATCCGCATGGCGGTAATGGATCATGAAGCTACGTTTCGATCCCTGAGTCAACAGACGGGGACGTTTGCAAGACAACAACCATCTACACCAACAGTTGGACGACGTTTGCAGCAGTATGGACTATCAGCTCGGAGACCGTGGCTGCGGTTACCCTTGATGCTGCAACACAGACAGGAGCGCCTGCGGTGGTGTACTCAACAACGAACCTGGGTGCACGAATGGCAAAACGTCATTTTGTCGGATGAATCTAGGTTCTTTTTACGGCATCATGATGGTCGCGTCCGTGTTTGGCGTCATCGCGATGAACGCACATTTGAAGCGTGTATTCGTCATCGCCATACTGGCGTATCACCCAGCGTGATGGTATGGGGTGCCATTGGTTACACGTCTCGGTCACCTCTTGTTCGCATTGACGACACTTTGAACAGTGGACGTTACATTTCAGATGTGTTACGACCCGTGGCTCCACCCTTCATTCGATCCCTGCGAAACCCTACATTTCAGCAGGATAATGCACGACCGCATGTTGCAGCTCCTGTACGGGTCTTACTGGATACAGAAAATATTCGACTTCTACCCTGGCCAGCACATTCTCCGGATCTCTCACCAATTGGAAACGTCTGGTCAATGGTGGCCGAGCAACCGGCTCGTCACAATACGATAGTCAAATGTGTTCAAATGTGTGTGAAATATTATGGGACTTAACTGCTAAGGTCATCAGTCCCTAAGCTTACACACTACTTAACCTAAATTATCCTAAGGACAAACACACACACCCATGCCCGAGGGAGGATTCGAACCTCCGCCGGCGCCAGCCGCACAGTCCATGACTACAGCGCCCTGGACCACTCGGCTAATCCCGCGCGGCAATACGCCAGTCCCTACTCTTGATGAACTGTGGTATCGTGTTGAAGCTGCATGGGCAGCTGTACCAGTACACGCCATCCAAGTTCTGTTTGACTCAATGCCCAGGCGTATCAAGGCCGTTATTACGGTCAGAGGTGGTTGTTCTGGGTACTTATTTCTCAGGATTATGCACCCAAATTGCGTGAAAATGTAATCACATGTCAGTTCTAGTATAGTATATTTGCCTAATGAATACCCATTTATCATTTGAATTTCTTCTTGGTGTAGCAATTTTAATGTCCAGTAGTGTATTTATTTATAATTTTACAGTCACAGTAGCTGCCTGTAAGGTGCGTAACATATTTGTGTAAGACTATAGTGACTGAAAAGGAACGTCATCGAGTTTGTGTGCAGGTACGTTACCGTGGACCAGTGGCTCCATCACTCCAGTCAAAGCGGTGGGTGGATATTGTCCACTAGGACAAAAAAAAGACAAAGTCGATATCATCTTGCAGAAAAGTTTCGGCTGTAGTTTTCTCGGTATAACGTAAATCTGAAGCAAACGAATGAGAACAATATGTATAAACAGTCCTGGACTGGCAAAGGAAAAAATAATAATTTCCTGTTTATGTGACATGCGTTAAGAAACGGACTGCTTTCTTACCGGTTGGAGCGCAAGTATTGCTCCAGCTGTAACGCCAAACACATCTTTCTCAGTAATGAGTCTCTCGACTGTGTGTTTGACTACGGTGATAAGGCTAAAAATGGTCGCCTAGATTTTTTTACATAAATCCACTGCTCTCTATATTCAAAAAGCAAGCGATGAGCAACTGGCAGATTCCTTCAGACTAAACGCTCCCTCTTTTCAATATGATTATTCTCTAATGCGTCTCATGATGTAAAACTTCTAACGTACGGCTAGTATTGAAGAGACCGTCATCAGGGTCATGCTGCTGCTACGGAAATGTGAAAATTTTTTATTCTGACGTGATAACACCGCCAGAAAAGTCTCACTGAAATATATTCCAGTAGCGAAACTCTACGATCTTCTGAACCAAATTTACGTACATCAAAAGTTAGTTCTGATGCAACTAAACATATACCTTCGGCTACACGAGACGTTACTTGAAATTTCCTGTTTCTTTTAGTAACCAAACATTTTAACATGTCTAATACATAAAACTTCAACACACGAGTGACGTTTTCTCCCTCGCAGCCCATTTAGAAATTATATTTAAAAGTACTAGCGTTAATAACCACCTCTTGTTCCCAGTAAGAGGCTCCTACCATTGAACCGACATTCCCAAATCTGCATTTTAGAAACGTTTTTTTAGTAACTAGGTCTATGTGAATTAAAGCAGGAGATGAGAATAACTCGATTTAGACAGCTAGTTGCCGACATTGTAATAAGTTGTTAATTAACTAGAATCAAACATCGACACGATGCACTGACTACTTTTCATATGCACTATCTAGAGAAAACAGAATTATACTCTTCAGTTTTAATACTATCATTTGATATGTATGGTGATGACTTTTCGCTTAATTAGTACTCTGATAGTAATAAGGTAATATCTTTTAATGTTTCTGCGACTACTGTCTTCATGTGAACCCAGTTCAATGAATGTATCATAAAAAAGATTTGCGTCAGTAAAAAATCAACAGTTAGGGACTTGCTGTCATATTATGAAATACTGAATATACAGAGAGTTTTCCCTCAGCCTTCATTAACATACGAAGAACTTTTGACTTAAAGAGCATGTCGTCATTCTGATTTAATTATTGCTTGGCCTTCTAACAATGATCCAAAGCTATATAACAATTGTTTTCCGCTGAAGTTGGGCAGTTTCATCTTTAGATAAATGAATGAGGCATGTTACTCGTGAAGCTGTTTGTGTTGTGTGTATGTAGTAGGAAAGTTGGTAACACTCATTTCAGCCAGATTGTAATGATCAGACAAAGTCAGTGTAACCGCCTGCCTTTGTTTTGAAGAGACATATCTATAGTATCACGCATCGTAATATTTTAATACTTCGTTGGGCATATAAGTCGGAACACCTCTAGACGAGACTAAAAGACTAAATAACAAAAGTAACAGTGGAATGAACGCAAAACGGGGTTTGTTGATTCACTTATTTTCTTTCAACAGGACTCGAAAAATCGTTAATAAATTGAGTAAATAAACTATATGCATTATGTAGAGCGCAGCAAAATATTTCATAATGTAACTGTTACAGCGAAATTTTTAACATGGCTTTCCGCCTGAAGCCGGCCGCGGTGGTCTCGCGGTTCTAGGCGCGCAGTCCGGAACCGCGCGACTGCTACGGTCGCAGGTTCGAATCCTGCCTCGGGCATGGATGTGTGTGATGTCCTTCGGTTAGTTAGGTTTAAGTTGTTTTTAGTTATAGGGGACTGATGACGACAGCTGTTAAGTCCCATAGTGCTCAGAGCCATTTGAACCATTTTTTCCGCCTGACTTTACTGGCTTACAAAAAGCCTGCAAGGAGAAAGTGGATGGAACGATGATTTCTCTTTTCAAGTGTATTTTGTTGCCGTCCAAATTGCGATGTCGGACAACATTCCATAATGACAAAGAACTGTCTCGGAGGCCGCGCGTAAGTTGGTATGATATATAAAGTTTAAAAAGCGGTCAGATACTCCCAAAACAGCTAGGGATAAGTTATATCCCAAAACAGTAATTCTCTATACTAAAACTTCGTGGCAGATTAAAACTATGTGCCGGACCGAGACTCGAACTCGGGACCTTTGCCTTTCGCGGGCAGGGTAGGAGACGAGGTTCTGGCAGAATTGAAGCTGTGAGGACAGGTCGTGTGTCGTGCTTGGGTAACTCAGTTGGTAGAGCACTTGCCCGCGAAAGGCAAAGGTTCCGAGTTGGGGTCTCGGTCCAACATACAGTTTCAATCTGCCAGGAAGTTTCATATCAGCGCACACTGCGCTGCAGAGTGAAAATCTCATTCTGGCATTCTCTATACTGTCGTTTCCGGCTAAATAAAGGAAGTAGTTACAAACTGTGCCCTTCTTTTTCAGGAGAGTGGTCTTAATGTTTCCGCAGTGACTAACCTTTGTCGGCCGGGTAATTAGCAACTAATGTCAGAAAGCGTGGAAGGGAGCAGCGAGAAAACTGAGCGACGACGCGAAACAAATGGGAGAAGGTGTCCCACGCTCATCTCGTCCCACGCTGTCACAGCCCACGAAACAAACTAAAAACATTTCACAAATATTTTTACGCTTGCTGCTAGGAAATGGTACATGAGTAATATACGGATATTTAATTGTCATAGTTTGTCCCATTCTGTACGGTATTTTTGTCCACGTAACTAGTGTTTTTATATTACGACAAAACAATTTGAGGATTATTGGCACACCTGAAGACGCCAGTTAATGTAACGAAACCGGTGTAGTGAATGTTTTCAGCAATTAGTGGCAATATAGACATAGACTATTGCCTGAACGTATCCATGTCTCAAAAGTGATTTACACGGAACGTACTGCGTGGAAAATCCTGTAAATCTGCACAGATACGACATGTACGCCGTCACTGGGAACAGATATATTTACTCTAAATAAAACTAGCGTTAGCTCAACAGCTAGGAAAGGGAAATGAATGTCGTCGAGATTGCGGTAGCGTGCGATGCGGCTTGTGAAGAACCGCGACAGGACTTGAAAGGGAAAACCGTCTGGAAGGAACTCACATCGGCGACCACACATGACCGGCCCGGCGGGGAATCTTCCGGAGAAAGCCGCGTACAGCGCCCAGTGAAAGGGTAAGCAGGCCCTCAGCTGGGGGGTCAGCCAGCCGGCGGTAGGGCTTCACTTTCTATGGTGACCCGCCCACTCATAAATCTCCCGGCTCAGCCTTGAACTCCTGTCGCTGACGTTGTTGTTACGGGAAGACAAATGTGGCGTTACAATCCTCGGCAAAAAGAATCACACTTCTGTCGACTGAATTGCGGAACAACTATAAAGTAGCAACTGAGTCCTCAGCCTAGAGGCTGTCAAGTCCGATTTTTATAAGTGAGGAAGAGTTTCCCTCACCAAGAGCACCATATTTCGGGGGGAAACAGCTTCAAAATGAAAGGAAGTTTTAGGAGAAAGCAAAGTTAGGCGGGATGGCTGCTGATGTATTGGATGCGACACCTACACAACTGTCTAATACTTATTAGACAGTATTTCGAGCCTGCAAGAATATAAACATATCCACATCTGCATGATTACTCTGCAATTCACAATTAAGCGTCTGGTAGGGGTCCATCGAACCACCTTCAAGCTATTTCTTAACCGTTCCACTTTCGAACAGTGCGGGGGAAAAAACGAACACTTAAATCTTCCTGTGCGAGTTCTCATTTCTCTGATTTTATTGTGATGATCATTTTTTCCTTCGTATATGGGCGCCAAAAAAATATTTTCACACTCTGAGGAGAAAATTATTGATCGAAATTTCACAAGAGGATCCTGCCGCAACGAAAACCTCTTTGTTTTGCAGAATACCACCCCAGTACGCGCGTAGCACTCTCCCCGCGATTTCGCAATACTACAAAACGAGCGTCCTTTTTTTATACTTTCCGATGT
Organism: Schistocerca cancellata; assembly: GCF_023864275.1. Classification (NCBI taxonomy): domain Eukaryota; kingdom Metazoa; phylum Arthropoda; class Insecta; order Orthoptera; family Acrididae; genus Schistocerca; species Schistocerca cancellata. The sequence goes on along the minus strand of NC_064630.1, from coordinate 94,915,952 downwards.
CCTCTGTCAATCCTATCTGATGCAAGTTACCACACCACAACACAGCAATACTCCAGAAAAGGGCAGACAAGCATAGTGTAAGCAGACTCTTTACCAGACCTGTTGCATTTTCTAAGTGTTCTGCCAATAAACCACAATCATTAGTTTGCTTTTCCCACAATGTTATCTATGTGATTTTTCCAATTTAAGTTATTCGTAGGTATTTGCAGCATCTGCAAAACAATATATCTGGGTTGCTCAAATTGTCTCCTAAATCTTTGGTGTAAAACTTCCTTATGAAAAGCCACGTGGGTGATTTCATCTCAAATCATACAGGTCATGTCAACTCATGGCCATGAATTTCTCTGGAAAAAATATAATAAATATATAGCAGCCCTCCAAATCATAAGTGTTAAGAAATAAAGTATTTTCAATTTCTCTTAGTTTTTGTTAATGGTATGGCTCATTGAAAAATGTAACCCTCAAAACAATAGAGAATATACACTACAGGCCATTAAAATTGCTACACCAAGAAGAAATGCAGATGATAAACGGGTATTCATTGGACAAATATATTATACTAGAACTGACATGCGATTACATTTTCACGCAATTTGGGCGCATAGATCCTGAGAAATCAGTACCCAGAACAACCACCTCTGGCCGTAATAACGGCCTTGATACGCCTGGGCATTGAGTCAAACACAGCTTGGATGGTGCGTACAGGTAGAGCTGCACATGCAGCTTCAACACGGTACCACAGTTCATCAAGAGTAGTCACTGGCGTATGTTGACGAGCCAGTTGCTCGGCCACCATTGACCAGACGTTTTCAATTGGTGAGAGATCTGGAGAATGTGCTGGCCAGGGCAGCAGTCGAACATTTTCTGTATCCAGAGAGGCCCGTGCAGGACCTGCAACATGCGGTCGTGCATCATCCTGCTGTAATGTAGGGTTTCGCAGGGATCGAATGAAGGGTGGAGCCACGGGTCGTAACACATCTGAAATGTAACGTCCACTGTTCAAAGTACCGTCAATGCTTACAAGAGATGAGCGAGACGTGTAACCAATAGCACCCCATACCATCACGCCGGGTGATACGCCAGTATGGCGATGACGAATACATGCTTCCAATGTGCGTTCACCGCGATGTCGCCAAACAATGATGGGACCATCATGATGCTGTAAGCAGAACCTGGTTTTGCCGTTCGTGCACCCAGGTTCGTCGTTGAGTACACCACCGCAGGCGCTCCTGTCTGTGATGCTGCGTCAAGGGTAACCGCAGCCATGGTCTCCAAGCTGAGAGTCCATGCTGCTGCAAACGTCGTCGACCTGTTCGTGCAGGTGGTTGTTGTCTTGCAAACGTCCCCATCTGTTGACTCAGAGACCGAGACGTGGCTGCACGATCCGTTACAGCCATGCGGATAAGATGCCTGTCATCTCGACTGCTAGTGATACGAGGGCGTTGGGATCCAACATGGCGTTCCGTATTACCCTCCTGAACCCAACGATTCCATATTCTGCTAATAGTCATCGGATGTCGACCAACGCGAGCAGCAACGTCGCGATACGATAAACCGCAATCGCGATAGGCTACAATCCGAGCTTTATCAAAGTCAGAAACGTGATGGTACGCATTTCTCCTCCTTACACGGGCATCACAACAACGTCTCATCAGGCAACGCCGGTCAAGTGCTGTCTGTGTATGAGAAGTCGGTTGGAAACATTCCTCATGTCAGCACATTGTAGGTGTCACCACCGGCGCCAACCTTGTGTGAATGCTCTGAAAAGCTAATCATTTGCATATCACAGCATCTCCTGCCTTTCGGTTAAATTTAGCGTCTGTAGCATGTCATCTTCGTGGTGTAGCAATTTTAATGTCCAGTAGTATATATATATATATATATATATATATATATATATATATATATATATATATATATATATATATAATAAACCAGAAGCACTGAGTCCTGGCAGACGTTTTGCGTTAAATCTCCCTCTTAATATGTTGAAATATAGTTGACACCCGCACAATTATGGGCTTCCGTTAACTTAGATATTTAAAACGAAAATACGAAATTTATGTTAATTTTTGACTTAATTTTTTGTGATTTATTACTAAAAATGTAAAGAATTGCATTTTTACGAGTTTTTAGGAGTTATTTACTCGAAAACCCCCATCGGAAAACTTATGAGGACTACGCAGAATACTGTTTGGTTATGTCAGCACGTTGGTGTTAACACCGGTGCCAACCTTGTGTGAATGCAAATACAGTGGACAGTATTTTTCTGCGTAAAGTGTTAAAAATTTTTCAAATTCTGCGTATTTAGCGTCACTTAATTTCTAGTGTAAAATATGCATGTTGACAACACTGTTTCCAGCTCTCTTCTTTTTATAACAAACAAGTGAGAACTTGCGAATACACCATTCTGCATCGAGTTTTGTGTTTGGCTTGAACTTTTGGTTAGATACTGTAGGGTCCTGCCCAGTCGTCTCGTATAGGGTGCCTAAAGGAGGCAGCATTCTCGGAATGCTGTACAACAGTTCAAGCAAATCACATTAATAGTTTTTATTACAATAAAGAAGATTAACAATACTTAACTTGGGATCTACGAGAACGTGTCGCAAGCGATGGGCGACAGTCAAACATTCAGGGTCTTTCACTATATACAATATCCGCACAAGCAATGGATATGGATCACTAATAACTGCTACCGTAGTGCTCTCCTAGTGCCGGTCTGGTACTGTGCCGCCGACGCTGGCAGGAGCAGCGCTAATATTCTCTTACTGTAGAGACCGCTCCTGTCGCGGTGCGGTCCTAGTCAGCGGGCTATTGGCTAACGTCGTCTCACAGCTTTCTCTGCTCTTGTGTTCTTCATCTTCGCGCCGGTGCTTGTCGATAAGCCGCAACAACCACAATTTCAGTGAGGAAATATAGTAGCCAAAATGTGAGGTGTGTCGACTATGAAAAAATACACAAGAAGCTGGTGTTTAAGAAAAGTGAAAAACACTTAACAGTTGTTGGAAACCTATCAGAGATGTTGCAGAAATATCTTGGTCCTCAAGTAACGGTACTAGCATCACTACATTGTGCAGGAATTGCTACACTCACTATAAGAAGAAATTTAGTGACAACCCACCTGAACGATCACCATCACCCGAATTTGAAACTGAAGAAGACAGTGCAAATTCCTAGGTGTGAAGTTGTTGATGCATTGAATGTTAGCTTTCCTGCTGTAGCCCCAACTACATCACACCTTAAACGTCCACGAAAAGTAAGAAGCACAAGAAGAAAACAGTGCATAAAAAGAAAGGTGGAAGAAACTGAAACAAGTTTTACACAAGCAACATCTTCAGAACCTTGTGAATAGACGCACTTGGTGCAGAACCTGAAGATAATGATACGTACACTAAATGTGGTGTGTGGCTTCTAAATACTGCTATCTCGGCAGCCATCTATAATGAGAAGGTACAGTTACTGACACTGGTACCAGGTACCTATTCTAAGCAGCAGGTACAGAAATACATATCCATTTACTCAAATTATTTGATTTCAAAAGTTCGTAGAATAAAGAATGAGAAACTATTTGGGCATGCCCAGACTCTTACTGTGGGCATCCGTTGCAAGATGATATGCTGATTAATGTTCTGGAATATTACCTAAGTGATGACAAAGATAGCAGCAGGCAAAGTCCTCACCAGGCTGATGTTGTTTGTGTTAGTGAAAATGGTGTAAAGTTAAAAAGCTAAATACATATATGACAAGATCAATAAGAGAAGAAAAGAGAAGAGACGAGAAGAAAAAGGAGAACCAGAATTTAAAAACTGCTCTCACAAAATTCTATTCTTTGCAATCAAAACGGGTAAAATGCCGGCCAATGAAGGAAGTATGCACTAATTTGATACTTGTTCGTTTCGCCATAAGCAGTGTCACAGGAAAGAAGTACACAACGACGAGTCTGATGCTTTTGTGTATATGTCAAGAGCCGCAAGATTAATGTCGGTTGCAGGAGTGTGTAATGTGTCCTGGTGCTGAAGTGATGACTGTTGAAGCTTTACACATTCAGAATACTGACAATGAGGTAACCTTAACCTTTGCATTGTGGAGGGGGGAGGGGGAGGGGGGAGAAGAGTTGGTGAAGAAGACAGTAGAGTCAGAGAAGTTTGTTACAGTGGTTAGACATTGGGTCGTGAAAGGAATAGCTCACCATCATATCTGGAGCATTCAGAGACACGCCTTAGCAGAAGTAAAATCAGCCACATCCCAAAATACTGATACTTTAATTCTTCATTTCGTCTTACTCGTAGCCGAGAACTGGTCTCCTGCTTTGCAAAACGAAATTCGAAATTACCACTGGCACACATCACAGGTATGATATTCATATGTGTTACTCACTTCCTAGGAACATCACACTGTTTTGCTGTTGTTACTGATGATCTCATTCATGACAGTGAACATGCATGCTACGCTGTCAGCATGATAACTGATGACATAGCATCTAGAGGCCATGCATTTCCTAAACATGTGTATGTGACTGATTGTGCAGCATCTCATTTTGAAAGCCGCTTTCAGCTTTATGAGCTTCATCAACACCGTAGTACAGGAATTAAAACAAAAAGCGGGTATTTCCAACAACAGTTCATGGAAAAAGTGCATGTGATAGGATAGAAGGTCTCTGTAAACATCTTGCAACAGGATTTAATCTCCACCATGAAGCTATTGATGCTATAGGAGATGCTACTGGATCTGTATACACCATATCAACATTAGTAACAAACATGAAACTCTTATTTCTAAATGAAACTACATTAAGGAAATTCCGTTTAAAAAAAAGAGAGAAAAGTGGTCTGCTATGAACGCTGTGGTAGGAATTCATCAAGCCACTACTGGGCTGCATCCCAGAGTGCCACATACATTGCAAGAACGGTTCTCGACGAAATGCAACCTGTTAGTATGTGTGAAATGCAGAGACCGCAGGGTACATCAGAAGACTTTGTAGTGAGCCACCTCATTTCTTGGACGTATGATAATCAAGGGTGGGTGAGGAAGACAATAAGTGTCTCTCCCGAGTCCTTTACGACACCTTGTGGTCTTGCTAATGTTTTCAAATGGCCATCATCTAAAGATCAATTTGCAATTCCTATTTCCCATTACTGCTCTTATTGGATCATCATTGTCCGTGTGCAAATTCAACTCGGCTATACAAGTTCGATGAGAACCAGATGAAAAAACAAATGAACTCTTTTCAACAGTGCAGTGTTGATTGTTACATTTTAGGCAATTTTAATTCATGGAAAGTCATGAAGAAGTAAAATCTCGACAGAATACGATAATAATTTGTGAATAATATCATAAAAAGAAAAATGGGTATAAATATTCTATATCTCAGTTTTGTTATAAAATGCTTTCGAACAAAATAATGAATTGTTTACCCACTCAATAATAACGTTGTAAAGCAATTATTTGGCTTCAGAAATACCAGTTTTGCATGACATTTACTTAAAATCAGCGATCAGTTTAAATATTTAAGTGTCCATGATTTTTTGACCTTGAGAGTAGAGCTAGGTCTATCTAAAAATGTTATCACATTCTGTACAGATAAGTATTTCCCACTCTGATTGTACAATCTCTAAGTACAATAACCAACTAAACGTACCATGAAATTATTAGAATATTTAGGATGGGCGTTCTGGAGAAAATAATTTCTAAATAACCAAAAAATTTCAGATTTTTACATCTTTAGGTACAAATATTTTGACAGTTTAAGAATTTCAAGCATTAATGTCATAGCTGACAATTAGCAGTCCTTCCACTTTATCATTTCTCAAGACAGTTAACATCCTGTGGCCTTTCGTATTTTCAAAACATAATTCTAAAATTCCCAAAAAGTTACAAATTTTCATAGTTTATTTTTCCAAAAAAAAAAAAAATTGAAAGAAGTTCAGAGGTACGTGTGTGTGTATTATTCATGTCTGATAGTATTACGAACAAAGTATGTATTGAAAATAAAATCAGATCTCAGTCACTATTGGTTTCTTTATTACAGTTTTCAGTATTGCTTTCGTTACATTTTCACAAATACTATCATTTAGAGAGGTCTTTAGGTTTTAACAAATCATTAGAAAATCAAAATATTGTAGTTTCGGAGAGGTATCATGTGTAGCTACAACAACATTTTTTCAGTAAACTTTGAAACAGTGATGTGACACATTCGCTCTTGACCCGTATAATTTGAGATAAAACAGCCCAGGTATTACTTCTACTTTAATCGACCACTTGCCGTCAGTTACCACGAACTGTGGCCTTCCTGATACGAAAATCATGAATCCAGTCGCACAACTGAGACGATACTTCATGGCCCGCAGTTTGATTAGAAATCGTTTGTGAGCAACGGTCTCAAAAGCCTTTTGGAAATTTAAAAATATGGTATCAGTTTGACACATCCTATCGACAGCACTCATTACATCGTGAGAATAAAGAGCTAGCTGTGTTTCAAAAGAACGATATTTCCTGAATTCGTGTTGGTTGTTTGTCAATAAATCGTTTTCTTCGAGGTAACTCAAAATGTCCGAACACAGCATATATTCCAAAATCCTAATACAAACCGACGTTAGTGTTGTCCGGTCTGTAATTAAGTGGATATTTCCTTTCTTGGGTATTGGTGTGACTTGTGCAACTTTCCGGTCTTTAGGTAAGGATCTTTCGGCGAATGAGCGGTTGTAGCCTATATGACTGCTGAATAGGAAGCTACGGTATCAGCATACTCTGAAAGGAACCTAATAGGTACACAGTCTGGACCGAAAGCCTTGCCTTTATTAAGTGATTTCAACTGCTCTGCTACACTGAGGATATCTACGTCTAAGTTACTCATGTTGGCAGCTGTTCTTGATTTGAATTCTGGAATATTTACTTCCTCTTCTTTGGAGAAGGAATATCGGAAAACTATGTGCAGTAACTTAGCTTTAGTGGCGATGTCATCCGTTACACCACCATTGTTATCGCGCAGTGAGGGTATTGATTGTGTCTTACCACTGCTGTTGTAAGACGTGTATATTTCTATTGTCTATTGTCAAACCGCGATTTATGAAAGATGTTTACATTTTATTAATAGGATTAAGTAGGAATAATTAATATTTGTCATGTTGGAAATAATTGTGGTAGCAGGGAATGTCTTCACCAAAGTATTGTTGGCAAGAGAGACCGCACATTGATATAATTTTAAAAGGGGCGGGAGAGACCGCGTATGGATACATTTTAAGAAAAGAGCGGGAAAGACCGCGCATTGATACATTTTGTAGTGGTAGCAGGGATTGTCTGCACCAGAACGCACTGTAGGCAGGAGAGACTGCACTTTAGCGTTCGTAGGAAGTCAGTAGTAAGCGAGATGTGAAGCGAGTCGCTAGCAGGTCTGAAGCGAGAGGTTGAGAGGAGCATCTCAAGTTTACAATAAGCTCCTTATCGTTTCATTGGCTTTAATGCAATCTAATGTAAATAGTTTTAGGCAACTAGTAACTTTACAGCTTACAACTAAATCATACAATCAAGGCGTCACCTCTTTTGTTCATCTATCACATCTTTTGTTCATCTATCTCATGATTGTAGAACATATGTACTGTACATACAAAAACACTGCTGTATTACGGTACGATTTTCAAGCATTTTCGAAAAATCGTTGTTCAAAGTCTGGCGTGTTCGTCGAACACCTTACGAGAGCGGCCTTTCCCTTTAGATGTTAATAAGGTGAGTTTTCTGTTCTCATGATTAAAAGTCACATGGTACGTCTGAAAGAAGTGGCATTCACAAAATGTGCTTGTTGTAGCTAGGTACCGTATTTCGTTAAAGATACCACTCCTCAATGCTATCAGCCTACTAATTTGACGAAGAATTATGTGTGATGACTTATTATGTGTCATGACTTCACTGCTATAATCATTCTTTGAATGACTAGGTCGTCGACGTATAAGTTGAATAGTTCTGGCAACGTACAACAACTTTGACTCGGCATACTCCATGGTTTATCTCTATTTCTGGTGTCAGCTCTTTGGCAGTATCTCTTCTAATTTATTGTTTTTTTAAAAACCGTGGTGGACTGTTCAGCTGTCTGTGGAAACCTCTTTTCTCAAATATTGGCTATAGCTTTTTCTGTGGAAGTGGTAAAATATCGATAAAGGCTATGTGTGGCGGTAAATTGTCTTTTTGTATACTTTGTTTTGAAACATCCCCTTAGAACAATTTATACACGACTGTGCTTAACCTGACACACAATATTTTTAGCGCAACGCAATCTGACTTTCAATAATCCCTACAAAACAATGGCCCTGACTAACATTAAACTATACCTTTCACAAATAACTTACTTCACAAAAATCTTCGTTACTCGAACTACTGCAATACAGCGAGCGCCACTACTGCCAGTTAAATAAAAGATTCAAACTACTGAAGGCACTAACTACTGATAGGGATAGTTAGCAAATGAAAGATTTTAATAGAGAACAAACACTGTATTTACCTTAATATTATCATATATATAGCAGTTCATGACAAATTACAAAACTTCCGCCATCTCTCTCCCCACATCCACCACTGCTGGCGGCTCACCTCCAACTGCGCAACGCTACGCGCTGTTCACATCCAGCTGCCGCTGCCTAACAATACAATGGCAGACAACAATGCAAACTAGCCACATACTGCACACAGCACAGCCAGTGATTTTCATACAGAGCGCTACGTAACGTTGCCAATAAGAAAATATAAACAGCCTACTTACAGTTTCAAAGTGAAAACATCGTCAGCATAGGATCTTCTTGTTGTTGTTGTGGTCTTCAGTCCTGAGACTGGTTTGATGCAGCTCTCCATGCTACTCTATTCTGTGCAAGCCTCTTCATCTCCCAGTACCTACTGCAACCTACATCCTTCTGAATCTGCTTAGTGTATTCATCTCTTGGTCTCCCTCTACGATTTTTACCCTCCACGCTGCCATCCAGTACTAAACTGGTGATCCCTTCATGCCTCACAACATGTCCTACCAACCGATCCCTTCTTCTAGTCAAGTTGTCCACAAACTCCTCTTCTCCCCAATTCTATTCAAACCTCCTTGCCGGCCGCGGTGGTCTAGCGGTTCTGGCGCTGCAGTCTGGAACCGCGGGACTGCTACGGTCGAAGGTTCGAATCCTGCCTCGGGCATGGGTGTGTGTGATGTCCTTAGGTTAGTTAGGTTTAAGTAGTTCTAAGTTCTAGGGGACTTATGACCTAAGATGTTGAGTCCCATAGTGCTCAGAGCCATTTGAACCAAACCTCCTTGTTAGTTATATGATCGATCCATCTTATCTTCAGCAATCTTCTGTAGCACCACATTTCGAAAGCTTCAATTCTCTTCTTGTCTAAACTATTTCTCGTCCACGTTTCACTTCCATACATGGCTACACTCCATACAAATACTTTCAGAAACGACTTCCTGACACTTAAATCTATACTCGATGTTAACAAATTTCTCTTCTTCAGAAACGCTTTCCTTGCCATTGCCAGTCTACATTTTATATCCTCTCTACTTCGACCATCATCAGTTATTTTGCTCCCAAAACAGCAAAACTCCTTTACTACTTTAAGTGTCTCATTTCCTAATCTAATTCCCTCAGCATCACCCGACTTAATTCGACTACATTCCATTATCCTCGTTTTGCTTTTGTTGATGTTCATCTTATACCCTCCTTTCAAGACACCGTCCATTCCGTTCAACTGCTCTTCCAAGTCCTTTGCTGTCTCTGACAGAATTACAATACAATATCATCGGCGAACCTCAAAGTTTTTATTTCTTCTACATGGATTTTAATACCTACTCCGAACTTTTCTTTTGTTTCCTTTACTTCTTGCTTAATATACAGATTGAATAGCATCGGGGAGAGGCTACAACCCTGTCTCACTCCCTTCCCAACCACTGCTTCCCTTTCATGTCCCTCGACTCTAATAACTGCCATCTGCTTTCTGTACAAATTGTAAATAGCCTTTCCCTCCGTATATTTTACCCCTGCCACCTTCACAATTTGAACGAGAGTATTCCTGTCAACATTCTCAAAAGCTTTCTCTAACTCTACGAATGCTAGAAACGTAGGTTTGCCTTTACTTAATCTTTCTTCTACGATAAGTCGTAGAGTCATTATTGCCTCACGTGTTCCAACATTCCTACGGAATCCAAACTGATCTTCTCCGAGGTCGGCTTCTACCAGTTTTTCTATTCGTCTATAAAGAATTCGCGTTAGTATTTTGCAGCTGTGACTCATTAAACTGATAGTTCGGTGATTTTCACATCTGTCAACACCTGCTTTCTTTGGGATTGGAATTATTATATTCTTCTTGAAGTCTGAGGGTATTTCGCCTGTCTCATACATCTTGCTCACCAGATGGTAGAGTTTTATCAGGACTGGCTCTCCCAAAGCTGTCAGTAGTTCTAATGGAATGTCGTCTACTGCCGGGGTCTTGTTTCGACTTAGGTCTTTCAGTGCTCTGTCAAACTCTTAACGCAGAATCATATCTCCCATTTCATCTTCATCAACATCCTCTTCCATTTCCATAATATTGTCTTCAAGAACATCGCCCCTGTATAGACCCTCTATATACTCCTTCCACCTTTTTGCTTTTCCTTCTTTCCTTAGAACTTGGCTTCCATCAGAGCTCTTCATATTCATGCAAGTGGTTCTCTTTTCTCCCAAGGTCACTTTAATTTTCCTGTAGGCAGTATCTATCTTATCCCTCGTGGGATAAGCCTCAACATCCTTACATTTGTCCTCTAGCCATCCGTGCTTAGCCATTTTGCACTTCCTGTCGATCTCATTTTTGAGACGTTTGTATTCCTTTTTGCCTGCTTCACTTACTGCATTTTTGTATTTTCTTCTTTCATCAATTAAATTCAGTATCTCTTCTGTTACGCAAGGATTTCTATTAACCCTCGTTTTTTTACCTACTTGATCCTCTGCTGCCTTCACTACTTCATCCCTCAAAGCTACCCATTCTTCTTCTACTGTATTTCTTTCCCCCATTCCTGTCAATTGTTCCCTTATGCTCTGCCTGAAACTCTGTACAACCTCTGGTTCTTTCATGTCCCATCTCCTTAAATTCCCACCTTTTTGCAGTTTCTTCAGTTTTAATCTATAGTTCATAACCAATAGATTGTGGTCAGAGTCCACATCTGCCCCTGGAAATGTCTTACAATTTAAAACCTGGTTCCTAAATCTCTATCTTACCATTATATAATCTATCTGAAACCTTCTAGTATCTCCAGGCTTCTTCCATGTATACAACCTTCTTTCATGATTCTTGAACCAAGTGTTAGCTATGATTAAGTTATGCTCTGTGCAAAATTCTACCAGGCGGCTTCCTCTTTCATTTCTTTGCCCCAATCCATATTCACCTACTACGTTTCCTTCTCTCCCTTTTCCTACTATCGAATTCCAGTCACCCATGACTATTAAATGTTCGTCTCCCTTCACTGCCTGAATAATTTCTTCCATCTCATCATACATTTCATCAATTTCTTCATCATCTGCAGAGCTAGTTGGCATTTTCTTATTCTAATGAAATTTGATCAAAGATATTTCGAAGCTTTCCATTAATAAATTTGCTGTTGGTTTATTAGAAGCATTCAGAACACTGGTTTCTCTGTAATTACTTGTGTTACTTATGTCTTCTTTTTTAAACATTGAAATAACTTCAGCGCACTTGCATTCTCCTTATATTTCGCCTGTAAGCCAACAAATGTTATAGAGAGAGAGCATTCTGGATTCCAGAAATGTTACGCCACATCTGTTCCAACTAATACTGAAAATTTTCTGTTTTATCTTTTCTTGTATGGCTGTTTTAATTCTGTCAAATACATTAGATCTACCCCATCTCTCGTTTTTCTTCCGATGGATTTCCTCCGTTGGGGTTACACCATACTTTCTTATAACGATTTGTCCGGCTTTATGGCTATTTTTATATATCTGCAGTATCTTTATATTTTCTTTTTATCTGTCTAGTCAGTATATATGCTACTTTCTGTCTACCGTGAATGTCATGCTCTGAATTTTCATATTTTTCTTTAGCTTCCTCTGTATGTTTCTGCAAGAACTCTCTACATGGGTTTGTTTCCTGTGCTATAGCGTCTTCTATCTCTACGTTCCAAACTTTAAGTGTCCGTTTCCGATTCATTTTTGGTTTTTACTCTAGTACATATCTAGCGACCTGCATTACGACATTTTTAATGTTTGTCCATACCTCAGTTAGATCTTCACTTGACGGCATTGATGTGGATACCTTAAAACCTCTTCTTGGAGCAGATGGACCATAAAATTAATTTTCGGAATACTTTCATTTTTCTTTTTGTTCTGTTTTTTTTTTTCGTTTTTCCTATAACTGAACTCTCCTCCTGTGTACATGGTGGCTATCAACATTGAAATTACACCATTTTTTTACTATTACGTCTAGTCAATAAGAGATCTTAGGTCTCTTGCAGACCATGTGTATTTCTTCTCTTGAAAAATTGGGTACTTTCAGGCGACCATCTCTATCCGGTTTATTCCGTTGTTATTAATGATATCTTATCTGTTGTTGCCTATCAAGTGGTAGATGGTGTCTTCACCTGTTCCTGTATTTACGTCCCCTGGCAAGATGACATTGTCAGTGCTGTTTATTTTACTTAGGTGTTTCTGTATCTTTTTGTAGTACAGATCTGTTTCTCCCTTCTTTCTTTTTGGTACGTAGGTTCATGTAACCATTATATGACCTTTATCGAATTTCTGTCTTACTGTGATGATCCTTTTGTTTACTAGCGCATACTGCCATATGTTATCTTCTTTCTATCAAAACTGCTATTTCACCAAGTGCTCAGGTTCTACTCCACAGTATAAGGTAATCTTCTAGCTATTAACCACTTTTTAACTTCATTTTGGTTTCTGTAATTACAGCTATATTGAAATTATAATATTCACTATTTTTTTTTAAACTCGATCTCATTTTACCGTGACCCTGTACGTTCCATGTGACAATACTGAGTACGTCTTTTATTTCGTAATTCTTATCCCTTGCCTGACCGTCGTTCATGATTTTCGGTTTCTGTCCGAGGCTTATTTTGAGACTTGTGACTATGGAACTGTTTACCAACCTTTCGAAGAACCACGTTTCGTTCTAGTAGTACAAGTGCATGCTAGAAGATTAAAGAAAAGTGACTATAGTCGAAGGTGGTACAGGAAGGCGCTACTCTCCTGGTTAGTTAGCCCTTTGCTCTAACGTTACTGTCCGCAGCTCGTGGTCGTGCGGTAGCGTTCTCGCTTCACACGCCCGGGTTCCCGGGTTCGATTCCCGGCGGGGTCAGGGATTTTCTCTGCCTCGTGATGACTGGGTGTTGTGTGATGTCCTTAGGTTAGTTAGGTTTAAGTAGTTCTAAGTTCTAGGGGGCTGATGACCTCCGATGTTAAGTCCCATAGTGCTCAGAGCCATTTGAACCATTTCTAACGTTATTGCTCGATGGTTGGTGCTCTCATATGGTCTTCAAGGGGCTGGTAATACTTTGAAACCTCATTTTTCTAAAACGCTTCAGAAGCGCATCGTACTGCACCATTTTTACATTGAAATGTCTGTTAGAATCGTTGAAAGGTGAACAATATATATGACTAATTGGATGTATGCTTACCTTTTTCTTTCTTGCTACGTAATTTGACAGACTCTCTTTCTATAATTATGCTGAGGTGGGATACTTCCTAATATCGTGCCGGACCTTCTTTATACCGGCATAGTGTGGCAACTGGACATAGCGTGGACTCAACAGGTCGGTCGAAGTCCCATGCAGCAAAATGAACTACGCCGCCTCTATAACCGTCCGTAATTGCAAAGGTATAGTCGGCGCAGGATTTTGAGCAGGTACTGACCTCTCGATTATGCCCCATAAACGTACGATGGGAGTCATATCGGGCGATCTGGGTGTCCAAATCATTCGGTCTAATTGTCCAGAATGTTCTTAAAACCAATCGCGAACAATTGTGACCCGGTGACATGACTTCGTTATTTGGGAACATGAAGTCCATGAATGGCTGCAAATGATTTCTAAGTAGCCGAACATAGCCAGGATCCTGCCCATTCCTTGGCCGCGCGGGGTAGCCGCGCGGTCTTGGGCGCCTTGCCACGGTTTGCGCGTCTTCCCCCCGTCCGAGGTTCGAGTCCTCCTTCGGGCGTGAGTGTGTGTGTTGTCCTTAACGTCAGTTAGATTAGGTTAGATTAAGTAGTGTGTAAGCCTAGGGACCGATGACCTCAGCAGTTTGGTGCCATAGGAACTTACCACAAATTTCAAAAAGAAATTTCCGTTCCAATGTGAACACAGCCCACACCATTATGGAGCCACCACCAGCTTCCACAGTGCCTTGTTGGTGATGATGATGATGAGCGTTTGGCGTCATTGGCCGGGAGGCCCCTCGCGGGGCAGGTCCGGCCGCCTTGGCGCAGGTCTTATTACATTCGGCGCCACATTGGGCGACCTGCACGCCGGATGGGGATGAAATGATGATGAACACAACACAACACCCAGTCCCTGAGCGGAGAAAATCTCCGACCCAGCCGGGAATCGAACCCGGGCCCGGAGGACGGCAATCCGTCACGCTGACCACTCAGCTACTGGGGCGGACGCCTTGTTGGTAACTGGGATCGATGGCTTCGTGGGGACTGCGCCATCCTCGAACCCTACCATCAGCTCTTATCAACTTAAATCGGGACTTAACCTGACCAAGCCACGGTCTAACCTACATGGTCACAAGACCAGGGGAGGCGCTGCGGCCGATGTAATGTTGTTAGCAAAGGCACTAGCGTCCGTTATCTGCCGCCATAGCCTATTAATGCCAAGTTTCGCAGCACTGCCCTAACAGATACGTTCGTCGTACACCCCTGATTGATTTCTGCGATTATTTCACTCAGTGTTGCTTGTCTGTTAGCACTGACAACTCTACGCAAAAGCCACTACCCTCAGTCGTTAAGTGAAGGCCATCGGATACTGTGTTGTGCGTGGTGAGAGGTAAAGCCTGAAATCTGTTATTCTCGGCCCTCTCTTGACAATGGGGATTGCAGAAGACTGAATTCCCTAATAATTTCTGAATTGGAGTGTCCCATGCGTTTAGCTCCAACTACCATACCGCGTTCAGAGAGTGTTAATTTCCTTCATGAGACCGTAATTACGTCGGAAACCTTTTCTCATGAATCATCTGATTACAAATGTCGGCTCCACCAGTTCAAATGTTCAAATGTGTGTGAAATCTTATGGGACTTAACTGCTAAGGTCATCAGTCCCTAAGCTTACACACTACTTAAGCCTAAATTATCATAAGGACAAATACACACACCCATGCCCGAGGGAGGACTCGAACCTCCGCCAGGACCAGCCACGCAGTCCGTGACTGCAGCGCCTGAGACCGCTCGGCTCCACCAGTGCACTGCCCTTTTTTTATACCTTGTGTACGCCATACTGTATATGTGTATATCGGAATCCCATGACTTTTGTCACCTCAATATAGTACCACAACAAAATATATCAGCTCCGAATAACGGCTTAATATGTTTTAAAAATATTAGCGTTACCTAAAAAAGCATTAGTGTGTTATTTCGCTCCCACAAAACTCACCTTCACTGCCGGCCAGAGTTGGGAACGTCCTGTAAATCATGCAGCGTGGACACCCAGCTAAGCGAACAGCAACGGCCCTCTGACACTTCTCTGGGGTACAATATGAAAACACAGCGAATGAGTTTAAAAGTTTGGCGCACGATGTACATTGGATACTTGCCTTACATGAAGATGGAATTTTGGTATATGAGGTAAACTACGCGTCCCTTAACGCCGAGTTGATTGATTTCAACAAAAAATTGTCACAGTGTAACGACACAGCTAAAGCAGTATACTAAAACGCAACGGAAAATAGTTCTTACTTAATACCTGATGTACCCATCACCCTGCACCGGTATCGAAAGAAATAACTCCTTGCTGATGCGAGCAGTCTATTTTCTTCTGCGTTGTATGACTAGTTTTTTGTCAGTATGTTATAAAATCAGAATAGAAAGAACTAAAATATTAATTTCCTGTTTTCCTGCACGTATCAGGAACCACGTTACTTACTTATTCTGAATGTAAGGAAACGCAAGGTACTAACTTTGGACGAAAACTATCATTATTTTCCATCATTTCCAAACTACTCAAGTTTTAATACATATTTATTTACTGAAAAATGAAGGTTGGACAATTTTTACAAATTACGTCGGTAAATTATGAAGTGTATGTCTTTTTTCTAAGTGCGCCAATATCTTTCTACAAGTAAAGAAACATTTTTGTTCAGTCTTCCATAAAGATTTGCCAGTACAATTTCTTCAGTTATTCGTCTCCTATGGTGAAGAGACTGGACTGTTTGAGCAAGAAACCAATCGCGATTGTTGAAATTCTCATATCACCTTTTAGTGATACAGGGAATGTGACTTGGTTTTCTCTATTTACCAAAACCAGTTTCTTGAAAAATGAAACATTATGACGCACGAGTCTCATGTAAAAAAAATGGTTCAAATAGCTCTGAGCACTATGGGACTTAACATCTGAGGTCATCAGTCCCCTACAACTTAGAACTACTTAAACCGAACTAACCTAAGGACATCACACACATCCATGCCCGAGGCAGGATTCGAACCTGCGACCGTAGAGATCGCGCGGTTCCAGACTGTAGCGCCTAGAACTGCCCGGCCACCTCGGCCGGCCTTTCTTGAGGATTGATCTGATTTCACAAGACTATATTTTCAAATTTAATCGACATAGAAACATGGGGTGGGCAACTCCGGCCGGCCTCATGTAAAACATTCTCAATAATATAGAAGTTATTAACGAGTTAAAATAACATTTATTTAAAAAAATAACAACATTTACAATATAAGTAGAAAAAGCAATAACAAGACTGGACTGCCAGGTCTCCGCGACGTACTCTTGCTGGCACAACGGAGATTTGCATCACCAGAGTGTCTTTCAGCAGACGGCTACCAGGTGGCAGGAGCCCAGCGCGGTCCTGAAACAGGTAGAAGGCGTGAGGAATGAGAGTCAGATTTTTAGTGACCTTTAGAGTTTATTCATATTCTCCTTGAGTATAAACATACACCATGAGCCTAAGATGATCTTCATGACCTTCACTGAACGATGGAACATTATTGCATATATTACAGTCTTCTGCTATACTTATCCAAATACTGCTTGATACCCACCTCCCTAATTACTCCTTTGTCATTCTCCTAAATGACTGCGGTCCTTCCCTTCCAGTGCCTGGGGAGTAATAATCCATTATTCTGTCCACTGTTTGCTGGGCAGCCCTTGACAACTGTAGGGTATTTGCATTAGAAGTTAACATATTATTGCTATAAAGCTACACCACTAACAAGCGCTGATTGTATTTCGTGTTCTGTGCTTGCTAAACTAAATGTTAATTAGACTGTGTGCAGCATCTACGTCATCCTGTTTCACTTTTCCATCTATCTCATAACATTCAACATTCATCCATTTTTCTATACCTTTCTACATTTGCAAATAATTTCATCTCTGAGTGACCTACACTTTACCGTTCATATTCAACGTTCCATATTATCGTCATTTATTTACACTGGACATTAAAATTGCTACACCACGAAGATGACCTACTACAGATGTGAAATTTGACGGACAGGAAGAAGATGCTGTGATATGCAAATGGTTAGCTTTTCAGAGCATTCACACATGGCAGGCGCCTGTGGCGACACCTACAACATGCTGACATGAGGAAAGTTTCCAACCGATTTCTCATCCACAAACAGCAGTTGACTGGCGTTGCCTGGTGAAACGTTGTTGTGATGCCTCTTGTAAGGAGGCGAAATGCGTACCATTACGTTTCCGACTTTGATAAAGGTCGGATTGTAGCCTATCGCGTTTGCGGTTCATCGTATCGCGACATTGCTGCTCGCGTTGGTCGAGATGTAATGACTGTTAGCAGAAAATGGAATCGGTGGGTTCAGGAGGGTAATACGGAACGCAGTGCTGGATCCCAAGGCCTCGCATCACTTGCGGTCGAGATGACAGGATCTTATCCGCATGGCTGTAACGCATCGTGCAGCCACGTCTCGATCCCTGAGTCAACAGATGGGGACGTTTGCAAGACGACAAGCGTCAGCACGAAGAGTTCGACGACGTTTGCAGCAGCATGGACTATCAGCTCGGAGACCATGGCTGCGGTTACCCTTGACGCTGCATCACAGACAGGAGCGCCTACGATGGTGTACTCAACGATGAACCTTGGTCCACGAATGTCTTAACGACATTTTTTCGGATGAATCTAGGTTCTGTTTACAGCATCACGATGGTCGCATCCATCCGTGTTTGGCAACATCGCGGTGAACGCTCATTGGTAGCGTGTAATCGTCATTGCCATACTGGCGTATCACCCGGCGTGATGGTATAGGGTGCCATTGGTTACACGTCTCGGTCACCTTTTGTTGGCATTGACGGCACTTTGAACAGTGGACGTTACATTTCAGATGTGTTACGACCCGTGGCTCTACCCTTCATTCGATCCTTGCAAAACCTTACATTTCAGCAGGATAATGCACAACCGCATATTGCAGGTCCTGTACGGGCCTTTCTGGATATAGAAAATGTTCGACTGCTGCCCTGGCCAGCACATTCTCCATATCTCTCACCAATTGAGAACGTCTGGTCAATGGTGGCCGAGCAACTGGCTCGTCACAGTACGCCGGTCACTACTCTTGATGAACTGTGGTATCCTGTTGAAGCAGCATGGCCAGCTGTACCTGTATACGCCATCCATTCTCTGTTTGACTCAATGCCCAGTTGTGTCAAGGCCGTTATTACGGCCAGAGGTGGTTGTTCTGGGTACTGATTTCTCAGGATCTATGCACCCAAATTGCGTGAAAATGTAATCACATGTCAGTTCTAGTATAATTTATTTGTCCAATGAATACCCGTTTATCACCTGCATTTCTTCTTGGTGTAGCAATTTTAATGGCCAGTAGTGTGATCTATCGTTGTAGCTAATACATAATCCAAAGCCGTTTCATTTCTGCCTTTCCCATCCTAGTACTATTTCTCCTGCTACGCCAATGTTAAGTGTATTCTATTGATTTTCCACATTAGTAGCGTTCTTACAGAGTCGTTACATAATCCCGCAAATTCCTTCGACTCGTCTACCTTGCAACACTTCACCCTCTTTCAATTCAAATTCTCGAAGTTCACTTGGCAGTTCAGTACACCTAGGTTATGGTAGCAAATTTCAGCACCTGATTAGCTAATACATCACTTAAATTGATTACAGAATCCCCGTTTCAGCAAAATCTATTATCTTTTGTGATCTTATTTCTTCCCGGCATACTTCCTCAGTGGCCTTGGAAAAGTGAATTCACGACTATTATAGTTGCCCAGCACTTTCTTCTGTTACCGTTTCCATCCTCTCACAGCGCTTGACAAGCCTGAAATTTCCCATTTTCGTTTGTTCCCACGCTCACCAACGAATGCATTACAGCCTTCCATTGGAATTAAGTTAGACTTTTTTTGTCATTCATTCATATGACTACACACTTCAGTTTCACTGTCGTCCAAATCTTTAAAAACTTTTGACTGAATTTCAGTAATATATGTACTATGCCCTAGTGAGAAAACATTTCACGAATATGTGTGTGTGTTTGTTTGTTGAAATATACAGATATTTAGTGTTTGGCCTATGAATCGAGTCTACATGAGTGTTTCTCAAATCCATATCTCCCACAGATATATTTAGCTTATTGGGGTCGTTCTGTCCAAGTTCGAAGGTCCACTGCTTCGTATTATGCGATAAACGGTTGAGTAACAAAGAAAAACTTTACATAATATTTATTTATGTATTGATATTATTATTGTAATTATAATTCTCCAACACAAAATACACTCACTTTCAGAAAAAAACAGAACATCTTTAACGACTAGAGATAGGACGTTCATATTCACAGAACATGGACATTAGTATGTTCTGAAGAAAAAAAAGTTCATATCTGGTGGTTGACATTGGGTCATAGCGCTGCACCCGTAGTGTCACCAAATCCTACACATTTTCGACTGGCGACAAGTCAGATGATATAGCGGGCAAGACAAAAGACTGATATACTGTGACTCCAAGAAGCCATGTGTTCATGCAGCAACATATGTCCGTGCCTTGTCTTGCTGAAAAATGGGTTCTGGGGTGTTGTGCAGAAAGGGTATGGCTACGGGTCATAGGATGTCATTCACGTCAGGCACACTGGTCAGTGCCCTGGACACGCACCAACTGTGATTTGTCATTGTACGCAGTAGTAACTCACACTATAAGGCCTTGAATGGTGCTATGCGTCTTGTGCAATGACACTTCCCCCCTGTCTGCGGCGAACCAAAATGCGGCCATTATTTTCAAGCAAACAGAACCTGGATTCTTCCTGAAACACTATCTGGTGCCATTCCTTTCCCTAGTGACGTCCATCCATACACCATTGCCGTCTAGCATATTTCTACACATTCGTCACACGTAGTCGGAGAAGTGGACGGCCCCCACATAATCATGGCGTAATAAACGGCGACTAATGTCACCCCTGTTAGTGTACGGTGTGGACGCAGGGGGACGCAGATCAGTCCTGCAATGCCATTCGCATGAGGTGTCGATCTTCTAGGGGAGATGGTCTGGGTGGTACGACCTGACCCATCTCGTCGTGTTCTAAGGCCTTCCGTAAACCATTCTGCACACACCCGTTGCACTGCCGAAACACTTCGGCCCACACGAGCAGCAGTTTCCCGGATGTATGCATCGCATTCTCCCATGGCAATAATGCATCCTCTTTCAAACTCACTGATTTGACGGTGCGGTTCGCTCATATGTCTGAGAGGCATCGTGCACGTCTGCTCAAGTCACACTGATCCATTACCTTCGGTTTCTAGCGACAACGGAAACCGCAGGCACATTTTACCAGTAGGTGATGTTACGCTGCTATATCGATGCTGACCTTGAACCCGTGGGCTGACATGTTCAAAGGCTACTCATTTCTCCAGAAAATACTAACATGTCTTGTGAATATGAACACCTATAACTAGTCGTTTAAGATGTTCTGCTTTTTTTTTTTTTTTTTTTTTTCAAACGTGAGTGTAAAAACATGTGTTGGCTCCACTTCAATAACTTCAGTAATCCACTTCAATAATCCACTTCGGTAAGTTTACTCAGAGATGACTATACAATGTGACAAACCAAACCACCACGTGTTGTTTCCACTACTGTGCGAGCTACATCCGAAACTAGCAGAAAACTGTCCTCTTAAAGCTGGGGCAGCTTTTATATTATGCCAAGCAAGCAGTACATCAGAATTAATAAAGTGCACACTTTCAAATGACACGTAAGGATAATTTTTATCATGGTTCAGTGGTACAAAATAGATTTCGAGGACCCTAACAGACCGCTCGTTCCCTTCGAATTCAGCCTATATTTACAGTACTCGAATAAAATACGTTTTTTGCATTAAGCCACTTTTTTATGATACTAAAACTACTATTAAAATCGACGTTCCGACCGTCTTTGCAATGGTCTTCTTCAGAGCGCAACATCGATTTTAATAACGTTGTGGTTTTAAAATGGGGTGGCCCAATGTACAAAAGGATTTTCTTCAAATTGACACAGGCCGTGGAACATTACGCACTTAGTCTTGATTAAACAGGATTTACATTGGCAGCTGGGCTAGAAACAAACAAAAACGAAAACTATTATAAAAATGCTATAACAGATATTAAATAGAATGTGTGTTATTTATTTTGACAATCCCAAATAAAATTTTTCCAGGAAAAAAATAAATAATGTATCAAGTGAATGTTGTTTAGCTACTAGAGGGACATTAACCAGCATGATTCCCTTTCTTATAATTTTGTTATTTTCATCTTTACAAAGATATGAACACCAATACTTTTCTTTTAACAGCACTCAATAATTTTAATCAGTAATACTGTTCCTCTCCTCAAGAGCTGTTGAAAAACAAATCAATACGTAACGTTAAAGTGAACGTGACGTTACTTAAAAAGTAACATGAAATTAACATTGAGTCTCCTAAATTAGCACACAGTGATGATACCCGGCACAACATAAATCATCTCCTTGCTGGAATTGACTGGAAACAAGGGGAAACACAAGGAAAAATGCACATCGGTCATTCAGTCAATCGTCTTCAGTTGAAGCTAAGTCTGGAATACAATGTACATCGATGGGTAGTACTTATAAATGCTACTCATCTATGGAGAATGCAAGTTAGGACAGCAATGATTGCGTTAAAGTGTTTTTTCATTCGTTTAGTGACATGTGCAGCAAGTGGACAAGTTATGTTACTAGAGAAACCTGTGCTGTGTGCTAGTACAGGAGAATAAATGTCAATTTCACGTTATGTTTTCAATAATGTCCTGTTTACGTGTATAGATGGGGCCTAAAGTGCCACACTTCCTTTGAGCAGATTTCGAGGAGATGATACATACGGTAACTGAAGGTAATTGCGTCGTGAAGGTTTTTAAGTCATGTGCAGTTTAACGGCTGGTTTTGAAATATTCCGATATGCTGCCACAGCACCGTGTAAGTAACGAAAAACAAAGGGGGAAGTTTCCACTGTATGCCTGTAGCGTCCTTGCAGCAAGAGAAACCTCAGCGTGCGTCGGACACCCGCCAGAGTGAGTTCGCGTGGTAAAAGTTTCCTTTCTATTGACGCTGAATGTTTTCTGTGAATTAAAGCAGGTACGTATAAATTTCTAAAGTCGTTCTCATTTAATTTTCCGATTACTGTATTAAAGCATATAAATAGATTTTAAGATATTTAAATATTTTTCAGTACAGTTGATAAAAATACTAATAAGACACCTACAATTAATGACGCAATTTCTCTATTTTTCTCCTCTAGGTGACGAAATGGGTAAGCCCTGTCAAAATCTTCGTGCAAAGTGGACAACTGAGGATTTGCGGAAGGTCCTTTAAGCAGTTAAATCTGGAATTACAGTTTCAAAGGCTTCAAGGACATTTAACATCCCAAGAAGAAACTCTTTGAGACTGGCTGAACAAGAGTGAAGAGAAGACGCCAAAGCCACATCATGCATGTCACTTTAAGTTTTTTGCTGCTAACTCTACTTGCAACATGTTTTGGAGACAGTAGTTATATAGACCACTGGATGCAAGTGCAGAATTTTATTATTGTGCAACACATATTCCAGAAGATATAACATTAATGAAATGCATTAATGAAACTGCAGGGCGAAATAGCTAGACATACAGATGAAATATATGCACAAATAAATGTGATTTATGTTAAATGCGACTTGTGTATGTGGACAAAGGTACTGATAAAAACCTTCTCCCAAGGCCCTGGAAGGAGTTCAACGAAATTTGTTTCACATATTAATTACTGTCTGTAAAGAAAGAAATACTGTGGTGGTAAGGACCAGCAACCTCCGACTGGGGTGTCAGTGATAACTTGGAGAAAGTGTAAACGGGGGTGGGGGCGAGATGGAGAGACAGACGGGGCAAAGGAGGAGATGGACAATACAGGAAGAGGAGGAGATGGAGAGAGTAGGGAAGGAGATATGAACAGCAAAAGGAAAATGGAGGAGATGGACATAGTGATAGGGGAGTAGGAGATGGACAGATAGTGAAGGAGGAGATGGACAAAAGGCTCAGGAGGAGGACATGGAGAGAGATGAGGGAGGAGATGGATAGAGAAAGGAAAGAGGAGTAAATTAACAGAGACAGGGGGAGGAAGAAATAAGCAGAGAGAGGGGTGAGGAGGTGACAGACAGTGATAGATGGAGGAGGATATGGAGACAGAGAGTGTAGATGAGGAGATGGACAGAGAAAGGAAAGAGGAGGAAATAGACAAAGATAAAGGAGAGTAGTAGATGGACAAAGAGATGAGAGAAGGAGGTGGAGAAAAGAGTGGGGAGGAGGAGATGGAGAAAAGAGTGGGGAGGAGGAGATGGAGAAAAGAGTGGGGAGGAGGAGATGGACAGAGAGGCGAGGAATGGACAGAGGGGGAGGAAAGTAGTTGGTCAGAGGAGCAGTGGAGTATAAGCAGATAGACAGAGGGGGGAGGGAGGAGCAGATGGTCAGAGGGAGAGGGGAGCAAAGAGACAGAAAGAGAGGCAGGAGGAGATAGACAGGAAGGGGGCCAGGAGGAAATGGACAGTGTGGAGATACTGCTAATTATGAGAGATAATTTCTTTTCTTTTCCTTCTTTCCTTTCTTCTGTCTCATTTACTCTGTACGTATATCTTTGATGGTTCAGAATGCTTGTTGTTTTGGTCTATAGTATGAAATTTAATTTTTTTGCTTTATTAATATTGCCACATGCATCTCTTTTAATTGAATATGCAAAACTGTCAATGTATGTATGATGTTCTTTCTAATGCTGTAGTGAGATGCGCTGTGTAAACCAATTATAATACGCAGCACTGTTGTACGAACTGTGATGCGAGAGCGATATCGATAGTTTGCAGTCAAACGGCGACAATCAGAGAGTGTGCAACGTCGGGGGTATGTGCAGGTATTGTGTAATCGTACTAGACAGAAGCACACTATAATTTCTGACCACATTCTTATTTTTCGGTCACGGTATAAACTAAATTTCGACATGAATGTTATGTAGCAAAGTGTTAGGCTGTGAATACTGTGAACTTCATTGAGTACTATAACCCGCAGTGACAACACTTACGCGAATGTACTGTAATTGACACGGTTGAAACCAAACTGTTTTACGCATAGCTGAGTTACGCCAACTTACGGACTTTGAACTTATTGTCTTGTGTGTAACTTAATGAACTGTCGCGTGTGCTAAAACATTAATTATCGCCATGAACTCCATCAGAGTGAACAAAATAAAGACAAATAATTTTGAAAGTCGATGTATAATTTCAAGTAATTTAAGTAATTTTATGCGTTGCTGATAGTGTCTGATATATTAAACAGAACCAGCTATAATTACTAGTAA
This sequence comes from Schistocerca cancellata, assembly GCF_023864275.1. Classification (NCBI taxonomy): domain Eukaryota; kingdom Metazoa; phylum Arthropoda; class Insecta; order Orthoptera; family Acrididae; genus Schistocerca; species Schistocerca cancellata. The sequence goes on along the minus strand of NC_064630.1, from coordinate 94,890,947 downwards.
CTAATACTACTAGAAAATTTAAGGTAATGATGAATAAAAAGCCTACCGGGAAAGTACCTTCTGCCATGTACTTTACAGCGGGTGTTATATCTGTTTGATGTAGACTCATCATCAACTGTTTTATTTAGAGACATCGTCGATCCCTTTAGCCATTTCGTAGATCCTGGCCAGCGTCTGCTGAAATTGTTGGATCTTTGACATGCATCTCACTCTCTAATGCTTCTGCATGCATTGTTACATTGACAATCCGAAAAATAGGAAAAATTTACTTGACTTCCATATTAGAGTGATGTCTGAGATACCCAGTGTCACAAAAAGTAGAGCCAGAAACGAAATGTCCGCAGCAGACATTGCTCCTGCTTATACTTACATAGAATACACTACTTTTCTTTTTTTTTCCTGGCTTTACACCAGAGCCTTCAAGGTGTCGGCATGTTAGCCTGGATTTAAAAATGATAATCGAAAAGAATGGCCAGACGCTCTCCTGTCACCACCTCTTCACCCCTAAGATCCAATTTGTGTCTGCCTCTGTCTAACGTTGTCCTATTTGAAGGTGTGAGAACGCTTTCAAAATGTTTGCAAATCATGTCACTGAGGCGGTATGTAGGCATTAGCGCAGTATTCACCTGGTGGAATGTGGGAGACGGTGAGAAAACAACAACAAGGGTGGCCGACGCACTGGTGCTCGTCATTAATCCACCAGGAGATTCTATCCAGAGCTGGTGAGCCACCCAGAATCGGGAAAGCGGCGTGCTAATGCACGCAAGCTACCCATATGGGTCGCATAGAATGTTACAGTGAGTTCCAAAGTTACGTGTACAATGAAATCCGAAGTTATTCCTCTATTTGCAAATTTAAGTCTCCATATGTGTGTGTGTGTGTGTGTGTGTGTGTGTGTGTGTGTGTGTGTGTGTGTGTGTGTATAATAGTTAATCAGTGACAAATCTATAATTATTATTGTTATGGCACAACAAATTCAAGACAGTAAAATATACAAGACAGATCAAAATTCAAGACTTAATATACAATATAATTTTTTGTATGTTTTTTAATAATTGAGTTTGAACTGTCTTTGTAGTATACATATGCCAATGCTCTTCACACTGAGCAAGTGTTGCTATCTATTAGTGAGGTGGGAACTGTTTGCGTGAATTCCTTCATGTTGTCTGTGCAAAGCTGTAATTTCATTTCTTATTGTGACACATTTTCTTAAAAAGCTTACAGAATGTGCAAATATTATTGTGTGTAGTATAAAATAAAAAATAAATATAAACAGTTTTGTTGGCGTTTCAAAGCGAACAGCATTGACTAGGCTAAAGACGCTGTGCGTTGTTAAAAGAGTCGAGTTGTAAAGGTCTCTGGCTCACACTGAGAGATCGATGAGTTTCTTCAAATGGTTCAAATGGCTCTGAGCACTATGGGACTCAACATCTTAGGTCATCAGTCCCCTAGAACTTAGAACTACTTAAACCTAACTAACCTAAGGACATCACACACATCCATGCCCGAGGCAGGATTCGAACCTGCGACCGTAGCGGTCGCGCAGTTCCAGACTGTAGCGCCTAGAACCGCTCAGCCACCCTGGCCGGCAATGAGTTTCTGAATGCAGTTGTGTATACTTGTGATTTCCTGAGGAATACAAGTGACAATGAGTCTGCGGTGGAGATACATTGAGACGTCGGAGGGAGATGTCTACCTCTATGGATTATTCAACAGAAGTCGCCACGGAGACACTGAGATAGAAGGACGTTACTTCGCCACTGGTTTCATGACACCCACTGCTATAACGTGATTATTCAGCGAAGCTGAATAACAGATTTTGTGAAGTGCAGCTTCTCAGTTGTCTCTTAGGAACATTTTGACTTTAATTAATTAAAACATAATTTCATCTAAATTACCTTTTTTAAACACTGTTTAAACGTATCACACCGAAACAATATTAGTCATAACCCTGAAATGGAAGGACACATTCGATTCAGTAATATCGTTAGGTCCCTTAGACACTGACACTAATAATAATGGAGAGAGCACTGTTAGGTATCCAACCTTAGAATCATGAAGACATACTTTTCTTGGATAGACATTCCTAAGGCAGTTTGGTAATCGCCAGGTGGTAGAATAAAATAAATCAAACAGACCATGACCTAGCAGTGTAATGTATGGGAAGGGAGGCACAGACCGTTACTTACTCATGATTGTGGTAAGGCAACGAAAAGTTATAGGTAAGCCAAGGGGACAAAATAGTATAAAAGAACAGAAACTGAAGGGGACAAACTGAAAGATCATGAAGAGGCACAGGAATTTGTCTCTAAGCTTCAAAATAAATTTCAGTTTCCAATAATGAAAAGCAACCTCGACACTGAAAGCTACTGACAAATGATAAATACAAATGTGGAGGCCGCAGCAGTAGAAATGTGCAGAAAAAGAAAGAGAAGGAATAAAAATCCATGGTTCTCGGGAGAATGTAAAAGGGAATTAAAGAGGTGTAGCAAAGGGAAAACACCTAAAGGAAAATTCCAGCGAAAGGAAAGAAACATATGAAAATGCTAACAGGGAAAACAAAAATATTCTCAGAAGGAAAAAGAGAGAGCGTGTCGAGCGTTTAGCTACAAGAGCGTTGGAGAATGAAACCCCATGGAATGTAAGAATTATTTGCAGGTCAATTTAGTTCTTGAGAAAAGAGTACGCAACACGAATTTATGTCTTTAAAGATAAAAATGGCAATACAGTTTTGGAGGGAACGAAAGGTATGGAAAATTGGAAGCAATGTTTTGAGAACCTTTTAAATGTTGAAGTGGACAAACGACATATGTATCAGAACGCAGAGTCTTAGTGGTGCCGACGACATTGAAAGGGATGGTAGAGGCAATCAAAATATAAAAACAACAAAGGTTCAGGAAGAGAGGGAACAGCGTCAGAACTACTTAAGAAAGGAGGAGATACACTTGCGAAACCAGTAAAAAAACTCGTGAGCAACATTTGGAATGAAGAAAGGATACCTTCTGAGTGGAAAGAAACAGTCATTGTACCAGTCCACAAAATGAGCGATAAACAAGAATTCAGAAATTGTAGAGGCGTTACATTAATTAGCTAGCCTCTCTCCAGCACTCTTCGGAAATGACTGGAACCGTATTTAAAAGAGTTGTTGATTTCAAGAAAGCCCACAATAGCATAAACAGAGTAAATGTGTGTGAGGAAACGCAAAAGTTTGGAAATCTGTAGAAGATTACAGATCTTATAAAAGCTAAACTGTAAGGTTCAAATGGGATAGTGAAAATGGAAGGAGTATATTATGGGATTTTGACATAAAAACAGGAGTCAGGCAAGGAGGTGGAATATCACCACTTTTGTTCAGTGCAACAACACAGGAAGCACAGGATACAAAAAGTGAAGCAGAGGAGGGAATTATCACAGGAATGAAAATTAATGTACTAGCCTCTGCGAATGATACAGCACTCAGTTTTCTAGAAAACCTGAAAATATTGGCAAGAGAGCTATTAAAAAAGCAAAGGCAACTAAATTAGAGGTAAATGACGCCAAAATAATCGTCAGGGTAAAGATAAATCACGAGAAGAAATATGGGCACCATATAGATTGATAGCCACGTTTTGAAGAAGCACAAGACTTTAAATATCTAGGGGTTGTAGTAAATAAAAGAAATCACGAGAAACTAGTAATAGAAGCTAGGTTAAAAGCGGAATCCAAGGCGCACCATATTCACTCAACAAGTTACTATCATCCAAAATTTTAGCAAGAGAAATCAAAATAAAGATATACGAAACTATAATAAGGCATGTATTGCTGTATGGGGCAGGAATATGGAGAATAGATAAGAATGACGAAGGTTTTCGAAAATAAAATCCTTCTGAAGATATTTGGACCAATTGTTGAGGGAGGAGAATGGTGATGAAGAAAGAGCTCAGGGAAGCACGTGATGAAACAGATATTTATGCTGAGGTCAAGACAAAGAGGCTGAGATAAGCCGGGCATGTCTGTAGAAGAGAGGAGGAATCAAGATAGAGAGAAGTGTCAGACAAAAAACCTGAAGGGGAAAGACCTTTAGGCAGACCGAAAATAGAGATGGAGAAGTCAGGTGGCCAAGGATCTTCAGATACTGGGAGCAAGGGAAGAAGTTGCCAAGGACAGAATGCTGTGGACGAGGCTGCTTGACGAGGCCAAATTCAGACTGAGGTTTGTGGAGTCAAGAGTGTAAGAGTAAGTAAGTAATTAAGTGATAGTATTTGGCGCTAAAGCTTATTTTATTTTGCTTCACTCATTCTTTCTAACACGTTTCTAAAGGTCATTATAGACGTGTAACGTACTTTTACTAACTGCACACTAAAATATTATGTTAATTACCGTATTATTCTGCGCATGATTAATAATGAAATTTGCATGAACATATATGTGAATCTTTGATTATTGTTATTCCATATGTGGGTTGTTGGATATTAAATCATGTACCACACCCACGTCAACCTTCCAGTTAGTTATGAACAAAGCTAATTTATTTGCATTCTGATTTCAATTTCAATATTGTGTACGTAAAATTAAAGTGCTCCTATTACGTGCGCTTACAAAATTTTGTTGCAGACACAGTTTGGGGATCCAATATGCTCATGGTCATTACTGATGATTATGAATGATACGTTGGTAGTAAATCCCGATGGTCGCGTTACCCTCGCAGTTGATGTAAAGTATATTACATACTTATATATGACTGAGAACATTAGCATGTAGTTGTATTAAATTTTATTTTCCAGTGAAAATAAAGCACTCTCCTTTTATTGGAAAATGAAATTTAATATGGTTCAAATGGCTCTGAGCACTATGGGACGAAACTTCTGAGGTCATCAGTCCCCTATAATTTAGAACTACTTAAACGTAACTAACCTAAGGACATCACACACATTCATGCCGAGACAAGATTCGAACCTGCGACCGTAGCGGTCGCGCGGCTCCAGACTGTAGCCTAGAACCGCCCGGCCACACCGGCCGGCAAAATTTAATATAATTGTATGCAGATACTATCAATTATGAGTAATCTATTCAACAGTAATGGATGACCAATCAAAAGAAATATTAGGGGGACCTGAAAGTAACGTCACTTATACTCATGTCCACATTCGTTTGTGTGCTTCAAACTCATGCCAAAGACATTTTAAAGTTGAAGTGACTTGTTTATTCGTAAATAATTAAATATTAATTTTTTATTTTCATTTACTTTTTATTTTTATTTATTTTTTATTTTTATTTATTTTTTATTTTTATTTATTTTTTATTTTTATTTATTTTTTATTTTTATTTATTTTTTATTTTTATTTATTTTTTATTTTTATTTTTTTATTTATTTTTTATTTTTATTTATTTTTTATTTTTATTTATTTTTTATTTTTATTTTATTTTATTTATTTATTTTGCAATTCATGGTGAAATGGCCAGCCAAATATCGCAGGAGGTACATATTCGGCATCATATGGTTTTTGTGTTTGCAAGGGTAACAACGCAGTAGTTGTAACCAAAAACGTTTGCCATGTTTAATTAAATGTATTAGACGTTGGTAAATTCCAAAAATGGTTTTCCAACTTCAAATGCGATAATTTTTATTGTTCCGACTCGTACCGATCAGAAAGACCAACAAAATCAGACAGAGACGTTTAAACGGCAGGAGAAGAAGCAAATCCATGTCAGCCGATCGAGAAACTATGAGACACTCTTAACCAATCTTGGTCGAGCACACAAGAACATTTGAGGCAGATTGTTAGAGACAAACGAATGTAACCGATGTAACCGATCCACCAAATTCAACTTATTGCTTCAGCGGCACATTAAAGAAGCGTTTTTTTGGTCTCTTGGTGACTGGAAATGAAAAGTGGGTCCTCTTTCATAACCAAAAACGGAATAAACAGTGGCTCTCTTCGAGTAAATCGACACGAGTTACAGTTAAGGCAGGTTTACACCCTAAAAATGCGGTTATGTATATTTGGTGGAGTCTTCGCTGGGTTGGTAATTTTGAAGTGGTGAAACATGGACAGATTGTGAATGCAGACCTTTACTGTGAACAACTGGATCGAGTAAATCGATACTGAATTGAAAAATTCCCGGTGATTGTCAACAGAAACGGCGTTATTCTCCAATAGGTAATGCAAGACTGGATAGTGCAAGATGAACCAAAATATGGTTCAAATGGCTCTAAGAACTATGGGACTTAACATCTGAGGTCAGAACTACTTAAACCTAACTAATCTAAGGACATCACACACATCCATGCCCGAGGCAGGATTCGAACCTGCGACCATAGCAGCAGCACGGTTCCAGACTGAAGCGTCTAGAACCGCTCCGCCACAGCTGTCGGTCAAGATGAATGCTCGAAAAACTTGAATTGGTGTGGCATGTATTGCCTCGCCCATCAACTCGTCGGATTTCTGTTTATTTTGTAAGATGTTGTGGTCTCCTGATCTTCATTCTTTACATATTCCGCCCTCACAATCATATTCCGCACATTAAGACGCTTCATTCGAACCCAAACTCGATAAGATAAAGTCAATGTTGTATGAATTCATGTAAACAATATGCAATTAACAAGTAAGCGCACCGTGGTTGAGATACTCGAGGCTGGTGTACACATATGCATTCCAGGCACGACAGTCACAGAAGCTTTTAGTTTGGGAAAGAAACCGCACAACGGGACACTGGTCCCTTCAGAGGACGACCCAGCCTATGTCGGCCGGTGACCGCCCGTGTAGCGGACAGTGTGGTCCCGAGTGAAAGGGGGGGACAACCCTGTGTTCAGCTTAAAAGCAAATTCGCTACATTGTGTGGGAGCGGCCAGCCTACGCATTATTTACACATAGCATGCAGTTTTAGAGATTTTCACAGGGAGACAGCAAACGCCAAACGCCAATGCTACAAGTTTCCGAATTGGTCGCCTTAAACGAAACGTCATTCTCCCATTTTAGAAGAGCAATGCTGATTGGCAGACGATATTTCTGACGCCTTGAGCTGAAGGAATAATGGAAGAGACCGAAAGATGTACCCCTTCACGTCTGGCGTGGAGAGGCGCCGTTATGTTGTCGCTCTTGGAGGGAGGGACAAGTCTCTCCTCGGTACTTCACTGGGAGAGCACCTCTGTCGAGAGCGAATCAAAGAGTGACTCTATATTGAGTCCTTGAGATTAAGCGGTGTTCACTGTGTTGGCCGACACACTTATTGTGCGGTGTGAACCGACAGAGTTATAGTTAAACGCCTCCGGGCGAATTTTTGAGTGGCATCGCGGTGGACTGGTTATCTGACCAGTGTACCACGCCAATAGTTAGACTAGGGGCGAATAGGAATCCTTAACTTCGTCAAGGCATAGGGAGAGTTTGATTGGCGAAGGTCAATCCAGATAGAACGAGAGTTCTCTTATTTGTCAGCAGGGAGCGGCGCAGACGGCAGTCATCGCAGCTTACGGTATTGTGCGCTACAGCTATTGCGAGCCCCATATTTCCTCCACAACAGTACACTTCACTGCATTTCACACGTGACAGCCTCGACTGTACTTAGCAACGTTCTAAAGGATAATTATTCAAGTTGAGTAGGTGCGCCTCTCAGCCATTCTGCCAAGTCAACAATTATCTTAAACATTCTATAGAAATTTCATTAGCGAATCCTATCCTTGAGAGGTAACTTCACATTCCGAAAAGAACCAGGTTATAACTTGTTCAATTCATAACTAAAAGTGCCATTGTGATTTCTCAGAATTTTTGCAAAATAAATAATAACTTCCGTTAGTTTCATGTTTTCTTACACTAACTAGCACTACTCCAGTACCCAAGTATCCCACTAGTTACGTAAGAAATTTTGTGAATTTTTGTGTCATTTCCTTACAGCGAACGACTCCAGAAGATATTTATTGCTGAAAGTTTTTCAGGCATTTCTCTTTCGAACGTTAGGAGCGTCTGTCTGACTTCTGAAGTAGTGTGGGGGTGGAAATTGCATCTTGCAGGAGCCACAGGGTAAAGGGTACATCTCAGATTAATCCGTTGCGCAGAATAACAGAATAACAGATCAACCCCACACCTCAGAGTTTCAGTAGGCACAACATTTTCCAAGTGGCAAAAAATTTGAAAATTTTATGTCAAAATGTCATTTCCAGACATGTTACTCAAAAACCAATTGATTTTCATCGACCTGGCATTGAAAATTTGCACGCTGTACGGCAGAAGGCTGTTGATGATGAGAGTGGCTACATTATTGACTAAAAATAAATAGTTGTTAGCAACTGTCTGTTCGAATTTGATGTATAAAACGACATTGCTTTCCCATTTCCTAGTATTTCACATACGCTTGGCCGAGAGCAGGAAATGTTTCATTGATACTTTAGCAACTGAAACAGAACTGTACTTCTGTAAGCAGTTCATGTCGATTGTACCTGAGAATCAACACCTGAAGTGACCCCTAGCCATCAGACGAAAACAAATCTGATTGTAAACAACCAAGTTGCAGTGTTTGGAAGGCATGGGAATGCTTAGAAAGACCGTGGCGGAGTTTAGCTGGAGGCGGAGAGTCCCTGTCCGCGGGGTGTTTGAACGTGTTCGACGGGCTGTCTAGGGAACGAGCCGCGGGTCCGGTCCCAAGGCGGGAGAAAGCTCTGGCCGAGTCACGCTGCTGCGGCTGCGATGGCTATCGGCTCGCCGTCACGGACCGTCGAACCCGTCAATTGCTCTGAGGCGAGCGGGGCTGCGTGTGCACGACACTGGCTGGATCGCACAACAAACGGGACATTCCTCATTCCCGTGCAGACTCCGAGTCACTTCTCACCCCACAAGCCGGCCGCGGTGGCCGTGCGGTTCTAGGCGCTACAGTCCGGAACCGCGGGACTGCTACGGTCGCATGTTCGAGTCCTGCCTCGTGCATGGATGTGTGTGGTGTCCTTAGGTTAGTTAGGTTTAAGTAGTTCTAAGTTCTAGGGGACTGATGACCTGCCGGCCGCGGTGGTCTAGCGGTTCTGGCGCTGCAGTCCGGAACCGCGGGACTGCTACGGTCGCGGGTTCGAATCCTGCCTCGGGCGTGTGATGGGTGTGTGTGATGGGTGTGTGTGATGCCCTTAGGTTAGTTAGGTTTAAGTAGTTCTAAGTTCTAGGGGACTTATGACCTAAGATGTTGAGTCCCATAGTGCTCAGAGCCATTTGAACTGATGACCTAAGATGTTAAGTCCCATAGTGCTCAGAGCCTTTTGAACCATTTTTTCACCCCACAAACCTGTATATAGGGCACGCATAGGTACTTTCTTGAGGATTGATCTGATTTCACAAGACTATATTTTCAAATTTAATGAAGACAGAAACATGGGGTGAATTTTAAGTTACTCATTGGACTACAAGGTTTTTGTTTTCAGAAGAAGCATCATATTGCGCAAGGGTGTATCGTTTACATGCATGCACGCATAATGTTGAGGTACATCTTACAATTACGTTGAGAATAAAGGCTTTTATTTACCGATCACATGTGTTCATTGTATCTAACACTAGACCCACGAAAAATAACAAGACGATAGTGAAACTCTTCCTAAACTTCTCCGAGCATGTCTGGAGCTGTTGAATTCACTGCTATTGGTACCCGGCGTCACATGCGGTAGCGTTCTCGCTTCCCGCGCCCGGGTTCGATTCCCGGCGGCGTCAGGGATTTTCTCTGCCTCGTGTTGACTGGGTGTTGTGTGATGTCCTTAGGTTAGTTATGTTTAAGTAGTTCTAAGTTCTAGGGGACTGATGACAACAGATGTTAAGTCCCATAGTGCTCAGGGCCATTTGAACCATTTTTGAACCGGCGTCACAGTTCACGCAGAGTTGTTGGAAGGGGAGGCAAAGGGAAGCGCACTCGCTTATAAATACAAAGACGAACAATCACCTAGAGTATTTCACAAACCCTTAAAAAAATTACATATTGTGAGATTAGGCGATTTGAGGGACAATTGTGCAGTGCGAGATGCGGATGCCCTTTACGTTATAGAACTTGCAATACCATATTATTCGACGGAAAAAGCCTTGCACAGTTGTGAATGTATTGCACCTGTTAGAACGGAGAACGTAAAACACATTTTGTTGCTGTGTTGTGGAAATCTCTACCCCGAAGCATATTCGTTAATTGAAGGAGAGAGCGAACAAGCTAGCTGCACTCCGGCGACCCCTATCGACAAACAAATGTACCATCAACTTATAACTGGCGACAGTCTAATCATATAGTTCGGACGCATTAGCGGAAATGTACCCCTAGTTCCCACTCATGTTCATGCAGAAGACAGTCTTGTAAAGTCTAATGAATTTCTTTGTAACGTTGAATACTTTGGTTCGTTGCGGACGATGCTTGACAGGATACCGAAATTTAAAGATTGAAAGTATTGATCGCAGCTTTTTATTTTTATTGGAGTGATAGGTTTCGATTCTATTTAAGAACCATCTTCAGACTCCAGAACGGTGGGTGGACTCCGTGGAGCAAGTTGCGACGAACCTCGACGCTGCAATAACTGTTATTCCGGCGTAGAGGGTCGGCGGAACTTGCTCCACGGAGTCTACCCACCGTTCTGGAGTATGAAGATGGTTCTTAAATAGAATCGAAACCGGTCACTCCAATAAAAGTAGAAAGTTGCGATCAAGACTGTTTTAATCTTTAAATTTTAATTTTAATAGATTGCTGATAATGTTATCAAAAATTTTAGAACACCGAAAATTTCTTTTGTCTATCGATTATTAATTAATTAATTTGTTGTGGACGATGCTTGACAGAATGCCGAAAATTTCTACTGTCTATCTATTAATTAATTAATCTAGAGACAAAAGAAATTTTCGGTATTCTGTCAAGCATCGTCCACAACAATTAATTAATTTGTCAGATGCTAACTAGTAAAGTGAGTTGGCCCACAGAATAAAGCGGCTGTAATATACAGGTTCTTATAGACTGAATGAATTGAGTTCGTGACTGCGAATGGAAGGGCGGGGGAAGAGTAGACATCTAAACTTTTCTTCGACACACAGCGCTGAAAGCACTGTTCGTAGGTCAATGTTGCGAAAACTTTTATATTAAATCCTCCCTGAATGTGGATGAAACTGCAACGAACTCGCACCAGTCCTGTACATGCCGAAGAAGGGACTGGGATCAGTGATTACTGAAGAGTCGTTTCTCTCGTCACAGACTTGCAAGCCAACTAGTCAGTGCAAGAAATAAATCATCAATCTATAAAATACTCACGCAGCCTATGCTGGAACAATGTTGAACAACGGGACAATGTTGATGCTTGTCGGATCTATATCATACTGAAAGTACGCCTCAAGTTTTAAAACAGAACGTCAGTAAAGTGAAAAACCTTAATTGTAACGGAGCTGATTAGATCATGGAAAAATCTTTAACAGACCTACAACTACACTCCTGGAAATGGAAAAAAGAACACATTGACACCGGTGTGTCAGACCCACCATACTTGCTCCGGACACTGCGAGAGGGCTGTACAAGCAATGATCACACGCACGGCACAGCGGACACACCAGGAACCGCGGTGTTGGCCGTCGAATGGCGCTAGCTGTGCAGCATTTGTGCACCGCCGCCGTCAGTGTCAGCCAGTTTGCCGTGGCATACGGAGCTCCATCGCAGTCTTTAACACTGGTAGCATGCCGCGACAGCGTGGACGTGAACCGTATGTGCAGTTGACGGACTTTGAGCGAGGGCGTATAGTGGGCATGCGGGAGGCCGGGTGGACGTACCGCCGAATTGCTCAACACGTGGGGCATGAGGTCTCCACAGTACATCGATGTTGTCACCAGTGGTCGGCGGAAGGTGCACGTGCCCGTCGACCTGGGACCGGACCGCAGCGACGCACGGATGCACGCCAAGACCGTAGGATCCCACGCAGTGCCGTAGGGGACCGCACCGCCACTTCCCAGCAAATTAGGGACACTGTTGCTCCTGGGGTATCGGCGAGGACCATTCGCAACCGTCTCCATGAAGCTGGGCTACGGTCCCGCACACCGTTAAGCCGTCTTCCGCTCACGCCCCAACATCGTGCAGCCCGCCTCCAGTGGTGTCGCGACAGGCGTGAATGGAGGGACGAATGGAGACGTGTCGTCTTCAGCGATGAGAGTCGCTTCTGCCTTGGTGCCAATGATGGTCGTATGCGTGATTGGCGCCGTGCAGGTGAACGCCACAATCAGGACTGCATACGACCGAGGCACACGGGGCCAACACACGGCATCATGGTGTGGGAAGCAATCTCCTACACTGGCCGTACACCACTGGTGATCGTCGAGGGGACACTGAATAGTGCACGGTACATCCAAACCGTCATCGAACCCATCGTTCTACCATTCCTAGACCGGCAAGGGAACTTGCTGTTCCAACAGGACAATGCACGTCCGCATGTATCCCGTGCCACCCAACGTGCTCTAGAAGGTGTAAGTCAACTACGCTGGCCAGCAAGATCTCCGGATCTGTCCCCCATTGAGCATGTTTGGGACTGGATGAAGCGTCGTCTCACGCGGTCTGCACGTCCAGCACGAACGCTGGTCCAACTGAGGCGCCAGGTGGAAATGGCATGGCAAGCCGTTCCACAGGACTACATCCAGCATCTCTACGATCGTCTCCATGGGAGAATAGCAGCCTGCATTGCTGCGAAAGGTGGATATACACTGTACTAGTGCCGACATTGTGCATGCTCTGTTGCCTGTGTCTATGTGCCTGTGGTTCTGTCAGTGTGATCATGTGATGTATCTGACCCCAGGAATGTGTCAATAAAGTTTCCCCTTCCTGGGACAATGAATTCACGGTGTTCTTATTTCAATTTCCAGGAGTGTATATCTGTACTCCGCGAGCTACCTTAAGGTGCGTAGCGGAACACACAGGGGTTGGAGAAAAATATGGAAACATGAAAAATTCAACACATTGTGATGCCTAACGCGGCTAGCGAACTTTTTGGCATTCAAAACAGCTTCCAGCCGTCTCGGAATGGATAAATACAGATTATGCGTGGTTTCCAAGGAAATCTGCAAAACAGTGGCAAGTTAGGTAACGATTCTGGCGGTGGGTAGCTGTCACGCACCTTCCTCTCCAAATGAGGCCACAAAGGCTCAATAATATAGAGGTGTAGTGTATGGTTGCCAGCGGAGATACGACGATTAATCCTCGTGCTTACAAAACCAGTCCTGAATGAAGCCTTCGGAAACAAACATTGTATCATAGGATGGACCCGATCAACCAAAATGGTTAGATTATCCTTGGCAGTAAAGCGATCTTGCAGAGTAACCATGGGGCCCCCCTCGGCAGTAAAGCGATCTTGCAGAGCAACCATGGGGCCCCATGGAATACCACAATATGGCTGCCCAAATCATCACCGAAATCTCGCCCCCTGGGATGTAAACTCAGCCAAAACTGTGAAAAAAGACTCACCTGGTCAAATAATTTTCTCCTGTCACACCATAGTCTAGATTTTATGGCTACAGCACTACATTTTCCTGTTATGGGTATTTGCAACATTGATGAGTGGAAAGTGTGTGTGTGTGTGTGTGTGTGTGTGTGTGTGTGTGTGTGTGTGTGTGTGTGGGGCCATCCTCCGCAGCAAGCATATAAATATTTGTTTTGTAAATAAAACTGCCTTTTCCTGCTGCCAGTTACATTTTTTATACCATACGCGTTTCGCCTTCTCCTTCTCTAAGGCATCATCAGTGGGATCTATAACGATACAGTTCTACTAGTTACAGATTATCAAACAGTTCACTTCTCGAATTTTTGTAGAAAAAAGTAATTACTTACGATTTGCTGATTTCCATTTCCTCACATCTGGTTTGGAAGTCACACTACCACTTTTATCACTGCCATATAATCACATCTTTGTGTTCTCGCCTTCCACACACTGTCACCATGTTTCTCACTCTTTTTTGTGGTGGACTGTTGTTCTTTTGTCACTCGATACAACTATTTCGTCGTACACTGCTTTTCACAGCGTAAATATTGCGACTCAATTAAGTGTTTCATCTTCTTTCGTATGTTTACCTATTTGTTGTCAATCTAACGAAGTATATGTTCGATACTAACTTCTATTTATGATGTTTATTTCGTGTGTGTATGTGTGTATGAATAAGAGAGAGAGGGCGATCGACCCGTTTGGGGGGGGGGGGGGTTGGCGGGTGTACTAGCTGTTAGCGAGTGGCTGAAAACTTTGGTGACAGCTGTTTTGACTATTCGTTTCAATATTCTGTAGAGGGGTTCATGGATGAGTGAGTGTAAAGATGTTGGGTTCTATTATTATTACACTGGACAGTAATATTGTATTAATACTTCTTGCGAACGTTATTCTATTATTTTATCTATTAGTGTAAATAATGAATTACTTGGCATGTGTATTTGGTCATTCAACAGGATTTTCCCTTCTGCTTTGGTTTTATGTATGTGGTAATTTTCTTGCATGGAAAATCCTTCTGAATGAACAAATACACATGCCAAGCAATTCATTATTTACACTGATAGATAAGATAATAGAATAACGTTCGCAAGAAGTGTTAATATAATAATACTGTCCAATGTAATAATAATAGCACCCAACATCTTTACACTCACTCATCCATGAACGCCTCCACAGAATATTGAAACGAATAGTCAAAACGTCTGTCATCAAAGTTTTCAGCCACTCGCTAACAGCTAGTACACCCCCCCCCCCTCCCTCAAAAAAAAAAATCGGCTCTATCCCCCCCTCTCTCTCTCTCTCTCTCTCACACACACACACACACACACACACACATACGGTATAAACATCATAAATAGATGTTAGTATCGAACATATACATCGTTAGGTTGACAACAAATAGGTAAACATACGAAAGAATATGAAACACGTAATGGAGTCGCAATATTTACGCTGTGAAAAGCAGTGTACGATGAAATAGTTGTATCGAGTGACAAAAGAACAATGGTCCACCACAAAAAAGAGTGAGAAACATGGTAAACAGTGTGTGGAAGGCGAGAACACAAAGATTTGATTATGTGGCAGTGGTAAAAGTGGTAGTTCGGCCTCCAGGCCAGATGTGAGGAAACGCAAATCAGCAAATCCTAAGTAATTACTTTTTTTTTACAGAAAATCATGAAGTGAACTGTTTGATAATCTGTAACTAACAAAGCTGTATCGTTATAGGCCCCACTGATGATGCGTTAGACTGGGAGAAGGCGAAACGCGTATGGTATAAATAAAGTAACTAGCAGCAGGAGAAGGCAGTTTTATTTATAAAACAAATACTGATGAGTGGTTTTGGAATTCCAGCTAGCCCTGCAGTTTTCAAGTTTTGGAACTTCTTTCGTGTTGTTTTGATGCAGACAGGGTTTGCGAGTACGAGAGTCAGTTCTGCAGTGGCTGCTGATGCTGTCGTCCACTTATTTTCGGTCGCAATTCGCTTCAAAGACCGTCCGTCACCATCTCTCAGTACACATATTCGTCCGTGTTGTGACCTTCTTCAGAAGAGATATACCGGAACATCGACAATCTGCTGTGAGTCTTCCATTTCTTCCTTCCTTCCTTCCTTTTAGCCAAATCACCGAAAAGCCGGTTTGTGGTTACGTAGTCGGAACAACTCATATCCTATTTATTTGCTCTATTTGAAATATATGTCAGTGACAGGTAGCACTGAATATTTGGAAATATGTACTTGAAGCGATGAAAGAAAATAAAACATGAAAATGAGAAGGGCATGAATGAAAAGCAGTTTTGGGATCACGAACAGTTTCTTCAAAACAGCAGTCAGTCACACTACAAAGCAATGATACGTGCAGACTTTACTTAAACATCGCTTAATGGGGAAGAAACATCTGGAATAGTCTCACTCTCTAAGACCGAAATATTTGACACGAAGGTGATAACCTGGATTAGGAAACAACCGTACAAAAAAGAAAAAAAACAACGAACCACTTGAGCGAGGAAGAAATCGAATTTAAGACCGCGATGTTCAAATGGCTCTAGGCACTATGGGACTTAACATCTGAGGTCAGCAGTCCCCTAGACCTAGAACTACTTAAACCGAACTAACCTAAGGACATCACACACATGCATGCCAGAGGCAGGATTCGAACCTGCGACCGTAGCAGCAGCGCGGTTGCGGACTGAAGCACATAGAACCGCTCGGCCACAGCTGCTGGCCCGAATTTAAGAGACGGACAACTGGTTAACCTGTATACTTAGCTACCGGATGGTTATCCCGAAGAAGCAAGAAGTAGGTGATAGCTGCAGGGATTGTGCGGATCATAACGAAATTACATCACTCTGTACAAGTGAAGTAACTCCCAGGATCACACAGAATATGTGTAAAGATATCATGAGGTCAAACTTCGCCAGTAGCTACAGTAGCAGCAGCAGAATTGTTTTCCTCCATGTTACAGACGCTGTGGTCTCATCGTTATATAAAATGACAGCTTCCAAGTTAACTGCAGTTGCAGCATTAAAACTGAGAAAAAAACCGTTGCAGTTGACCTAAAACATCAAATGAAATCACACAGTTTGAGACTTTACTGGTCTCATACAGATATGAGTTTATGTACACTCATTTTCAGAAAAAACCGAAAACCTTGAACGACTAGAGATACGAGATTCATATTTACTGGACATGTTCATTAGTATGTTCTGCAGAAATGATTAGTATTTCAGTCGCCTTGGTTCAGGCCTTGTTCAGAATGTTCAAATGTGTGTGAAATCTTATGTGACTCAACTGCTAAGGCCATCAGTCCCTAAGCTTACACACTACTTAAGCTAAATTATCCTAAGGACTAACACACATCCATGCACGAGGGAGGACTCGAACCTCCGCCGGGACCAGCCGCACAGTCCATGACTGCAGCGCCTGAGACCGCTCGGCTAATCCCGCGCCGCTGTTCAGGTCTTGAGTTGGCGCTGTATGTCTTGTGAATGCAGTCACTGTGGACGGCACCCCCTGTCTGAGATGAAACAATATGCGGCCATCATTTTCAAACAAACAGAACCTGCATTACTCCGGCACCACTGTCTGATGACATTCTTGCCGCAGTGGCGTCCTTCCACACACCATTGCCGTCTAGCGTATCTCTGCATATTCGTCAAAGGTAGACGGAGAGGTGGACGACGTGCACATAACCCATACCGTAATAAACGGTGACGGACTGTCAGCCCTGATAGTGTTCAATGTGTTACACTTCTCCACTTTCGCGCCAGAGAATGCAGGACGCGGATCCTGAACTTGCATTCGCATGAGGTGTCGATCTTCTTGGGGGGGGGGGGGGGGGGGGGGGGTGCGACCTGACCCATCTCGTTGTGTTCTTCAGTCTTCCGTAAATCATTCTGCACACACCCGCTGCACTTCGGAAACACTTCGTCCCACACGAGCAGCAATTTCCCGGATGTATGCATCGCATTCTCTCATGCCAATAATGCGCCCTCTTTCAGACTCACTGATTAGGCGGTACCACGCGCGCATACGTCTGCCAGGCCGCCTGCACGTGTGCTAAGTCACATTGACCCATTACCTTCGGTTTACAGCGACAAAGAGAGCCGCAGGCACATTTCACCAGTGGGTGGTGTTGCAGCGCGATGTCGGGCCCTGAGCCCGCGAGCAGACATGGTTCAAATGGTGATCATTTGTGTAGAACATACTACACTACTGGCCATTAAAATTGCTACACCACGAAGATGACGTGCTACAGACGCGAAATTTAACTGACAGGAAGAAGATGCTGTGATATGCAAATGATTAGCTTTTCAGAGCATTCACACAAGGTTCGCGCCGGTGGCGACACCTATAACGAGCTGACATGATTAAAGTTTCCAACCGATTTCTCTCATACACGAACAGCAGTTGACCGGCGTTGCCTGGTGAAACGTTGTTGTGATGCATCGTGAAAAGAGGATAAATACGTACCATCACATTTAAGACTTTGATAAAGGTCGAATTGTAACGTATCGCGATTGCGGTTTATCGTATCGCGACATTTCTGCTCGCGTTGGTCGAGATCCAATGACTGTTAGCAGAATATGGAATCGGTGGCTTCAGGAGGGTAATACGGAAAGCCGTGCTGGATCCCAACGGCCTCGTATCACTAGCAGTCGAGATGACAGTCATCTTACCCGCATGGCTGTAACGGATCGTGCAGCCACGTCTCGATCCCTGAGTCAACAGATGGGGACGTTTGCAAGACAACAACCATCTGCACGAACAGTTGGACGACGTTTGCAGCAGCATGGACAATCAGCTCGGAGACCACGGCTGCGGTTACCCTTGACGCTGCATCACAGACAGGAGCGCCTGCGATGGTGTACTTAACGACAAACCTGGGTGCACGAATGGCAAAACGTCATTTTTTCGGATGAATTCAGGTTCTGTTTACAGCATCACGATGGTTGCATCCGTGTTTGGCGACATCGCGGTGAACGCACATTGCAAGCGTGTATTCGTCATCGCCATACTGGCGTACAACCCGGCGTGATAGTAAGGGGTGCCATTGGTTACACGTCTCGGTCACCTCTTGTTCGCATTGACGGCACTTTGAACAGTGGACGTTACATTGCAGATGTGTTACGGCCCGTGGCTCTACCCTTCATTCGATCCCTGCGAAACATTACATTTCAGCGGGATAATGCACGACCACATGTTGCAGGTCCTGTACGGGCCTTTCTGTATACGGAAAATGTTCGACTGGTGCCCTGTCCAGCACATTCTCCAGATCTCACACCAACTGAAAACGTCTGGTCAATGGTGACCGAGCAACTGGCTCGCCACAATACCCCAGTCACTACTCTTGATGAACTGTGGTATCGTGTTGTAGCTGCATGGGCAGCTGTACCTGTACACGCCATCCGAGCTCTGTTTGACTCAATGCCCAAGCGTATCGAGGCCGTTATTACGGACAGAGGTGATTGTTCTGGGTACTGACTTCTCAGGATCTATGCACCCAAATTACGTGAAAATATAATCACATGTCAGTTCTAGTATAATATATTTGTCCAATGAATACCCGTTTATTATCTGAATTTCTTCTTGGTGTAGCAATTTTAATGGCCAGTAGTGTAATATACACGTCCTGTGAATATGAAAGCCTTGTGTGTAGCCGTTCAAAGTGTTGTGTTTTTTCTGAACAAAAACGTATATAGGCCGAAGCGGCGAGTGTAAATTTGTTCCAAGCCACGAAATCTTGCTGGCTAGGCAGGTGCGTTAGCCACTATGTCATCTTGGAACAGCGGTTCAGACACCTACACGGACTACAAGGACATACCAGATATACCCCATGATATGCAACGACGTATTTCTGTAGCTTGCTCGGACATCTCCGCCGCAATTCTAGCATGTGTGCAGCAGTCGTTCCGTAACAGACGGGAAGCGTGTATTGCCGCCGCCGGTTATTGTTTTGAACGCAACCTGTGACGGTCCGTTGTCTTGTTACTGATCATAATCCACATAACTAGTGTCTGCACTTGTGTTTTTCTTTACTGTGTGCTACCACAGCTATTGTACAAGTGTCAGTGTGGGAACTTTTCAAAATACGATATCGCGTAAACTATTCGCACTAGAATCCAGCAACAAGTACCACTCATATTGTAATTTACCCTCTTTTAGTGTGTTAATGTCAATAAGCATTGTTCCATTTAAAAAGTGTATGTTGGCACAATATATTGATTGGCTAACAATATGAGCCACTGAATACCAATACATTCTGTGAAAACCGCACATGGATATCACTTTCCATATAAGCAATTACCCCGGAAAGTGCAGTTGTTGGCGTATTTCTAGCAATCAGACTAAGAGAAAAGTGCGCAGACGCACGAAGAAACGGAGCGTGTGCGACTCTACCTGCCGAGCTCGCGTCAGGCGCCGAGTAGGACGTCACGGCCGCGCGCAACCTCTACGTCGCCCACGGACACCCACCCGCCGCCCGCGCCGCCCACGCCACCTGCAGCGGACGCCGCGGTCCGGGGCACATGTTGCCTCACGGCCGCCCCAGCTGTGGACACATATTTATTTATTTATTCTATCTCTTATTACTCGTACACATGTAAACACAGCAGACGGCAATTTTGTTTTTTATTGTAAGCATGATTATATAATTTTATTTAATAACGGATTTCAGAGAAACATCATTTCCCAGATAATATTCTCTTGATTATGAAAACACTTCAAATTTAGCAGTAACTACAGTCGCCTAAATTTTGAAAAATGTCAACATTTCTGCCCTCGACAACAATTAATGTTTATTTTAACTGTTGGCCAAAATCGAATGTTATGCCAATAGCTCAGCCATGGTCATTGACCTGTGAAATGTCCCAGGCGCTGCTTAAAATTCCAATAAAAACCATCAACAGTGGCGACCGAAGACTTCCGGTGTCAGAGTCAGACTCGTTCTGCCTACAGTCTTATCAAAGACTGTAAGTAGGCTGTTTATGTTTTCTTTATGTAAGTTTGATGTTTATGTTTTCTTATTGGCAACGTTACGTAGCGCTCTCTGTATGAAAATCACTGGCTGTGCTGTGTGCAGTATGTGGCTAGTTTGCATTGTTGCCTGCCATTGTTGTCATGAACTGCTATAGCTGGATGTGAACAGCAGATAGCGTTAGGCAGTTGGAGGTGAGCCGCCAGCAGTGGTGGACGTGGGGAGAGAGATGGCGGAGTTTTGATAATCTGTAAGACTGAATGTCAATTATGAATATTAAGGTAAATACATTGTTTGTTCTCTATTAATATCTTTCATTTGCTAACTATCCCTATCAGTAGTTAGTACCTTCAGTGGTTTGAATCTTTTATTTAGCTGGCAGTAGTGGCGCTCGCTGTTTTGCAGTAGCTTGAGTAGCGAAGATTTTTGTGAGGTAAGTGATTTGTAAAAGGTATAGGTTAAAGTTAGTCAGGGCCATTGTTTTGTAGGGGTTATTGAAAGTCAGATTGCGTTGCGCTAAATAATATTGTGTGTCAGGTTAAGCACAGGCTTGTATAATTGTTCTAAGTGGACATTTCATATGTATAATTTTTCTAAGGGGAAGTTTCATATGTCGACCCTTAGCCTAGGATACCTCACTGGAATCTTCTGATTTTTTCTTGTAGTTTGTGTATTTAGTGTAGCTTTTGTTTATAGCTAGCGCGTAATTGTAGAGAGAATCTCCTTTGTAGTTGCAGTCTTTCATTGTTGTACTGTAAAACAGTTGTGGTATGCATGTAGATTTGCACCAAGTATTTCGCAGCTGCAATTAACTAGATATTATTTTCAGTGCTATGTTAATGTGTTCTCTTATTTTTGCTCTTCAAATTGTGCTTTTGTGTGTTATCGTGTGAAATATTGTCTCAATAATGGCGTGTGAAAAACGTAACACTCGGCTCCAAAGTAAACTAAGAAACGACAGTGAAGACGAAAGCAATGTGTTAGCGCCACTGTGTAATGAGTTAACTAATGTTCAAAGTAGTAATTTGGTAACTGTGCATAGGGAAATGGAGCGGGCGTCAAACAATGGCGTAGACAGTCAAACAGGTAGTGAACAGGGAAGCATTATCGATCGATCGGTCGGCAACAGCTCGCCTCAGGAATCCGAAATGATAGGACACAATTTTGCAAATACTGTAGATTCAGGTTTTGCGTCCTCACCGGTTTCTCAAATGAGTCAAGACACATTTTCTGCTTGTCAAAATGTGAATGCTGCCGGTGAAAACGCACTGCCAAAGAGCATAGAGAAACAGATTCCAGACACTAATACATTATTATTGCAATTAATGCAAAAAATGGAACAAAATCAGAAACAAACACAGCAACAGTTAGATACAATGGGACAAAATCTGCAAAAGTTAGACACAGTGGAACAAAATCAGAGACAAACACAGCAAAAGCTTCAAAAGTTAGACTCATTGGAACAAACGCTTGAACAAACACGTGAAGATTTAACTACTGAGTTACATAAAATCGAATCGAAATGTCAAAAAGTCTGTAATGACGTAAAAACACAAATTTGTGAGCATTTCCAACCTATTTTTTCGCTGCATGAAAATGCATTACAGAATCACGAAGCAGCCATAAAAGAGCTGCAAACCATTGTTCATGAAAATCATGAGACCTTGTGGGCTAAAATTGACTCAGTTGCATCTACCGATTCGGTAACGCAACTTGCAAAAACTCAGGAAAACTTAAAGGACACAGTAGAAAGACACATGGAGGAAATTAGTTCATTATCAGAGAAAGTAGCCGAACTTTCGGATCAGGTCACTAATTTATCTACAAAGGTAGATGATGATCTGAATGACACAAGACCCGTAGCCTTCACTGACACAGAAGAGTATGAACAAATAAGAAAATTCAAACAAAATCAGAATCAAATTAATACGCAATACAAAAGAGAAATGCGGGAAGTACAAGATCAGCTGACACAGGTAATACAAGAATTACGTATTTCAGAGGACACTCGCGCCCCAATAAGGGAAGAGGGACACAGAAATACGGAACAGCCACAAAATAATAACACAGGGCATTTCGGTAATTATGAAAGAAATTGGCAAGGTACACCGAATTTTGAGATGGAACCGCCGACACGACGTAGCAATGACCGACATGCTACTCGCCGACACGATGATTTTGACTATAAGCTGTTCATTACTACACGTAAATTCAAAACATTTAAGAATTCTGGCAACGACATTCATCCACAAGCATGGCTCCATCAATTCTCTCATTGTTTCCCTCCCAACTGGTCATTGGAGCACAGATTAGAATTTATGTGTGGCTACTTGGAGAATGAACCAGCTGTAAGAATGCGATCGGTCATTCACGATTGTCACAGTGAAGGAGAATTTTACCATGCGTTCCTCTCAGCATATTGGTCACAAGCTACACAAGATCGCGTAAAACATAGCATCATGATGATGAAACACTTTGAACAATCTGAATTTTCCAGTCTTGTCAAATATTTTGAAGACATGTTGCACAAGAATCAATACCTGTCAAACCCATACAGCCCCTCAGAACTCATCCGCATTTGCTTAATCAAACTGCCCGAACATTTGAGACATATTATTTTAGCAGGACGTTGCAAAGACGACATTGAAGCTTTTCAGGGACTGTTACAAGAACTGGAAATTGACACAGACAGTCGCGGGATGCGAAAACAGGAAAACAATCATTGCAGGTCACATCCGTCACAATTCCGTGACGACAGAAACAATAAATGGCCACGACAAACCTATTCTTACAACGTAAATCGTGACCAAAACAGACACCACCCATATGACAACCACTGGCAGAGTAATAGTTACAGGGAAAGATCACCTCTCCGCAGTAATGACTATCACAGAGACAATCAGAGAAACAGACAATATGGGAACCAAAATAACTATTATCAAGGGAGACAGAATAACTTTAGACGCAACGGTCCAGCGCGTAGTTACGATTCAAGGAGAAATTCTCCACCACGTGACCGACAAGAAAGAAACTATGGAATCTACCGACATGACGACAGACGATATGATCGTAACGACAGACCTGAATTGCATCAGAACTGGCGAGATTTAAACAGAGCTGGGCCCTCTCGGCAAGGCGAATTTGTGGAAGTTAGGCCTCCAAATCCCAATAACGACGCGCGCCAACAAAGAGACAATAGGCGATGACTCACACCACTGGCAGCCACAAGACGTACTTATGAAACTGATGACGCAGCTGCCGTAGCTAGTAATTACGTAAAAATGGAAGACATTAGGGACATCTTACTCCAGGAACACGACGTAACACGTAACAACATTGCATATCCTGTGATTCACATTACTGTAAATGACGTAAAATTTACGGCAGTACTTGACTCTGGCAGTCCCATTTCAGTAATTAGCGAAACAGCTTTTAGCAAATGCAACAAAGCGAACGATTGCCCCACACTTCCGTTACGTAAGATTAAATTACAAGGTGCAATCTTTGGAAAAAGTGTAGATGTACGCCAACAAACCAATTTAGAATTCTTTTGTCAAAGCCACAGCTTCTCTATGAACTTCCTTATTGTTCCATTATTGTCGACGGAAATTATACTGGGAGTAGACTTTTTGAATGAATATAAAGCAATCTTAAGCTTTCACGATGCTGAAATAAGTTTAGAGAAAGAAGGTAAGTCAATAGCTTTGAAATTTGAAGACTGGCTCTCAAACCATGATGAGGAAATTAATCGGCTTTACGTTCTGTTAGACAACAGTTCGGAATTTTCTACGGAAGTAGACACCAACAATCACTCTGCAAGTACTGACAGGGTTGACATCGACGGCATATTTGAAATTAATGAGTTAATTCAGAATAAAATTCAGACAATTGAGAATTGTAATGACACTGATAGGCAGGACCTTTTTGAGATTTTACAAGCACATTCCACAGTTTTTACTCACAAAACAGGAACAATCAAGGGGTTTCAATACCAATTTCGTGTTCGTGAGCATACTAAATTTTGTGTTAGACCATACGTAATTCCGGCGCATTATAGGGACCGTGTTAGAACAGAAATACAATCTATGCTTGTCGAGGGCATTATTGAGCCTGCAGTAAGCTCATACAACAACCCATTACATGTTGTTGAGAAGAAGAATGGATCGATCAGGCTTGTTTTAGATTCGAGACAAATCAATACTATCATCATTCCTGAAACAGACAGGCCGCAGACGATGGAAGAACTTCTTCAAAATTTTAATGGTGTAAAAGTGTTGTCTTCCATTGATCTCAGATCCAGCTTTTATCAGATCGAACTTCATCCAGAATGCAGAAAATACACAGCTTTCCTTTGTTTCGGCGTTTGTTATCAGTTTCGGAAACTTCCTTTTGGTTTGAACATTTCTTCAGCAGCATTCATTCGTGGGTTAAATTCCATATTACCTGAGTTCTTAAAACGTCACATCACTTTATATGTGGACGATATTCTAATAGCAGAAGCTTCATGGGAACAACATAACCGCATCCTCAACAGTTTGTTACGTATTTTTGCAGAATCTGGAATTACAGTTAACTTGGAAAAGTCTGAATTCGGTAGGTCAAAGGTGAAGTTTTTGGGACATATTATTTCTTCTGAAGGCATTCAGCCGGATCCTGAAAAGTTAGAAGCAATTAGAGCCATTCCAGTTCCATCCACAAAAAAACAAGTCCGCAGTTTTCTAGGTCTCGTAAATTTTTACCGTCGTTTTCTGAATATGCAAATTCTAGTTACACCTAAACTTTGTTCTCTCACTGGAAAAAATACTATTTGGAACTGGGACGAACAAGCACAGTTGGAATTCAATTCTTTGAAAGAAGCGTTACTTCACGCGCCAATACTAGCTCATCCAGATCTGTCACAAGATTTCTGCCTTAGCACTGATTCTTCCAAAGTTGGTCTTGGAGCCCATTTATTTCAAGAAGCCATAGAAGATGACATTACTGTTCAGAAAACCATTGCTTTTGCTAGCCGAGTGCTAACAAAATCTGAAAAAAATTATTCCGTTACTGAATTAGAAGCTTTAGCTATCGTTTGGGCATTTAACAAATTCCGTTTCTTTCTTTCTGGTAAGCACGTAAAAGTATACAGTGATCACCGTGCATTACAATTTCTTATGTCTTCAAAATTAAATCATGATAGGTTAAAACGTTGGGCATTGTTTCTGCAAGAATTCCGCTTCACAATAGTCTACATTCCCGGCAAGGAGAACATTGTTGCGGACGCGCTGTCACGCGCACCGGCTGGGCTTGAGAAAAGTAACACAGAAGGCAACCTCGAGAAAAATTTCAGTATTCTTTACATTCAGAAAGTCGCCTTTGAAAACTTCATCACCACATCTTTAAAGGACATTGCTCATGAACAAGATAAAGATCCGATTTGGAAAGATATCAAAAGTAAATGGCATGAAAAGACACACACTCAGATTCGGCATTATTAATTGGTTAGAAACAACATACTCTTCAAACGCTGCACTGTTGATGACAAGCTATGGGTACTTTGCATTCCAGACGATTTTGTTAATAAGCTCATTTGGTACATTCATTTCAGCTACGCACATTTTGGTCCACGAAAATGTTATCATATTCTTCGAACGACTTGTTATTTTAACAATATGGAAAAGCGAATTCGAAGAGTCTTGTCTATTTGTAAACTTTGTCAAAAGGCGAAACCATCTACTATCTCACATCGTGCTCCGTTATTTCCTATTATTCCTTCTAAATTAAAAGAATTTGCTGCTGTTGATCTCTTGGGACCCCTAGTCAGAACATCGAATGGATTTTCGTATGTTCTAGTCGCTGTTGAACTTACTTCAAAATTTGTTTCTTTCACTCCGTTACGTAAAGCCACTGGACGGTCTGTATCCAACGCCTTTGTTAAAAATTTTTTACGTGAAGTTGGACACGTTAGTAAAGTCATTTCAGATAACGGACCGCAATTCAGATCTGCTGTTTGGTCACGCATGCTTCGGAATCATAGAATCAAACCTGTTTTTATTTCATTGTATTCACCACATTGTAACCCGTCTGAACGGATTATGAAAGAAATCAATAAGCTTTGCAGACTTTATTGTCACAGAAAGCATCAGCATTGGGACAGATATTTACACTTATTTCAAAATGTGCTGAATGAAATGCCTCATGATTCCACTGCTTTACCACCTACTCTTGTACTGAAGAATGAAGAACCTCCGAACAGAATCAGAACTTGTACCTTTCCCGAATACACGTAAACTTCGACACAAAGACATAATTGATTTGGCTCTAAAAAATATAAAATCTGCAGCAGACAAAAGGAGAAAACTACACGGTAAAGCAAATGCAAAGAAATTATATATTGGTCAGAAAGTTCTCATTAAAGCTCATTCATTGTCACATAAGAAGAAACACTTGAGTCACAAATTCTTTCTAGTTTACAATGGACCTTACAGAATCCGACGTATACCACATGATAATTGCGTTGAAGTTGAAACTCTGCGTACTAGGAAGAGTAAAGGTTTACACCACATTTCTCATGTAAAACCATTTATTGACAGATAATCTGCTTTTTAACTTAGTCTTTGCAATTGTCACTTCACGCTACTTGTACAATTTGTCCCACTGAGAAACTGTTAACATGCAACTATGTTTTTAAAGTTAACTAACCATCCAGTCAAGAACATAGGTAACTTAGACAAGTAATTGCGAATGCATTGTTATTGCGAACAGACGACACAGTGTTGTTATTTATAAATTCTTCCTTGTTAGTTGTACGATTACATAACGAATATACGGCTTACATACATAGAACATATACCAGCACTGCTAATGAAATTTTCATACAACATTTTGGTTTGCTTACGAGTGGATTCTGGATTTGAGGTGCTTTCTGTGAAATGCCAGATGACACAGTGGTTAGTTTATGTGACAGCTACACGATTTTATCACGACGCTGCTAATGCATGACAATTTACAATGTTGCTTTTGCGGTGTATCTGTTTTATATCTGCACAGTTTTTTCTGAATTCTTCTATAAAGTGAGACATGTTTTAGTAGTAACTTTTGTGGTATAGCTACAATGAGACAGCCTTTTCCGTAGCACAACAATACTTTACAGCACAATAATTCCTTCATCGCGGCAATAAGCGTAATAACTAAGTTATCTATACGCAAAGCATTTCACTTTGTTTATCATGAGGTAAGTACATTGACTTCTGCAGAACTTAGCTTTCGGAGGACAATAACTACGACACTTCCCAGAGATTATCTTAGAGCAAGATGCACATTTAGCGCTACTGGACACGTATTTGAGTGATTAATTTTGTACTTAAGACATTTATTTTTAGAGATTTTTGAATTACAAAGAAAGTTTTTCGTGACACATTTCATTTCATTGCTGTAAGCTGTAATACCTGAGAATACAATTACAATAAACCTCAGGGGGGTACACGCCTACTTTGTGTATCATGTGTTTGGCAAGCACAAGGAGCCCTAGCTAATATGGTATTTGCTTATACAACTTTACACATCGGTACCATATTTCTCTAACACATAAATTACACAGCTATCTGATCATTTAACTGAGAGAGACAAATCTTTTTTACTACGTCAGTGACAGATGTTTACGCAATTGCACAGTTGGGTAACTTCACACTTACGAAATTGTATTTTGTCTGTACTGTGTGAACTGTTCATATTTTTTGGTACCATTGTGATACTATGAAAGCTTTGAATGATGTATTTGGTGTGAGATCATGATTTTTAAAGTACGTTTGAGGTAGATGACACTACTGAAATGAGCAGAGAATTTTCTTTAGATTTTGAAACAATTGCAGAAAGCTACGACGTTTTTGAGATTTGACTGAGGTGTTATGGTGTTATTTTTACGATGACTATGTGTATTATGCTGTTGCGGTATGTTTATGATCAATAAGCTGATGCTATATGAGTTATTTGAGTATGCTATGTATCTGTTATGATGAAATATTGAAGAAGTGTCGACGAATAAGGTAAGGAATAATGAGTAGTGGTTAGGGACTCTGGTTTGTGAAAAAGGTTGTTGGAAACCAAGAATCGTACTTTAAGAGTTATGAAATGTATGTAAATGCGTGAATGTATTACAATGCCGACGAAAATTTTTTGGACTCTGATATGTCAATTGGATTTTGTCTCTACAGATTTGTAACGCAAATTCTTGACCTGTGAAATATTTTTATATGAGACTGTCACTGTAGTGGAAACTGCTGTCGTAAATATTTCCGTAAGAAAGTTAAGTGACCACCTGCACATAATGCGACGTGGGCACCCAGGTGTGTTAGACACCTGGAGAACAAGCCTTTCAGACGCTCAGGTAGAAAAGAAAGCCATTAGGGTGTGCCAGAGGCACAGGTGGAAGAGAAGGACAAAGAGAGGCCTAGATCCCTGTTAATGACATTCCTTTGTAGAGGGCATCGCTAATGCGACACGTTCGTTACTTGAAAACTTATGATTTTTGTAATGCGTTGTGGGCACACAGCTGTGTCAAACACCTGGAGAATAAGCCATTAGGATGTGCCTTTCATCGCTAATGCGACACCCTCGTTACTTAAAAATTTATGATATTTACTGAAATGCCTAACAAAATGACAAGAAATATTTTTACATCTGCTCACCTGATTATGACAAGTGTCTTTCTATGAGAGTTGAGAGCCATTAACTTATGAAATGAAATGTCACATGACTACTGAATGATATTTTTATGCTTTGGTTTGCGTAATTGCTTATTTCATTTGATGTCTGGTTTCCAGCTGTGTTGCAGCATTGCTTTTATAAAATAAAATGCATTTGCTAATGTGAACACTTTCTGTCAACAGATCTATTAAATAATTATTTTATGATCCACATTCTTTAAAAAGGAGCACTTGGAAAGGAAAGAACAATACGAAGGAACTCGTAACAGTAAAACATAATTTTCTTTTCAAGTACATGGTAATATTTTTTTACAATCAGTTGTTGTGGTGCACCACTTTAATTACATAGACATTAAGATGTGAATATACATTTCCCTTGTCTGCATTATCGTCTTTACTGTAATATTTTTTCTGCTTGAGCTATGTCATGTCTAGGTATAAGTTGCTGCTGTTTGCCAGGCATAGTGTTATTGAATTTGACTTTTGCTAATTTCTTAATGCTGCTTGCTTCGCAAATCTGCGTTTTTTTTTTATTGCTGTTTATATTAACTGTGTTTTGTGATGCTGCATTGCCTCGTCCCTTGGTATATATATCTGAGCTCAGTAGATTTAAGTTAGCTTAAGAGGGGGTAGACAATAGGTAAAGAATGCATTGCGAAGAGAGATTTGGGCCCCAATGAGTATTGTACAATCAGAAATAATTATTTTGAAAGAAATATGAATAGAATACAGGAACGAGGTATAGGTAGGATTTTCTTGGAAATAAATGATGAGGTAAGCAATGTGTGAACATATAAATACAGAAAGCATGCTTGGATAGGATTTTTTTTGTGGAAACAAATGTTGAAATAAGACGAAAGATCTATCGAATGAAGTTTTGGGTGGACTGCAGTACCAAATGTTACACTGAAAACAAACCCTGTCCTTTCCTTTTGTGTTATTCCGCTATATGTTTGTGTGCCCTTGTGTATTTGTGTTTTTCCTGTCTTTATGTGTTTAGCTGATGAGAGCTATGTTGTAGAATTTTTCTAATATTCTGTTATTTTCTTTGTAAAGATGCTTAGACATTATTTATTCTGTTTTGTTTTAATGCTCATGTGTGAAGTTGATGTTTCAAAAGTGATTCTGATCTTTTATTTTTGTACTCATGTCATCATTCCTGTAACACTGATGTATCTGTTTATTTCTATTCTTTTGTAAAGCCTGTACTACAAATGTTATCTGTATTGTTATGTTTTTAATGATGTATTTTGTAC
This sequence comes from Schistocerca cancellata, assembly GCF_023864275.1. Taxonomy (NCBI): domain Eukaryota; kingdom Metazoa; phylum Arthropoda; class Insecta; order Orthoptera; family Acrididae; genus Schistocerca; species Schistocerca cancellata. The sequence goes on along the minus strand of NC_064630.1, from coordinate 94,860,610 downwards.
CTTTGTAATTGTTTTCTTATGTTATATAATTGTAATTGACGCCAGTTAATCAAATTAAGTAACTTGAAAGCATTCATTTCACTGCACACATTTCTGTTGGTCATAGTATATGGACGATATGTGAGAAGTAGGGACTGTTAGTGTTTGCACGTGTGTTACTAATTCAGCAAGGGACTGGATAACAGCATTGCTGGTTCTAAGGACAATTCCCAAAAAACTTGGTGCGTGCACAAGTGGTGGTTTATGGACTTGCTATCTTCTCTGCAAGACTCTTCGATGGTGATTGTGCACCTGCACAGTCGCAGCAGATGGCTGCTGGCCATCTCTACAAGGACTACAGTGGGTCTGCATCTCTGATGACCCACCAATACCATTATTTCTACAAGGACTACAGTGGGTCTACACCTTTGCTGACTCACCAGTACCACAATTTCTACAAGGACTACAGTGGGTCTGCACCTCTGGTGGCCCACCAATACTCTCTACCAGGACTGCAGTGGGTCTGCTCTGTGATGACCTACCTACCAATCTTCTTCAACACGTCGACTGACTCTGCTGTGGGTTTGCTCTGTTGTGGCCCATTACCTGTCAGCATGTCAAGAGTCAGCACTGTCTTTCTGTTGGAAGGACAACACTCCTTCTTCAAGACTGCATGGACATCCACTACTTCCGTGTGCATTGTCTTTTATTGCTCAGACTTTGATAAAAGAAACGGCAGTTTTACTGTGGTGAATGATCAGGACTGTCTTTATTGACTGTGAGAAAATTTTAGCTGTTGACCAACATTGTATTAATAAGTGTGTGCATTTGATATCTTTCTTACTGTAATTATGAAAAAATTTATCAAATCATTATTGGCCACTGGCCAAAAACATTTGTAAAATTTTTTGTGGGGAGCATGGGGGCTATGTAAGTAGGCTGTTTATGTTTTCTTTATGTAAGTTTGATGTTTATGTTTTCTTATTGGCAACGTTACGTAGCGCTCTCTGTATGAAAATCACTGGCTGTGCTGTGTGCAGTATGTGGCTAGTTTGCATTGTTGCCTGCCATTGTTGTCATGAACTGCTATAGCTGGATGTGAACAGCAGATAGCGTTAGGCAGTTGGAGGTGAGCCGCCAGCAGTGGTGGACGTGGGGAGAGAGATGGCGGAGTTTTGATAATCTGTAAGACTGAATGTCAATTATGAATATTAAGGTAAATACATTGTTTGTTCTCTATTAATATCTTTCATTTGCTAACTATCCCTATCAGTAGTTAGTACCTTCAGTGGTTTGAATCTTTTATTTAGCTGGCAGTAGTGGCGCTCGCTGTTTTGCAGTAGCTTGAGTAGCGAAGATTTTTGTGAGGTAAGTGATTTGTAAAAGGTATAGGTTAAAGTTAGTCAGGGCCGTTGTTTTGTAGGGGTTATTGAAAGTCAGATTGCGTTGCGCTAAATAATATTGTGTGTCAGGTTAAGCACAGGCTTGTATAATTATTCTAAGTGGACGTTTCACATGTAAAATTGTTCAAAGGGGACGTTTCAAGACGTCGGAAGAACAGAAATAGGTTCTGGACACGTTCGTAAATTAGGGACGGAAAACTGCCTCTAAAAGGCGGGCAATCGTTAACGGGATGAAAATGTAGTGTAAGTGGGCTGTTTAGGTTTTTATGTTGGTAACGCCACGTAGCGCTCTGTATGAAAATCACTGACTGTACTGTGTGCAGTCTGTGGCTGGTTGGACTCATTGTTGGAATATTGATATACGCTTGTGTAGCGTTGGGCAGTTGGAGGTGAGCCGCCAGCAGTGTTGGATGTGGGGGAGAGATGACAGAGTTTTGATAGCGGACGATCTGGACGGGTGTCCGTCAGAAAAAGAAAATTTTTAAGACTGGATGTCGTGAACAGATATATATATATATATATATATATATATATATATATATATATATATATATATATATATATGATGACTTTTGAACATTGTTAACGTAAATACATTGTTTTTTCTCTATCAAAATCTTTCACTTGCTAACTATGCCTACCAGTAGTTATTGCCTTTAGTAGTTAGAATCTTTTATTTAGCTGGCAGTATTGGCGCTTGCTGTATTGCAGTAGTTCGAATAATGAAGATTTTTGTGAGGTAAGTGATTCGTAAAAGGTATAGGTTATTGTTAGTCAGGGCCATTCTTTTGTAGGGATTACTGAAAGTCAGATTGCGTTGCGATAAAAAATACTGAGTGTTAGTTTACTGATGATCAGAATAAGTAAAGAGAGAAATGTCTGAGTACGTTCAGTTTTGCTCATCTATTTGAAAATCAAATAACGTAAGAGGTTTATCAGCACAGTCATTTATATTTTTTCTAAGGGGACGTATCAGGAGAAGACAATGGTAGCCTCCGACTTCATAACAATTGGTACCCACAGCACATGTGGCCAGTAATTTGGAAAGTCTCATAATGATCTCTCCATTGGTAAAAGATTATGGACTGGTCTCCCAATGAGTTCTCTGCAACAGGACTACCAAAGGGGAGGTAAAAATGAAAAAAAAGGTTGAATAACCAACAAAAGTGTAACACCCTATGATTCGGAGTACGAAAAAGGAGATAATAATCCGACAGTAATGATGGATTGGAATACGGTAGCAGGGGAAGGAACAGAAGAAAGACTTACAAGAGAATACGGGCCTGACAGTAGGCATGAGAGAGGAGAATGAGTAACTGAGTGCTACAATAAATATAATTTAGAAATAGCAAATACGCTGTCCAAAATACGAAATCGGAGGAGGTATACTTGGAAACACTGGAGATACGAGAAGATTCCAACTGGATTACATCACGATCAGACATTTCGAATTTAGATATTGGAATATGATGCTCACTCAGATATAGATTCGGATCATAATTTACTAATGATGTCGAGTACAATGAAATTTAAGAGACTCGTCCTGATGAATCAATAGGGAAAGAAGCAGGATACTGAAGTACTGAGAAATGATGAGACGCGTTTGGAGAGGCTATAGATACTCCCATGATGACTACAACAGCAGGCAGTACAGTTAACAAGGAACTGACATCAGTGAGGAGAATAGAATTTTGTTAACAGAAAATGCGCAACTGAGATGCATGGTGAGACTGAAATATCCGCTTCAGAAGTGAATTTATTTTATTATAAACACAACTGCTTTTGGGAAAATTATATTCCCATCTTCAAGTGTACTATTAAATTTGCATACCTGAAGATGGGAATATAGTTTTCCCGGAACCGATCTTGTTTATAATAAACAAAAGCCACAGCCTTATACGGATATTTTCAACCTTGTCAGTGTGTAAAAACTCAATGAGCATAGCTACAAGAAACTGGATAACACAAGAAACACTTCAATTGATCTACAATAGAAAGAAGCTTAAAAATGTTAAGAAAAATTCAGGATACAGAGATATAAGTCACTTATGAATCAAATAAATATGAAGTGGAGCACACAACATTTATTTTGAATTCCTGAAATCATTGGGATAATTGGCACTCAAGAAATTACTCAAGTTAGTGTCTGGAGACATATTACCAGACTTTGGGAAAAATATTATCCACACATTCCCGATAGTAAGAGTAGACAATTTTCACAACTACCACATAATCAGTTCAACAGCTCACGCATCCAAGCGTATGCGATTCTAAATGCTGAGAATAACTTCCATAGCCGTAGTGTAAGCTGTGGAGGGTAAAAATGATACGACATGATTACAGTTAATCAACTAAGAATTTAAAAAGGGGGGTATAAATGCTGAGATGAGAGTAAGAGATGAAGACAGGAGAGGAAACCACAGCGAACGTCAGAAAACTGGCGAATCCAAAAGATACTAGCAGTTGCGCCTGCAGCATAGATCTACATCAGTAAATAAATTCCCTGAGGACTAGTTACACGTGAGAAAGGAAATACGAAAAAAGGAGCTGTAAAGTGATTGTAAGGACAGGTCTAGAACGTGTGAGATGTTACAATAACACAATCCTAATACGATGCGTATTTCAAGTCTCCAGAACTTCTTCCAGCCGCGACAGTGCGCAATACTAATGCCAGCATTTAGTGTAGAGACACAGATTCTCTCACTATTGAAACTTCCTGGCAGATTAAAACTGTGTGCCGGACCGAGTGTCGAGCTCGGTACCTTTGCCTTTCGCGGCAAGTGCTCTACCAACTTGCCCGCGAAAGGCAAAGGTCCAAAGTTCGAGTCTCGGTCCGGCACACAGTTTTAATCTGCCAGGAAGTTTCATATCAGCGCACACTGCGCTGCAGAGTGAAAATCTCACAACTACCACATAATCAGTTCAACAGCTCACGCATCCAAGCGTATGCGATTCATTCTGGGATCTCTCACTATTGCTTTCTACTTTTTAGTCAAAGGATTTATAGACTGACGAAGAAGGAAGCTTGTTGAAGACATGTCAACTTGTTGTTGTTGTTGTGATCTTCAGCCCTGAGACTGGTTTGATGCAGCTCTCCATGCTACTCTATCCTGTGCAAGCCTCTTCATCTCCCAGTACCTACTGTAACTTACATCCTTCTGAATCTGCTTAGTGTATTCATCTCTTGGTCTCCCTCTACGATTTTTACCCTCCACGCTACCCTCCAATACTAAATTGGTGATCCCTTGATGCCTCACAACATGTCCTACCAACCGATCCCTTCTTCTGGTCTAGTTGTGCCACAAACTTCTCTTCTCCCCAATCCTATTCAATACTTCCTCATTGGTTATGTGATCTACCCATCTAATCTTCAGCATTATTCTGTAGCACCACATTTCGAAAGCTTCTATTCTCTTCTTGTCCAAACTATTTATCGTCCATGTTTCACTTCCATACATGGCTACACTCCATACAAATACTTTCAGAAATGACTTCCTGACACTTAAATCTATACTCGATGTTAACAAATTTCTCTTCTTCAGAAACGCTTTCCTTGCCATTGCCAGTCTACATTTTATATCCTCTCTACTTCGACCATCATCAGTTATTTTGCTCCCCAAATAGCAAAACTCCTTTACTACTTTAAGTGTCTCATTTCCTAATCTACTACCGTCAGCATCACCAGACTTAATTCGACTACATTCCATTATCCTCGTTTTGCTTTTGTTGATGTTCATCTTATACCCTCCGTTAAAGACACTGTCCATTCCATTCAACTGCTCTTCCAAGTCCTTTGCTGTCTCTGACAGAATTACAATGTGATCGGCGAACCTCAAAGTTTTTATTTCTTCTCCATGGATTTTAATACCTACTCCGAATTTTTCTTTTGTTTTCTTTACTGCTTGCTCAATATACAGATTGAATAACATCGGGGAGAGGCTACAACCCTGTCTTACTCCCTTCCCAACCACTGCTTCCCTTTCATGTCCCTCGACTCTTATAACTGCCATCTGGTTTCTGTACAAACTGCAAATAGCCTTTCGCTCCCTGTATTTTACCCCTGCCACCTTTAGAATTTGAAAGAGAGTATTCCAGTCAACATTGTCGAAAGATTTCTCTAAGTCTACAAATGCTAGAAACGTAGATTTGCCTTTCCTTAATCTTTCTTCTAAGATAAGCCGTAATGTCAGTATTGCCTCAAGTGTTCCAGTGTTTCTACGGAAGCCAAACTGATCTTCCCCGAGGTCGGCTTCTACTAGTTTTTCCATTCGTCTGTAAAGAATTCGTGTTAGTATTTTGCAGCTGTGGCTTATTAAACTGATTGTTCGGTAATTTTCACATCTGTCAACACCTGCTTTCTTTGGGATTGAAATTATTATATTCTTCTTGAAGTCTGAGGGTATTTCGCCTGTTTCATACATCTTGCTCACCAGATGGTAGAGTTTTGACACGACTGGCTCTCCCAAGGCCGTCAGTATTTCCAATGGAATGTTGTCTACTCCGGGGGCCTTGTTCCGACTCAGGTCTTTCAGTGCTCTGTCAAACTCTTCACGCAGTATCATATCTCCCATTTCATCTTCATCTACATCCTCTCCCATTTCAATAATATCGTCCTCAAGTACATCGCCCTTGTATAGACCCTCTATATACTCCTTCCACCTTTCTGCTTTCCCTTCTTTGCTTAGAACTGGGTTTCCATCTGAGCTCTTGATGTTCACACAAGTGGTTCTCTTTTCTCCAAAGGTCTCTTTAATTTTCCTGTAGGCAGTATCTATCTTACCCCTAGTGAGATAAGCCTCTACATCCTTACATTTGTCCTCTAGCCATCCCTGCTTAGCCATTTTGCACTTCCTGTCGATATCATTTTTGAGACGTTCGTATTCCTTTTTGCCTGCTTCATTTACTGCATTTTTATATTTTCTCCTTTCATCAATTAAATTCAATATTTCTTCTGTTACCCAAGGATTTCTACTAGCCCTCGTCTTTTTACCTACTTGATCCTCTGCTGCCTTCACTACTTCATCCCTCAAAGCTACCCTTCTTCTTCTACTGTATTTCTTTCCTCCATTCCTGTCAATTGTTCCCTTATGCTCTCCCTGAAACTTGTACAACCTCTGGTTCTTTCTGTTTATCCAGATCCCATCTCCTTAAATTCCCACCTTTTTGCAGTTTCTTCTTGAATAACGTAATTACGTTATCTCACGATAAAACTTGCCTTTAAATTAATTTTTTCAAGACAGTAATTAAAACGTTATGATTATTCGTTGTAATATGGCAAGGAATACGCCTGAATCCCCTGCCTTACGCACTTTTTAGACCGAGCACTTCTTTTTTGGGCTTACATTCTTGTTATTCTCTGTTGCAACTTGTCTTTGCCTAGAGCATGTAGGTGTTGTTCTGTGGTTAGGTAAGTGCGACGTTACACTTGTTCCTACCTGTGGCGGAGGCGGCGCTGCTCCATCCAGTGTGCGTCGGCGGTTGTTTGGGCGGCTGACCGTACCTCACGACAACCTCTTTGTGTCGCGCCTGCTGCGCGGCTGGAGCGCGGGTGTACTGCGGGTGGTGGGCACTGTAGGCGCTCGCTCCCACGTCGCCCTTCCAGTCACTGCCGTGGGGACCAGCCCCGTAACTGCCACTGTGGACGTCGCTGTGGCCGGCCGCGGACCCGTAGAAGTCTCCCTTCTCGTGCGAGAAGCCGGCGTAACCTTTCCCGCCGTAGTCAATAGGACTGAAGCCTGCCCCATCATGTTGGTAGCCTCCGTAGCCTTTCCCAACGTGCTCGAAGGCATACGGGGTGTAGTCACCATGCAATCCCACCCCGTAGTCCTTGCTAGGTTTGAAGTCTTTGTAAATTATTTGTGGAACCACGACCTTCGCCACGTGTTTATAATGGATCACTTTAGTTACTTCTGGTACGTATATGATTATCTTCTTCCTGGAAATGAAGAAAGATTTTCGTTAGATTTTAGTTGAGAAAGTTGGTGCTTAGATAGCCAAGCAGAAATTACGAGCGCTGGAAACGTTAAAATTTGATAAAATCTTCCGAAAATCGTGCTCCACATCTTTCATGAAACATATTTTGTTGTAAATAAAAAACCGTACAATGGCGAATAGGTATGAACAGGACTCGCGCTTTGAGTGTTCCATACAATTTTAGTTACACTGTTCATCTATAGGTTTTGGTAAGTGATTTTGCGGTTATCAAAGTATGTTACGTAAATGGCCGTATCTCTCGACTGCGTTGATTTAGAGGCTTAAATTTTTTACACAGCCAACGGACAGTAGGCCTTAACATTTAAAAAATGGTTTAAATGGCTCTGAGCACTATGGGACTTAACAGCTGAGGTCATCAGTCCCCTAGAACTTAGAACTACTTAAACCTAACCAACTTAAGGACATCACACACATCCACGCCCGACGCAGGGTTCGAACCTGTGATCGTAGCAGTCGCGCGGTTCCGGACTGAAGGGCCTAGACCCGCTCGGCCACCGCTGACTTAGCATTTCACTTAAACTTCCACTTTATACTTTAACCCGTTCCTGAAGACGAGGGATCTTAACAACGCACTGACAGGCAGACAGACGGATAACAAAGATAATGGTTCCATTTCTACCGACTGAGGTACTGAATAATAAAAAAAACCAAAAGCAGCTAGGAAAATATTTATTTGATTCTGCGAATTTTTTGGAATCTTTAGATCATCATCTGGCAAAACTTTAAAAAATATGCATAGTGATAACCACACGTTGGCAGTTTTAAAATTTAATCCACGATTGTTTATAACTGTGCATATACACTTATCAGCCAGAACATTATGACCACCTGCCTAATATCCTTTGCCAGGGATAATAACGGCCATGCTTCGTGGCATGGAAGCAATGAGGCCTTGGTAGGTCACTGGAGGGAGCTGGTGCCACATCTGCACGCACAAGTCATCTAATACCCGTAAATTCCGGGGCGGGGGCAATGATCTCTGACGCCACGTTAAATCAAATCCCACATATGTTCGATCGGGTTCAGAGCTGGTAAGTTGGGGGGCCAGCACATCAATTGGAACTCGGAACTGTGTACCTCGAACCAGGTCGTCATATTACTGGTCTTGTGACAGGTTGCATTATCGTGTTGAAAAACGCCACTGCTGTCGGGAAATATGATCGTCATGAAGGAGCGTACATGATCTGCAACTAATGTACGACATTCTTTGGCCTTCATGGTGCCTTTCACGAGCTCCGCTGGACCCATGGATGCCCAAGTGAGTGCTCCCCAGAGTGCAATGGAGCCGCCGCCGGCTTGTCTCCGTCTCACAGTACAGAGATCAAGGAGCTGTTTCCCTGGAAAATGACCGATTCGCACGCTCCCATCGGCCTGATGAAAAAGGTATCGGGGATTCATCAGACCATTTCAGTTGCAGCCGCCGATGTCGTGGTGTTTACATTGACACATGCATGGATTGGCGGCTGCGGAGGCTCATCGTTAGAAGTGTTCAGTGCACTGTGTATTCAGACATACTTGTACTCTTCCCAGCATAAAAGTCTGAAGTTCAACGCCTGTCCTGTTTTACCAGTTTGCCCAGCCTGCGACGCCGACATCTGTAATGAGGGGTGACTGAACAGCCTCACGACGTCTGGACGTGATTTCACCTTTGTTTCGTAACGTGTTGAAGGCACTCACCGTAGCACTCCTCAAATACCCTACTAGTCGTGCAGTTTCCGCAGAGCTCGTGCAGAACGCACGGGGCATCACAATCTGTCCTCGGTCAAACTCAGTTACATCGGATTCCTTCCCTATTCAACACACGAACAGCACGCTCACTGATACTACATGCACCGTGCGGGTGTCTAACCAGGAATCATACCTAGCCAGTTGACACTGCTGTAGTAGGTGTGACATTATTGCTAACATTTTTTAAAAAAATTTTGTAAATGTATTATTGAAACTGTTAAAGCAGAAGTAGAGACATCTTGTTTGAAGCGAAATCGATACTGAAACTCTTTGGTAAGATTAAAATGAATGTACATATTAAGAAAAAGGGGGTAGTATTTACTTTTAAATATTGTAAAGATATTTATTTGTTATAATTATTAAAAGTAAGAAGGTTCTATAATGTAATTATGTATGTAATAGTTAGTGGCAATCACTTAGGGCTGTATGAGATATGTGTAATATAAAAGGTGGAGTAGTTCCGCCAGGAACGGCAAGCTGTGTAAGCGTAGGAAAAGGTGGGAGCGGAAACGTTTGGCGCGCTTTGGCGGGCGCGAACAAAGTCAGTCGGTGGCCAGTGAGCTTAGAGGCAGCACGTACAGCGCCAGCATAGTGTGGAGTGCGCCATACTGTTGCATGTTGCCTCGGTTGGAAACTGCAGCTTATCACGGCCTGGTATGGGGAGAAAAACTGGCTGTTGATTATAAGATGGATAATCACTATGAAGAGGAAATAAGTCCGACATGGATAACTGCTCTTGGCCGCTCTGATATTAATGCAGTTGTTGCCACCAACACCACCGTCGCTGATCACTGCTTACAGGGCACGACATTTTAGCTATGAACTATAGTGTGTGCCAGGAAGTTGAAGTGTGCTTTAAAAATAATAACCACCATCCAAATTAACAATTGTGTCCATCTGGTAATTTATCCCGCTCATAAACCAAGCAGGAACCTAACCTGGTAAATGAAAATTCCGAGTGACCTGTATTCAGCAAAGACTGTGAAATCTTTAATATATTGTTGACAAACCAGTGATTAATCAGTGAAATAACTGATGGAAAGAATAACTGAAATTTCATAATTAACATTGCTATTATCTTCTGTGTCAAAATGTTTACGTAAGGATATGCCAGATTCAGAGACCACATTAGATAAATTGTTTGCTGCTTTCACATTACGTATTAATGAAAGGAAATACTAAGTTGATGATTAATGGTGATAAATAGTAACGTTAAACAGTTTATAGTGAATCAGTGGAATGTTGATTACCAAATATGTTGATGTAGAAGCCACTCCTGTCCAAATTTACTTTTGCTTTCATGAAATCAGTCTATTTGCTTAAGCAATTGGGTACTGTAGTTTTTTTTCGAGCGGCTAAACTTTTCTTCTATTGCTCAACCACCTTTTATCTAAATCTAATGTGAAGTCTGTTAGGTAAGTAGGGAGTTGCAATCTTTTCTGCTGTCCTACTCAGCTTCATTACGTGTGCCTAATTTGACTGGCGAATAATAGTGTACCACCAAACACATACACTACTGGCCATCAAAATTGCTACACCAAGAAGAAATGCAGATGATAAACGGGTATTCATTGGACAGATATATTAAACTAGAACTGACATGTGATTACATTTCACGCAATTTGGGTGCATAGATCCTGAGAAATCAGTACCCAGAACAACCATCTCTGGCCGTGATAACAGCCTTGATATGCCTGAGCATTGAATCAAACTGAGATTGGATGACGTGTACAGGTACAACTGCCCATGCAGCTTCAACACGATACCACAGTTCATCAAGAATAGTGACTGACGTATTGTGACGAGCCAGTTGCTCGGCCACCATTGACCAGACATTTTCAGTTGGTGAGAGATCTGGAGAATGTGCTGGCCAGGGCAGCAGTCGAACATTTTCTGTATCCAGAAAGGCCCGTACAGGACCTGCAACATGCGGTCGTGCATTATCCTCCTGAATTGTAGAGTTTCGCAGGGATCGAATGAAGGGTAGAGCCACGGGTCGTAGAACATCTGAAATGTAACGTCCACTGTTCAAAGTGCCGTCAATGCCAACAAGAGGTGACAGAGACGTGTAACCAATGGCACCCCATACCATCACGCCGGGTGATACGTCAGTATGGCGACGATGAATACACGATTCCAATGTGCGTTCACCACGATATCGCCAAACACGGATGCGCCCATCTTGATGATGTAAACAGAACCCCTGGATTCATCCGAAAGAATGACGTTTTGCCATTCGTGCACCCAGGTTCGTCGTTGAGTACACCATCGCAGGCGCTCCTGTCTGTGATGCAGCGTCAAGGGTAGCCGCAGCCATGGTCTCCGAGCTGATAGTCCATGCTCCTACAAACGTCGTCGAACTGTTCGTGCAGATGGTTGTTGTCTTGCAAACGCTCCCATCTGTTGACTCAGGGATTGAGACGTGGTTGCACGATCCCTTACAGCCATGCGGATAAGATGCCTGTCATCTCGACTGCTAGTGATACGAGGCAGTTGGGATCCAGCACGGCTTTCCGTATTACCCTCCTGAACTCACAGATTCCATATTCTGCTAACAGTCATTGGATCTCGACCAACGCGAGCAGAAATGTCGCAATACGATAAACCGCATTTGCGATAGGCTACAAACTGACCTTTATCAAAGTCAGAAACGTGATGGTACGTATTTCTCCTCCTTACACAAGGTATCACGACAATGTTTCACCAGACAACGCCGATCAACTGCTGTTTGTGTATGAGAAATCGGTTGGAAACTTTCCTCATGTCAGCACGTTGTAGGTGTCGCCACCGGCGCCAATCTTGTGTGAATGCTCTGAAAAGCTAATCATTTGCATATCACAGCATCTTCTTCCTATCGGTTAAATTTCGCGTCTGTAGCACGTCATCTTCGTGTTGTAGCGATTTTAATGGCCAGTAGTATATATTGTTATCGATGCAGAATAGTAGTCTCACTACTGTTATTTGCCATACCTCTGCACTAATGACTTATCTGAAGAAACGAGTTAAGGTCTGATGCTTACTCCTTAGGTTAACACACACGGTTATTACACTTGTTTTTGTGGTTTTGCTGTCCGGATAGGTAACTGTATTTCTGTTTGTTACATTGCTTATTATTAACAGTATAGTATTAGAATATTACAGTTGGCTTTGCATTACAGTATCTTTTGTAAACCAATTCAGAGAATACAAAATAATCGCAGGTATTACATCTGGTTCTACATACCAGGACAGTAAACAACACACACAAAAAAGGAGGAATATTACATAGGTCAGTGGTTCTAACGTTCTGACTGATCAGTGTATTTGGCCCTTGGTGTGCAGGACGACCTAGGAAGGTTTAGAAAAAATTAAAAAAAGACTGTTAGCAGTTGTTTGCTTGAGATTCTAGGCATTTCTTTAGTTTCTGCATCGTAAAATACGTATAAAATGATGGGCGCAACTTCACGTCTTGGTATATAAGCACGACACATGTAAGTAGGTATATACCAAAACGTTTCAGGCAGTTGAGGCTTACCTGATGCGTTTGTAGCCTGCATGGACCGTTGAGAGCAGCAGTGCAACGGCCAACAACTGCAACACAAACAAGACCAGGTAACGCTAGGATAATTTACACGAACGGCTGCAGTACAGCGTAACCAGAACTTCTACAGGAGACTATCGGCAGCAGTGTAGCATAAATACTGTGTCAGTCTACTGTCGCGTGGCCAGCTCGTAGACGATTCCATTTTTAAACGTAATCTTTCCACGACGTACTCGTCATGTTGAGCACAGTGCCCCGGAAAGTAGCTTGTCCCCCAAAATTAACGTGCTGAAACTTCAAACCAACACTACGTCTTCCTATGCACGCTGATGTTTCATCGTTGAAACATGTAGTGACTTCGTGCCGCACCTTATTTGATCTGCGTATGTTCATGTCTGGGAATCATCGTATGCCTACAGAACAAGAACACAGTTTCAATAGAATGGTTAGAGCGAGTGGTGAGTAACCCGTTCGATGCTAATGATACGTGTGTATGACTCCGCCCCGTCGTCCGATTAGCAGAGAGAGTGCATTGCCAGACGCGACCTAGAGGGAGAGCGCGCCATGTCAGGGAAAAGATTTTATGCGCTGCGAATCGGCAGGCAGTTGGTGTAAGGTCGTGAAATTGAGAGGTGGATTCCATAGGCAGTGCTCTAGTCGAATCACGTGCTGTGTACACGTCCGTTTGTACTTCGTTCTGTCTGCGCTGCACCAGGGCTAGCGATAGCATGAACTCGGGCGTTTCGATATACCGGTTGATCAAAAAGTCAGTATAAATTTGAAAAGTTAATAAACCACGGAATAATGTAGACAGAGAGGTAAAATTTGGCACACATGCTTGGAATGACATGAGGTTTTATTAGAACCACACCATATTGCTAGACGCGTGAAAGACCTCTGGCGCGCGTCGTTTGGTGATGATCGTGTGTTTAGCCGCCACTTTCGTCATGCTTGGCCTCCCAGGTCCCCAGATCTCAGTTCGTGCGATTATTGGCTTTGGGGTTACCTGGAATGGCAAGTGTATCGTGATCGACCGACATCTCTAAGGATGCTGAAAGACAACATCAGACGCCAATGCCTCACCATAACTCCGGACATGCTTTACAGTGCTGTTCACAACATTATTTCTCGACTACAGCTATTGTTGAGGAATGATGGTGGACATATTGAGCATTTCCTATAAAGAACATCATCTTTGCTTTGTCTTACTTTGTTATGCTAATTATTGCTATTCTGATCAGATGAAGCACCATCTGTCGGACATTTTTTGAACGTTTGTATTTTTTTGGTTCTAATAAAACCCCATGTCATTCCAAGCATGTGTGTCAATTTGTACCTCTCTATCTACATTATTCCGTGATTTATTCAATTTTCAAATTTATACTGAGTTTTTCATCACCCTGTAAGTTGCCGGAGCCAGTGTGGGAAATAACGATGAGGAGTGTTGCTCCCATGAATTAAAAAATTCAAAAGACAGCTTTTAAAGAGTAACATCTAACCAAGATAAGAGTGCACGTAGGCCTTAACCACTACTTACAAGGTGACGGCACGACCGTGGGGTCGGGGAACTGTCCGCAATTTTGTGTGGTGAAAGAGGACCCCTAACACTTCACGTGGTTAAAATATTAGGACGCACTACTCGGAAAATACCGAGTAAAATCGATCCAAAGTTTCTTAGGTGCCTTATGAGTATAAAATGCGCATTCTGGCCTACATGGTTAGCGCTCGCACCTTTACGCCAGAGGTCTCGGGTTCGATTCCTCCTCCGGCACTTTTTTTTTCTTCTGTTGCATGCGAAATTGAAGCGCATTGTTACAGGAGAATCGTGAAATTAATTCCCGGGAAGATTTTATAAAAAATTCATTCTATAATTCACCATCAATATTCCGAGACATGATTCAATATGCCTGGTTTGCCTCAAAATTATCAGAAACTCGAAACGTTTTCGTAAATGTTAATGGGGCATGTTTTTGTACAGATTTATTGCAAACGCCCTGTGATTGTAAAAAATCCGCTTTTATGTGTTGCGCAAGTAGTCGCAAAAATTATTGCTTCGTTTGTTTTTACGATAATTACCACTGCAGTTCTTGTTTATAATTATTATATGTATAAAAATTAAATGTTTACCAATCGACTTTGTTATTCTGATTAAAAAGGCAATGTTTCTCCTCATATACTTTACAATGAAAAATGGAAAACCCACCGTCATGAACTGTGTTGTTGGACAAAAAGGAAATAATCTTTATTCAGTACTGTAACTAATTTGTTAAAGATAATGTAGGTTCGGGAAACTTTCTGAATAATTGTTGGAATAACCAAAGAAAATGAAATATAAGGGGAAAAAAAGGTGCAGGAACAGGAATCGAACCCTAGACCTCTGGCGTAATATTCCGGGCCCTAAACACCTATGACAGACGGCGGCCCAGCAGTAGAATAACATATTACATTTATAAGGCACTTAAGAAACTTTGGATAGATTTTTCCCTGGATTTTCCGGGTAGTGCGTCCTAATATTTTAACCAGGCGAGGTGTTAGGGGTCCTCTTTCACCACACAAAATTTCGGACAAATCCCCGAGCCCACGGTCGTGCCGTCTCCTTGTTAGAGTAATTTGACAGGCAACTCTAGCCCGTTACAAGTAACGGTTTCGTGCTGAGAGTAATATTATTTTATCTCCTTGTGTGTGAACTGGTGCTCGCCAGTTGATTTGGTTGTCTGTCAATTACCTTGTTCAGAGCCTGTTTTCCCAACGATGGGACCTTGTTTTACTTCTGTGAATTAATGAACTTGCTTTACTTTTTCGTAGAAACTTGTGGGTCAAGGTGCTGAGTAGTATCAGCTTTGGATGTGAGTGTGGTGGCCTACAAACTCCTGTATCGTGATCTTACTGGAGACGCGCTCATTGCTCTGCCGATAGCAGAATGTTTATCTAACGGTTGTTCATCATTTCCACCGTTTGGCGTGGCTGATAGTGCACTTAACTATTAAGTTTGTGTGCTTCTTGTAATAAAACAATGCATCCTATCTGAGACTCCTCGGCACGCGAAGAATATGTTTATACCACTGTTTATTTGCTAGAAATTAGTTGTCCAGTACTAATTCCGTCACTAAGTAGTTTATCATTGATTGTAAAAAAAAGATTATTTCAGTATGTTAATTTTAGTGGACTAGAGCCCTTGGTGTGAGTAATTGTCTAAAAATCTTGCTACCACAAAACGGGATAAAAGTTGCCTCTCCGATTAAGTAGTGATTAAGGCCTACGTGCGCTTTTAGCTTGGTTAAATGTTACTCTTTAAGAGTTGCATTTGAATTTGTTAATTCATGCGAGAAAGTGCTCTAACTGACGTTCAGTTGTTTACTTTAGTGGGGTAAGTGCTCTTAGCTCGAATACCAATTTGCATCTTTACTCATTGTTCGGTCTGACATTTCATTGTTCAATGGTTATGCTTAAAAACTGTCTGTTGGTTGCTGAACTATGTGAGTCGGTAACATTAGCCTGCTCATATGATATAGTGTTCGATATTATGTTTAAGTGAAAAACTGTTCGCTGTTAAATTTAATTTACTGCGCACAGTATACCAAAACAGAGGTAACGGTGATCCTAAACACTATTTAAAGCTCGCTGATCTAAGAAGTATAGTGCCTAGTTTGAATCATTTACCCAGTTCCGCCAACTGTATTCTTGAAACTATTACTGTTATTTAAAAATGTTGTTTGTTCGACATAAACTGTTCATGTGTATTACCACAGTATGTGTTATAAGAGTTTTTTTGGGTAATAATACGTATTATTACCAACTTCTCAGGATACCAACTGATTCAAACTATGTCTTTCTTGGGGTTGCGATAGTACAGTTTTGTAATCAGTTCCTTCCATTCAAGGACCCATGTATCCAAGCGAACCTGCTCAAAACGTAAAAGTAGCCTAATCCTGTCCTGCTAGCCTTTCAGCTACAGTTCACTGTCGACGTATTCCATCGCACGCCCAGCCTATTTACATCTTCAGTAAAAGGATAAAATCGTGAAAAAGGTCTCCTTTGCCGTGTACAGTTTACCTGCAATGGACTCTTCCAGTAGACCCTTTAGTTGGCCCTTACAGATCCTGAACAACACTGAAGCCAAAACAGAACATGGACTGAACTGCCTTGACCAATTAACTTTCGTCGCCTTGCATATGCACTATTAAAACAAAAAGGCAGTCTGAAGCGCGTCAGAAATGCAAGATCCAAGACGCAAGGAATCTCAACATCACGGCTAACGATCAGCCTTTCCTCATGGATGAGAGCCATTACCAGAACGTAGAAGGCCTTACTGGCTTGAAAGCACAGTAACTGATTCCATGCAATCTCTAGTCTGCCTTTCACATCCTCTCTTCTTGGTCCATGCCGCTATTTTTTTTGTCCAAATAAGAAGACTCAGTAGCGTTCTCGCTTCCCGCACCCGGGTTCCCGGGTTCGATTCCCGGCGGGGTCAGGGATTTTCTCTGTCTCGTGATGACTGGGTGTTGCGTGATGTCCTTAGGTTAGTTAGGTTTAAGTAGTTCTAAGTTCTAGGGGACTGATGACCATAGCTGTTAAGTCCCATAGTGCTCAGAGCCATTTGAACCATTTAAGAAGACTCATCTACTAATTTCAGAAGCTCATTTTCCAATCTAATTCTCTCAGCACCACCTGACTTAACTTTCTGCAATACATGACCGTTGCTTTACTTTACTTGACGTTCATCGTATAATCACTCTATTTTTAAGAAACTAGTCGTTCCGTTCAATTGATCTTTCAGATCCTTTGCCATTCTTGATAAAATTACACAATCATCGGCAACCCTCAAAGTATTTATTTCTTCTCCCTGAAGTATTTATCTTTTTTATTTTGGATCTGGTTAATTTTACTGTTTGCTCACTATAAACACTGAATAACACGGGGAAAAGGCTACAACCATATTTCACTTCCTTCTCAACCACTGCCTCCTATTCAAGCCCTACGACTCTTGCAGTCTGGTTCATAAGATGTAGATAACCTTCCGATCCTTGTATACTATTCGTTTTATGTTTAGAATTTGAAAGATTGTGTCCCAATCAATTCTCTCAAAAGATTTTAGTAAATACACGAAATATAGGTTTTCCTTTATTTGGTCTGTCTTCTATGATAAGTTGTAGACTCGGTATTACCTCACATGCTCCTACATTTCTCCGAACTACAGCTCACCCCAGGCCATTCTTCTGTAAATACTCCTAATTCGTGTATTGTCCATTAATCTCACGACTCTCTTAGCTTCGAAATGGCGTAATTTTAACTGATAGAATTAGTGACTGAAAAATACTATTAAACTTATCAAAAATTGATGTGTAACACAGGGAGAAGACTTAAAAAATCAATAATAAATTGATTCTAAAACCTGATTAGGGCAGAAGATGTCGAATCGAACTCATGTGTTACGTCTCATTAGCTAGTAAGTTCAAAATTTTGGAGCTACCGTCATAAAACTGCAATCGGCATCGAGTGCAATATTGTGCGGAAAGCGGATCGCAGTTGGTGTAAAAAGTAGCGTCATAAATCTTTACGGAGTTGTTACGGACTAAAATTTCTAACACTTTCTGAAATGAAAGTAATTTGCGAAAACAAAAACAAGGTTTTTATATCGTCGACGATGGTGTCATTAGAAACAAAGTGTAACCTTGGATAATTCAATGATGGTGAAGGAAACAGATCCTCTCTTTTTTAAAGCAACCAGTTTAGTACCCACTTCAGTTTAAACGATTTAGGAAAACCTAAATATTTTCGGGATTACAGTCTAGTTTCTTCTCTCCTCGGCGACTAGTTCCGTATGAGCAGGAGCATTTCAAGTTTAGTTTGTGTTCTCTTTTAATTTCTGTTTTACTCAGTTATTAGCCGATTTGTTAGAATAAAAGATCATTCTTTTTATCGTCACAGTAGTGAAAAGATAAGATTTTTAGGTTTCACTATAAACAAGAATGCAACTCAGCGTGCTTTGCATGGAATAGGGCTGTTTCTGTAATGTAAGTAGTTACTGTAAGAAATTAATTGTGGTGTCTAATTTAATATTCAAGTTTTACGGAGTAAACAGCAGATTCTCCTTTGACGTAACCAGCTTTCATCAAGAATTTACAGTCCGCCTAGTTTTGACTGCTCAGCTTAAGCCAAGAACAAGAGTTGATTTAATAAGAAAATGAGCACTTCTGCTCAGTCGTCGCTAATGGGCTAACTTTTTATTGCTGCATTTCCGCAAAACTAAATTTTGTACCTACGGCTAAATTCTTTGCTGTCTTCCGTTAATAGTTTTCCTGCCGTATGCGGTATGCGATTACGAACGTCACGTTACAACCAGTCAGTAAAATTACAGAGTGGCACAGTTTTATTTAAGATTACCCTTATAAGAACAGGTCCTCTGCGATGTCAACTGGATGACCCGATAAGAGAGTAGGTAAGTCTTGCACTAACCTTGAAGACTTTGGGCACCATAGAGAAAAGTTGAAGCGCGGCGTCCACGAAGTGTTCTCCACGACAGCTGAGGCACAGTGCAGAACACGGCAGGATGTAAGCAGTGTGTCAGGACACGATTCCTTTTATAATAGCGTGCGGCGACCGACATGGCCATCCGAGGGTTACCTCCACACGCTTTCTGCTGTCGCCAGCTGCAAGGCGACGTCGCAGCAGAACAACACACCTCTGCCGTAAATAACCTAAGTCTATTTTACACACTGCAGTAACGTTGTGACAAAAAGCTATTGGGGTAGCGTATTTCAAATAAGCTCCTTCATTCTACACTACTGGCCATTAAAATTGCTACAACACGAAGAACACGTGATACAGACGCGAAATTTAACCGACAGGAAGAAGATGCTGGGATATGCAAATGATTAGCTTTTCAGAGCATTCACACAACGTGCTGACATGAGGAAAGTTTCCAACCGATTTCTTATACACAAACAGCAGTTGACAAGCGTTGTCTGGTGAAACGTTGTTGTGATGCCTCGTGTAAGGAGGAGAAATGCGTACCATCACCTTCCCGACTTTCATAAAGGTAGGACTGTAGCCTACAGCGATTGTGGTTTATCGTATCGTGACATTTCTGCTAGCGTTGGTCGAGATCCAACGACTGTTAGCAGAATATAGAATCAGTGGGTTCAGGATGGCAACAAGGAACGCCGTGCTGGATCCCAACGGCCTCGTGTCACTTGCAGTCGAGATGACTAGAATCAGTGGGTTCAGGATGGCAACAAGGAACGCCGTGCTGGATCCCAACGGCCTCGTGTCACTTGCAGTCGAGATGACAGGCATCTTATCCGCACAGCTGTAACGGATCGTGCAGCCACGTCTCGATCCCTGAGTCAACAGATGGGTACGTTTGCAAGACAACAACGATCTGCACGAACAGTTCGACGACGTTTGCAGCGGCAGGGATTATCAGTTCGGAGACCATGGCTGCAGTTACCCTTGACGCTGCATCGCAGACAGGATCGCCTGCGATGGTGTACTCAACGACGAACCTGGGTGCACCAGTGGCAAAACGTCATGTTTTCGGATGAATCCAGGTTCTGTTTACATCACCTCGATTGTTGCATCCGTGTTTGGCGACATCGTGGTGAACGCACATTGGAAGCGTGTATTCGTCATCGCCATACTGGCGCATCACCTGGCGTGATGGTATGGGCTGCCATTGATTACACATCTCGGTCACCTCTTGTTCGCATTGACGGCACTTTGAACAGTGGACGTTACATTTCAGATGTTCTACGACCCGTGGCTCTACCCTTCATTCGATTCCTGCGAAACCCTACATTTCAGCAGGACAATGCACGACCGCATGTCGCAGGTCTTGTACGGGTCTTTCTGGATAAAGAAAATGTTCGACTGCTGCCCTGGCCAGCACATTCTCCAGATCTCTCACCAATTGAAAACGTCTGGTTAATGGCGGCCGAGCAACTGGCTCGTCACAATACGCCAGTCACTACTGTTAATGAATTGTGGTGTCGTGTTGAAGCTGCGTGGGCAGCTGTACCTGTACACGCCATCCAAGCTCTGTTTGACTAAATGCCCAGGCGTATCAAGGCCGTTATTATGGCCAGTGGTGGTTGTTCTAGGTACTGATTTCTCAACATCTATGCACCCAAATTGCGTGAAAATGTAATCACATGTCAGATCTAGTATAATATATTTGTCCAATGAGTACCCGTTTATCATCTGCATTTCTTCTTGGTGTAGCAATTTTAATGGCCAGTAGTGTATAAAATCGTGTAAATAATAACCCTTGTCTTCACATCGTCTGTAAAACATTGCTTAGTTTCTGTAAACAATATCTGTAAACAGCCACCATCTTATAATGAGACTTGTCTAACTCAGAAGCTAGCTCAAGTAGCTATCGCCTTACCAGATGCTGATAGTGCACAAGGCAATTTTCTGTTTCCCCCTTACCATTACGACAATATTATTAGATCAAGTCTGAAATCAAATTCTAATTTCCTTCTCAGTACTATACCTTACAGTTTGATCGGTGCAGGAGAATCTATAGCCTACGGTGCGACTATAAACCCCCACCTGACTAGCATTAAGTTTTTCAATGTACGTCATCGTTTAGTACTTTTGCATAAAATTCGTACAAGAGAACTGCACAACCATAACGTTTAAAACCAATTGTATAATACATACAGCGTATCCAGGAATAAAATCCATAATATGACATCCAGCATGCTGAGACTTCATGGACAAACATCCGACTAATGGAATTATCGATTCCATAAAAAAGTGGTGCAATCACTATGTCAGAACTCAGAACACTTGGCGATACTCCACAGTCGTCATAATTGCGTGCTCAGATCATAGCTGAAAACTGAAAAAACGACTAAATTCGCTTGGTCACGAATGTACACTGAGATGGCAAAAGTCATGGGGTAGCGATATGCACAGATACAGATGGTGGTAGTATCGCGTACACAAGATACAAAATGGAAGTGCATTGGCGGAGCTATTTTTGTGCGCAGTTGGTTCATGTGAAAAGGAGTCCGACGTGATTATGGCCCCACGACGGGAATTAACAGACTTTGAACGCGAAATGGTAGTTGGAGCTAGACGCCTCGACTCTGCATTTTGGAAATCCCTAGATAACTGCATATTCAGAGATCCACAGTGTTAAGATTGTGCGAAAATACCAGATTTCAGGGATTACTCCTAACCACGGACTACGCGGCGGCCGACGGCGGTCACTTAACAACCGAGAGAAGCCGTCTTTGCATAGAGTTGTCAGTACTAACAGACAAGCAACACTGCGTGAAATAACCCCAGAAATGATTGTGAGACGTTCGTAAAACGTATCCTTTACGACAGTGCTACGACGCGTGGCAGCAGACGACCAACGCGAGAGCCTTTGCTAACAGTATGACATCGCCTGAGCGCGCCTGGGCTCGTGACCCTAGACGACTGGAAAACCGAGACCTGGTCAGGTGCGTCCCTATGTCTGTGGTAAGAGCTGGTAGGGTTCGAGTGTGGCACAGACCTTTTAAAACATGGATCTAAGTTGTCAACAAGGCACTGTGCATACAGGTGGTGGCCCTATTGTGGTGTGGGATGTGTTTTCGTGGAGTTGACTGGTTCTCTGGTCCAAATGGCTCTGGCTCTGAGCACTATGAGACCTAACATCTGAGGTCATCAGTCCCCTAGAACTTAGAACTACTTAAACCTAACTAACCTAAGGACATCACACACATCCAGCCCCGAGGCAGGATTCGAACCTGCAACCGTAGTGGTCGCGCGGTTCCAGACTAAAGCGCCTAGAACCGCTCGGTCTGGTCCAAATAGACCGATCATTGATTATAAATGGTTATGTTCGGATACTTGGAGACCATTTGCAACCATGCATGGACTTCATGTTCCAAAATAACGATTGAATTTTTATGGATGACAATGAGCCCTCTCAGATGGTCTCAATTGTTGGCGATTGGTTTGAAGAACATTCTTTACAATTGTAGCGAATGGTTTGGCCATGCAGATCGCCCGACATGGGACGTAATCGTGAGGTCCGTTCGTACATAAAGTCATGCACCGGCAACACTTTCGCAATTATGGACGGCTATAGAGGCAGCATGGCTCAATATTTCTGCAGATGTCTTTTGGAGGCCACACCACGATAGGTTGCTACACTACACCGGGCAAAAGGAAGTCCGACATCACGATATTAGGAGGTTTCTCATGACTTTTGTCACATCATTGTATTACACTGCCGGCCGGTGTGGCCGTGCGGTTCTAAGCGCGTCAGTTTGGAACCGCGTGACCGCTACGGTCGCAGGTTCGAATCCTACCTCGGGCATGGATGTGTGTGATGTCCTTAGGTTAGTTAGGTTTAAGTAGTTCTAAGTTCTAGGGGACTGATGACCTCAGTAGTTAAGTCCCATAGTGCTCAGAGCCATTTTTGTATTACACTTACAAACAATCTACGTCTTTTGTTTCTCAATGAAAGTGGTTACATGTTCAGAATGATCCGAATTCCTAAAATTTATCACGCCCACGAGAGAGACTCATCTGAGACTCTTCAAATCGATATATGTAAAAACTAGAATTAAAAATGGTGTGCCCAGCTGGAGAAGTACTGGAAACCAAACACTTGCTTTCTCAGGCAACGCTCACAAGTTTTGAGCTATCCGAGTACGTGGTAAGACTGGATTCCCCCACTTAATTCTGCTAGTTTGATCTCACCCGCTGTCCCTCACTCCACGGAATCCTTTCCGAGTAGTTTGCTAGATCAGCGCAGTTGCGTGAAACCGACGCATGAAATGACTTAGTCGTAGGCTAACCGGTTGTTTCCAGGATAAATTTTTCGCACTATAGTAGAGAGTGTAATATAGTTAAACTTTCTGACCTAATAACTGCCCATAAAACAACCCGTAACCCCGATGCAATATACATCATGATATTCATCATAGCGTTTGCAAATTGTAATCATTCACGGTCGTAAAAATCAAGTTTTGAAATATTCTGGTATGTAATTCCGTGACCAGATGATTTTCTTGTGGAAGACTGGTAAAAATCTTCTTCAACACTGGAATCCACATACCATTCGTTTCACACCCCCATCTTCCGATGAAATTTTTGGGATGTTTCATAATATCTACGGCGTCTCTGTACAGCCTTTCATAGTATCCGTTTGTGCTTCCCAGTAACTGAGTCTTATTAAGTCATATCTGGTGGTCTTCCGGCTGCAAAGCATGCTCCGCAACAGCTGCTCTGTCTGTTTCTCCCTTTCTACAGTTGCTCTTGTGTTCTTCTAGACATTTTTCTGCCTCCATTTTCTAGATCTTGCTCTAGGGTTATGTAGGTATAAAATTCTACGTCTATAAAGACAGAATATTAGTCACAGTATTCATATCTTCAATATCATTGTCATCCAACTGTTTTGATTGTGATTATTGCATCTACTAAACAGTCCTACAATATCAACAGGAAAAATCCGATGTTTCAACAGCTCAACAAGCGGAACCATAGTAAGCAGCGATGACATATCAGAACTCACTAATATAACACTACCGTCCTAGTTCAGGCACTTTGTACCAACCGGCTTCGCACGAGGTAACGCTCTTACTGCTTCTACATGGATTTCTTCAGCGATTGCCTTCTCCACATTTCAAAGACCTGCTTTTACACTGGTTTAATTTCCTCCGTGGGCACAGCAATGGAGCCTGCAGAAAAGAGCGCACTTCTGTTATCCATAAAGAAATCGTCTAATTACCCAGTCCTGACTGAAATAATTCTGCAGATCCTTTCCAAAAAGTCAGTTTAACAGCATATGTATAGGAAAATCAGAACTACTAATAGAAGGCACCTGAACAAACCACCAAACTTGCTCTGTTCGTCACTAGCGGAAAATGAAGAACTATATTACATCCAGCACCTTCACACGTTGTTAACTCACAAAATCGTTACACGCTGCACAATCTCGTGCCAGGATACACCCATTTCCTTAATCAGATTTCGTTTGCATGTTAGGATATCTTTATATGCTTGTTAGACTCTCCGAAGAATTATTTATCTCACACACGCAAGTGTCACTTATTTAGAACATGTTTTAAAAGGGATGTGAAAATTATGGTCACTGACCGAAACCGGCAGTCTAACGATAAAAACTTTTTGTGGTCATAGATGTAAATACAAGAAATTTATTCTTCATTTACAATAATGCCACTATTATCAATCTTCCGGCTTTATACGATAGCTTGTGAAGTAATTTTTATTGGTCTCTCTGTCAGTATCAGATGTAGTCAGGTCGCCCACTTACTAATCGCTGTTAAGGTATGGTAGTTTTATGGCTCATGCAGTATGACTGAAAAGCCTTTCTTGACCTAGCAGGCCCCGCAGAAAGTCGTAAAAGTAGTTGTATCTTCACGCAAGTAGACTTAACCAAAAGAGGTAGCAAAAAAGGTGACAAATGTAGCAGAATTTTGTAGCCTCCTTTATTTCGCACGAGTAAACAGATCTTCTCTATGCATAAGGTTCTTCCAACCTCTTTATTTGCCAAGAGAATTCTTACGCCCAATCCGCGTACTATCTCAGTGCTTTGCCGATAAACGGGTTTAGATGCAAATTTCATCAGGAAATTTGGAAGAGTCCAGCCGCAGAGACACACAAAACTGCGTACTTCATCTTGCACTCTAGGCTATCAAGCTACTACGGAAACCATGATCTGTAAGGAACACTAGTGCCAAATCTGGATTGACTTTTTCTCACACGATGCCACCATGGATAAAGAGCAACAGGCTGATTCTACAGGGTGTTACAAAAAGGTACGGCCAAACTTTCAGGAAACATTCCTCACACACAAAGAAAGAAAATAGTCATGTGGACATGTGTCCGGAAACGCTTACTTTCCATGTTAGAGCTCATTTTATTACTTATCTTCAAATCGCATTAATCATGGAATGGAAACACACAGCAACATAACGTACCAGCATGACTTCAAACACTTTGTTACAGGAAATGTTCAAAATATCCTCCGTTAGCGAGGATACATGCATCTACCCTCCGTCGCATGGAATCCCTGATGCGCTGATGCAGCCCTGGAGAATGGCGTATTGTATCACAGCCGTCCACAATACGAGCACGAAGAGTGTCTACATTTGGTACCGGGGTTGCGTAGACAAGAGCTTTCAAATGCCCCCATAAATGAAAGTCAAGAGGGTTGAGGTCAGGAGAGCGTGGAGGCCATGGAATTGGTCCGCCTCTACCAATCCATCGGTCACCGAATCTGTTGTTGAGAAGCGTACGAACACTTCGACTGAAATGTGCAGGAGCTCCATCGCGCATGAACCACATGTTGTCGTACTTGTAAAGGCACATGTTCTAGCAGCACAGGTAGAGTATCCCGTATGAAATCTTGATAACGTGCTCCATTGAGCGTAGGTGGAAGAACATATTGACGAAACTAAAATGAGCTCTAACATGGAAATTAAGCGTTTCCGGACACATGTCCACATACCATCTCTTCTTTATTTGTGTGTGAGGAATGTTTCCTGAAAGTTTGGCCGTACCTTTTTGTAACACCCTGTATACTCCTAAATTTCTGAAAAGCGTTTGATACGGTGCCCCACTGCAAGTTACTGAGGAAGGTAAGAGCATACAGAGTAAGTTCCCAGGTGCATGATTGGCTCAAAAAGTTTTTAAGTAATAGAATCCAGCATGTTTTCCTCGACGGCGATTGTTCTTCGCCGGCCGGTGTGGCCGAGCGGTTCTAGGCGCTTCAGTCTGGAACCGCGCGACCGCTACGGTCGCAGGTTCGAATCCTGCCTCGGGCATGGATGTGTGTGATGTCCCTAGGTTAGTTAGGTTTAAGTAGTTCTAAGTTCTAGGGGCTGATGACCTCAGCTGTTAAGTCCCATAGTGCTCAGAGTCATTTGAACCATTTGATTTGATTGTTCTTCAGAGACAAGGGTTTTCGTCAGGAGTGCCCCAGAGAAGTGTGATAGGACCGCTGTTATGGTCTGTATACACAAATGATCCGGTGGACAGGGTGAGCAACATTCTGCGGCTGTGTGCTGGTGGTGCTGTGGTTTAAGGGAAGGTCCCAGCGTTGAGTGACTGTGGGAGGATAAAAGATCACAAAATTTCTAGTTGGTCTGATGAATGACAGCTAGCTCTGAATGTAGAGAAACGTACGTTAACGCAGATGAGTAGGAAGACCAAATCTGTAATGATCGGATAAGTATTACCAGTGTCCTGTTTGACACAGTCAAGTCGTTTAAATATCTGGGTGTAGCGTTGAAAAGCGATATGAAATGGAACGAGCATATGCGAACTGTTGTAGGGAAGGCGAATGGTCGAGTCAGGTTTATTGGGAGAATTTTAGAAAAGAGTGGTTCACCTGTGAAGGAGACCGAGTATAGGACGCTGGTGCGACGTATTCTTGAGTACTGCTCGAGTGTTTGGGATCCGTACCAGGTCAGATTGAAAGCAGACATCAAAGAAATTCAGAGACGTGCTGCTAGATTTGTTACCGGTAGGCTCGAACGACATGTAAGTTGCGGAGATCGTTTGGGAATTCGAATGGAAATCCCTGAAGGGAAGGCGACGTTCTTTTGGAGAAATGCTGTTGAGACACTTTAGAGAACTGGCATTTGATGCTGATTGCCGAACGATTCTACTGCCGCCATCATACGTTGTGCGTAAGGACCACGAAGATAAGAGAAATTAGGGCTCATGCGGAGCCATGTAGATAGTCGTTTTCCCTTCTTTCTACTTGCGAGTAGAACGCGAAAGGAAATGATTATTTGTGGTGTGGGGTACACATCGCCATCAGCGTACGGTGGCTTGCGCAGTGTTTATGTAGATGTAGGTACTTTACGATTGCTATTATTTTCAATGATTTATCGCCAATCATGTACTCGAATAGTACTGGATTCCATCACCTATTCAAGCGCAGTACCTTACTTTTATTAACACTCAATGAGAACAGCAAGTATCAGGCGTTGATCTTCTACAGGTCTTCCTACATTTCGTTACTCTTTTGTAACCTTCCTCTAGATAACACCATCGGCCACGAACAGCCTCATAGGGCATCTGATGTTATGTACTGGTCCAAGTTTATGTACTGTATAAACATTAACAGACCTATAACTTTCTCTCAGGGTACTCCTGAATTTACTCTTACATGCGTCGATAGCGTTCCTTGATATCAAGTTATATCCGATCTCTTCGTCTATATTGTAAGTAGGCTGTTTAGATTTTTACATTGGTAATGCTACGTAGCGCTCTGTACGAAAATCACTGGCTGTGCTGTGTGCAGTCTGTGGCTAGTTTGCATTGTTGTCTGCCATTGTAGTGTTGGGCAGCGGCAGCTGGATGTGAACAGCGCGTAGCATTGCGCAGTTGGAGGTGAGCCGCCAGCAGTGGTGGATGTGGGGAGAGAGATGGCGGAGTTTTGTAATTTGTCATGAACTGCTATATATATTATGACTATTAAAGTAAATACATTGTTTGTTCTCTATTAATATCTTTCATTTGCTAACTATCCCTATCACTAGTTAGTGCCTTCCGTAGTTTGAATCTTTTATTTAGCTGGCAGTAGTGGCGCTCGCCGTATTGCAGTAGTTCGAGTAAGGAAGATTTTTGGTGAGGTAAGTGATTTGTGAAACGTATAGTTTAATGTTTGTCTGGGCCATTCTTTTGTAGGGATTTTTGGTAGTCAGATTGCGTTGCCCTAAAATTATTGTGTGTCAGTTTAAGCACAGTCTCGTATACAATTGTTCTAAGGGGACGTTTCAATATGCGTGGTTTGAATTGCAATTATTTGTGCAGAGGAGCCATAAATTCGCGACATGTTGTGTTGATGTTACAGTGAAACACCGAAATCTGGAGAATGTCGACTTTCACCGGTGAAGTCAACATTCACATAGTCGTTTAGTGTATGTCCGAAATATTTGCTAAATACCCTCATTTCTGACTTACAACGATAAATTTTGACATTCACCATGCACTAAAGGTGAATGTTGAACATGTTGGAGATTTATATTTTCTTCTCCGTTTCAGTCGCTATAAAACGTCACAAGGGTGACCAAGAATTTAAAATACAGAGTACATTCTACATGAGAAAAGAAAATAATAGTTATAAAAAAATTACTTACTTATTCAAATATTATTTATTTATTTACTTATTTCATTTATTTTATTTATTGCAACAACTTAAACTATTATGACACTTTGAATTGCACAAGAGTCCCTTGCTTTTACAACTGCATTTATTTGTGGAACGCTTCCTTTTGCAGTGACAGCGTGTATAGCATTGTCCCCCGCTTCTCGAATTAGCTGCAGCTGCTTCTCTCAGCGACATTTCTTGAAAAGAAATCTCATCTACGGAAAGTAACTTTTCTTTACAAATTACGAACTGATTACGTGTGTAAAGCTGCTTGAGGGTACCATTTTTATTTGCCAGTTTATAGAAGTCGGAGTCTTCTATTCCAACAACAACCGCTAACACATTTCGGCTACCTGTACGACCACGGTCGACATCAGGGACTTGTAGTCGTACATTATCACCAATTTGAGCAGGAGGAAATAGGTTCGTAACATCTTTGTTGCTTGTAGTAGAAGATTGTCTTTCGCGACCGCTCTTTTGTAGAAATCAACTCGTGTTTTTCAGACAGAATTTTATGTGAGGAAGTTCTAGGTTGTAGGTCCTCTTCAATATTTTTCTTTGGAATATGGTTTTCGGTATGACCACCACTCAATTTTTTTATAAGCATTAACAGTTTCTTCAAGACGTTCTTAGGTTTCAGAAGGAGTGGCAATTTCTTCGAGTTGTTCTTCAGTTTCAATATTTGCTATTTGTTCGCCAGGCAAAAAAGACGACGCTATGCCTCTTTTTGCTTTAACGCCAAATATGGCTTCATAAGGACTTTGGCGTATTCCTTCGTGGTATGTAGTGTTCTTGGCAAATTGAACAAAGGATAAACTATCTGACCATTTATTTGTACCGTTATCGTTTATCCATGCAGATAGCATATTCTGTATATCGTGATGGCCCTTTCAACTGAGCCTTGTGTTTGACTGTGACGAGGCTTTCAATGAACTATTTTAACATCTTTCCACATAGCGCATATTTCGGATATGACTTGATTACTACTAAATTCCTTACCATTATCTGATTGCAATATTGCTGGTGCACCAAATGTTATAAATATCGAAAGAACGTGATGCGCTACTTCTACAGCTCTTTTAGTTTTCAAAGGTCGTAGCTGGACAAACTTAGTTTAATGATCTTGATATACCATTATGAACTTATATTCGCCATCTCTGTTTGACTGCAGATCTATCAGATCAACTTGAGATGTTGAGTTTAATTCAGAAGTAACCAATGGCTTCACAACAATACCTTTCTTAGGTGCACTGTGTTTCATTTGACACTTTTTGCATAAATTTAAATATAACATCACAACTTCATATGTAATATTTTTGTACTTAACTTGCAGTTCTTTAAGCATACGTGTTCTTCCTCCGTGGCCTATTTTGATGTGAGTTTCGTATAGTATACAATTATTCATTGGTAACATAATACTGTATGTTCGTTTCCCCTGGTTTTAATGGTACAATTAACTTCTCTTCATCATTAACTTTTGAAACATCAAAACGTTTTAATCGTCTGTCAAAGGTGTGTTCCATTTAATTTTAGCAGATACCACTTCAGAAAGTAAGAACTTTCAGCATTGAAGCGCGTCAGCAATCTTAAGTATCGAAATAATTATGAAAAATCCGCCTCGATTGCAGAAACTACCTGGTGTTTACCTAGGTTTCAGCGTGGGTAACCGCGCCTTCTTCAGACCAAAGATAAAACAGCTTGCCTAAATAGGCATAGTCAAAGGCTAAAATCAAAACCTACAGCGGCAAGACCCCATAAAAATTTTTTACAAATACACGATACATATATAACAAGTCAATAATATTACTTATCTCAACCCTGTGTGTGCTGCCTCGCCCCAGCCAACGTACTATGGTCACAGGTTCTCCACCAAACTGAGGCACTGCAGCCTGCTCACATGCGCGGCTATTGTATTTGTAGGGTTATCGCTTACTAAGCGATTATTCGAGTCCCCGATCATGATGCATAGAATATTACGATTTCCATCCATCCATCGCTACATCCTTGTGGAAAATACAGTGCTTTAAATTCGTATCTAGAGGTCGTTTAGTGACTACTTTTACTGCACAACCGCATATTATTCGTAAATTCTGAGGTTCCTGTTATACCCTGTTTTGCCCGTTTTTGTACAAATGTTTGTTAACCAATGAAGAAATATCGTAAAAATACCACACTGGTAGACAGAATGAAATGTGTTTATTACGTGCTACTCATCATAACTGATCGGCCTCAACACTGGTTACTAGGAGTACGGACGATGTCTAGCGATCACAATTACGCCTCATTTTGCAGCTGACTTAATACTGGCTTCGACGTAATGCTGTTACAGTGACAGGATCTCTAAGCGCCCTTACTTTCACTCGTAATGGCTGTTTTACGTTCCGAAGATAGAGTGCCATAAACTTTCAGAAGGAAGTTACAGCCATGTGTAAAACAAGCGTGCTAAGTGGCTTAACTTCGCTCATACGTTGTGCCACTAATCTAGTTCTTAGTTAGTGCATGTTCCATGGACCATTCAAACGATTAATCGTAATGATATGGAACGAGTCGTTTGACACTCACATGACACATTGCATTCATATGTACAAGGGGTACAACTTTGCTTCCACCGTTTGCCGATAGATGGCGACAACGGTAAGTAGCGGTCGAAAGAAACAGATCGCAGACGTCAGGCAGTTAGCTTAGACCTCCGTCAACATAACCTCATTCAAACATTAGACGATTTGTGTCTGCATCATAAAAGTGTTCTTGATTGAAAATGTCAGCTTAGGAGCCTAATTCTCGTCATCTGCGGGGCGTGTTACTATTTTGTCTCTATATAAAGAAAACAGTGGCTGAGTCTCATCGAATGCTCTCAAGTACGTATGGTAAGGACGCTATTAGTGAAACAACGTGTCGTGAGCGGTTTCAACGCTTCAAGAACGGTGATTTTAACGTCGTAGACTGGCATAGTGGTGGAAGAAAGAATGTTTTCGGAGATGCAGAATTGGAGACATTGCTGAGTGAAGGCTCGCGTCAAACTCAAGAAGGATTGGCACGATTAGTGGGAGTGACACAGCAAGCCATTTCAAAACGTCTCAAGGCTATGGGTATAATTCAGAAAGAAGGAACTTGGGTCCGGTGTGAGCTGAAACCAAGAGACGTTGAATAGCGTTTGTGTGTATGTAAACAGTTGCTTCAGAGGTAAAACCGGATGGGATTTCTCCATCGCATTGTGACCGGGCAAAAAAAATGGGTTCATTATGATAACCCTAAACATCAAAATATCATGTGGATATCCCGGCAATGCTTGTACGTCGAGGGCCAAACCGAATATTCCCGGCTCCAGAATCATGCTCTGCATTTGGTGGGACCAGCTCGGCGTCGTGTAGTATGAGGTGTTAGAACCAAGTGGAACAATCAAAGGTGCTCGTTATCGAACGCGATTGAATTTGAGCAGAGCATTAAAAGACAAACGGCGGCAATACAGCGAGAGGCGCGATAATGTGATTTTGCAGCACGACAACGCTCGACCACACGTTGCAAAAGAGGTCAAAATGTACTTGGAAACGTTAAAATGGGAAGTCTTTCACCACCTGCCGTATTCTCCAGACGTTGCTCCTCTGACTATCACCTGTTCAGATCAATGGCGCATGGCGTAGCTGACCAACACTTCCATCTGACGAAGAAGCCAAAATTGGATCGATTCGTGGGTCGCTTCAAAAGATGAACAATTTTTTTCGACGCGGGATTCGTACACTACCCGAAAGATGGGAGAAAGTAGTGGCCAGCGATGGAAAATACTTTGAATGATTCATGTGTAACCAATCTGTTTCATTAAAGCCTCAAATGTTGGGGAAAAACGGCGGAAGCGAAGTTGTACACCTTGTAAATATAGCTACATGCTGATTATCAACAATTTTGTTTCTCCATTTTATTGGTTGTTGAGTTTCGTGACTATGATTTACTTTATGTTTAAAAAAAATACAGTAACCATCGGTTTTTGTGTATTTTTATTCATGTCAGTGTGCATTTCGGGCTCTTACTCATCTTCAGTTGGTGTAATACATATTTGAACCTTCAGTAATTACGTCGCTAAAATGTCAATAGCAAATTGAATGCTGTAGTTGTCGTAGTGCAAAATAATAGGTTGGTTCAGATACCATATTTCGCGAACTGTGTATTTACTATACATTGCTGGTTAGAAGTACCTCTACTCTGCTTCTTGTTGTTCCCATTTTCGCTTTTATACTTGTGGCACAGACACTTTCCCATTTGAAACTTCCTGGCAGATTAAAACTGCGCGCCGGACCGAGACTCGAACGCGGGACCTTTATCTTTCTCGGGCAAGTGCTCTACCAACTGAGCTACCCAAGCACGACTGACAACACGTCCTCACGGCTTTACTTCCACCAGTACTTGATCTCCTACCTTCCAAACTTACTTTCCCACTTGTGTCTTGCGCAAAAATAGCGCAGTAGTACGACAGGATGGATAAGACAGACGTAAAGGTGGTGTCGCTATTTAATAAGCTCTACGATTCCTTTCCAGTGAGCCCCCATAAACGTAATTTCGTCAGACTTCCAGGGTATAGTGGTTACTATTTCTGAGCTCTGAACTGTCTCAGCGTACAAGCCTCCCCGTTACAGAGTCCAAAGTAGTAATTGGAACAACTTCTATCGACACCTCCACATATAGTCTGTAGTGATTTTAACGATCACCAGCAAGTCTGGGGATGTATCGCTGCGAATGCGAATGGCGCATATTTGTTGCAGGCCGTAGACGATAATAGCTTAGGTATACTATATGATGAATCTCCAACAATGATCTCAGCACCACACCGAAACAGATCTACCATTGATATTACATTTTGTTCTCGTGATTTGAGTTTTTTCGACAAATGGTGCATCAAAACGGATTCGCTTGGGCACGATCACTTCCCGATTGAGTTAAGGATCACAAGTCATGGTAAACTCCACTCGCATGGTTTTCCATTCCTGCCCGTGGAACACTGGACAGGCATCCTGGACGCTTTACTCGTAGACTGCAGAGGACTCAGTCCAGCACATCAGCTGCTCATTACCCCACAGATAGCCTAAAAGACGTTACTTGATGCCGTTAACGACCCAGCACGTGTTTGCTTTCCTCGGAAGAAGGAGTGTATTGTTGTCATAAATTTCCATCCCGCTTTGTGGAATCCTATCTGCTCTCACCCAGTGGCACGACGCATTCAACAACCACCCGATGATTTCCTGAAATATAAGAAAATAAATACACAATTTAAGAGAGTCCTAAAGCGCGAAAAAAGTAAACTGAATAATCTTTTGCTCGACGTTAACCAAAGAAGTAGTGTCACAGAATTATGGCTCCAAATCAATAAACTCAGTAACAAGCCATTTGGCTGAACTCCTACCATTGAAGCACCTTGGTTAGAAGAACTCAATGATCAAATCTCTCTTCCTTCATTGCGTCCTCGAGTGCCCACATGTCCACCAGGCAGCCACCAAGGTGATGACTGCCATGTTTCTCCTTTAACCTCTCTAGAAATGAAGAGGGAATTTCACTCTACCACACACAATTCTCCAGGTATCGTTAATATTCACTATCTATGATGCGCAACATGCCGCGCAATGCACTTCCACTCCTCTTGTGTATATACAGTCAGCTTCTGGGGTCTAAAGACGTCGTCGAAGATTGGAGAACACGCATAATTGTCGCAGTTTTGAAAAGAGGCAAAGATAGTTCTCAGTCAACTTCATATCGATCCACTGCTGTTTCCTCTTGCAGTGGGTAAATGCTGGAACGGTTAGTTAAACAACGATTGGAGCGGTGGCTGGAATCACATAATCTTTTGTCCACTTCCCAATTCGAATGTATAATGGAAAAAGGCGTAACTGACTAGAGCACTCTTTTGTCAGCAGATGTCTTCATAGCCTTTTCGAAGAACGAAAGGACCACAGCTATGTTCCTCGATATCATGGGATCATAAGCCAACGTAAACATAAGTATTTTTGTCTACAGACAAAGAGCTCTAGATATCTCAGAAAAAATTGTTTATGGACTGGTGTGCATAATTTCGGAAACGAAGATTTTCATCAAGTTCCACGGTAAACTGGTGTGTCCCCACATTGTCTGAACTGGCCTTCCACAAATTGGGAGAGCGAGCAGGCCACGTCATGCGTGCAATATTTTCCGTTTCCAACAAAACTTCAACCACCTGTGCTCTATGGAGTCGAGCATTATCGTCCATAAATACGACGTCTGGGCCCACAGCACCTCGCAACAACCGCAAATCAGGTCCCAAGATCTCGTCACGATACCTAACATCAGTTAAATCTTGCCGATTCACCGGCACAATTTCATGAAGAGGGGTTCGTGCGGTAAACATAATTCCTGCCCACACCATCAGGGATCCTCCTCGACCTCGGTCTCTTTCCATAATGGTTGGGTCCCATAATGGGGTCCCCTTTTTTTCCAGATGCGAATACATTGGGAATCACTCTCCAGACTAAATCGGGACCCATCTATGTGTAACCTCCCCCTCACTTCTCGACCTTAATGACAGTGAAAAATTAAACCGCGTGTACCTAATGGAAATTTGGGAAAAGCAATCGTCACCGGAGTTAATCTGTCGGTGCCGGCCGCGGTGGTCTAGCGGTTCTGGCGCTGCAGTCCGGAACCGCGGGACTGCTACGGTCGCAGGTTCGAATCCTGCCTCGTGCATGGGTGTGTGTGATGTCCTTAGGTTAGTTAGGTTTAAGTAGTTCTAAGTTCTAGGGGACTTATGACCTAAGCTGTTGAGTCCCATAGTGCTCAGAGCCATTTAAACAATTTTTTAATCTGTCGGTAAAGAGGGAGGAAAATGTTACATCTAAATGAAAGGAAAAATGCAAATGAAACTGGTGGAAATTAATTTTGAAAAGGGGTAAAGTTAATTAAGAAAGTAAATGTGCGGCCGTTACGTTAACAATTAACTAGCGGTAATTAGATATTTGAGATTTGGGGAAAATTACGGTCGCCAGTCCTATGGACAGTTACTATAATAACTGAAAAAGAAAGGTTATTGCACATATAATTAGCACTAAAAGCGTGGCAACTGAAGGTTGACACGTGTTGTGTGAAAACTGAAAGTTTGTCAGAAGTAATAAATTTCGCTACACTCTGACTTAATCTAGCAAAAGAATTAATAAAAACGGAAAATTGAAAGTTAATTTAGTGACTGAAATTAATAGTGAGATTTGTTTCTGAAGCACTACGAAATTCAGTAAAATAAGGTTAGTCTTGGGCTACCTCAACAAGCATTTCAAAAGCTACTTGAATCTACGCAATTTAGAAATAAGAGATTTAACTTTGAACTTGAATTAAATGATTCTGGACAATTAACAATAGTAACATTTAGTACGTACCACGCTGAGCTGCAGTCACAGGTAAGCTAAAATATGCTAACAAAACTCGCACTCTTAATTTGTGCTTGTGTAATCTAAATATTGTAGCCAGCTATGAATACTTCAACTGAACTTTGAAATTAAAGCAGTGAAATGGAATGATATTACTTTAATGCTGGCGTATGAATTTCAACGACACTCGGGTACATTCCGGAAAAGGAAGGGACCTTGCTTGGTAATGCAATTGTGACAATGAGCAATAAATGTTCATGCTAAGTTGCTGCAATTATAGTTACGAAAATGGAACAGTTTGAAGAGCTGAGGTGTGCCATACAGTTCTAAAACTTTACGTGCTTCCAGTCTTCCATTTTGGTTGATTGAAGGTTTGAAGCCGTCGATCGAGGAGGTGGCGACAGTCACTCATTGTCGGCCGTCGCTGTTGCAGAGGCTGGATGTTGGCGCGCCTTCTTCTCGACACGGTCTCCAGCCGAAACGGGCTCTTGATGTGTGCCAGCTAACGATTACCGTCCGCGACACCGTGTCAGAAACTATCATAGCAAGTCGAGTGCAATTACATGCTGCCAAACCCCGAAAGCGCGGCAACTCGCGGGAGCGTCACACAACACACCTGCTCAACCGTACTACTCCAGCCAGACCCCTCTGCTCTGCCCACACTCCACGCAGCAGAGTTCATACTACCAAAGATCCTCAACACTTTGGTTCTCCACACGACCTATCGATGTATTCATTCGAAAGCATAGTTTTCCCTAGGCAAGACCCAGCGAAAAATACAAATAATATTTACAAAACAAACCAATTATACATCGACATAGATTCATATATATATATATATATATATATATATATATATATATATATATATATATATATATATATATAGTAAAACAATTACAATATATAAAGGCACAGAAACGTCATATCTTCAGTTAACAAAATAAGGAAAAAAATTTATAGTACAATAGATGGAAATAGGAGGATATGCATTTCCGGCGTTACATATGAAAACGTCATTGGCCCACTATTCGGAAGTCGAGGTGGTAGGCTGATGACTTCACTCTAGACGTCCTTCTGTGAAGATGCGTCAGAGGTACACATACAGCATGTCTCCGACAATAAAGGCCACTCTGCTGAAGCTTTCTGCCCGCAGTTTGCCTCGATACAACACGTCCAGTGGATGCTGCGAGCTCACCTGCCAGTTGCCATGCAGTACTATGGCGGAAACGTCGTGCCCTCACAGCCAAATAACGGTCCTCTCTTCTGATGTCATACGTGGCAGGACGGCCGGGGTGGCCGAGCGGTTCTAGGCGCTACAGTCTGGAACCGCGCAACCGCTACGGTCGCAGGTTCGAATCCTGCTTCGGGCATGGATGTGTGTGATGTCCTTAGGTTAGTTAGGTTTAAGTAGTTCTAAGTTCTAGGGGACTGATGACCTCAGAAGTTAAGTCCCATAGTGCTCATAGCCATTTGAACCATTTGAACCATTATACGTGGTAGGCCCTGCCCTGGTCTTTGGGATACAGTTTCAGTCTCAATAAAATGTAGCCACATCCGAGTAACAACAAATCCGTTTGCCACTGTCCTGCGTCCTTGCTTACTGTTGCCCTCCACCACAGGGCGTCTGGTAAGCATCTTCCCTGTTCCATATTGCACCGTCTGTGACTGTGTACACTGCGTTTGTGGATGTGGGGCTACCCGGCAAACACTGCCTCATTTCACAAGTGCCCTGACGTCATAGATGGTGGTTATCCGTCGACCGGAATGTCATCTTCCGTGCAGAACACGACCTTACGGACATCTGATTAACAGTTAGTGTGATTATATCGTGGATTAGGTACAGGACGGGGAAATAGCGGTTTGTTGCTTAAAATTTCGACGCTAGCTTATGTGCTGTGAACACTACGAATCTGAAAACAGCTCTTTCCACGTGTAGTTCAGTACGCAGACGATGTTTGTTTGTATGTTCA
The DNA here is from genome assembly GCF_023864275.1 of Schistocerca cancellata. Classification (NCBI taxonomy): domain Eukaryota; kingdom Metazoa; phylum Arthropoda; class Insecta; order Orthoptera; family Acrididae; genus Schistocerca; species Schistocerca cancellata. Next base: position 94,822,508 of record NC_064630.1, on the reverse strand, counting down.
CTCCACTTCTTTTTCTGAATGTGAAGCCGCATTTTCCTCTGCCATGTCCCGCGTGGAAAACTGATTCCGAGCACACAGCGTGGATGGTTCGGCTAATACGTCACACTTCGCCCTATTTTCCAAGCGCTCCTCGCCACGTGATACCAACAGAGTAATCGTAGATTCTGAATGTTACCCAGTGTCACTGCAGGCTCGGTTCTGGCCGTCGTCTTTGAGTCTCGTTTGTCGTGTGTCCCTCACATTAACCATGTGAAAAAACATTGAATATTACCCCATCAGTCTCCTGAGTCTGATGGGGCTGTCATACAAACTATTTATTGACGTTGTACAAAGCCTTAATTGGATCAAGACTTGACTACGTTAGTATGGTGTTCCATACTATGTTAAAGGACATCCTGAGGAAATTAGACAAATTTCAGTTTACATGTAGTTGACAGTTCTTCGGCAGTATGGGCTCTACCCCTATGGACGCCCTCTTAATTGAATCCCATGAAATGCCCTCACAGAAGGCAATTACGAAACAGACAAACTTCTACCCTATGCGATGTGCTTTTTAAATCATCCTTTGCATTCCTATGGAGGCCGTCGATTTCATTTACCGGAATAGCACCTTTCTCCCTGCCCTAGAGGTTATCAGTAGAAAATGGGTCACTTTTCAGCAGATATCCCCAGCACAAGTCGCTCCCTGTCTATATTCACAATTATTCAATGCGTGTACATTTAAACGACATGCCATTAACAGAAAATCCAATCATATATCGTGATATAATGTGCCTTGTATGCCAGAAATGAGGTGACGACACTCATCAATGAGTAAAACGACTAATGAGTGAGTATGCCAGAAATGTCCGACTTTTTGTACATATATTCTGATGGCTCAGAATTAAGAGAGGGACAAAATATGAAATGTGCCTTTCTCTGTCCACAAGTACCTGTCTCAAAGCTGCTTCAACTGCCAAAGAAAACTGCGATTTTTCTGCGGAAACTACGGCCGTATTAGACACCGAAACATATGTCAGCCTCCTCCATGTTTCTAAGGTTTTCATTTTTTCCGATTCTACGACTGTTTTACAGTCTCAAAAGAATAAGAAGTGGAACCCTAAAACCAGCAATCTCAACTTGGCAATTATTTGTCAATGCATCCTGTGTGAAATCGAAAGGCAGACGATAGAATTCCTGTGGGTTAAATCTCACTGCGGGTTAATTCATAACGAAGAAGTCTATATTCTTGCTAAAGAAGCCACAAACTCCGGAACTTTCATCGACCTCAGACTTTCTCCCTCTGAACGGTACCGTCTGGCCACACAGAAAGCCTTTCAACAATGCCAAGAGGACTGGAGCGTTTCTCAGTTATTCACGGGAAGACGTTATGCCCGCGTTCAGCCTGTTATCCCACATAGGCCCTGGTTTCTCAATGTTCGCTTACACTGATGGCTGATGCCTACTGTCTGCCGTATGAGATTCAACCGTGGAAGTTTTCCGATGCACCTCCACCGCACTGTAATCACTCCAACCATGCACTCTGAGTGTAGCAACACTACAGAAGGTGACATTAGTCACATCCTCTTTGCATGTGCAAAATGGGAGAGGTATAGACATGTCTTTTTCAACACTTACACCCTCTGAAAATAAAGTTTCCGACGAGTGCCACTATTCTACTTTCATTAAATAATGCTGCATATACCGAACAGCTTTTCAGATTTTTACAAGCTGCCAAGATATCTTTGTACTAATAACCAAGCACTGACTTGACTTACTTGTCTTAATTCCTTTGGCCCCTATGGGGGCATAGGGCATCCAGGAGAACTCGCCATCCGTCTCTGTCTTTGGCCATTTGCCTCAATTCTGCCCAGGTCTTGCCAACTCTTTTTGCTTCCCCTTCCACTGTCCTCTTCCATGTGCCCCTTGGTCTTCCTCTCTTCCTTGTTCCCTGGGGATTCCATTCCAATGCTTTTTTCTCGATGGCTCCATCTGGTTTTCTCAAGGTGTGCCCCACCCAGCCCCACTTTCTCTCTCGTATCTGGTCTTCTATAGGTATCTGGTTTGTTTTTCGCCAGAGCTCCTCATTACATATTTTTTCTGGCCACCAGATATTCATGATGCGTCGAAGACATCTATTTATGAAGCTTTGTAACTGGGATGTTATCTTTTTATCCATTTTCCAGCTTTCATTGGCGTACAGAAGGACAGCCTTCACATTTGTATTAAAAATACGGATTTTTGTTTTGTATGTGATATTTCTATTTTTCCATATTGGATACAGTTGCATGAAGGCAGCATTTGCCTTTTTAATGCGGTTTTTCACGTCATCTCCAGCTCCACCATCTTCCGCCACTATACTACCCAGATACAGGAATGAGTTGACAGTCTCCACTCGCTGCTCACCTATTAACAGGGGCGTCTCCATGTTACCTGAATTTACTCTCATTTCCTTTGTTTTGCCTGTATTTATCTTGAGGCCAGCAGTCTCTGCTTCTTCTTTCAGCAAGCTTAATTTAGCTTGCATATCAGTCAGCCTTGGAGCTAATAAAACTATGTCGCCTGCAAAATCCAAATCCTCCAGACGTTCGTGGATCCCCCCCTGGATTCCTCGTCTCCTGCCTGCTGTGACTCTTCTCATAACAGAGTCTAGAATGAGTAGAAAAAGTGTTGGTGACAAAATGCAACCCTGCCGGACTCCAGTTGTTACTTTTATGGGCTCTGTCATATTTCCCTTGTGGAGTATGCAGCATTCGTAGCCATCATATAGATCTTTTATGATGTTTAAGATCTTCTGTGGTATGCCATACTTCCGCAACACCTGCCAGAGCACTTTATGTTTCACGGAATCGAAGGCCTTTTGAAAATCAATGAATGCCAGGTACATGGTTGCTTGGAATTCTTTGCTTTGCTCTAAGATGATCCTAAGAGTGTTAATAAGATCAACACAGCTGCGTTGTGCCCTAAAACCGGCCTGTTCTTTACGCAGTCACTTTTCAAGGGATTCTTTAATTCTGTTTAAAATAATTCTGGTGAGGACCTTACTGGGCACTGAGAACAATGCAATACCACGCCAGTTGTTACAGTCTGACAAATTTCCCTTTTTTGGGAGCTTTACCACCAAGCCATTTTTCCACTCCTTTGGAGATTTCTCTTCAAGCCAAATATGCTTCAGAAAAGGATGGAGCATTTTAACAGTACTTTCAGTATCGGCTTTTAAGAGCTCCGGTGCTATGTTGTCTAGAACCAAGCACTGGAAAATATGTTAATCGTTGTGATAATGTGAATGTTATACAAACATCAAAAAAATTTGTGCATCACCCCGGTTCCCAGAACTCCTGAAGATAGACGTTGACTGTGGATATTGTATCACAGAGACAGTCCCTTTGACTGTTCAGAGATGTCACAAAACCCGACCAAAGATGTAAACAACCATGCATGAGCAGCGCCTATTAGTCGGAAAGGGGCCGACAGCCGATCAGTTCCAGTCACCCCACCAGGAAGGAGGTACATCGCTCGTGTTGTCTGTAGTTCAACCATGCCTAGACGTTCAATACCGCGGTTCGATCGCGTCCGCATTGTTACGTTGTGCGAGGAAGGGCTCTCAACAAGGGAAGTATCCAGGCGTCTCGCAGTGAACCAAAGCGATGTTGTTTGGACATGTAGGAGATACAGAGAGACAGGAACTGTCGATGACATGCCTCGCTCAGGCCGCCCAAGGGCTCCTACTGCAGTGAATGACTGCCACCAACAGATTATGGCTCGGAGGAACCCTGACAGCAACGCCACCATGTTGAATAATGCTTTTCTTGCAGCCACAGGGCGTCCTGTTACGACTAAAACTGTTCACAATAGGCTGCATGATGCGCAACTTCACTCCCGACGTCCATGGCGAGATCCATCTTTGCAACCACGACATCATGCAGCGCGGTTCAGATGGGCCCAACAACATGCCGAATGGACTGAATGGACTGCTCAGGATTTGCATCACGTTCTCTTTACCGATGAGTGTCGCATATGCCTTCGACCAGACAATCGTTGAAGACGCGTTTGGAAGCAAGCCGGTCAGGCTGAACGCCTTAGACACATTGTCCATCGAGTGCAGCAAGGTGGAGGTTCCCTGCTGTTTTTAAATGGCATTATGTGGTGCCGACGCACGCCGCTGGTGGTCTTGGAAGGCACCGTAACGGTCGTACGATTCGTGGATGCCATCCTCCGACCGATAGTGCAAGCATATCGGCAGCATATTGACGAGGCATTCGTCTTCATGGACGACAGTTCTCACCCCCATCGTGCACATCTTGTGAATGACTTCCTTCAGGATAACGAAATCGCTCGACTAGAGTGGCCAGCATGTTCTCCAGACGTGAACCCTATCGAAAATGCCTGGGATAGATTGAAAAGAGCTGTTTATGGGAGACGTGTCCCGCCAATCACTCACCGAATCTACGCCGAATCTCCGTTGAGGAGTGAGACAATCTGGACCAATGGTGCCTTGATGAACTTGTGGATAGTATGCCAAGACGGATACAGGCGTGCATCAGTGCAAGAGGACGTGCTACTGGGTAGTAGAGGTACCGGTGTGTACAGCAATCTGGACCACCACCTTCGAAGGTCTCGCTCTATGGTGGTACAATATGCAGATTATATTCACTTTCATTCTAATTGATCCATAGTGAGGAGGTCCTCCAGCATGTAGAACATGTCAGAAAAACAATACAAAGTGTGGTTTTCATGAGCAATAAGAAGGGTGGAAATGTTGTTTATGTTGACCTCTGTTCCAATTTTCTGTACAGGTACCAGAACTCTCGGAACCGACGTGATCCAAAACTTTTTCCGATGTGTGTGTATATCGGTATTTTAATGTAGGCTCTGAACAGCTGTAGTTCTAGTGCTGCGATTTTTTCGTTTGGCGTATTAACTTGTGGTGCCACTTAAGATTGATACACATCATGTTCATCACCTTCGCTTCTTGTATACGTGTATCTTTATGGGTTTTTGTTGGTTGGTTCGTTTGGGGAGTAAAGGGGCTAAACTACCCGGTTATCAGTATTTTTGTGTCATTACAACAATATTAATCGTTAATGTTGTTATGCTCTTATTACTGTTATGTCATCAATTTATGAGTTTAACTATATGTTTTTTTTATTTAACATTTAGCTGGCTAAATGGTTACTACCTGTCGGAGGCCAAATAATTAATAAACCCGCCATGTTGCCACCTGATAAATTTGTTGTTGTTTGTGTAAAAAATCTGACATTTTCCCTCGGAAAAGATTTCCAACTTTACGTGACAGTTTTCCTTAAATAACATTCCCACATTTAGAACACTCAGATTCCTGAGACAGCTAGTTCGTATCATTTGACATCACGAACCTCTGCATAAACATATCTGTCAAAGAAACAACAGAAATAATAAGAAATAACTTATTAAAGGCCTAGAACTTGATTTCAGCAGAAATCTATAGTTCTAACTACCTCTATTTCAAAAATAAAATGTACAAGCAGAAAGATGGCCTAACTATGGGCAACCGTCTTGCCATTTCACTTACTGATACTTTCATCAATAACTTAGAACGTAGTTTCTCTTTAGCTCATAACTTATAAATACCCTTGTGGCCAAAAAGAAAAAAGAATGAACACTCTTGAAGGAATTAAAATTAATTTTCTTAAATGTGCATCCCCAGATTACATCCTTAATGAGCAAACAGAGTTAAGCAACAAAGCTTTTCTAACGAATGTACATAATTTGCTCATACAACTACACACTAAATACTGCCATGAAAAAATAAAATCCGATTTGAGCCTATGCAACACTTCTACATCATGTAAATCTATTGTTCTGTTTCTATTGTTTGTAAATGAAAGTCCGCCTGTGAGTGAAACATGTAACAGTAATACTTTTATGTAAAATATACTATATTATTTTTATAATATTCCATTTAGTCTACTTACAGTCACTAAAACACGTATTTACTAAAAATTCCAAGTACTCAGCACATTCATAGTAAACAATTTCAGTTCTTTTTAGCCATACATAAGCTTAAACTAGAAGTAGTACTTTCAGAAACTGTGAGCAAAACATAACTTTGACCATAGATATAATTTTCAGGTGTAAACGGAGACGTCAGTCGGCAACGTGGTGAATAATGAGCTATTTTTGCGCAGGGTACAAGTTGGAAAGTGTTTGTTCTACAATTATAAACGCGAAAACGGGGGTAACAACAAGAAGAGTAGAAAGTAAGTACACTAACCTCAATACATCGTAAAGATACAACTCACGAATAGTATCTGCTAAACAAAATCATTATTTTGTACAGGGGAGCTGCAGCATCCATTTTGCTGTCGATATTTTAACGATGTGCTTACTGAAGATTCAAATATGTATTACGTCAATCGAAGATGGATTAAAGCACGAAATATGTATTGGAATAAATAAAAATACGTAAAGAAATGGGTGGTTGCTGTATTTCTTAAAACAAACTTTGATTTTTACTTTCTTAGTACAGTTGTGAGTTAGTAATTCCTACCCATGACCTTTTACACATTACAGAGGTAGAAATTCTTCTAAGAAGTAGAAGGAGTGTAGGAGAAACTTTTTCAGTTTGTTTTCAGATTTAAATGTGATGTCTGTCAGTGACCAAAAATTTTGGTGGCAGTACTGTGCACCCCTTTTCGCTTTAAAGACAACCTGATTTTTGAATAATGAATTCCGATAAGAGTCTGGTATTGTAATAATGGACATTATTGTTCTTTCTGAACTGTAGTGAATTATTTACAACAGACTTCACGAGGAAGTATTCATGTTTCTAGCTTAGTTTTATATTCAATAAAAATGATGTGAGCACTCCTTTTTTGTTCGATGTGTTATACTTCATATGTCTGCACTAGATGTTTGCCAAACGAAAGTCTTCAATAGTCGATATGTTAAACCACAGATGTTCTGAACAGAAGCAGTGTGATCTTAGGTTGTCAGTAGCACTGTCATTGCCAGTGTACCTTTCAGGGGGAAGTAGGTGAGAGAGATGGTTAATGGTCACACTGATAGCAGAACACCGAGATACAAACGCAGAGGATGTTGCTTTTTGGGGATACGATTCTATAAAGACTGATTTAAGAAGTGCGAAGATATTCGGTTCATGTTGTTGCTACATTAATTAATCACGCCTGATTTATTGTGTATGAAAGGGGCAAACTTTTACCACGATTTTTCTTTATTGGTTCGGATCAGTTTGTTTGAGTATGGAGACGAGATTAAGTAAAATTATTTGCTCACATACTTTGCACTTAGCGTCACAGACTCACCCATCTACCATTTCAGCAACTACTTACATGGCAAAATTGTATTTTTGTTAAAACAAGTGAATTTTGTGAAGGCTTATGTAATTTTTATGGATGCAGGGTACTTATAAATGGTGAAAAAATGGAAATTTTCTTATGACTTTGTTAAATTCTATAGTCTTTCCTGATTACATTGATATATACATTATAGGGTTTCAAATGAAAAATGAAGCATATATGTACCAAATTTTAAAGTTAAGGTAATGTATCTGCCACGTCCCCTTTATTTCTGTTACAGAAACCATTATTATTTCGAAAAGAACTGTGAACTTTGTGTTTTCAGCTATTATACGTATGATACATTGCATATGTTGATAATAGTGCAGATTTCTATTGTCTGTAAATGATTATCTTCATTAGTATTTACTTTTGTTTCGCTGAAGCAGTTTGTTCACGTGTTACTGAATGTTTCTTGCCCAAGTGCTAAATAAATTTGTGGAAGTACATTTCCTTTAGTGCATAATAAAAACGAACTATGCCACGCATCAAGAAATTCAATAAAAGGAAATTCTGTGGTAAACAGACCACAAACAAAGCAAGCCACACAGTTGAAAGTAGCCTATGTATCATTTCTTCAGGGAAGAAACTCCCACATGGAATGCCTCCTGGTGATTCAAATTTTTGTGTTAACAATGACCATGGTTGAGTGGATTTGTTCTTGTTGATGTGGGCATCTTATTTTCCTTCATAAAGGAAGTGGTGAAATGTAAACAATGTGATGGTGTAGGCTGTCTGGAAGTAACTGAACAACAAAGTAGTAGGAAGGGTTTAGCATCGAAATTAGTAGGTTTTGTGTGGATCCTGCAATAAATGAACCCCGAAAATGACTTCGAACATTGTGCATAATTCATATTATGTGAATTTGAAGTTAGTGTATGCAATGCATGCCGTAGGAAAAGGAAAAAAAGGCTGCTTAAACGTTTGGTGTTTTGATGGACCTTCCTCCACCTCACAGTAGGTTCAGCAAGTATATAAAAATACTTTTAGGTGCCTCGACGGTTGTGTCTAAAGCATCTATGAAACGTGCTGTAGAAGAGACTGTAAATATTAGTGGAACCAGGGACATTGCTGTAGCACTTGATGGGACATGGAAATGTCGAGGATATCGTTCCTTGAATAGTGTTGTGAGTGTTACTTCTCTGGAGAATGGAAAAGTTGTTGATGTTAAGTGGTTATCAGAGTACTGCCACACCTGCCATGGCAACAGTGAAGGACATATTGAACATCAGTCTTCTAAGAATTACAGTGGAGGTATGGAGTGAGACGGAGCTCTAAAAATATTTCAGAGATCGGTGTCCGTTTACAGTGTTAGATATACGAAATACCTAGGCAGTGGGGACTCTAAAGCTTTCAATAAAATTAACGAGTTCAATGTTTATGGTGATACCTTGGTAACAAACCTGGAGTGTTGTGAACATGTGCAAAAGAGATTGGGTGCTATATTAAGGAAGCTACGAAGAGAAATGAAAGAAAAGTGGCTACCTGATGGAAAAATCTCTGTCTGGCCGAGGAAGATTGACAGAAACTGAAACAGACCTTCTCCAGAGTTATTATGGACAGACCATTAGACGACCTGCACCTTTGAATGACGTTACAGCAATGAGAAAAGCTGTATGGGCCACCTACTTTCATAAGTTGTCCACAGATGACCACCCTGTTCACGGACTTTGCCCTAAAGGAGCAGATTCGTGGTGTGGTTACGAGGAAGCAAAAGAAAGTGGTCAAATATATCACCATCAACGTTCTCTTTCTGAGCCTCTTATGAATGAAATAAAACCAATTTTGAGAGACCTGTGTGACCCTGTTTTGCTTAATAAATGTCTTTATGGGGGCGCTCAGAATACAAATGAAAGTTTCAACCACTGCATATTAGACAGACTACCCAAGAATGTTTTTGTAGGAATAAATACATTAAAAATTGGTATACTAGATGCAGTGATATGTTTCAGTGATGGAGCGATAGGGAGGTTGGAAGTCCTGAGAAATTTAGGCATAAAATGTGGCTCTAATTTGGAAGATCAATTGCTTGCGTGTGACAGACAATGAGCTCATGAAGCGGAAAGATTCGCTCTTCATGTTACCAAAGAAACAAGAAGTGCTAAAAGGAATGCAAAGAGGAAGCTCGAAGATGAAGAAATGCTGCGGGATGAAGACTATGCTTCAGGAATGTTCTGAGGCACAGTTTATTTGGACTCATATCTTCATTCGCAATTTCCCGTAAGTTGTATTTTTCAGAATTCAGGCACAAATATTTCCTAAAGTTCATAAAGCATCGCTCTAATTTTTTTCTGTAACTTGCAACAGTCCATACTTATTGCAGAATCAACTAAATTACAGAAAAAATAGCATTTTTATTAGGAAAAAATTTATAAAAATTAAAATGTAAGATGTGATATTTTTTATCCTTGTAATATACATAATAGGTGGAATTAAATACGTCTAGTACCTCAGCCATCATGTCATGCATCTCTGGTAAAAATTTGGTCTCCTTCAAATGTATAACATTGGATTAAATGGTACCTCAATTTGAGGAAGCATGTTGTTGTTGTTGTGGTCTTCAGTCCTGAGACTGGTTTGATGCAGCTCTCCATGCTACTCTATCCTGTGCAAGCTTCTTCATCTCCCAGTATCTACTGCAACCTACATCCTTCTGAATCTGCTTAGTGTATTCATCTCTTGGTCTCCCTCTACGATTTTTACCCTCCACACTGCCCTCCAATGCTAAATTTGTGATCCCTTGGTGCCTCAAAACATGTCCTACCAACCGATCCCTTCTTCTAGTCAAGTTGTGCCACAAACTTCTCTTCTCCCCAATCCTATTCAATACCTCCTCATTAGTTATGTGATCTACCCACCTTATCTTCAGCATTCTTCTGTAGCACCACATTTCGAAAGCTTCTATTCTATTCTTGTCCAAACTAGTTATCGTCCATGTTTCACTTCCATACATGGCTACAGTCCATACAAATACTTTCAGAAACGACTTCCTGACACTTAAATCTATACTCGATGTTAACAAATTCCTCTTCTTGAGAAACGCTTTCCTTGCCATTGCCAGTCTACATTTTATATCCTCTCTACTTCGACCATCATCGGTTATTTTACTCCCTAAATAGCAAAACTTCTTTACTACTTTAAGTGTCTCATTTCCTAATCTAATTCCCTCAGCATCACCCGACTTAATTTGACTACATTCCATTATCCTCGTTTTGCTTTTGTTGATGTTCATCTTATATCCTCCTTTCAAGACACTGTCCATTCCGTTCAACTGCTCTTCCAAGTCCTTTGCTGTCTCTGACAGAATTACAATGTCATCGGCGAACCTCAAAGTTTTTATTTCTTCTCCATGAATTTTAATACCTACTCCGAATTTTTCTTTTGTTTCCTTTACTGCTTGCTCAATATACAGATTGAATAACATCGGGGAGAGGCTACAACCCTGTCTTACTCCTTTCCCAACCACTGCTTCCCTTTCATGTCCCTCGACTCTTATAACTGCCATCTGGTTTCTGTACAAACTGTAAATAGCCTTTCGCTCCCTGTATTTCACCCCTGCCACCTTCAGAATTTGAAAGAGAGTATTCCAGTTAACATTGTCAAAAGCTTTCTCTAAGTCTACAAATGCTAGAAACGTAGGTTTGCCTTTCCTTAATCTTTCTTCTAAGATAAGTCGTAAGGTCAGTATTGCCTCACGTGTTCCAACATTTCTACGGAATCCAAACTGATCTTCCCCGAGGTCGGCTTCTACCAGTTTTTCCATTCGTCTGTAAAGAATTCGCGTTAGTATTTTGCAGCTGTGACTTATTAAACTGATAGTTCGGTAATTTTCACATCTGTCAACACCTGCTTTCTTTGGGATTGGAATTATTATATTCTTCTTGAAGTCAGAGGGTATTTCGCCAGTCTCATACATCGTGCTCACCAGATGGTAGAGTTTTGTCATGATTGGCTCTCCCGAGGCCATCAGTAGTTCAAATGGAATGTTGTCTACTCCCGGGGCCTTGTTTCGACTCAGGTCTTTCAGAGCTCTGTCAAACTCTTCACGCAGTATCTTATCTCCCATTTCGTCTTCATCTACATCCTCTTCCATTTCCATAATATTGTCCTCAAGTACATCGCCCTTGTATAAACCCTCTATATACTCCTTCCACCTTTCTGCCTTCCCTTCTTTGCTTAGAACTGGGTTGCCATCTGAGCTCTTGATATTCATACAAGTGGTTCTCTTCTCTCCAAAGGTCTCTTTAATTTTCCTGTAGGCAGTATCTATCTTACCCCTAGTGAGATATGCCTCTACATCCTTACATTTGTCCTCTAGCCATCCCTGCTTAGCCATTTTGCACTTCCTGTCGATCTCGTTTTTGAGACGTTTGTATTCCTTTTTGCCTGCTTCATTTACTGCATTTTTATATTTTCTCCTTTCATCAATTAAATTCAATATTTCTTCTGTTACCCAAGGATTTCTATTAGCCCTCGTCTTTTTACCTACTTGATCCTCTGCTGCCTTCACTACTTCATCCCTCAGAGCTACCCATTCTTCTTCTATTGTATTTCTTTCCCCCATTCCTGTCAATTGTTCCCTTATGCTCTCCCTGAAACTCTCTACAACCTCTGGTTCTTTCAGTTTATCCAGGTCCCATCTCCTTAAATTCCCACCTTTTTGCAGTTTCTTCAGTTTCAATCTGCAGTTCATAACCAATAGATTGTGGTCAGAATCCACATCTGCCCCTGGAAATGTCTTACAATTTAAAACCTGGTTCCTAAATCTCTGTCTTACCATTATATAATCTATCTGATACCTTTTAGTATCTCCAGGATTCTTCCAGGTATACAACCTTCTTTTATGATTCTTGAACCAAGTGTTGGCTATGATTAAGTTATGCTCTGTGCAAAATTCTACAAGGCGGCTTCCTCTTTCATTCCTTCCCCCCAGTCCATATTCACCTACTATGTTTCCTTCTCTCCCTTTTCCTACTGACGAATTCCAGTCACCCATGACTATTAAATTTTCATCTCCCTTCACTACCTGAATAATTTCTTTTATCTCGTCATACATTTCATCTATTTCTTCATCATCTGCAGAGGTAGTTGGCATATAAACTTGTACTACTGTAGTAGGCATGGGCTTTGTGTCTATCTTGGCCACAATAATGCGTTCACTATGCTGTTTGTAGTAGCTAACCCGACTTCCTATTTTTTTATTCATTATTAAACCTACTCCTGCATTACCCCTATTTGATTTTGTATTTATAACCCTGTAATCACCTGACCAAAAGTCTTGTTCCTCCTGCCACCGAACTTCACTAATTCCCACTATATCTAACTTTAACATATCCATTTCCCTTTTTAAATTTTCTAACCTACCTGCCCGATTAAGGGATCTGACGTTCCAAGCTCCGATCCGTAGAACGCCAGTTTTCTTTCTCCTGATAACAACGTCCTCCTGAGTAGTCCCCGCCCGGAGATCCGAATGGGGGACTATTTTACCTCCGGAATATTTTACCCAAGAGGACGCCATCATCATTTAATCATACAGTAGAGCTGCATGTCCTCGGGAAAAATTACGGCCGTAGTTTCCCCTTGCTTTCAGCCGTTCGCAGTACCAGCACAGCAAGGCCGTTTTGGTTAATGTTACAAGGCCAGATCAGTCAATCATCCAGACTGTTGCCCCTGCAACTACTGAAAAGGCTGCTGCCCCTCTTCAGGAACCACATGTTTGTCTGGCCTCTCAACAGATACCCCTCCGTTGTGGTTGCACCTACGGTACGGCCATCTGTATCGCTGAGGCACGCAAGCCTCCCCACCAACGGCAAGGTCCATGGTTCATGGGGGGTTGAGGAAGCATATTGGAAAAAAAAAAGCATATTGGAAAAAAAATTGCATCAGTTTCTTTGTAATTTTTAATAACCCTAAGCAGGTACAAAAATTTTTAAAATACTTCTAACTTGTTTAGAAAGTATGCTGCATTACCTGATATCAACAAAAAATCTGTAAAACATATACATTATAAACAGTGCCTGAAAGAAATAGGTGTTGACTTTTACATAATAGTGAGCCGGAAAAGTACGCAGTATCCTTAAGTGTCAGAGTTTCACAATGCAGTTTTCGATTGATATTCTCCTCCGCATCATTCAGTAAGTTAGATTACTTTCACCGTCTTCTCACGAAAATTTGTTTTGTAATCGTGTGTCCGCACATTGCACTTAGCGGAACACTGTCATTCAAAGCAAAGCATGATGTGCTTAGTACAGTCCCATTTTCTCGTATTGCACTTGGGCAAGGTTTATTTTCTTTAGATGGTTGCAGCTGCGCTGCATGTTAACATTTGTCACTTTCGAACGGAACCGAGCTTCCGTTGCTGCAAAGTACGTCACAGAAGTTTATTACAGCCAGATTACCGTCACGGTCAAGACACAGTAAAATCATTGAGTTATGCACTGCATTACAAAATTATTGTCAAACTCAGTTTAGGTGAAATTGAGTTCAGGTTTCATTTATTTGTCAGACATTCTTATTCTTACAGTGCAATGTTACCTTATTGAATGTAATTCATTTAGTGTTCAGAAATTTATCTAGTCACTTTGCGTACGTAAAATTTACAGGCCATTCTAACAGAAGCATTTTGGTTAGTTATTATTTCAAAGTTTGATTTGTAATGTTATGCAGAATTTTTATTCTGTTAGTTTTGTGTGTTGGAACCTTAAGACAGACATCGTGATGGCATGCGATGTAGCAGTGTTGACTGCACTGCACAATGCTGAATTTCACGGGTTAACGTATTTAGTTTCAGTTTTACGTTTCCTAGTTATTTATAGTAAAAGTTAACTGCAATACAGCTACGCAGTTTCCGGTGGATTAGGTGACACTCTTTATCAGATAACGTTTACGTAAGTACACCACATGCGTTGTCCAGGTTCACATTACAACACAGACAAACACGAAAGTTTGTGAATAGGAAACCAGTTTACATACACAACAACGAACACAAAAAATAAAAAAAATAATTACGGAGTGTACTGTGAGGCAGTAGCCGAGATGCCTAATTCCTTAAACAGATATCTACACAATGACCGAGGGTAGCGCCACTTGTTATTAGTAGAACACATTTTAGAGTAATTAAACTGTGTCTCTTAAAGTCGAGTCACTCAAAACATTATTCAATATAACATTATTGAATGAAAAAACGAAAAATATGTCAAATTACTGATTTGACCCTCACCAAGATTTTCAACGATTCAAAGTGGACATCTGAAAACCTTTACGTCTCCACGCTACTTATCATATCCTCATCACGTCTTACATTTATCTTGGGAGTAGTACATATATATATATGCAGAACTGATAAGCTGTGTCTTTTCTCAGAAGACCAACACTTTTAAGAGCGTTGTTTAGCATTTCTGTTATTGCTGTATGTAAATTTGGATTCATGACAATACTAGAGTAATCCGCAAAAAGAACTAATTCTGCTTCTGATATTTTACACGGAAGGTCGTATACATATACTATGTGATCAAAAATATCCGGACACCTGACTGAAAATGACTTACAAGTTCTTGGCGGCCTCCATCGGTAATGCTGGCATTCAATATGGTGTTGGCCCACCCTTAGCCTTGATGACAGCTTCCACTCTCGCAGGCATACGTTCAATCAGATGCTGGAAGGTTTCTTGGGGAATGGCAGACCATTCTTCACGGAGTGCTGCACTGAGGGGAGGTATCGATATCGGTTGGTGAAGCCTGGCACGAAGTCGGCGTTCCAAAACACCCCATAGGATTCGGGTCAGGACTCTGTACAGGCCAGTCCATTACAGGAACGTTATTGTCTCCGCCACAGGCCGTGCATTATGAACAGGTGCTCGATCGTGTTGAAAGATGAAGTTGCCATCCCCGAATTGCTCTTCAACAGTGGGAAGCAAGAAGTTGCTTAAAACATCAATATAGGCCTGTGTTGTGATAGTGTCACGCAAAACAACAAAGGGTGCAAGTCCCCTTCATGAAAAACACGACCACACCATAACACCACCGCCTCCTAATTTTACTGTTGGCACTACACACGCTGGACGATGACGTTCACTGGGCATTCGCCATACCCACACCCTGCCAGCGGATTGCCACATCGTGTACCGCAGTTCGTCACTCCACACAACGTTTTTCCACTGTTCACTCGTTCAATGTTGACGCTCCTTACACAAAGCGAGGCGTCGTTTGGCATTTACCGGCGTGATACGTGGCTTATGAGCAGTCGCTCGACCATGAAATCCGAGTTTTATTACCTCCCGCCTAGCAGTCATAGTACTTTCAGTGGATCCTGATGCAGTTTGGCATTCTTGTGCGATTATCATGGATAGATGCCTGCCTATTACCTATTACACATTACGACCCTCTTCAAGTGTCGGCAGTCTCTCTCAGTCAACAGACGAGGTCGGCCTGTACTCTTTCGTGCTGGACGTGTCCCTTAACGTTTCCTCTTCACTATCACATCGGAAACAGTGGACCTAGGGATGTTTAGGAATATTGAAATCTCGCGTGACACCCAATCACCTGACCACGTTCGGCGAAGTCCATGAGTTCCGCGGAGCGCCCCATTCTGCTCTCTCACGATGTCTAATGACTACTGAGGGCGCTGATATGGAGTACCTGGCAGTAGGTGATAGCACAATGCACCTGATATGAAAAAGTATGTTTTTGGCGGTGTCCGGATACTTTTGATCACATAGTTTGTATGAGAAACAATAATAGATCTAATATCATTTTAGAAAGCCATAAGTGATGTCTCCTCAGGCTGAATAATCTCCACTGCCTACATTAGTTGCAATATTACATATAACCTATTGCATTCTTTTAGCAAGATATGACGTTATCCAGTGGTAGGCTATACTATCACTCCCCCCGAAGTTCAGTTAACCTGTGATTCATACCATCAAATCCACGAGATAGGTCGCAGAAAATACCAACTCGCGCAATTTTATTATTTGATAATTGTAACATTTGGTGAGTGAACATGTGAATGACCGCAATAGAGAACCTCTCCTGAAATCCAAACTGTGATTTGCAGAGGATATTACTGTCTCTCAGGCGGGGTACTATTCTAAAATACATGACCTTCTAAAAAATTGTGGATTCTGATATCCGTAGTGAAACGGGTCGGTAATAATTGAAATATTCCCTGCCACCTTTCTTGTAGAGGGGTTTAACAATGGTGTCTTTCAGCCTCCA
This sequence comes from Schistocerca cancellata, assembly GCF_023864275.1. NCBI lineage: Eukaryota > Metazoa > Arthropoda > Insecta > Orthoptera > Acrididae > Schistocerca > Schistocerca cancellata. The sequence goes on along the minus strand of NC_064630.1, from coordinate 94,805,977 downwards.
CAGAAAAATATCCACTGTTAAGAGTAGATAGTGCTTGGTAATTGACAACAGGTCCTCATACTCTGTTGGATACCCCATAAAATCCAGGCGAGCCTTCATTTTTGTGATTGTGTGTAATTTTCTTCATTTAAAAGGATAAGTGAGTGAGACATCCATATGACTGAATTTTATGTAAGATGGTTGTTCAACACATTATTATAATTTTTGTCGTGATCTCTTTGTCCTAATATTTTCTGTTACATGTGAGAAATAATTATTACCTTTATTTGCTACCCGTGACTAATCATTTATAACCCCTCCATTTAAGTCAATAGTGATGTTATCCGGTTCTTTGGCCCGTTGTCCTGCCTCTTGCTTCACTACATTCCTTATAGCCTCAAGTCTGTTGCCAGAATTACTAATTTCTGACATACTGTGCATGTTCCTTGATTTTAAACAAGTTTCCTTATTTATTTTGAGTAGCTTTTGAAGTGTGAAACTACATTAGGATCTTTACTTCTTCTTGTCAAAAGATACAATTTCCTTTTCCTTTTACAAGGTACTCCAATTCCTTTAGTGATCCCTGGTTCTCTACAATGCCATTCAACGTCTTTTATGAGTAGTTTTTATGGATAGCTATTTCAAATAATGATATGAATTTATCATGAAATTGATTAAATATTATGTCAGCATTTGGTTCATTATAGATTTCATCCCTAGTCATCTCTTACTAACTATTCTTAAAAATGTTTGTGTTAGAATCATTGCCTATTCTAATTGATATCCACTATGAATTATTTATCCTTTAAGACACTGTCTCCCCCATGAACCACGGACCTTACTGTTGATGGGGAGGCTTGCGTGCCTCAGCGATACAGATAGCCGTATCATAGGTGCAACCACAACGGACGGGTATCTGTTGAGAGGCCAGACAATCGTGTGGTTCCTGAAGAGGGGAAGCAGCCTTTTCAGTAGTTGCAGGGGCAACAGTCTGAATGATTGACTGATATGGCCTTAACATTAACCAAAACGGCCTTGCTGTGCTGGTACTGCGAACATGTGAAAGCAAGGGGAAGCTACAGCCGTAATTTTTCCCGAGGGCATGCGGCTTTATTTTATGGTTAAATGATGATGGCGTCTTCTTGGGTAAAATATTCCGGAGGTGAAATAGTCCCCCATTCGGATCTCCGGGCGGGGACTACTCAGGAGGACGTCGTTATCAGGAGAAAGGAAACTGGTGTTCTACGGATAGGAGCGTGGAATGTCAGATCCCTTAATGGGGCAGGTAGGTTAGAAAATTTAAGAAGGGAAATGTGTAGGTTAAAGTTAGATATAGTGGGAATTACGAAGTTCGGTGGCAGGAGGAACAAGACTTCTGGTCAGGTGAGTACAGGGTTAAAAATACAAAATCAAATAGGGGTAATGCAGGAGTAGGTTTAATAATGAATAAAAAAGTAGGAGTGCGGCGAAGCCATTACAAACAGCATAGTGAACGCATTATTGTGGCCAAGATATACACGAAGTCCATGCCTACTACAGTAGTATAAGTTTATATGCCAACTAGCTCTGCAGATGATGAAGAAATTGATGAAATATATGATGAGATAAAAGAAATTATTTAGGTAGTGAAGGGAGACGAAAATTTAATAGTCATGGGGGACTGGATTTCGATAGTAGGAAAAGGAGGCGAAGGAAAAGTAGTAGGTGAATACGGAATGGGGGTAACAAATGAAAGAGGAGGCGCCTGATAGAATTTTGCACAGAGCATAACTTAATCACAGCGAACACTTTGTTTAAAAATCATGACAAAAGGTTTTATGCGTGGAAGAGGCCTGGAGAAACTGGAAGATTCCAGATGGATTATATAATGGTTAGACAGTGATTTAGGAACCAGGTTTTAAATTGTAAGACATGTCCAGGGGCAGATGTGGACACTGACCACAATTTATTGGTTATGAACTGTAGATTAAAACTTAAGAAACTGCAAAAAGGTGGCATTTTAAGGAGATGGGACGTGGATTAACTGAAAGAACCAGAGGCTGTCGAGAATTTCAGAGAGAGAGAGTTAGGGAACGATTGACAAGAACGGAGGAAAGAAATACAGTAGAAGAAGAATGAGTAGCTTTGAGAGATGAAATGGTGAAGGTAGCAGAGGATCAAGTGGGTAAAAAGACGAGGTCTGGTAGAAATCCTTGGGTAACAGAGGAGATGTTGAATTTAATTGATGAAAGGAGAAAGTATAAAAATGCAGTAAATGAAGCAGTCGCAAGGAAATACAAACGTCTGAAAAATGAGATCTTCAGAAAGTGTAAAATGGCTAAGCAGGGATGGCTAGAGGACAAATGTAAAGACTTAGAGGCATATATCTCTAGCGGTAAGACAGATAGAGCCTACAGGAGAATTAAAGAGACCTGTGGACAAAACAGAACTACCTGTATGAATATAAAGAGCTCATGTGGAAAACCGGTTCTAAGCAAAGAAGGGAAAGCAGAAAGATGGAAGGAGTGTATGGAGGTTATACACAAGGGCGATGTCCTTGAGGGTAATATTATGGAAATGAGAGGACGTAGATGAAGATAAATGAGAGACATTGCGTGAAGAATCTGACAGAGCACTGTAAGATCGAAGTCGAAACAAGGCCCCGGTAGTAGAAAATATTCCATTAGAACTGCTGATAGCCCTGGGAGAGCCAACTATGACAAAACTCTACCATCTGGTGAGCAAGATATATGTGACAAGCGAAATACCATCAGACTGTAAGAAGCCTATAATAATTCCAATCCAAAAAAAAAACCAGGTGTTGGCAGGTGTGTAAATTACCAAACTATCAGTTTAATAAGTCACGGCTGCAAAATACTGACACGAATTCTATACAGGCGCATGGAAAAACTGGTAGAAGCCGATCTCGGGGAAGATAAGTTTGGATTCCGTAGAAATGTTGGAACTCGCGAGGCAATACTGACTATACGACTTATCTTAGAAGATAGATTAAGGAAAAGCAAATCGACTTTTCTAGCATTTGTAGACTTAGAGAAAGCTTTTGACAATGTTGACTGGAATACTCTATTTGAAATTCTGAACGTGGCAGGGTTCAAATACAGAGAGCGAAAGGCTATTTGCAATTTGTAGGGAAACCAGATTGCAGTTATAAGAGTCGAGGGACATGAAAGGGAAGCAGTGGTTGGGAAGGGAGTGAGACAGGGTTGTATCCTATCCCCAATGTTATTTAATCTGTGTATTGAGTAAGCAGTGAAGGAAACACTGTCAGAGACAGCAAAGAACCTAGAAGACCAGTTCAACGGAATGGACAGTGTCTTGAAAGGAGGATATGAGATGAACATCAAGAAAAACAAAACAAGGATAAAGGATTGTAGTCGGATTAAATGAGGTATTGCTGAGGGAATTAGGTTAGGAAATGAGACACTTAAAGTAGTAGATGAATTTTGCTATTTGGGGAGCAAAATAACTGATGATGGTCGAAGTAGAGAGGATATAAAATGGAGTATAGGAATAATTTATTAATAATTGAAGAAAAGGAAGAAGATAAATTTTTTTATCTTTATGGAAATGGCAAGGAAAGCGTTCCTGAAGAAGAGAGATTTGTTTACATCGAGTATAGATTTAAGTGTCAGGAAGTCCTTACTGAAAGTATTTGTTTGTATGGAGTGTAGCCATGTATGGAAGTGAAACATGGGCGATAAATAGTTTAGACAAGAAGAGAATAGAAGGTTTCTAAATGTGGTGCTACAGAAGAATGCTGAAGATTAGATGGTAGATTACATAACCAACGAGGAGGTACTGAATAGAATTGGGGAGAGGAGAAATTTGTGGCACAACTTGAATAGAAGAAGGGATCGGTTGGTAGGACATGTTCTGAGGCATCATGGGATCACCAGTTTAGTATTTGAGGGAAGCGAGGAGGATAAAAATCGTAGAGGGAGACCGAGGGATGAATACACTAAGCAGATTCAGAAGTATGTAGGTTGGAGTAGGTACAGGGAGATGAAGAAGCTTGCACAGGTTAGCGGAGCATGGAGAGCTGCATCCAACCAGCTCTGGACTGATGACCATAACAACAACAAGGCACTATCTTATTCTAAAGAACTGTGCATCATGATCAGAAGAGCATTTATTATCGGTTGTACAGTTATTTTCTTGCTTTGAACTTCATAAAAAAATGACTATCAATAGCGCCAAAGGTTATGTAACCTCGTAGTCTCTTCATAAAGATAGAAATTTTTATCTTCTTCCTTTTCTTCAATTATTAATAAATTATTCCTATACGCCAGTCCCTGTTTTACTTGAATGCCGCTTGCTCACCTTAACTCCTCCTCAATTACGTTTCTACCACATACAGCTGTTATTCTTAGTCTTCTTATGTTTTTTTAAGCCATATGCTACTTTGACGCGCAGAAAAGTATTATAGAAGCTGTTCAGAAGGAAACGATCACGTGACGTTAACAGAAATTCGCAATTAGAAAGTTAAGAAGTAAATATATCTTACTAAAGATTAAAGAGCTTGCAGTAAAACCTCTTTAAATTCATCCTTACAAGAAACGTCCATCCAAAGACTGAGCAGGGCAGGCTTGTGTGTGAATGTATAAGCACTATGTACAGAATGTATATTTCGAAGTAAAATAGATGGACTTTTTTGTACTTCAGTCTGGAACCGCGTGACCGCTACGCGAATCCTGCCTCGGGCATGGATGTGTGTGCTGTCCTTTGGTTAGTTAGGTTTAAGTAGTTCTAAGTTCTAGGGGACTGATGACCTCAGATGTTAAGTCCCATAGTGCTCAGAGCCATTAGACTCTTTTTGTATTGACGACAGAGTAATAGATGATATTAAATACAGACGAGCACAGTCTTTATTATTCTCCTTCTTAAAGCAGTAATACGTTGTCATTATTCGTATTATTGAAGCAGTAATACAATGTACAAAAAGCACTGGACAAAGACGCGCTGAAAATATAAAAAAATAATATAGTGCTCATACCAAGAACTATAACTGTGTGACTGCAAGGGTCTGTTACGACAAACACACTTTGCCAACTTACGAAGTGCAGTCGTTAATGTACTACAGTGGCTGTAAATCTTTTTAAACTGAAGGATTGTATCCTGAGCTCTAAAGTTCAATTTATTTTTTTAGAGTTTCTCACGGGTGAGTCACGGAGCCTAATATCACCTGGAAACATTAATCTCTATACATGTAAAAGGAAATGTCCTGACTCACTCATTGACTCATCACTGCCGAACCTAAACCGCTAAGGACAGAAACTTATAATTTGGAGAGAGTACTGATCTTATATCGTAGGCGCCGATTAAGAAGAGATTTTTCGATACTCTGTCCGCATGGAGTTTCTCTGTTTTTGGAAATTCAGCCCCTATGGGGGTGATATAGGGGACGAAGATTATTATGGAAATATTTTATTAAACAAGCATTTTTAAAGCTACGTGTGTGAAAATGGTATTAGCTTTCTCTGCTCTAAATTTTAAAAAAAATATCTCACTGTTTTTGAGTATTCAACCCCTATGAGGAAATGGGGGAAGACTGAGTCACTCATTACGCCCACACCAAACCGCTAAGGATAGAAACTTGAAATTTCGAGAGGGTGTGGATCTTATACTGAAGGCATCATTTACGCTTCCGAAAACCCTCATCTAAGGGGGTGAAACAGGGGATGAAAGGCTTTTTGAAAGTATATCGCTGTTAAGTACAACTAAGAAAACATATTTGGTTTCTCAGTCGCAAAGAAAAAACTACGTTTTGCAATATTTTTGGAAATTCAGACTCGAAGGGGTAAAATAGTATTTTTGGAAATATGCAATTATTAAAGAACAACTAAAGCATTTTTATAGCTACGTCTATGAAAATTTATACTTGACGTCTCGGTTACAAATAAAAAAATATGCATTTCAGTGTTTTTGGAAATTCAACCCCTAAGGGGGTGAAATAATGGATGACGATATTTATGAAAATATTTCGTTATTTTTTAAAAAAAATTGAACTAAATCTGTGAAAATTGGTATTTAACTCCTCATCTAGATAAAAAGAAATTTTTGTTATGGGATGAAAGTTTATGGAAATATTTCCATCAGAACGCAAAAGGCAATATTAACAAAAACTCTGGACTTCAGCTACCAGAATCGCTTTTTGGTCAGAAGTACACTCGGAAGAGATCGTGCTTATATGGCCTTAATGAGCGGGAAAAGCTTAGAAGATGTTGCAGTTTGTGAAAAACATAAAAAATTTCGATTAAATAAAAACAAAAAGTCTAAGCAGGTCATATAGTCTACGCGAACGAATTTAAAGTAATTTACGACTATAAAAACCATGTCTGGGGCCCGGCAGTGCGCATCTGACTTCCGTCAATAATGTCCCATCACACGGCGCACCCCTAAGCTCCCCTAATAAATAAATAAATAAATAAAAGCTTCAGCTTCACGCAGGAGTCAAAAAGTACCGTACATCTGCAAACTGACTGACAATAAAATAATCTCCCTTTCACCTCACTTAGTTTGTAAAGAAAAGACAAACTACAGTGAAGAAATATATTATATCCTTGCAACAAATTGCAGTGACCCTAGGCTGGCGCAAATACAAACATGTCAGTGAAAAATGGATGCAATGCTACGTTTGTCAGTTTGTCTGATGGCTAGAAATGAGTAACTAACTATTGGCATCAAGAATAACTCCGAAAGCAAGATAGGAGCTGAAAAGTTTGTGTAACAAATGTTGCATGGGGCAACGGGGGGCACAATATGACTGGTTTGTTGTTGCTAGGTGGGGGTCACGTCAGAGACATGAAGGTCAACTTAGTTTTTTTTTTAATGGGATGCTGTAGTTTGATACTTATTTTCTGATAGTGGCTATCGAGACGAATCCAATGATGTGTAACAGTAAGGTCTTTGAAGGTCAACGAAGGTCACAAAGGTGACATGAACGTCCATTTACAGAAGGTGTTTGAAATGATGACCATTGGTATCAATGCAGTGGTGCAATCTTCTTATCATGGATCAAGTGATATTCCTTATCACTTCGTTACGTATCAAAGCACGTGCTCTGACAATTCTCTCTCGTATATCGTGCAAATAGTAAATATTCGCCGAATACGGCGTATCTATCTAACGTGTCATTGAGATGTAAACACCATTCGACGGTTTCGCAGTACAGCACCAATAGGAACAGTAAAACTAGTATCGTCGTATCAAGCGAATGTGAATGATGCATTCCTTCGAAGAACAAGTCCATATGCTTCTCATTTACGGAGAATGCCAACGAAACGCAGTGAGAGCTAGAGACTTATACGCTGAAAGATATCCTCAACGTACTCACCCTACACGTCGTACATTTAAATACGTGTATGATAAATTGAGAACAACTGGATCTTTAACTCATCGGACACATATCTGGCAAAGGAAAGTTAAAAAGAGGAAATGGAAATTGGTACTCTTGCCACTGTGGGTCGAGATCCTTATGTTAGTTGGCGTCAAATTTCAAGGGAATCTGGCATGAGCGAGAGTAGTGTTGTTCATGTTCTGCATCGCCATAAATATCATCCTTACCATATCAGTCTCCACCAAGAATTAACTGGTACGGATTGTATGCGTCGCTTTGAATTCTGCCGATGGGCTGCACTTCAGATTCAGAGGGATGACACATTTATTAGTTTGATTTTATTTACTGACGAGGCTACATTCACGAGCCATAGAAATGTTAATTTGCATAACATGCATTATTGAGAAACTGTAAATTCATGTTGGCTGCGGCAAGTTGCACACCAAAAACCGTGGTCGGTGAATGTATGGTGTGGGATTCTGGAGGACAGGATTATAGGCCCCTATTTCATAGAAGGAAATCTTAATGGTAGAAATTACACCACATTCCTGCAAGGAACATTAGGGATGTTATTGGAAGAAACACCTTTAGGAACAAGGAAGAGAATATGGTATCAACACGAGGGGTGTCCGGCACATTTTTCGCTAATGGGTAGAAATAGGTTGCAGAGACAAATCCCAAATCATTGGAATGGAAGGGAGGAGATGTGTCGTGGCCGGCTCGTTCGTCAGACTTGGCGCCTCTGGATTTTTTTCTTGAGAGGATTCGTGAAAGACATTGTTTATAAAGATGTTCCAACTACACCTGAAGATATACGACAGAGAATTGTCAGAGCATGTGCTTCGATAAGCGCCGGTGTGATAACGAATACTACTCAATCCGTGATAAGAAGATTGCAGCACTGCGTTGGTACCAATGGTCATCACTTCGAACCCCTTCTGTTAATGGACGCTCATGCCACCTTTCTGACCTTCACTGACATTTAAAGACCTTACTGTTAGACATCATTGGATTCGTCTCGATAGCCGCTATCAGAAAATAAGACCCAAATTGTGACATCCCATACAAAGAAGCAAAGTTGACTTTCATATCTCTGAAGCGACCCCACCAAGCAACAAAAAACCAACGTCATATTATGACCCTCGTTGTCCCATACAACTTTTGTCCCATAAACTTTCCAGCTCCTATCATACACTCCTGGAAATTGAAATAAGAACACCGTGAATTCATTGTCCCAGGAAGGGGAAACTTTATTGACACATTCCTGGATGTACCGTGCACTATTCAGTGTCCCCTCGACGATCACCAGTGGTGGACGGCCAGTGTAGGAGATCGCTCCCCACACCATGATGCCGGGTGTTGGCCCTGTGTGCCTCGGTCGTATGCAGTCCTGATTGTGGCGCTCACCTGCACGGCGCCAAACACGCATACGACCATCATTGGCACCAAGGCAGAAGCGACTCTCATCGCTGAAGACGACACGTCTCCATTCGTCCCTCCATTCACGCCTGTCGCGACACCACTGGAGGCGGGCTGCACGATGTTGGGGCGTGAGCGGAAGACGGCCTAACGGTGTGCGGGACCGTAGCCCAGCTTCATGGAGACGGTTGCGAATGGTCCTCGCCGATACCCCAGGAGCAACAGTGTCCCTAATTTGCTGGGAAGTGGCGGTGCGGTCCCCTACGGCACTGCGTAGGATCCTACGGTCTTGGCGTGCATCCGTGCGTCGCTGCGGTCCGGTCCCAGGTCGACGGGCACGTGCACCTTCCGCCGACCACTGGCGACAACATCGATGTACTGTGGAGACCTCACGCCCCACGTGTTGAGCAATTCGGCGGTACGTCCACCCGGCCTCCCGCATGCCCACTATACGCCCTCGCTCAAAGTCCGTCAACTGCACATACGGTTCACGTCCACGCTGTCGCGGCATGCTACCAGTGTTAAAGACTGCGATGGAGCTCCGTATGCCACGGCAAACTGGCTGACACTGACGGCGGCGGTGCACAAATGCTGCGCAGCTAGCGCCATTCGACGGCCAACACCGCGGTTCCTGGTGTGTCCGCTGTGCCGTGCGTGTGATCATTGCTTGTACAGCCCTCTCGCAGTGTCCGGAGCAAGTATGGTGGGTCTGACACACCGGTGTCAATGTGTTCTTTTTTCCATTTCCAGGAGTGTACATTCGGAGTTACTCTGGGTGGCAACAGTTAGTGACTCACCCCGTATATGTGAATGTGTGTGTATGTTTCTGGCCCATTCTAATGTTAGTTCCCACTTTTTTAATGATACTGACAGCAACACATAAAAATATTATTACTGAGATTGCTCGTACCCATAAGAATACCTGTTTTGAGAGAAAAAGGCATTCTGTCGTTAATGGAGATTACGTGAGACATTTATTTAACTCTTATTTGTACCTGTTAATCTTTTAGAACTCAGTAAGAAATAGGAGAAGGAAACTGTTGTTAGCATCTCGGTCGTTGACGTACAAATTACGGCACGGTTACAACGTCATTCCGGTCCACTCTTCCTGAAAGCGAAATTGCCTCTGCGGGGAAAGTCATGGCTGACTAATGAACATTTTCGGAAGCTTTAAAGGCCCGCTGAGGTACGGGGCAAGCTGCGTGTGGTGGAGGCAGCTGATGTAACCTGCCGCGGGGCCCATGCTGAGAGTGAAATCGCGCTGGGCTGAGATGGCCTCTTGGTGGGTGGCAAAACCGTAGCGTGAAACATGCTCGTCCTGCGGGGGAATAGCACTGACGTGCTCTGTGTAGAGCACCACACCCTGCCGCAGAGCTCCGGTTCAAAACCCTAGACAGCACCCGTTGTGATGACAATACGCGTTGGCTTATGTCAAATATGTAACTATTATTGGTCACTGCTCTTCTCACTAGTTTGATGTGACCCGCCATGACTTTCTACCAGGTGCCAATCTGTTCATCTTACAGCAGCGATTACAGCCAATGTCCGAAACTGTATGCTGCGTATGTTCCTGTAGCCTGCGGGCAGCGTTTTTTGCTAGGAATTAATAAGTCGTGGGTCCTGCGTTCAAACACACTGATTGCTTATATTTTGAATAAATATCATCAGTAATGGCAGCCGGAAACTTCCGGCATAAGACATCACCGCCGGCCGTTGTGGCCTAGCGGTTCTAGGTGCTTCAGTCTGGAACCGCGCTCCTGTTACGGTCGCAGGGCGAATCCTGCCTCGGGCATGGATGTGTGTGATGTCCTTAGGTTAGTTAGGCTTAAGTAGTTCTAAGTCTAGGGGACTGATGACCTCAGATGTTAAGTCCCATAGTTCTCAGAGCTATTTGAACTATAAAACACCACCCTTGTTCTGTTAACGGACTTGACAAAGAGGACGGAGGAGCGGACAGAGGTTTGGGGTAATCTGAATCCACAGGCCGTGTGGCCTGTAACTGAAAAAAGTGTCAGTCCGTTGGCAAATGACTCCGGATTAGTACCAGGTGCGCATCTCTGTGAGGAGATTACCAAGGGGAGGTGAGCTTGAGAAAAAGACTGAATAACAAACAGAAAGGTAATATTCTACGAGTCAATGCGTGGAATGTCAGAAGTCTGAGCTTAGTAAGGAAGCTAGAAATACTGAATAGGGTAATCTAAGGATCAATCTAAATGCAGCAGGGGTCAATGAAGTGAAATGGAAAGGAGACAGGTATTTCTGGTCATACGAGTACAGCGTAATATCAACAGCAGCAGAAAATGGTATAATGGGAGCAGTTTTCGTTATGAATAGAAGAGTAGTGCAGAACTGGGTAGCTATGAACGGTCCAGGGACAGATTTCAACGCAGATGAAGATAGTTCAGGTATACATGCAGTCGTCGCAAGCAGAAGACGAGGAGATAGTGGAAGTATATGAGGATAATGAACGGGTTATTCAGTACGTAAAGAGACGTTGAAATATAATAATCATGTGGAACTGCAATGCTGTTGCAGGGGAAGCAGTAGAAGAAGGCGTTACTGGAGAATATGGGCTTGGTAGTAGGAACGAGAGAGGAGAAAGACTAAGTGAGTGCTGAAATAAATGTCGCATGATAATAGCGAATACTTCGCTCAAGAGTCACAGGAGTTGGAAAAAGCCCGGAGACATGGGAAGATTCCAGCTGGATTACATCATTGTCATGCAGAGATTTCGAAATCAGATGGTTTGTAAGGTGTACGCAGCAGCAGATATATACTCGCAACATAATTTAGTTATTATGAACAGTAGAACGACGTCAGTCTTCCGACGGGTTTGATACGGCCCGCTACGAATTACTGCCCTGTGTCAACCGCTTCTTCTCAGAGTAGTACTTGCATCCTGTGACTGCAGTTATCTGCTCGATGTATTACTGTCTCTGTCTTCCCCTACATTTACCCACTACAGTTCCCTCTATTTCGGGATGCTTAACAGGTATCCTATCATCCTCTCCATTCTTCTTGTCAGTGTTTTCACACGTTCCTTCCTTCGCCGTTTCTACGGAGAACCTCCACCACGTCGATTCTCTTTTGTCCCGGTTTTCGTACACTGCATGATTCACTACCCCAAGATGCTGTTCTCCAGACCAACATTCTCAGAAATTTTCTTTCTCAAGTTAGGGCCCATGTTTGATCAGCAGCTTTCTCTTGGCCGGGAATACCGTCATTTTTGCCTATGCTAGTCTGCTTCTTATGTCCTCCTTGCATCTGCCTTAATGTGTTCTTTTGCTTTCTAGCCAGCAGAAAATTCGTGTATCTCGTTACCTCCAATTTTTATGTTAAGTTTCTTACTATTCTCGTATCTGCTACTTTTCGTTACTTTCGACTTTTTGCGATTTACTAAATGGTTCAAATGCCTCTAAGCACTATGGGACTTAACATATGAGGTCATTAGTCTCCTAGAACTTAGAACTACTTAAACCTAACTAACCTAAGGACATCACACACATCCATGCCCGAGGCAGGATTCGAACCTGGGAGCGTAGCTGCCGCGCGGCTCCAGACTGAAGCGCCTAGAACCGCTCGGTCACTGCGGCCGGCTGCGATTTACTCTCAGTTCATATTCTGTACTCATTAGACTGTTCATTCTATTCAACACATTCTGTAATTCTTCTTCACTTTCACTATATCAATGATATTCTTTCACGCTGAATTTTAATTCCACTAATTCTATGATACTCGTCGTTACTTCTTCGATGTCGAAACATTGCATCCCTGTCTTACACCCTTTTTTTTATCCGAGTACTTCTTTCTTAGTATTCCAATCTTTCTTAGGATTTCGAACGACTTGGACCATTTCACATTACTGAACGCTTTCTGTATATCGACAAATACTATACGCATATCTCGCTTTTGCTTCAATCTTGTTTCTATTATCAGGCGCAGTCAGACACACCTCTATGGTGCGTTTACCTTTCCTAAACCCAGACTGATCCAATCTAACAGGTCCTTACATTCTTTTCCATTCTTCTGTATATTATTCTTGTCAGCATCTTGAATGCCTGAGATTTAAGTTGACTGTCTGATATTTTTTGCACCTATCGGTCCTTGCTGTCTTCGGAATTGTCTGTATGATATTTTTCCGAAAGTCTGATGGTACGTCACGAATCTCATAGATTCTACACACCAGTATGAATAGCCGTTTGACTGTCATTTCTCTCAGTGAGTTTATAAATTCTTATGGAATGTTATCTGTCCCTTCTGCTTTATTTCATCTCTAGTCTTCCATTGTTCATTTAAATTCTTACTGTAATATTGGATACCCTATATTTATCAAGTCGACATTCATTTCTTTTTCTATCACGTCATCAGACATAGATGTCTGATATAATGGCTCATAGAGGCCTTCAAAGAACTCTTTTCAGCGATCTTGGTTTTAATTTCACCGTTATCTGTTTTGACTTTCTTGTACGCTGAGTCTGGCCTTCCGACGATCATTTCTTTTTCGATTTCTTTCATTTTCCTGCAGCCATTTCTTCTTGGTTTCCTTGCACTTCCAATTTATTTCATTCTTAAGTGATTTACATTGTTGTATTCCTGTCTTTTCCTGAACATTTTTGTGCTTCCTCTTTTCGTCGATCAATTGAAATATGTCTTCTGTTAACCAAGGTTTCTTCGGAGTTACCACCCTTCTGCCTATGCATGACTGTCCAACATCTGTGATGGCCATTTTTAGTGATTTCCACTCCTCTTCAACTAAATTGCCTCTTGTGAAATTCCTTGTTGTAGCATCGACATCATTAGCAAACTTCAAACACGTCTCGTCATTCCTCTGTACCTCAATATCCCACTTCCTTCCATGCTGATTCTTCCGTACGTTTCTCTTAAACATCAGGCTATTCTTAATTATTAGTAAATAGTGACCTGAGTCTGTATCTGCTCCCGGGTACCTCTAACAATCCGTTACCTGATTTCTGGATCTCTGACAACATTGCAATCTAGCCGGAATCTTCCAGTATCTACGTGTCTTTTACAAGTATACCTCCTCCTCTTTTGGTTCTTAAACAGGGTATTCGTTATTTCCATCTGAAATTTATTGCAGAGCTCACTTACTCTTTCTCCTCTCTCGTTTCAACTACCTAGAAGATATTTTCCAGTAATCCTTTCCTCTATTCCTCCCCTATTATCGCGTTCTTATCTCGCACGATTATTTGATACACCTCCCTTTACATACTGAATTACCCTTTCAATATCCTCATATAATTTCTCTATATCTTCAAATTTTACTTGTGACATCGGCATGTATGCGTGAACTATTGTTGTCGGTGTTGGTTTGCCGTCGATTCTGATGGGTAAAGCCCTATCACAAAACTCTTCTTTGTAACTCACTTTCTGCCTGATCTTGCTGTTCATAAGGAACCCTGCTCAATTTATACCATCTTCTGCTGCTGTGCATTCCTATTTTTGACGTACCTGAAAACTTTTTCTCTCCATTTCACTTCATTGATCTCTTTATATCTAGCTTGAGTCTTTGCATTTCTCTTTTTAGGCGTTCAAGCTTTCTTCCTATGTTCAAATTTCTGACATTCCATGCTCCGGCTCATAGAATGTTATCCCTTAGTTGATAATTCCATCTTTTCCACAAGCCCCTCCCTCCTTCTTGGCATTCCCGTCCGAGGGATCCGAATAACGGGATTAACCTTTTGCCGATGGAGAGATCATCATGTCCTGTGGCTACACGGCACGTGTCTCTAATGTAGTGGTTCCCACTGCCTTCTCCATCCTCATGACTATGATCATATGCTAATTCTTTCGCCTGTTTGCAGAGAGTGCCTTGAACTTCTGTCCTTCCTCCGCCCTTCTTGACAAGGCCGTTGGCAGAACGAGGAGTGACTCGTTATGCCAGAAGACTTGGGCTGCCATTGTTGATGATTTTTAATCAAAATTTAACTAGTATGCTGCCCTCGCGTTACCAAGGATTCCAACAGTGGCCTACTGTCCCATGCGACTGTCCAGTAAATCGGAATATTGGATAATTCAACCAGCTAACAAATGGAGGTCCAAAACGAGATTCCTTTTCAACACTGTCAGATATTAATAACACTGTCTCCCATGAGTAAGCGGCACCTCCTGGCCCTTCACAGTGGTCACTCAACTTCTTGAAAGTCTTCAACCTCCTTATATACCCTACCAGGCCTGGTAACATTAATGCTCCTAGTCGCTGTTGTACTTGCCACAGAGAATTGCAACTCTAATCATTTACACATACACGGATGTTGTGTACGTTTACGAAGTTGTACTGAAATTCGAGCATGTCTTCTGTGTGCTTCGTTGCGCACCTCTTCGCGCCTAGTAGGAATCTACTGCGAGACAGGTGGCGGTTCCTGAAGCGGCTTCACATGATCTTGTTAGGACCTACAAGGTCAAGTTGTGGGAAGATTCCGCTTGTGTTGTAGCCTTTCCAGAGCCGACACTTTCACCATCAAGTAGCCGGCGGTCCTCCCAAGCGTAGCTCTACAGCTTTCGTTCCTTCGAGTAGCCGATGACTTGGTCATAAATGGTGCGTGGCTACAGGTTGTCGTCGTTAGACGTTGCGGAACAATGCTTCTCATACCAACCGCACCCTGTAGGGAAGCCGTTCTTTCCTCTTATACGTCACATCTTCCCTTCGTGAGGTGTGAATGTGGTGTCGTATGTGTTTATGTTCAGAATAAGCGTCTGTAATGGGTGTCCTTGTAGGGGTGCACTTGGGTTACTTATGAGAAGGCACACAGAAATCCCACGGCATAACCAGGAAATGTGGAATGTAAACACTGTCGTATGCTGGCAATGCAGACAAATTAGGGATTTAACAAAAGAAATTGACTTGTGAGCCACACAAACAATTATTTATTGATATTGTATGCGAAGACCTCGAAATAAACTACAGGTGCTGGATGCTTAAAAGGCTTTGCAACGAATTTCTATGGGTGATAGATCGAGTCATGGGGAAAAACTTTCGTTCGCCACCAAATGTTCTCTGACGCTTCCAGAGACGCTTGGCATCCTCTAGTATTCGATGGTCCTGAGACGACGAGAGTTCACCGACTAACAATTTCTAATAACCAGATGTGCAGCATGCTACCTACCCGAGGAACTTGATTTTCGACAAGAAAACCGTAAGAATGAGTGTCTCTACGTGGAGAAAGATGTTTCACAAACTACTGAGGAACCTCAGTTTTGTGTGCCCGTCGCCTTTCAAGTGGAGCAGATGCCTGGATGATAGGCAACACACACTGCATACGAACGACACAGGGTGTGTACACATTTCCGCCTCTTAGGGGCATAACCAGTCTTAAAAGACACCTAGTAGCGATGGGAAGTGTCAGCGTCTATTTTGTCTCGGAGCACCCTGTATATGGAACGATGTAGGACAATATGAGCAAGTTGTCAAAGATGTTGCACAGCTTAGAGTTGCTTATATTTGCTGCCCACTGTAACGTGGTCATCACTAATTCCCTGAAAATAGCACGTGTCTGTGCGTGTGTGTTTGTACACGTGCTAGCCTGTGTGCATATGTGTAGAGGTGTGTGTGTGTGTGTGTGTGTGTGTGTGTGTGTCTTTACTAGATTTGCATCATAACCAGTTTAGTTTCTTTACTCTACAGTTTTGTCTTCTGAAGAACTTGACATACGGCTGTCCTTGGTTGAAGCTCATTTCTTTTATTGTATTATTGCTTATCTGTTCTGAATTAGCGTAGAGCACATAGTTATATTCGTTCTCTCATTGGTAGCACGTAAGAAATTGAATTTTATGCCACGAGCTTGCACCCCGGCCGGCTTAAAAAACTTCCGTAGCAATTCCTTTAGAAACAATGCAAGCCAGGACGTTTCTGTGTTGAAATGGGACTCACGTATTTCCAGTTCAGAAGAGGAAAGAATTGCTACTGTCCTGGACATGCTCTGGTATGGCATTAGGAGTAGCCAAGATGCTTAACATCCGGTGCAGATACAGCGGTAGGTAATCTAGAATGGCCCAAGTGGGTCAGCTAACAATCTCTGCCTCGTTTTCAAATGGAACTTCCTCCAAACATGACTGAGGTGGGATTTCGACAAAATGATATCACAGCTTGTAAAAGTAGATTATTTTACTTTCAAAGTCTCTCATAATTTTAAAATATAGTATTAAAAATATGCACCACGTGTGGAGCATCATCTACACCAGTTCACAGTAAGCCAGGTTATCATCAACTGTAAGAGCCTGTGCGGTGTCACGTCACACGCTCTTAGCCCGTCATGAAGTGAAACCCATTGGTATGTGGTGTGCATACATTTAGGACTGAAGCTAAAGCTTCACAACTGCAACCCATTTGCCTTGTGTTTCATCAACCCAACAACCTTATTGTTGAAAGGATCTCTACCACATGGGTTATCAGTTTTACATCCGGAAGTATCGAATCCATTCGGAGTGCCACCAAATCACCTCAGGTGGGTTGCAGCTCTTCACACAGTGAATAAAACTCTGTCGATCCAAAGAATGCAACTTCCGGTCTTCTATATGAGTTTTCGAAAACTCATCACGAAAACAGTAAAGGTGGACATATGATAATCCCAGTACACGCATACCAACATTATTTGGATTGTATGATTTGGGTGGAAGTGGATTTTGGTTGAGTCTTGTACAAACTTGAGCTTTTCACCATCTTTATTTTATGAAACAACAATTACACTTACAGAGGACACACGAATAAAGCAAACCATTGTGCTCAGCCTCTTACAATAATTAACATCAGATTAAAAAGTAACATACCAAATTAATTAATTGCCCCACAGCAATAAAAGAATCTCCTATGTAATGTGGGGAACGATAACATGCAGTAAAAATGTATCCTAAGTTACAGGCATGCATTGTTTAAATGAAACAATATTGCTTCTGCTAGCAAATAACTTTACAAGAGAGCACCAAAGTAAAACAGCAACAAGCAGAATGACTCTAGAATGATCTACAGTCCACTATTTCCAACATCTCCACTATATGAAACTTCCTGGGAGATTAAAACTGCGTGCCGGACCGAGACTCGGGACTTTTGCCTTTAGCACACAAGTGCTCTACCAACTGAGCTACTCAAGCACGACTCACAATCAATCCTCACAGCCTTAATTCCACCAGTACCTTGTCTCCTACCTTCCAAACATCACAGAAGCTCTCCTGAGAACCTTGCAGAACTACCACTCCGGGAAGAAAGGATACTGTGGAGATATGGCTTTGCCACAGCCTGGTTGATGTTTCTAGAATGAAATTTTGACTCTTGAGCGGAGTGTGCACTGATATGAAACTTCCTGACAGATTAAAACTGTGTACCGGACCGAGACTCGAACTCGGGACGTTTGCCTTTCGCAGGAAAGTTCTGCAAGGTTCGCAGGAGAACTTCTGTGAAGTTTGGAAGGTAGGAGACGAGGTACTGGTGGCTGTGAGGACGGGTCGTGAGTCGTGTTTGGGTAGGTCAGTTGGCAGAGCACTTGCCCGCAAAAGGCAAAGGTCCCGATTTCGAGTCTCGGTCCGGCACACAGTTTTAATCTGCGAGGAAGATTCATATCAGCGCACACTCCGTTGCAGAGTGAAAATTTCAATCTCCACTATATCTCAGACAGACAACAAACAGGACAACAAATCTACGAAGATATACAGCCTAGTACAGAATCTACAAAGGTAGTGCATAACAAGCAAAAAGTGCAATGTCTTATCACTAATAGGGAATAATCTCGCACCGGCCTCGACATGTTTTAAAATTCAGAACAGTAACGGTTCATTCAGATAGCACCAACCATGCTGACAAAATGCGCTTAAGTGTAGTTTTTGCACAACGAAATTCCTCACCACCTCGTCTTGGTTCTTCATAACAAGAAACAATATTAGACCGACTTTACCAACCTCAGTGCACACCATCACACTGTATTTTGGTTGATCTAAACTCTGGCAACAAGCAGTTATGGCGTACATAAAATTACTTATCACTTTATGTCCAGCACTGTATTGCCATAACTGAACGTCGTCACTGTCTTGCCTTCCTGTCTACAAAGTGCCTTCCTTTTCTGGATGCTGGAAGCAACGCACTGTCTACTACCACAAGTCTTCGTTCAGCATGCCTTGTCCTACACTAACAATCACAGTCCGCTTATGCTACTTTTACACTGCTCTTGGCTCCATAGGGCCGGCCGCGGTGGTCTAGCGGTTCTGGCGCTGCAGTCCGGAACCGCGGGACTGCCACGGTCGCAGGTTCGAATCCTGCCTCGGGCATGGGTGTGTGTGATGTCCTTAGGTTAGTTAGGTTTAAGTAGTTCTAAGTTCTAGGGGACTTATGACCTAAGACGTTGAATCCCATAGTGCTCAGAGCCATTTGAACCATTTTCTTGGCTCCATAGAACTCTGTTTCCCAAGGACCTGTTTACTTGGTGTCCTCCAATGAGCCACCAGCCCGCTCTGCCTCCTTCCTGTCACCGAACTGTATCCCATGCCCAGTCCTTGGGCCAGCTACACCGAAGTAAAAAGTTCGGTCAGTGGGCATTCGAGACCCCAGTGTCACCCCATGAACTGTTCGCCGCACTATCTCAAGCTGATGTCAACGCTTCCAGTTAGTACTGCCCACTGTCACGACCACTGCACACCCTGGACTAGCCCACCTATTCCAGATAACCTCGCTAGACCACAGCAACAATGTGTGGCTCTCGGTGACGCACCACTAATTGTCAGCTGCTTTCACACTATGGTCCCAGCACTGGCATACAGATTATGTGGTAGATTCAGCTTCATATTTTCAACTCCGTTCCGAGGCAGCTCGTTGGGCTAGTTTTGCTGATGCAAATCAGGTGAGGAAAACTTGCCGTACAACGCCCCGGCACCACCTCATGACTTGTCAGCACTGATTACGGCACTGCCTCAAGTCGATGTTGCTATTGCTGCTCCTTACTGCTGACTCCCGACTCTCCCAACTGCTTTGTCATACCCCTCATCCCCCAGGAAAGCTCTGAGTGGTGCTGCCCACTCACTGCCATACACCACCTCTGGTGAGATTCGAGTGCCTTACATGCTATTGCGTGAGCGGCTCTACGGCCTGTAACACAACTGTGACGCGGAATATTAGTTTTGTTTGTTTGTTTTGAGTCATCAGTCTTCTGACTGGTTTGATGCGGCCAGTCACTAATTTCTGCCCTGCGCTAAGCTTTTCATCTCAGAGAAGCACTTGCAACCTACGTACTCAATTATTTGCTGGATGTATTCCTGTCTGTTTTCCTCTGCAGTTTTTATCCTCTACACCTTCTTCTATTAGCAAGGAAGTTAATCCGTAATATATTAACAGATTCCCTACCCTCCTGGCCCTTCTTCTTGTCCGTTTTTTCCAAATATTCCTTCCTCTTGTCGATTATCCGGAGATCCTCCTCATTCCTTACCTTATCAGAACACCTAATTTTCTACTTTCTCTTGTAGCACCACATCACAAATTCTTCGATGTCGTCTTTTCCGAATTTCCCACAGTCCATGTTTCTCTACCATACAATGCTGTACTCCAATAGTAGATTCTTAGAAATCTCTTCCTCAAATTAAGGCCTATGTTTGACAGTAGTGGACTTCTCTTGGCCAGGAATACCCTTTTCCCCAGTGCTAGTCTGCTTTTAATTTCCTCCTTGTTCCGTCCATCATTGGTTATTTTACTGCCTAGGTAGAAGAATTCCTTAATTTCATCTACTTCATGACCATCAGTTCTGATGTTAAGTTTCTCGCTGTTGTCATTTCTATTACTCCTCATTACTTACATCTTTCTTAGATTTACTGTCAGTCCATATTCTGTACTCATTAGACTGTTCCTTCCATTCAACAGATCCTGTAATACTTCTCCACTTCTTCTGAGGGCAGCAATGTCATCAGCGTACCTTATCATTAATATGTTTTCACCTTGACATTTATTTCAACTCTTGAACCTTTCTTTTATTTCCGTCACTGATTCTTCGATATGTAGATAGTACAGAAGAAACGAAAGACTACGTCCCTGACTTACTCCGCTTTTAATCAGACCACTTCGTTCTTAGTCTTTCACTCTTATTGTTCCCTCTTGGTTCTTGTAGGTATTGTATATTACCAACTTCTCCCTGTAGCTTACCCATATTTTCTTTTCAGAATTTCGCACATCGTCCTACCATTTGACATGGTCTGATGCTTTTTCCGCGTCGACAACTCCTATGAAGGTTTTCTGAGTTTTCCTTAGTCTTACATTCTCAACCGCAACGCCAGAACCGGCTCTGTGGTGCCTTTGCCTTTCCCCATAGCGAAACTAATCGTTATGCTACAGATCCTCAATTTAATTTTCCATTCTTCTATATATTATTCTTGTCAGTAACTTGGATGCATGAACTGTTAACTGTTAGTGCGATAATTCTCGCACTTATCGGCTCTTGCAATCTTGGGAATTGTATGGATGATGTTTTTCTGAAAGTCAGACTCATATATTCAGCACAGCAACGTGAACACTCGTTTTGTCACCGCTTCTCCCAATTATTTTAGAAATTCTGGTGGAATGTTATCTATTCCTTCTGCCTTATTCGATATTAAGTCTTCCAAATGACCTTTAAATTCTCATTCTAATACTTGATCCCCTGTATTTTCTATATCGACTCCTGTTTCTTTTTCTACTACGTCATCTGACAAGTCTCCCGTTTCATAGAGGCCCTCAATGTAATCTTTCCACAAATCACCTCTCTGCTCAGAATTTAACAGTGAAATTCCCATATTACTCTTAATATTACCGCCCTTGCTTTTAATTTCGCCGAAAGTTGTTTTGAGTTTTCCATATGCTGAGCCAGTCCTTCTGATCATCATTTCTTTTTCTATTTCTTCACATGTTTGTGCAGCCATTCCGCCTTAGCTTTCCTGCACATCCTACTTATTTCATTCCTATTTGACTTGTATTTCTGTGTTCCTGGATTTCCCTGAACGTTTTTGAATTTCCTTCTTTCATCGATCAACTGAAGAATTTCTTCTGTTACCCATTGCTTCTTAGCAATTACCTTCTTTTTATCTATGTTTTTCTTTCCACCATCTGTTATTGCCCCTTTTACAGATGCCCATTTCTCTTCAATTGACCTGCCTACTGAGCTATTCATTATTGCAATTTCTTTGCCTCAGATAACTCCGCCGGCCGGAGTGGCGGTGCGGTTATAGGCGCTACAGTCTGGAACCGAGTGACCGCTACGGTCGCAGGTTCGAATCCTGCCTCGGGCATGGATGTGTGTGATGTCCTTAGGTTGGTTAGGTTTAAGTAGTTCTAAGTTCTAGGGGACTGATGACCACAGCAGTTAAGTCCCGTAGTGATCAGAGCCATTTGAGCCATTTTTTTTTGTTTTGTTTTAGATAACTCCAAGGGTTTGTCTTCATTCCATAGTACTTCGGTATATCACTTCCTTGTGCATTAATTCTGCCTGAGTAGTCTCTTAAATTTCCACCCACTGTTGATCACTACTAAATTGTGATCTATGTATCTGCCCCTGTGAACGTCTTACAATTCAGTACCTGATTTCGAATTCTATCTCTCATCGTGATGTAATTTAACTGAAATCTTCTCATATCTCCTGGCCTTTTCCAAGTATACTTCCACTCTAGTCATTCTTAAAAACAGTATTCACTTTTATTAGCTGAAGTTTATAGTAGAACTCAATTAGTCTTCTCGTCTCTCATGTCTAGTACAGAGCTCATAGTCTCCTGTAACCAATTCTTGTACTCATTCCTCCGCAACAGCATTCCAATCCCCCATGATTTTGATCTCCCACTGCCTGTTCCTTCACCCGTTCAATATCCTCCTATACTTTCTCTACCTTTTCATCTTGTGCTTGCTACGTCGGCATCTGTACACGAACAATTGTTGTCGGTATTGGTTTTCTGTCAATTCTGATGAGAACAATCCTATCACTGAACTGTTCACAGTAATTAACTTTGTGCCGTACCTTTATATCCGTAACGAATTCAACTCCCGCCAAATCCTTTACTGCTGATGTTGATATACACTATACTTGTCGAATCAGAAATCATTGTCTTCTTTCCTTTCCACTTCACTGATCCCCAATATGTCTAAACTGAGCCTTTGCATTTCCCTTTTCAGATTTTCTAGTTTTATTGTAACGTTCACACTTCTGACATTCCAAGCCCCGATTCGTTATTATTCACACTCTTTTTCTCATGTTCACCTCCTTGTTGGTAGTTCCCTCCCGAAGCTCCGAATGGGTGATTAGACTAAAAAGTTTTCACAAGGGAGAGATCATCATTATGACAGTTTTTCGAGTACAGTTCACATGCCCTGTGGATACACATTACGCTTCTTTAATGCAGAGGTTTCCATTACCTTCATCATCCTCGCGCCATTGATTATTGCTGTGTCTTCCGCTTTCTGTGAGCAGTTTCCCACACCAAGTCCAGGCGAGTGCCCTAAACTTGTGTCCGCTTCTCCTCCCTCTTTGACAAGGTCGTTTGCAGAACGAAGGTGGCATTTTATGGCGTAGCCTTGGCCACCATTGCTGATGATTTGTATTCAAAATAAGCAATGGACAAGTTAGAACCCATGACCTTTTGATTACTAGTAAAAGACGCTACCTCTAGACCACAGGTGGTTAATCCTACATAATCCTTCAACAAAGGGCTGTGATGGAGTAGATAAGCTGAGTGAGTCTTAATCGGTTTCAAGTCCAAAGTGAGACATGCTGAAGGTTTTATAATGCATAAAGCGTGTCTTTTTTGTACTCGCATTACCATCGGCTTGGAGATGAAACCATGTAGTGTCAATTGATGTTCAGGGCACAGTGGCAAATCTCTTTGCTTTATCGTGGGAGCTGTTAGTATATGCTTAGTCTGCCTACAAGATATGTCCTACACCAGACTCATCTGCCACAGTTGAAAAATCCATGCCATGGATTTCAGTGCAATTCAGCCGTCTAAAACCTGCAGTTGGTAGAAATTGTTGTCTGGCGAACCTGTATTAATTGTTAACATCCAATTATGGGATATAATTTGAATCAATGGTCTTTCTGAAAAACGGTATAATTCTTGGCTCAAAGAACACCAACACGTCGTCACCGATTAGATACTTCAGTTCGATGTGTGTGATTTGGAGCATTGCATCCCATGATAACCAAGGTGCAACGTAATAGTTGGCAGGATCGAGACTTCCTGTTGCCAGATGTACATTTCGGAACTGTTTGAATACACTTTTAAGGAAATGTCCGTGTAACGCCTTGCATAAGTCCATAAGTTAAAGATATTAAGTTCCTGCGAAACTCACATTCTGTGCTCATATTCTACGTTCCTTGGCAATCCTTTAAGTTTAATGGAGAATGCATGTTGGTCAGTAGCATAGTATCGTAGTGTCTCTTTGCCAACTGTAATCATTTTTTGTCTGTACATGTACATCGCATATACAGATTTAAGTCCCAATCGGATAATTCCTTCATTGTGTGTCGTTTGTTTTGTCTTAGAGAGTACAATGCAGCATTCAATATGACGTTCAGTTGAACAGCACCATGTACACACATCGGAGTGGGCATCACATTCTAGTTCCAGGGACAATTATATCACTGGGTACAGCCCATGTTGCAGTGCAGCTTAATACCTACAACTGAATTTCCTAAGTAGTGATGTCCTCTAGACAGACATGACGCAAATGCAACACTGGAATACATTGCGAGATCGTGATTACATTTCAAAAATGCTGCACACATACAAAAGACAAATTTCACAATTCAAAATACCCTTAGAACATAAGCCGAAGGATGAGTACAAATTACTTAAATGATCCAACAGACGACCGCCAGGGCAGCACGAAAACCGTTTCAATCCACCTCAGTCAGCCAAGATTGCAGTGTTCATATCAAAAGATGACACTAACGACAGGGACATCGTTCTACACCAACGCAGCACATGAGTCACATGCAATCAGATTTTCACCGATTATGTGATAGTCTACAGTATCCCCTCATTTCCCCCTAAAGAGATGATGGCTACCAATCTGGCCTCGCACACGTTGACCCATTGTCCAGTGAGACCAAGTCAAAGAAGGTGACTGCAATGGAATTTATGCATACCACGTTATGGTATGCCAATTACTGCATCAATTTCTGGTGGATATGTAGCAAAAATCAGAAAGTGAGCATCTCCAGTATACATGCCAGCAACAATGTCATTTGTGTATTGAAAACTATGTACATCTTAAGAACGAACCTGCAAAATATGGAAACACTGACAGTGTTGAGGCAACAGTAATTCTGCAGGCTACATTCATCGGTAGCCCCCACCATATGTACAAACACACATGGGTAGTAGCCTTGATGTAGGTCAAGAAATATGGTCGCCTAGACCTATTTATCACGTTTATGTGCGATTCCCCCTCTCCAGTGGTCCAAGATCCAGCAATTGCTCATGAGTAGCAGGGCTTTCAGTGAAGGCCATAACGTTTTAGCACAGTTGTTCCATTAATAGCAGTTGAAAATGAATTACATTATAACAAGAGGCAATGTACTAGGCGCAATGCACTGCTGTATGCACACCACAGAGTGGCAAAAGCATTGACTACTATAACCCCACAACTTACTGTGGTTAGTAAACAGAATCCATCCACCCATTCTGATGACATCATTTTCGACAAAATACTGGACGCTTCACATGATCCATCACTACATGAACTGGTCACACTACATATGATTGATTGACCATGCAGCTATATAAATCCACACACACCCTGCATGTGAGACACTAAGTATACTAAGAAATATCGATGACCACTGCTCACAGATACTGCAGCCAAACATGATGGTTGCCCACTTCACAAATGCCACTGCCTCAGAAACAGTTGTTTCACTACTACATGGTGTATGCATACATCTGGTGCCATTGAAACAGACATTCAGTGGATCATTCCACAAACACTTTTACTGTTATCAGTTTACCAGATGAATATCAATGTGCAATTGTGCAGTAGCAACAAAGCCATAAATTCTCGAATAAGCACATGAATAAGGATAGCAACAAGACCATCTTAAGATATATGTGATGTGGGAGAGGAAAATGAGATCATGCAGTACGAGATGGGCAGATATAAAGCAGTAATGAGAAAGTATGTCTAATGCTGGGCTTCCAATACAAGAGTGTTATTCTCCCTGTGACACATCTAAGCGTCCTCTTAGAGAATAGCCAGTGTGTGTATGTCTCCAGACCTGCTACCCAGGTTGTGGCTGCCAGTTCTTGCCCAACTACTTTAATGTTGTTCTTCTGCTTATGTGATGCAGATCCATTTGTGTGAACCATCCTTTACACGTGGGTGTCAATGGATTACATCTGGGATTCTCAGCAGAATATATTCCAAAAGTGGAACATTGGTAGGCATGTCCCAGGTACTAATACAATGAAAAGTGATGTGTTTGGAAGAGTGTCACAGTACCCTAACCAGTCAGAAAGTTACTTCCTACATATGTAATTTCACATAGTCCATGGTCTGCTTAACTATGAAGACATTTGCACTGGCAGTGGAGTGGTATGTGCCACATTCAGGGGTGCTAGTTGTACTTTGGGATTACTGGAGGCTGACCAGGATTGGGAGTATGCCATGCATGACCCGAAGAGGTCGCCATGCTGTGGCAAATAAGACACACTTATTCACTACACTTTTCATTACATTCGACTTGGCAAATCTGAAGTGGCCCACATTTGACATACAAACTCTCTGCCTTGAGAGAACCAACATAGGGGGATTTACAATGCTCTACCTCTAATATTTGCAGAGATACAGACATGAATGATTTAAGACCCTGCAGTATAGGCTGCAGTACATGACAGGTCTGTTTTATATGGAATGACCTGCTGTATATGGCAGCCTACATACGAGGGGCACAGAATGGTGTTCCAGCCCTTGATGTATTGACTGCCCAGAATAAAAGGTGTGCTGTGTGAATAGAACCAGCCAGCTTTATTGACAATTACTATCATTGCATAATCCTGAGTTGAGTGAATGACAGATCGCATGAGGTTCTGGAATAAACCATAGAAGTATGTGGAGAATTTTGTGTAGGTATGCATTTCATCTGTATCATGTCTCACTCCACCAAGAACTGCCAGGGAATGACTCTGATCCCCCACACTGAATTCTGTTGTTTGCACTTCAACAATTTCAAGGTAATTCTGAATTCATTTGTGATATGTTGTTTATGGGTGAAGTTTTGTTAACAAATCATAATCAAGTGAATCTGTGGGACGTGCACCACCGCTCTGTGCAAAATCCGTGTGACGGCTCATCAGTGATTGTGGGATGTCAGTGTTTGGTGTGGCATCATTGTAACTCCTTTTGTAGGTACCTATTTTTATCATGGAACATTAACCAGATGGTGATATGCATCATTTCTGCAAGATACTCTACCCTTCTCATGGAGCATATGAGACTGGAAACGCATATATCAATGTGGTTCCAGCGTGATGGATACCCCTCACACTATGCATGTGTTTGCAGGGAAGTTGTGGATGCAATACTTCCAAATAGGTGGATAGGACAGGGAGGCCCTCTGAGCTGGCCAGCCCAGTCTCAAAATATAATGTCACTAAACTTCTTTCCCTGGGGTGCAGTGAAAGAGTGTGTGTACGACAAATCACCAATGCACCAGAGAAAATGCAACAAAGTATTACAGCCACATGTGCAGCAATATCTGTGGAAATACTTCAGTCTGTTCAACATTCACCTTTTCATTATCTCCACAGGTATACTGAAGCGAAAGGGTGGGCACTTCGAATATTTATTGAGGTGAATCATGTTCATCAGACATGACATTACTGGTCATTTTTGAGTGCATTTTCCACACTGGATGTTATACACCAACAAAGTTTCTAAGGGCCATTTGGCACTAAAATTGTGTTTAGGAATATAAATTGTATCTCTAATTTTCATTTTTGTGAAAAAAACAACATGTGCCATTTAAAAAACCTAATTGGGTGCTGAAAGTGATGTAGTTTACCCTTATTGACTATGCATTCCTATCCACTGCGTGAACCCCTGACATAGGTTCATCCCTGGCCAATAGCATTTCAGAAGTGTATGAGGTGGCAGATTTAGTTGGGACATCCTGTATATAAGAATCTAATACATTTATACTAAGGTCCAACACAATTTTAAGAAAGTCATATATAAATCAGTTTCTGATTAAATTAAGTTACAGGAACAAGAAAAAAATTATTTCCATTCATGTGAAGTCAAAAACATAATTATATAGTACATATATTACAATACCCACAGGAAATGCAGCAGTTACATAAAAGCAGCATAAAAAATGTGTTACGCACTCACGTGATTCAAATCCTCTTTGAAGGCATCTTCTAATGCCACTGAAAAAGTGTACAGCTCTTGAAAAAGAAAACAAAACGTCATACCTGAGAAAATGTCATAATTGGTGAATTTTAAAAGCTGTTTGAACACGTGAGAAATTTCGCCACAGTGTCGGTTATGGCTTACCGAAAATCGGTTATAGCTTACCGAAATCCGCACCTCTAAACATTTAATCGTTCTGTGCATTTTGGTGTGGTCATTCTTAGTTGACACACCCTGAATACCACTCGAAAATACCACAAGGTATCAACAGTGAGGTTTGTACTCACATTGAGGTTTACCACTCACCATTCACTGTAATATAGCAACTTCATACTCCACAAGTCACCTAACGGTGTGTAGCCGAAGGTACATCTGCTACCACTAACTTGTCCTCCCTTTGCTGTTCCAGTCGTAACTGGGGCGTGCAAAGAACGATCGTTGGTAACCCCCTATATTAGGTACAACTTCTCGAATTTTTTCGTCGTGGTCATTTCACAATATGTATGATGGGGGAATTAAAGTTTTGGATGACTCATCTCGGAAAATGTTCTCTCGAAATTCCAGTAGTAAACCTCAAAAATGATTGGTAGCAGCGGGAATATGACCCGAGCCAATGAACTGCCAGTCCATTCTTTTTTTTTTCCTTTTTGTTTCTTCTTCATTGTTCTCAGCATTTCGTTTGGGTTGACGTCACATGACCCCCGTTCAAGATCACCGTTAAATACTTCACTCATTATTTTTGTTCCAGAGGAAAGACAGCCCTTTGACCAAACATTCTGCGATAATGTGACGTCGTACTAGAGCACTCGGCCACGGCGTCGTCGCCACTCACCATTCGTGGCTGAAAGAACGAAGTGACAGTGTTACGAAAGGTAACCTCGGGCTTGACAACGTTTAGATGTAGGTCTTGATACAGATCAAGCTGGAATTCACACAATCGGTAATTCACGTGACCCTTGGTACAGTAACTGATGCACAGGGTGACAAGATGATGCCGCTGGGAACCCAGAAGTGCTTCATTGGCACGTGGGTTGGTACGCTGTGACTGGACAGCGCTGGCGATGTTTTCTCCGCGGCGCGCCACGCGTGCTCCCCCTCCCCCTACCCTGCCACGGGCAGCTCGGCTCTCCTTGTTCCGCCCTGCAATTAGGCGCCGGCTGCCCGCGGCCAGGGTTCGGTAACCGCGCAACCGACCAGAGACTGCCGTAACAGGCCGGGAGAAACCGGAGAAACTCGGCGAGAGTGGCGCACTCCTTTCACCGCCGCCGCCGCCCTTGAACTTGCCCACGGGCATTCCGCCCCACTCCTCCACTGGGCACTCCTCTCATGCCTCCAGAAACCACCGGCTGGTTCTTTTCAACTTCGCTCTCTGTGCGTCCTACAATAAGACATTAACGTGTCATCTATGAAGGAGCGTCACTTCTTACGTCTGTACCTGTTGTTGTGGTCTTCAGTCCGAAAACTGTTTTGATTCAGTTCTCCATGCCAATCTACGAGGGCAGTTCAATAAGTAATGCAACACATTTTTTTTCTCGGCCAATTTTGGTTGAAAAAACCGGAAATTTCTTGTGGAATATTTTCAAACATTCCCGCTTCGTCTCGTATAGTTTCATTGACTTCCGACAGGTGGCAGCGCTGTAAGGAGCTGTTAAAATGGCGTCTGTAACGGATGTCCGTTGCAAACAACGGGCAGTGATCGAGTTTCTTTTGGCGGAAAACCAGGGCATCTCAGATATTCTTAGGTGCTTGCAGAATGTCTACGGTGATCTGGCAGTGGACAAAAGCACGGTGAGTCGTTGGGCAAAGCGTGTGTCATCATCGCCGCAAGGTCAAGCAAGACTGTCTGATCTCCCGCGTGCGGGCCGGCCGTGCACAGCTGTGACTCCTGCAATGGCGGAGCGTGCGAACACACTCGTTCGAGATGATCGACGGATCACCATCAAACAACTCAGTGCTCAACTTGACATCTCTGTTGGTAGTGCTGTCACAATTGTTCACCAGTTGGGATATTCAAAGGTTTGTTCCCGCTGGGTCCCTCGTTGTCTAACCGAACACCATAAAGAGCAAAGGAGAACCATCTGTGCGGAATTGCTTGCTCGTCATGTGGCTGAGGGTGACAATTTCTTGTCAAAGATTGTTACAGGCGATGAAACATGGGTTCATCACTTCGAACCTGAAACAAAACGGCAATCAATGGAGTAGCGCCACACCCACTCCCCTACCAAGAAAAAGTTTAAAGCCATACCCTCAGCCGGTAAAGTCATGGTTACAGTCTTCTGGGACGCTGAAGGGGTTATTCTGTTCGATGTCCTTCCCCATGGTCAAACGATCAACTCTGAAGTGTATTGTGCTACTCTTCAGAAATTGAAGAAACGACTTCAGCGTGTTCGTAGGCACAAAAATCTGAACGAACTTCTCCTTCTTCATGACAACGCAAGACCTCACACAAGTCTTCGCACCCGAGAGGAGCTCACAAAACTTCAGTGGACTGTTCTTCCTCATGCACCCTACAGCCCCGATCTCGCACCGTCGGATTTCCATATGTTTGCCCCAATGAAGGACGCAATCCGTGGGAGGCACTACTCGGATGATGAAGAAGTTATTGATGCAGTACGACGTTGGCTCCGACATCGACCAGTGGAATGGTACCGTGCAGGCATACAGGCCCTCATTTCAAGGTGGCGTAAGGCCGTAGCATTGAATGGAGATTACGTTGAAAAATAGTGTTGTGTAGCTAAGAGATTGGGGAATAACCTGGTGTATTTCAATGCTGAATAAAACAACCCCTGTTTCAGAAAAAAAATGTGTTGCATTACTTATTGAACTGCCCTCGTATCATATGGACGCTTCTTCATATGTGAATGAATAAGTATCCTTTTGAATCTGTTTACTGCTTCCAGAGCTTGCTCTCCCTCTACAATTTTTACCTAGTCCCCATCCCCACTGTAATATTTCTGGCTTAGTCAGCCATCATATTAGGCTCCAAGAAGCTGTTCCCAGAGCAGTGGAGATGCAAGAAGTATATAGATGACGAAATGTGGTGTGAGGTACCCATGACGGATGTTAGACTCGGTACTATTCCCGTGAGAAAGACCGCCTGCATAATGCCACTGCTCTGTGATTGGCTGCTGTGTTCGGAGCAAGGGCGCCAAAACGTTAAAGAGTATAATTATTATTATCAAACTACCCATTGGAATGACATCACTTTTTAATATAAATATCTCTCAACAGCTGACTATCAATCAGTCATTTTAGAATTATTAAAAACAATTTAAATCAAAAACAAAAGACTGACGAAATTGCAGACGAAGCACTTCGGAAGCGCTCGGGTCACGCCTTTTCTGGTATGGCGCGCGAAGTGTTTCGGGCTGTTCGTCACCTTGGATTAGGCAGTCGAGATGTACAGTCATGTTGTCTGTGGCATGATGTGTTTACCAGTATTCAGTATTAAAAGATTCACTCCGGTAGTAATGAGGCACGGACACGTGCCACAAATATGGTAAAGATACATTTTCGTAAACATTGTGTTTGTTCATGTACTTTTCTGTATCAGAAGGTGTTGTATTAAGATATTGTAGTCTTCTCGTGTGGCTATATTAAAATACGAGAGTGGCATCCCAAAGAAGTGATACATTATTTCAGAAAAGAACCTCGCTAAAAGTCAGTTTCAGCTTCAAGATACAGAACCTACGACCTGCGTGCTGTTTTCTGCGCTGGGGACATCAACTTGAAAACAGCAGGTTAGTGAACTATAACAGAACCTTCGTATTCCACACAGTGCAGTGGAAACAACTAGGCCCCTCACGTATACTGCATTCACGGAACAAATGTGCCCAGTGACACGTCATCTGCAGTAATGCAGAGGAGGTAAAGGAGGATGATCGTTACTAACACCAACAATCAATTCATTCTTTGCTTGCCGTACCCCCCCCCCCCCACCAATCCCCACACACACACACACGCTTCCTTACATTACCAATGCCAGCTGATCCATTATTTTAGTCAAAGTCTGCCATAAGTTTTTCTTTTCGCCAATCTGATTCAATATTCTTGATTCTTTATTCGGTCTACCCATCTATTCTTAAGCATTCTTCTATAGCACCACATTGCAAAAGCTTTTATTTTCTTCTTGTGTGAAGTGTCAATCGTCCACGTATCACTTCCATACAAGACTATACTCCAGACAAAAAGAAACGTAACACGAATTGGCGCAATGGTTAGCGCAATAGACTCGTATTTGGGAGGATGAGAGCTAAAATTTCCATCCGGCCATCCTCATTTAAGTTGTCTGTGGTTTACCTAAATCCATCATGGCAAATGCTGGGCTGATTCCGTTTAAAGGACACGGCCTATTTCCTTCCCCCTCCTTCCTTAATATGAGATTGTGCTAAATCACTAATGACCACACTGCCGACGGGACTTTCTACATCTACATCTACATCTACATCTACATTTATACTCCGCAAGGCACCCAACGGTGTGTGGCGGAGGGCACTTTACATGCCACTGTCATTACCTCCCTTTCCTATTCCAGTCGCGTGTGGTTCGCGGGAAGAACGACTGCCGGAAAGCCTCTGTGCGCGCTCAAATTTCTCTAATTTTACATTCGTGATCTCCTCGGGAGGTATAAGTACGGGGCAGCAATATATTTGATACCTCATCCAGCAACGCACCCTCTCGAAACCTGGCGAGCAGGCTACACCGCGATGCAGAGCGCCTCTCTTGCAGAGTCCGCCACTTGAGTTTGCTAAAAACTCCGTAACGCTATCACGCTTTCCAAATAACTCTGTGACGAAACGCGTCGCTCTTCTTTGGATCTTCTCTATCTCCTCTGTCAACCCGACCTGGTACGGATCTCACACTGATGTGCAATACTCAATTATAGGTCGAACGAATGTTTTGCAAGCCACCTCCTTTGTTGATGGACTGCATTTTCTAAGGACTCTCCCAATGAATCTCAACCTGGCACCCGCCTTACCAACAATTAATTTCATATGATCATTCCACCTCAAATCGTTCCATACGCATACTCCCAGATATTTTGCAGAAGTAACTGCTACCAGTGTTTGTTCCGCTATCATATAATCATACAATAAAGGATCCTTCTTTCTATGTATTCGCAATACATTATACTTGTCTATGTTAAGGGTCAGTTGCCACTCCCTGCATCAAGTGCCTGTCCGCTGCAGATCTTCCTGCATTTCGCTGCAATTTTCTAAAGCTGCAACTTCTCTGTATTCTACAGCATCATCCACGAAAAGCCTTATGGAACTTCCGACACTATCTACTAGGTCATTTATATATATCGTGAAAAGCAATGGTCCCATAACACTCCCCTGTGGCACGCCAGAGGTTACTTTAACGTCTGTAGACATCTCTCCATTGAGAACAACATGCTGTGTTCTGTTTGCTAAAAACTCTCCAATCCAGCCACACAACTGGTCTGATATTCCCTAGGCTCTTACTTTGTTTATCAGGCGACAGTGCGGGACTGTATCGAACGCCTTCCGGAAGTCAAGGAAAATGGCATCTACCTGGGAGCCTGTATCTAGTATTTTCTGGGCCTCACGAACAAATAAAGCGAGTTGGGTGTCACACGATCGCTGTTTCCGGAATCCATGTTGATTCCTACAGAGTAGATTCTGGGTTTCCAGAAATGGTATGATACGTGAGCAAAAAACATGTTCTAAAATTCTACAACAGATCGATGTCAGAGATATGGGCCTATAGTTTTGCACATCTGCTCGACGACCCTTCTTGAAAACTTGGACTACCTGTGCTCTTTTCCAATCATTTGGAACCTTCCGTTCCTCTAGAGACTTGCGGTACACGGCTGTTAGAAGGGAGGCAAGTTCTTTCACGTACTCTGTGTAGAATCGAATTGGTATCCCGTCAGGTTCAGTTTCCTCTGTTGAGTGATTTCAGTTGCTTTTCTATTCCTTGGACACTTATTTCGATGACAGCCATTTTTTCGTTCGTGCGAGGGTTTAGAGAAGGAACTGCAGTGCGGTCTTCCTCTGTGAAACAGCTTTGGAGAAAGGTGTTTAGTATTTCAGCTTTACGCGTGTCATCCTCTGTTTCAATGCCATCATCATCCCAGAGCGTCTGGAGACGCTGTTTCGATCCACTTACTGATTTAACGTAAGACCAGAACTTCTATGATTTTGTGTCAAGTCGGTACATAGAATTTTACTTTCGAATTCACTGAACGCTTCACGCATAGACCTTCTTACGCTAACTTTGACATCGTTTAGCGTCTGTTTGTCTGAGAGGCTTTGGCTGCGTTTCAACTTGCAGTGACGCTTTCTCTGCTTTCGCAGTAGTTTCCTAACTTTTTTGTTGAACCACGGTGGGTTTTTCCCGTCCCTCACAGTTTTACTCGGTACGTACCTGTCTAAAACACATTTCACGATTGCTTTGAACTTTTTCCATGAACACTCAACATTGTCTGTGTCGGAACAGAAATGTTCGTTTTTATCTGTTAGGTAGTCTGAAATCTGATTCCTATTACACTTGCTAAACAGATAAACCTTCCTCCATTTTTTTATATTCCTATTTACTTCCGTATTCAGGGATGCAGCGACGGCCTTAAGATTACTCATTCCCTGTTCTGCGCTTACAGAGACGAAAAGTTAGGGTCTGTTTGTTATTAGTACGTCCAAGATGTTATCTCCACGAATCGGTTCTCTGTTTAATTGCTCGAGGTAATTTTTGGATAGTGGACTCAGTATAATGTCACTCGATGCTCTGTCCCTACCACCCGTCCTAAACATCTGAGCGTCCCAGTCTATATCTGGTAAATTGGTATCTCCACCTAAGACTATAACATGCTGAGGAAATTTATGTGAAATGTATTCCAGATTTTCTCTCAGCTGTTCTGTCACTAAGGCTGCTGAGTCGGGAGGTCGGTAAAAGGAGCCAATTATTAACCTAGCTCGGTTGTTGAGTATAGCCTCCACCCATAATAATTCACAGGACCTATCCACTTCTATTTCACTACAGGATAAACTACTACTAAGGGCGACGAACACGCCACCACAGGTTGCATGCAATCCATCGTTTCTAAACACCATCTGTGACTTTGTAAAAATTTCGGCAAAATGTATCTCTGGCTTCAGCCAGCTTACAGTACCTATAACGATTTCAGCTTCGGTGCTTTCTATCAGCGCTTGAAGTTCCGGTACTTTACCAACGCAGCTTCGACAGTTTACAATTACAATACCGATTGCTGCTTGGTCCCCGCATGTCCTGACTTTGCCCCGCACCCTTTGAAGCTGTTGCCCTTTCTGTACTTGCCCGAGGTCATCTAACCTAAAAAAACCGCCCAGTACACGTCACACAACACCTGCTACCCGTGTAGCCGCCTGCTGGGTGTAGTGGACTCCTGACCTATCCAGCGGAACCCGAAACCCCACCACCCTATGGCGCAAGTCGAGGAATCTTTAAACACTGATCTTCCACAAAATACTTCCTAATATTAAAATTTGCGTTAGATTTTTACAGATGCTTTCCTAGCTGCAACCATTCTGCACTCTATATTTTCACTCCTTCGACGATCATCAGTTGGTTTGTGCCCAAATAGCAAAACTCATCCACTATTTTTAGACTCTCATTTCCTAATCTAATTCGCTCAGCATCTCTGCTTCCTATGCCTGTATCCCATTACTCTTGTTTTAGTTTTGCTAGTATTTATCTCTTCAGAGAATGGAAAAACTAGTAGAAGCCGGCCTCGGGGAAGATCAGTTTGGATTCCGTAGAAATACTGGAACACGTGAGGCAATACTGACCTTACGACTTATCTTAGAAGAAAGATTAAGGGAAGGCAAACCTACGTTTCTAGCATTTGTAGGCTTAGAGAAAGCTTTTGACAATGTTGACTGGAATACTCTCTTTCAAATTCTAAAGGTGGCAGGGGTAAAATACAGGGAGCGAAAGGCTATTTACAATTTGTACAGAAACCAGATGGCAGTTGTAAGAGTCGAGGGACATGAAAGGGAAGCAGTGGTTAAGAAGGGAGTAAGACAGGGTTGTAGCCTGTCCCCGATGTTATTCAATCTGTATATTGAGCAAGCAGTAAAGGAAACAAAAGAAAAATTCGGAGTAGGTATTAAAATCCATGGAGAAGAAATAAAAACGTTGAGGTTCGCCGATGACATTGTAATTCTGTCAGAGACAGCAAAGGACTTGGAAGAGCAGTTGAACGGAATGGATGGTGTCTTGAAGGGAGGATATAAGATGAACATCAACAAAAACAAAACGAGGATAATGGAATGTAGTCGAATTAAGTCGGGTGATGTTGAGGGTATTAGATTAGGAAATGAGACACTTAAAGTAGTAAAGGAGTTTTGCTATTTGGGGAGCAAAATAACTGATGATGGTCGAAGTAGAGAGGATATAAAATGTAGACTGGCAATGGCAAGGAAAGCGTTTCTGAAGAAGAGAAATTTGTTAACATCGAGTATAGATTTAAGTGTCAGGAAGTCATTTCTGAAAGTATTTGTATGGAGTGTAGCCATGTATGGAAGTGAAACATGAACGGTAAATAGTTTGGATAAGAAGAGAATAGAAGCTTTCGAAATGTGGTGCTACAGAAGAATGCTGAAGATTAGATGGGTGGATCACATAACTAATGAGGAAGTATTGAATAGGATTGGGGAGAAGAGAAGTTTGTGGCACAACTTGACCAGAAGAAGGGATCGGTTGGTAGGACATGTTCTGAGACATCAAGGGATCACCAATTTAGTATTGGAGGGCAGCGTGGAGGGTAAAAATCGTAGGGGGAGACCAAGAGATGAATACACTAAGCAGATTCAGAAGGATGTAGGTTGCAGTAGGTACTGGGAGATGAAGAAGCTTGCACAGGATAGAGTAGCATGGAGAGCTGCATCAAACCAGTCTCAGGACTGAAGACCATAACAACAACAACAGTATCTTATAACATCTGTTTCTCCACTGTAAAACATTTGTGCTATTTCGGGCTGCACCCTTAATTTCCACGAGCATCTGCATTACCTGTTACAGTAAGTGAGCGAAACTCCAGGCCTGATTCGAAGCTTCACAGTCACGGATGCCAGATCCGAAGGAGATGGGAGGGGGTGGGGGATAAATCATTGGGCCCATGTAGGTCACGACGCTCTCCAAAACAATATTTTACTAAACCAGTTAATACTTTTATGTACACAAACTATCCAGTATCTCAGCTAACTTAACTAAAGTACACTGAAGCGCCAAAGAATCTGGCATAGGCATGCGTATTCAAATACAGAGATATGTAAACAGGCAGAATATGGCGCTGCTGTCGGCAACGCCTATACAGGGTTGTTACAAATGACTGAAGCGATTTCACAGCTCTACAATAACTTTATTATTTGAGATATTTTCACAATGCTTTGCACACACATACAAAAACTCAAAAAGTTTTTTAGGCATTCACAAATGTTCGATAGGTGCCCCCTTTAGTGATTCGGCAGACATCAAGCTGATAATCAAGTTCCTCCCACACTCGGCGCAGCATGTCCCAATCAATGAGTTCGAAAGCATAGTTGATGCGAGCTCGCAGTTCTGGCACGTTTCTTGGTAGAGGAGGTTTAAACACTGAATCTTTCACATAACCCCACAGAAAGAAATCGCATGGGGTTAAGTCAGGAGAGCGTGGAGGCTATAACATGAATTGCTGATCATGATCTCCACCACGAACGATCCATCGGTTTTCCAATCTCCTGTTTAAGAAATGCCGAACACCATGATGGAAGTGCGGTGGAGCATCATCCTGTTGAAAGATGAAGTCGGCGCTGTCGGTCTCCAATTGTGGCATGAGCCAATTTTCCAGCATGTCCAGATACACGTGTCCTGTAACGTTTTTTTCGCAGAAGAAAAAGGGGCCGTAAACTTTAAACCGTGAGATTGCACAAAACACGTTAACTTTTGGTGAATTGCGAATTTGCTGCACGAATGCGTTAGGATTCTCTACCACCCAGATTCGCACATTGTGTCCGTTCACTTCACCATTAAGAAAAAAATGTTGCTTCATCACTGAAAACAAGTTTCGCACTGAACGCATCCTCTTCCATGAGCTGTTGCAACCGCACCGAAAATACAAAGCGTTTTACTTTGTCATCGGGTGTCAGGGCTTGTAGCAATTGTAAACGGTGAGGCTTCTGCTGTAGCCTTTTCCGTAAGATTTTCCAAACCGTCGGCTGTGGTACGTTTAGCTCCCTGCCTGCTTTATTCGTCGACTTCCGCGGGCTACGCGTGAAACTTGCCCGCACGCGTTCAACCGTTTCTTCGCTCACTGCAGGCCGACCCGTTGATTTCCCCTTACAGAGGCATCCAGGTGCTTTAAACTGCGCATACCATCGCCGAATGGAGTTAGCAGTTGGTGGATCTTTGTTGAACTTCGTCCTGAAGTGTCGTTGCACTGTTATGACTGACTGATGTGAGTGCATTTCAAGCACGACATACGCTTTCTCGGCTCCTGTCGCCATTTTGTGTCACTGCGCTCTCGAGCGCTCTAGCGGCAGAAACCTGAAGTGCGGCTTCAGCCGAACAAAACTTTATGAGTTTTTCTACGTATCTGTAGTGTGTCGTGACCATATGTCAATGAATGGAGCTACAGTGAATTTATGAAATCGCTTCAATCATTTGTAATAGCCCTGTATAAGGCAACAAATACCTGGTGCAGTTATTAGATCGGTTACTGCTACTAAAATGGCAGGTTATCACGATTTAAGTGAGTTTGAATGTGGCGTTATAGTCGGCGCACGAGCGATGGGACACAGCATTTCTGAGGTAACGATGAAATGGGGATTTTCCCGCACGACCATATCACGAGTGTACCGTGAATATCTGAACTCTGGTAAAAACATCATATCTCCGATATCGCTGCTGTCGGAAAAAGATCCTGCAAGAACGGGACCAACGCCAACTGAAGAGAATCGTTCAACATGCCAGAAGTGCAACCCTTCTGCAAATTGCTGCAGATTTCAAGTGTCAGCGTGCGAAACATTCAACGAAATATCATCGATGTGAGCTTTCGGAGACAAAGGCCCACTCGTGTCCCTTGATTACTGCCCGACACAAAGCTTGGTGCGTCGCCTGGGCCCGTCAACACCGACACTGGACCGTTGAAGACTGGAAACATGTAGCCTGGTCGGACGAGTCTCATTATAAATTGTATCGAGCGGATGGACGTGTACGGGTATGGAGACAGCCTCATGAATCGATGGACCCAGCACGTGAGCAGGGGACTGTTCAAGCTGGTGGAGTCTCTGTAATGGTGTGGGGCGTGTGCAGTTGGAATGATGTGTTGTAAGTAGGCTGTTCAGGTTTTTATATTGGTAACGCCACGTAGCGCTCTGTATGAAAATTACTGGCTGTGCTGTGTGCAGTCTGTGGCTAGTTTGCATTGTTGTCTGCCATTGTAGTGCTGGGCAGCTGGATGTGAACAGCGCGTAGCGTTGCGCAGTTTGAGGTGAGCCGCCAGCAGTGGTGGATGTGGGGAGAGAGATGGCGAAGTTTTGAAATTTGGAATACTGGATATCATGAACTGCTATATATATATTATGACTATTGAGGTAAATACATTGTTTGTTCTCTATTAAAATCTTTCATTTGCTAACTATGCCTATCAGTAGTTAGTGCCTTCCGTAGTTTGAATCTTTTATTTAGCTGGCAGTAGTGGCGCTCGCTGTATTGCAGTAGTTCGAGTAATGAAGATTTTTGTGAGGTAAGTGATTTGTGAAAGGTACAGGTTAATGTTAGTCAGGGCCATTCTTTTGTAGGGATTTTTGAAAGTCAGATTGCGTTGCGCTAAATTGATGATCCACCAATACCATTATTTCTACAAGGACTACAATGGGTTTGCATCATTGATGGCCCACCAATACCATTATTTCTACAAGGACTACAGTGGGTCTACACCTTTGCTGACTCACCAGTACCATTATTTCTACAAGGACTGCAGTGGGTCTGCACCTCTGGTGGCCCACCAATACCACGATCTCTACCAGGACGACAGTGGGTCTACTCTGTGATGACCTACCTGCCAATATTCTTCAAAACTTCGACTGACTCTGCTGTGGGTTTGCTCTGTTGTGGCCCATTACCTGTCTGCATGTCAAGAGTCAGCACTGTCTTTCCGTTGGAAGGACAACACTACTTCTTCAAGACTAAATGGAAATCCACTACTTCTGTGTGCATTTTCTTCTAGTTTGCATTGTTGTCTGCCATTGTAGTGTTGGGCAGCTGGATGTGAACAGCGCGTAGCGTTGCGCAGTTGGAGGTGAGCCGCCAGCAGTGGTGGATGTGAGGAGAGAGATAGCGAAGTTTTGAAATTTGGAATACTGGATATCATGAACTGCTATATATACAGTATATTATGACTATTAAGGTAAATATATTGTTTGTTCCCTATTAAAATCTTTCATTTGCTAACTATGCCTATTAGTAGTTAGTGCCTTCCGTAGTTTGAATCATTTATTTAGCTGGCAGTAGTGGCGCTCGCTGTATTGCAGTAGTTCGAGTAATGAAGATTTTTGTGAGGTAAGTGATTTGTGAAAGGTATAGTTTAATGTTTGTCAGGGCCATTCTTTTGTAGGGATTTTTGAAAATCAGATTGCGTTGCGCTAAAACATATTGTGTGTCAGTTTAAGCACAGGCGTATATAATTTTTCAAAGGGGACGTTTCAGTGTGACCCCTGATACGTCTAGATACGACTCTGACAAGTGACACGTACATAAGCATCCTGTCTCAGCATCTGCAGCCATTCATGTTCACTGTGCATTCCGACGGACTTGGGCAACTCCAGCAGGACAATGCGACATCCTACACGTCCATAATTGCTACAGAAAGACTCCAGGAACACTCTCCTAAGTTTAAACACTTTCACTGGCCACCAAACTACACAGACACAAACATTATTGAGCATGTATGGAATGCTTTGCAAAGTGCTATTTAGAAGAGATCTGCATCCCCTCGTACTCTTTCGCATTTATGGACAGCCCTACAGGATTCATGGTGTTTGCTCCCTCCAGCGCTACTTCAGACATTGGTCGAGTCCATGCCACGTCGTGTTGCGGCACTTCTACGTGCTCGCGGGTCACTACACAATATTATCCAGGCGTACCAGATCCTTTGGCTCTTCAGTGTAGTATGACAACAGAGAGTTTCGATAAATGGCAG
The DNA here is from genome assembly GCF_023864275.1 of Schistocerca cancellata. Classification (NCBI taxonomy): domain Eukaryota; kingdom Metazoa; phylum Arthropoda; class Insecta; order Orthoptera; family Acrididae; genus Schistocerca; species Schistocerca cancellata. The sequence goes on along the minus strand of NC_064630.1, from coordinate 94,764,706 downwards.
GCCATTCTAAAAAATTACTATAAAAATTACAAACTACGTTCATTACATAATTGTTTACAATTGCCTGTCCATGTAGCTAGGCATTGCTACCTCACCGACTGTGGATAACGTTCCAGCCAGGAAAAGGCGCTCCTTCACAGACAAACCACACTCTGCTACCAACAGTGAAGCTGACATGGTTTATGAGTCCATAGTGTAAGTCAGGCTGTTCCAACCGAGCTCCAGGGAGCCGGAGCGCTCCGGAGCGCTCACTGTGGCAGCTTGGAGCCCGCGTGGAAGGGGAAAGCGAACTCACTGCCCCCTGGCCGCATGCATCCGCAACTGACGCAGTAATCCGTGTTCAATGACAGCGATGATTAGCCGCGGGAGCCCTGTATCTCTATTGGAGGAAACCTTTCTATTCACTGGGAGGGATGGTCATCCGCAGTGTCTTGTATGTCATAAAGTATTTAATTCTGCGAAGAGGTACAATATACAACGACATTATACACGTCTTCACGCAGCGCACTATGATCAGGTAGAAGGCGTTGCACGCAGAGAACTGATAGCCAGGCTTAGAAACTACATACCAGGGGACGTAAGTTTAAAAACGGTTTCGTAATACGGAGGGTATCAAAACATGTAACATAGTTCGTGTTCTATAATGCGTTTATAATTTTCAGGTGAATGAGAGCGGAGAAAACACTACCGAATCTGCAATTCGAGCAAGCTGCAGGGTCGTTCACATCATTGCGGCGAGTGGCAAGCCGTTTTCGGTGGGACCACTCGTAAAATCGTGCAAGGGAGGTGCAGGCAATTCAAGGGGTTTGCCTGTCGAAGCAAACAATATCTCGTCGAATCCTGGACATGACAGCGGATTTAGAGACACAACTCAGGAAAAAGGCGGAGAGCTTTGTTGCATTTTCGCTAGCGCTTGACTAAAGCACCGACATATCTGACTGTTCTCAGCTTGCAGTCTTCGTGTGTGGTGTCGACATGGAGCTGCAAGTAACTGAGGAACTCTTGGATGTGGTACCACTCGATTACACCGTACCAATACGTGACATTTTTGACGTTGTTTGTGAATCAGTGGACAATTTGAATTTGCCGTGGGATAAGCTCCATTCTGTAGCGACAGACGGTGCACCACAAATGATCGGGTGTCACCAAGGTTATGCTTCTCGTTTGAAAAATATACTCAGGGACGAATTCGGGAAAGACATTTTGACTCTTCATTGTTTTATTCACCAAGAGGCACTGTGCGCTGAAACAGTAGAGCTAGGTGGCGTAATGAAAGATGTCGTGAAGTGTGTGAATTTTGTGCCGGTGTGAATCATCGCCAATTCAAAGGATTCCTGAAAGATATCGAAGCGGAGTATGGGGATATACCTTACCACAGCACAGTTCGTTGGCTGAGTCGGGGAAAAGTTCTTGATGTTTTCTTTGCCATTCGTGAGGAAATAACCCTTTTTCTCGAAATGAAAGGGGAAGAAATGCTTTGTCTGAAAGATATAAAATGGATATCAGAGCTGGCGTTCCTAGCTGACATAACTATGCATCTGAATAATTTAAATCTGTCATTGCGGGGCAAAGGGCAGCTAATCGTTGACATGCACGACCAGATCAAAGCGTTCATGCAAAAGTTACGTTTATTTGAGAGGCATATGACTAATGGACATTTAACGTTCTTCAATCATCTTGCTTCTTTATAACTACCTGAAGGTACTACTTTCGGCGATTACCAAGCGAAGTTAAAGCAGCTCATCACGTCGTTTGAAACACGATTCCGAGACCTCACTAGTTTGGAAATGGAACTTAAGGTGTTCAGCACTCCTTTTTCAGTTTCCCCCGATGACTTGTCATCATCACTTCAATTGGAGATTATTGATTAGCAAAATTCAACTTTGTTGACAGACAGGTGCTTCAACACGTTTGATTTGTCATGATGGTATCATTCATTGCAGCAAAAAACATTTCCCAAGCTTCACAACAATGCCGCTCAGATCATGTGCTTGTTTGGATCTACGTATTGTTGTGAGCAGCTTTTCTCAGCAATGAAAAGAGTAAAAAGTACGGAACGATCGTTTCTTCAGGATGCAACAACGAAGGCCATCCTCCGCATTAACGCTGCGAACACTTTGACGCCTGATATTTCCGATCTTGTAATGAAAAGAAAAGTCAAGCTACAGAGGCCCAATAAATTTAGTATGCAATTTCTTGTAAAACAGTTGTTTCTTATTTATTTCCTGAACATCGTATTTCCTGGTGTAGCATGTCACCACGTCTTAGCAGCTAAGAGTATGAGGTTGTCGATCTTGGAAGACGCAGCTGGCACATCAAAACGCTTGCCTTGCCGCCTGCCTCAGCCAGCCGTGCCTGCGTGCCGGCCCACTTGAATACCCACAGCGCGCGACACGGCTCCCTGGAGCAGGGAGCGCTCCGCGGCTCACAACGGAGCCGACGAGCTGGAACAGCCTGGTGTAAGTGGTTAGCCACAGAAACGTGGGTGAGGCAAGACAGAAGTGGAAGAAAATAGCAGAAATACTGACGTTCCGAAAGTATGAGAAAATAAACAGCGTCTCTCATTCTATTTACAAGCTCTTATATTCCTCTTTTCACAATAAGAGTGCCAACGGAATTGAGATAGTGGTGGGTGAACACTTCGACTGTATACTGTCTAAATTATGAGGTTGTCTGAGTTGTGAAAGTTTGTTGTTGTTATAGTTCTTAAATAAATTGCAAGATACATGTGCTTCTCAGACTTTTGGACTAGTGGTTTTCAAATGATTTATTTGTTCGATTTGCAGATTTTTTTTTTTGAAATCATGCTAAAGCGATGTCCTGCTTTAAACAAATTATTGTCAGCATATTAAATTTTTATATAATTTATTGTTATTGACGAGAGCTTAACTGACTGCTTACATTGCAGAGAAAGGTCCTCACGAAAATATATTGGCCACCTCGGATCCAGCTACAGGATATTGGAGAAAGCGCTACAACACAGAAGAGCTGTACAAGTAGCCTTACATTGCTGGAGTGATGAAAAGCAAAAGACGTCAATGGGCTGGACACGTACTTGGAGTGAAACAAACAGAATGGCCGAAAACTGCAAAGGACTGGTTCCCATCAGGCAGCAGGATAGTAGGAAGATCTAGAAAAAATGAATGGACTGAATAACGCAAGATTTTCTGGATCTCGCGATAATGGAGAATTGGAAATGCGTAGCAGAAGAGAAAAGCAGATGGAGCAAATTATATGTGACACTGCGCGTTCCTTGGACCTTGTCGTGTAAATGTAACGTATTATTATTAATTTCTATTACTATTATTATTATTATTATTATTATTAGTTTTGTTAGAGGCCCGAGCAGATGTAATTTCGATGTATTGCTCATGCGCTGCCTGCGATATGCAAGGTATAAGAGAATCGCTGACCAGAGAGCAGTGTTGGCTGAGTAGGTACTGTGTAGCTGTAGCAGTAAGTTGTCGCTGGAGTCTGCTCTGGTCTGGTATGGTGTATCGTGTTGGTTGGCCGGTCGCGGTGCAGCGATGCCGGAGCCTGAGTATTATTGTATAAGGTAAAAAGCAGCGTCGCGCATATCTAGTAATGTTATCTGAACTCCCATGCAAATGTTTTAAAAATGTCCTAATAATAATCTTTGTCATATAAAGTAATTTTTTAACAAGCATTCATTTCAATTTAAAGAATTTACTAATTTCTCCAATCCATGATCATTCCGATTGTTGCAAAAGAAAAATCAGTTGCTTCCCTTCATAAATGACAAATCTATCGGCCAGCATTGCACAGAGCTGCGCCGGAAAAATTTATTGCAAGAGCAGATATATTTGGCAATTTTATTGAGGTAAGAATTTTTCCTTTTTTTATTCAGAATGATCTTACAGGGCCATGACGCAGCACTGCTGTCGTCCAAAATTTACCAGGTTAAATTTACAGTGAATTATTGAAAAGTCATAAGTGAGCGACAATTTAATTGAGAGGTTAGTTACATTGTTTTATTATCAGGTTACTGAATTTATTTTTTATTACCAGGTTTAGGAATTTTTCTGTTTCGAGCTTACATTAAATGAGAAAAGAATTTTGTGGGTACATTAAATAACCAGTTTGGACAAGAAGAGAATAGAAGCTTTCGAAATGTGGTGCTACAGAAGAATTCTGAAGATAAGGTGGATAGATCACGTAACTAATGAGGAGGTATTGAATAGGATTGGGGAGAAGAGAAGTTTATGGCACAACTTGACTAGAAGAAGGGATCGGTTGGTAGGACATGTTTTGAGGCATCAAGGGATCACAAATTTAGCATTGGAGGGCAGCGTGGAGGGTAAAAATCGTAGAGGGAGACCAAGAGATGAATACACTAAGCAGATTCAGAAGGATGTAGGTTGCAGTAGGTACTGGGAGATGAAGAAGCTTGCACAGGATAGAGTAGCATGGAGAGCTGCATCAAACCAGTCTCAGGACTGAAGACCACAACAACAACAACATTAAATGGGAAAGAAATTTTGTGTGGAGGTTAAATGTGAATGAATTTCTGTAGGGAGGTTGTAAATGGGAAAGAATGAATTTTGCAGGGAGGTTACAGTATTAGTTTGTTATTAAAATCCTAGACATCTGTAGCAACTCAAAAATGTGAGAGACAGTTCTACGAGGCCGTGCTCAAAAGTAATGCCTCAGAATATTTCACTCTGTTCTCAATATCGAGTGGGTATTACATGTCACGCATGTTTCTCGATTGACTTCGCTTCGCTAGAACAAGTAGCAACTCCCTACCGCTAGAGGGCTCATAACTGTAGCCTGTAACATGGTGGTGTGTAACATATCTATGTCGGCGCGTGAGAAACATTGTGCACTAATCATGTTTCTAAGCGCAGCAAAAGTGCCTCCAAATTGAAATTCATAGAAGAATAAAGGCATCTGTGACGTGTGATGTTGAGTTGCTGGTGCTCGTAATGAAGGAATCGGTGTTTGTAACCTCCCCCTCACTTATCGACCTTAATGACAGTGAAAAATTAAACCGCGTGTACCTAATGGAAATTTGGGAAAAAGCAATCGTCACCGAAGTTAATTTGTCGGTAAAGAGGGAGGAAAGGGTTACATCTAAATGAAAGGAAAAATGCAAATGAAACTCGTGGAAGTTAATTTTGAAAAGGGGTAAAGTTAATAAAGAAAGTAAATGTGCGGCCGTTACGTTAACAATTAACTAGCGGTAATTATATATTTGAGATTTGGGGGAAATTACGGTCGCCAGTCCTAAGGACAATTACTATAGTAGCTGAAAAAGAAAGGTTATTACACATATAATTTGCACTAGAAGCGTGGCAACTGAAGGTTGACAAGTGTAGTGTGAAAACTGAAAGTTTGTCAGAAGTAATAAATTTCGCTACACTCTGACTTAATTTAGCAAAAGAATTAATAAAACCGAAAAATCGAAAGTTAATTTAGTGACTAAAGTTAATAGTGAGCTTTCTTTCTGAAGCACATCGAAATTCAGTAAAATACGGTTAGTCTTGGACTACCTCAACAATCATTTCAAAAGCTACTTGAATCTACGCAATTTAGAGATAAGAGATTTAACTTTGAACTTGAATTAAATGATTCTGAACAATTAACAATAGTAAAGTTTAGTACGTACCAAGCTGAGCTGCAGTCACAGGTAAGCTAAAATATGGTAACAAAACTAGCACTCTTAATTTGTGCTTGTGTAATCTAAATATTGTAGCCAGCTATGAATACTTTAACTGAACTTTGAAATCTAAGCAGTGGAATGCTATAACATTACTTTAATGCTGGCGTTTGAATTTCAGCGACACTCGGGTTCATTCCGGAAAAGGAAGGGACCCTGCTTGGTAATGCAATTGGAACAATGAGCAACAAATGTTCATACTAAGTTGCTGTAATTATAGTTACGAAAATGGTACAGTTTGAAAAGCTGAGGTCTGCCATACAGTTCTAAAACTTTACGTGCTTCCAGTCTTCCTTGTTGGTTGATTGAAGGTTTGAAGCTGTCGATCGAGGAGATGGCGACAGTCACTCATTGTCGGCCGTCGCTGTTGCAGAAGCTGGATGTTGGCGCGCCTTCTTCTCGACACGGTCACCAGGCGAAACGGGCTCTTGATGTGCGCCAGCTAATGCTTCCCGTCCGCGACACCATGTCAGAAACTATCATGGCAAGTCGAGCGCAATTACATGCTGCCAAACCCCGAAAGCGCGGCAACTCGCGGGAGCTTCACACAACACACCTGCTCAACCGCACTACTCCAGCCAGACTCTCTCTGCTCAGCCCGCGCTCCACGCGGCAGAGTTAACACTCCCAAAGATCCTAAACACTTTCGTTCTTCACACGACCTATCGATGTAATCGTTCGATAGCACTTTTCCCTAGGCAAGACCCAGCGTAAAAATACAAATAATATTTACGAAACAAACCAATTATACATCGACATAAATGCATAAATATATATATACAAATAGTAAAACAATTACAATATACGAAGACACAGAAATGTTATATATTCAGGTAACAAAAATAAGGAAAACAAATTTATAGTACAATAGATGGAAATAGGAGGATATGCATTTCCGGCGTTACATGTTGCTAACCTCAAAGTGTGTGGCAGATCTCCTAGGGGACACCGCGTAAGGCAACCGACGAGACTCGTCGGAACTGGGTTGATAAACTTGTCTGAGAAAATCGTGGGACACAGTTCTCAGGTAAGTGTTGCGTGTCACGAGGAGATGTACGGGCCACCATTGCAGGACTGCGGTACAAAAATCTGTGTGCTCAGTGGGTGCCTCGAACGCTCGCTCCTGAGACGAAACAGAGGAGACTGGACATTTGTCAATATTTTCTTTTGCGTTTTGAATGTGAGGGTGATGGGAGCCTTAACGACATTGTGACAGCTGATAAAATCAGGTTCAGCATTCTCACCCGGAGAACAAGAGAGCATCAACGGAGTTCCGCCATACAGGATTACCGACGCTAAAATCGTTCAATACCATGTTGTTTGACAACCGGTTTCGGACTATAATGTAGGCCATCTTCAAGCCGAAAGCACTGAAATACAATGTTGTTGTTGTTGTTGTTGTGGTCTTCAGTCCATAGACTGGTTTGATGCAGCTCTCCATGCTACTCTATCCTGTGAAAGCTTCTTAATCTCCCAGTACCTACTGCAGCCTACATCCTTCTGAATCTGCTTAGTGTATTCATCTCTTGGTCTCCCTCTACGATTTTTACCCTCCACGCTGCCCTCCAATACTAAATTGGTGATCCCTCGATGCCTCAAAACATGTCCTACCAACCGATCCCTTCTTCTAGTCAAGTTGTGCCACAAGCTCGTCTTCTCCCGAATTCTATTGAATACCTCCTCATTAGTTATGTGATCTACCCATCTAATATTCAGCATTCTTCTGTAACACCACATTTCAAAAGCTTCTATTTTCTTCTTATCTAAACTATTTATCGTCCACGTTTCACTTCCATACATGGCTACACTCCATACAAATACTTTCAGAAACAACTAGATGTTAACAAATTTCTCTTCTTCAGAAACGCTTTCCTTGCCATTGCCAGTCTACATTTTATATCCTCTCTACTTCGACCATAATCAGTTATTTTGCTCCCCAAATAGCAAAACTCCTTTACTACTTTAAGTGTCTCATTTCCCAATCTAATTCCCTCAGCATCACCCGACTTAATTTGACTACATTCCATTATCCTCGTTTTGCTTTTGTTGATGTTCATCTTATAGCCTCCTTTCAAGACACTGTCCATTCCGTTCAACTGCTCTTCCAAGTCGTTTGCTGTCTCTGACAGAATTACAATGTCATCGGCGAACCTCAAAGTTTTTATTTCTTCTCCATGGATTTTAATACCTACTCCGAATTTTTCTTTTGTTTCCTTTACTGCTTGCTCAATATACAGATTGAATAACATCGGGGATAGGCTACAACTCTGTCTCACTCCCTTCCCAACCACTGCTTCCCTTTCATACCCCTCGACTCTTATAACTGCCATCTGGTTTCTGTACAATAGTAATATATATTCAGACGGATATCTATGTAAAGGGACGGTGACATGGCTAGAAATATGTAAAATAAAGGCCACAATAACAACAAAATGGCTCTAAGCACTATGGAACTTAACATCTGAGGTCATCAGTCCCCTAGACTTAGAACTACTTAAACCTAACTAAACTAAGGACATAACACACTTCCATGCCCGAGGCAGGATTCGAACCTGCGAGCGTAGCATAGCGGGGTTCCGGACTCAAGCGCCTAGAACCGCTCGCCCACAGCGGACGGCTGTCCTTTCAGACAGACAAACGTGCAGGGAAGTGGCGATCTGTGTTCTACAGCATTTTGAGACGACACCTAGGACAAGCTCCAGGCAAGTGGCCCGCCATCATGGTGTATGTCAAAGTATGATTATGTGTACTCTGCATGACAATCGTTACTATCCCTATCTGCTGCAGTCCCATGGAGGCCACTTTGAACGTGTTTTCCGACGTGGATGCGATGTAGCTCTATAGTGGGTTCTGGGACGATTTCCTGTCATTACATGCACGCTATCCATTTCTGGACACACGTTTATAGGACCTTTCTCTCCCCATTTTTAATCAGGGATCTGTCCCTGCGCTTTGTCGGTTTTACTGATGTTCACTGTGTACGCTGTAAGCCCTACTCATCGCATACAGCATTACATAATTGACAACCAATCACGTACTCTTTACGTGAGGTATGTTACATCATATGGTATAGTTGAAATCTACACCAAGAATAGATATAAAATATACAGGGTGTCCCAGCTATCTTGTCCACCCAAAATATCTCTGGAACAATAATAGCTATTGGAAAACGACTTTCACCGCTATCAATGTAGGGCTGGGGCCCATGAATGTACATATTTGGAAACATTCTAAAACGAAAGCATATGTGTTTTTTAACACAAACTTATGTTTTTTTAAATGGACCTCCTATATGTTTTCTTCAGCAATCCATAGCATGACAAAGCACACACACAATGGCGTTGATTGCATCGCAATATTCCCATTACATCCCGAGATATTGAGACGCGAAGTTGACGCTTGAAACACGCGACATGCGCTGCTAGCGCACGTCCAGAGGCTCAGGCGTGAACCCCTTGCTGCAGGATGGCAGCAGACCGCATTATTCGTTTCGGACCTCTTGATAAGTATGGAAGTGTGATTACGCATGTCAATCACATCGCGATTACGGGCAGCATGGGGTTCACGCCTGAGCCTCAGGACGTGCGCTAGCAGCGCATGTCGGGTGTTTCAAGCGTCAACTTCGCGTCTTAATATCTCGGGATGTAATGGTAATATTGCGATGCAATCAACGCCATTGTGTATGCGCTTTGTCATGCTATGGATTGCTGAAGAAAAAATATGGGAGGTCTATTTAAAAAAAACATAAGTTTGTGTTAAAAAACATATATGCTTTCATTTTAGAATGTTTCCAAATATGTACATTCATGAGCCCCAGCCCTACACTGATGCCGGTGAAAGTCGTTTTCCAATAGCTGTTATTGTTTCAGAGATATTTTGGGTGGACAAGATAGCTGGGACACCCTGTATACAAAAATGCATAATGGGTCACAGTAGATCCTGTCATGATCTATTTAAAATAAAGTAACGCAACAGCAGACATGATCTGATCTATTTTGTGTGTAGAATGCATGCTATGGACCTTTGTCTGAACTCATTGAAAGTAGTCGTAGCAGAGTTGGCTATATTGGTTACTGTAGTGTGCCTCGCCGGTATCGATCGTCATGTTCCAGTGAGGCCATCCATAGACGTGGTGCCAGAAGACGGACTGCCACAATTCGGCCTCCGGTGGTCAGAATAAACAACTGAAGCTGTCACTCATAAGGACTGTAATCCACTCTCAAAGAATCTGGTTCTAAAAATTTGACAGCTGCTGGCTACCATATCTCTCCCTACTATTTAGCACTAAACCAGGTGTTTCCCGTGGTAGTGTAATGGACTTATAAATAAATTCTGTGTGAAATAACATTAAAGTAAGGTTCTCCAAAAACGCATAAAATTGTCACCTCGTTTACTGGCGTCAGAAATCATATAATAAAGGAAGCACATTTAGCATCTAAAAAATACATGTTAGTGATACCAGTAAAAGAATGAATGTTTATGAAACCATGTAGTATTTATATTAAAACTATGAAATCCCTAAAATAAAGAGAGAGAAATTTAAGAGGGTATAACTTTCATACAATAATATTTACAGCTGTAATATTTTTAACTACTATAGTTGAGAGGTAGCTTGCCACTCTCTCAATTTAACAACACTGTCAGTCAGATTAATATTCATATTTTAGGTCATGATCTCGGTGTTCCCCAGTACTACATTTGGTATGTGTGGTTACTGACTTTTTTACATGAGGCAATTTTAAGCAGAATGTTCATATAACTGCATGTGTAGCCTGTAGAGAACTTGGTCCCAAGGAGCTGTAGTGGAGGCGATCGAGAACAGAGGGAATGGTAGACTACAGGCTATAAGGCTGAGGCCAGCGGCCTGGCTGTGTGAATGATTCTGGGATGTAGCGCCCTCTTTCCACTTAGGGTCGGAGCAGGAGGGCGCCAGCTTGAAAAACATTTTACATGAGCCGCCAGGTGACAGTCCTTAACATAGGTTTCCAGTTAGTGGAAAGTGGGCGGAGGATACTATTTAAGGGAGACGGCTGTAATCGGAGCTTTTGTGCAAACGGTGGGCGGATCATAAAACTCCGAGCATTTTCATATTAGAAGCTTGGACGATACGTACAGAGCGGCTAGTGCATGTTTTTAGTGGAGGCAAGATTTTAACAACCCTGACGCCAGGAAGTTGTCAGGTTCATTTAGCGAGCAGCAAAAACATACGCTACTGGCCATTAAAATTGCTACACCACGAAGATGACGTGCCACAGACATGAAATTTAACATACAGGACGAAGAAGCTGCGATATTCAAATGATTAGCTTTTCAGAGCATTCACACAAGGTTCGCGCCGGTGGCGACACCTACAACGCGCTGACATGAGGAAAGTTTCCAATCGATTTCACATACACAAACAGCAGCTGACCGGCGTTGCCTGGTGAAACGTTGTTGTCATGCCTCGTATAAGGAGGAGAAATGAGTACCATCACGTTTCCGACTTTGATAAAGGTCGGATTGTAGCCTATCGTGATTGCGGTTTATCGTATTGGGACATTGCTGCTCGCGTTGGTCGAGATCCAATGACTGTTAGCAGAATATGGAATCGGTGGGTTCAGGAGGGTAATACGGAACGCTGTACTGGATCCCAACGGCCTCCTATCACTAGCAGTCGAGATGACAGGCATCTTATCCCCATGGCTGTAACGGATCGTGTAGCCATGTTCGATCCCTGAGTCAACAGATGGGGACGTTTGCAAAACAATAACCATCTGCACGAACAGTTCGAAGACGTTTGCAGCAGCATGGACTATCAGCTCGGATACCATGGCTGCGATTACCCTTGTCACTGCATCACAGACAGGAGTACCTGCGATGGTGTACTCAACGACGAACCTGGGTGCACGAATAGCAAAACGTCATTTTTTCGGATGAATCCAGCTTCTGTTTACAGCATCACGATGGTGGCATTCGTGTTTGGCGACATCGCGGTGAACGCACATTGGAAGCGTGTATTCGTCATCGCCATACTGGCGTATCACCCGGCGTGATGGTATGGGGTGCCATTAGTTACACGTCTCGGTCACCTCTTGTTCGCATTGACGGCACTTTGAACAGTGGACGTTACATTGCAGATGTGTCACGTCCCGTAGCTCCACCCTTCATTCGACCCCTTGCGAAACCTTACATTTCAGCGGGATAATGCACGACCGCATGTTGCAGGTCCTGTAAGGGCCTTTCTGGATACAGAAAATGTTCGACTGCTGCTCTGACCAGCACATTCTCCAGATCTCTCACCAATTGAAAACGTCTGGTCAATGGTGGCCGAGCAACTGGCTCGTCACAATACGCCAGTCACTACTCTAGATGTCCGCAGCTCGTGGTCGTGCGGTAGCGTTCTCGCTTCCCACGCCTGGGTTCCCGGCTTCGATTCCCGGCGGGGTCAGGGATTTTCTCCCCCTCGTGATGACTGGGTGTTGTGTGATGTCCTTCGGTTAGTTAGGTTTAAGTAGTTCTAAGTTCTAGGTGACTGATGACCATAGATGTTAAGCCTCATAGTGCTCAGAGCCATTTGAACCATTTGAACTACTCTAGATGAATTGTGGTATGGTGTTGAAACTGCATGAGCAGTTGTACCTGTACACGCCATCCAAGCTCTCTTTGACTTAATGCCCAGGCGTATCAAGGCCGTTATTACGGCCAGAGTTGGTTGTTCTGGGCACTGATTTCTCAGGATCTATGCACCCAAATTGCGTGAAAATGTAATCACATGTCAGTTCTAGTGCAATATATTTGTCGAATGAATACCCGTTTATCATCTGTATTTCTTCTTGGTGTAGCAATTTTAATGGGCAGTAGTGTATATTTCATAGGCACGACTGACTCAAAAGCTTAATAGATTTCTTTCAGAAACTGGAAATTATTAGCCTGGAAAGATTAGATCACTCTGTAAATGAGGGACTGTGGTCCCATCTAGGTAGACATTTTTGCTGAAGCCTGGCCATGCTTAGTGTGAGAACGACGCCTCCCTAGTCTAAAATCTTTTTTTTCCAGACAAGAGAGATTACGAGTCGGTGATCGGCTCCTGTCAGGATACGCAAAGCAGAGGCTTGCTACCACAGCGTGGGAACCCCGGTGCTGTGTCTGGATTGGCTGCCAGGCCAACAGGCCAACAGGGGAGATTCAGTGAGTGAGGGATACGGGACATTTGCCTTTCCCGGGCAAGTGCTCTACCAGTTGAGCTACGCAAGCACGACTCATGCCCTGTACTCACTGCTTTACTTCTGCCAGTACCTCGTTTCCTACCTTCCAAACTTAACATAAGCTCTCCTGCAGACCTTGCAGAACTAGCACTCCTGAAAGAAAGGATATTGCGGAGACATGGCTTAGCAGCAGCCTGGAGGATGTTTCCAGAATGAGATTTTCACCCTGCAGCGGAGTGTGCGCTGATATGAACCTTCCTGGCAGATTATGACTGTGTGCCGGACCGAAACTCGAACTCGAGACATTTTCCTTTCGCGGGCAAGTGCTCTACCAACTGAGCTACCCAAGCACGACTCACGCCCCGTCCTCACAGCTGTCCCGAGTTCAAGCCTCGGTCCGGCACACAGTTTTAATCTGCCAGGAAGTTTCATATCAGCCCACACTCCGCTGCAGAGTGAAAATCTTATTCCAGTGAGGGATAGTTCGATTGGTTTGTACCATGTGGAGGTGGTTTCGTTTTTGCTGATTCAGCTCCCGTACTGAGGGTTGGTAGGAAGTAGCTGTGATTGTTTGACTTCTTCGTGTTCTGGTCCTCCCTTGGTGGAGAACTTCACATCTTTCCCTAGTGGGTGAAACTTGTGGTCTGCAATTTGTGGTGGAACTGCATATCATCTCGGACATATCATGTGTCACGAAGGTGAACTTATTCGTCCTGAGTCGACCATCTGACGTCTGACGATTCCGGAGCTCACTGTCGTGCTTGTGAGTCAAATTGGTTTGGCCAGACCAGCGAACGGGTGCAAAAAATGGCTCTGAGCACTATGGGACTTAACGTCTGAGGTCATCAGTCCCCTAGAACTTAGAACTACTTTAACCTACCTAACCTAAGGACATCACACACATCCATGCCCGAGGCAGGATTCGAACCCGCGACCGTAGCAGTCTCGCGGTTCCAGACTGAAGCGCCTAGAACCGCACGGCCACCGCGGCCGGCGAACAGGTGCACCTCACACTGAAATCTACTGGGATTTCAGGGCTCTGATATGGAATTTTCCGCGTTCTGATAATCAGAACGCCAGTCCATGTAGTTTGTAAATTTTCATGGACGCGTCATAACATTACAGCTGCCGCAGTGCGCTACTCTTCGCCCATAGCGTGCCGTTTTCTGCTGCCGCCTGAATCAAGATCAAAGGGTAAAGTATTGCAGCACTGGGGTAAGGTTATTAAATGATATTCTCAACTCCCTGTTCTCCAGTGAATCATAGTTTGTGGTGTATTTGGCCATCGCTGATTCCATTTGAACAGAAGTGGACCTCATAGAGGATTCATGTAAAAGGAGTCAGATTGCGTTGTAAAAGGGATTGATTCAGGGGAGAATTCGTATAACTTCCACCCCAAAGGAATTCTTTGGCAATCAAGCACCATCCCTTCTCTGATTTTTGTTTGTCATTCCTTTTGTAAGGATTATCAGCTCATTGTCGTTACAAAAGGATTAATGAAAATCTGGTCATCATTTTATAAACTTAAATACGCCACTGTTCTCATTCATACTCCCTAAGCTATTCACTGTTTTTATTTTATTGTGGTGTTACATGGGTACACTAGCAATTCAAGGTTCAATCTTATTAAATTACTTAATTTGGTTATTAATTTGAGTTCCGAAAGTGACCACACATTAGGAAACACAAGTGCCATGAATAATTTCACTAATTTCATATATAAATGGTTCAAATGACTCTGAGCACTATCGGACTTAACATCTGAGGTCATTCGTCCCCTAGAACTTAGAACTACTTAAACGTAACTAACCTAAGGACATCACACACATCCACGCCCGAGGCAGGGTTCGAAAGTGCGACCGTTGCGGTCGCTCGGTTCCACACTGAAGCGCCTAGAACCGCTCGGCCACAGCGGCCCTCTCATATATAAATATTAAGGGTGTAGCTCACGGTTTGAAAGTTACTGAGAAGATAATACTTTTCTTTATATAAAGATAATAACATTTAGCATCACTCGGATATATATTTATAATTAAGTCATTTTGAATTGTTGGTTCCAATTTTTAGTGATAATTGACCCTTTAACTGTGAGACTGCCGCAGCGTTCTCTTTACACTCTTATAATAAAGAAATCATGAGTTCCATTCACTATCACTTACCACTGGGCCGGCCGCTGTGGCCGAGCGATTCTAGGCGCTTCAGTCCGGAACCGCGCTGCTGCTACAGTCGCAGGTTCGAATCCTGCCTCGGGCATGGATGTGTGTGATGTCCTTGCGTTAATTAGGTTTATGTAGTTCTAAGTCTAGGGGACTGATGACGTCAAATCTTAAGTCCCATAGTGCTTAGAGCCATTTTGAACTTACCACTGGGACCAACAATGTTAGGTAAGGCTTCTGCTGCTGTACGTATTATGTCTGGTACCTCGGTGTACCCATAGATGGTCACTTCAATTTCTTCCTCTTTTAAGCAAACATTTGAGGATTTTAATAATTTTAATATAAATGTTACATGGTTGGTAAACTTTTTCTACAACTCTCATTTATTGCTTTAATGATTTAACTAATGCGTGTTTTATTAAGGGTATTCGAAAATCCCCGTTAACAACTTCTAGGACTGGCAGAGGAGAGTCTTTACGTAATACTTTAAATAGGAGACCATGTCCGCAAAGATACCGTTTCCATTACTTGACGGTTTCAGTCAGGGCATGTAACACATCCATGTCTGCTGAGGGAATGAGAAAAGCCATTGTCCTGGTATACAATAGGGTAGACAGGATGATGTGTACTACGTCAGTCGGTCCATGATGTCACTTTACGGCTCACTTGCAGCGAGACCTATACAATGACTGTGCGTCTACGATATAGTAAACATGGTTCGGTTCACGTTTTGGGAATAAATAGAACTGCTCCGTGTGTATGGCGAAGCACCAGGTAACGTAAGACCTGCTAGTCGGCTGTATCGCGAACGTTTTCCGCAACGTAACACGCCACTGCACAAACGTTTTGCCCACGTTACGCAAAAAGGTACCTTCACCGTGAGGAAACAGAACTGATGTGTCACGGCAACGCCGAATGCTCTAATTTGAAGAAGACATTCTGCATCGCTTTGAAGAGAACAGGTCAACGAGTTACCCGAGCAATTGTGTATGCGATGGATGCTAGTAAAATTATCGTCTGGGATTTTCTGTCTGAGCAACAATACATACGTACCATCTTTAACGCTTACAAAGGAAACACGCAATAGGCCCAGTAGATTTTCCACAACGCGTTGCCTACTGCTCGTGGTTCCTGCACCACTGCATCGACCCGCCCCTGTTTCCACGTCGAGTCCTGCTGACAGACGAATGTAAGTTGCGGCGGTACCTAGCGGATACTGCTAGTGTATTCTCTACCAAACAGCATCCCATACGAGCTAACCAGTTGCTTCTTTACCTGAGGTTACTCGTACTTTAGGTACCTGGGCTATGCACAGCTCTGTTTAACCCTTTCAGTCATGGCGTCCTCATATAAGGACATACTAAATAAATGCTTAGTATATTAAAATTCGTTAAATTTTAGCATTTGTGATTATTGTCCTCCTATTGTCACAAGCTGAGTGTTTATTTGAGAACAGTGTCGACATCTCCTGTCAATCTGTGGTACCACAAAACAAAACTGAATGCGCACAGTCACATGGACACTTCCCAGTAATCTTTGTACATTCCATCAGCCGGTTAATACCTTCTGAGTTTAGGTAAAAAAAATATTTGTGCGTAGAAAGATGCATTCTTGAAGGTGAAAACTAAAGGTGTATTTCAGAACGAAAGGTAAGTGACATATTTATAACTTTATACATGTCTCAAAATGAGGACATTGTGTTTGAAAGGTTGTAATAGGATAGAAATTTAGATGTTTTACATCATACGGTATATTGTGAGCTGAGTAGCCTAGAGGCAAAGCCCGCTAACTGCATGATAAGTGACACTGAGATAATCACGAAACACTCGTTCCATCCAAACGACAATTCATTGACAGCGAGAATGTTATTGTTGCGTACGAATTAATTACAGCGCAGCCAACCTAAAACGGAATAATAAAAATACCTAGTTTCCGAGCCGCTCACGTGTGGTCCTTATTTCTGGCCGGCGTAGCTCCGTCTACGTTCGCCTTAATGGTTTTAATTTCGACAGATATAATCTTATGATTATTTTGTTTTAATTTTTAATCTGTGACATGGCCAGTGTTTGGCTCTCAAAATAATTTAATTTTTTGTAAGTATCACGATTTCTTTATTATTCAATCATTAGACTGATAATGCGTTTCAGTGAGTAATATATGTCCGTATGTGGTTTAATTTATAGGTTCAGAAGAAGATTCCATTACTGGAATCGAAACCTAGGTAAACGAGTAAAAATTACCTTGCAACTGAAGGCTGAAAAAAATTGTTTATTTTCTATTTAAATTTGTCCAGCTGCCATCACCCATCGCAAACATTGAGTGTACTTCAAACACTTGTACATCGAGCTCATGTAGTGTCAGATGCAGATAGTTTGCCTGAATAGCTTGCCCATCTGAAGAGGGTGGTAAAAGAGAATGGATATTCTACCCGGCAAATTAGCAAGTCACTTGCAATTAAGCCAAAGAAACAGGGAGTGGAGAAAGAAGAGAGCACTTCTACAAAATCTTTAGCTTTTCTTCCCTTTGTTGGCAACATTTCCTTCAAAATTGCAAGAATCCTCCACGGTTTCGGAGTGAAAGTAATTTTCCGTCCACCATCGAAGATTTCCGACCTGCTGGGATGAGTGAAAGACGATCTGATATTGCGGAAGGCGGGAATTTATAAAATACGTTGTCAGTGTGGCATGTCATATATAGGACAAACATTGCGAACAGTAGAAGAACGTTGCACTGAACATCAGCGCTGTACTCGCCTTTTGCAACCTAGCAAGTCTGCAATTGCTGAGCACTGCATTTCCACTGGACACTCAATGGAGTATGGCAAGACAACAATTTTGGCCACGGCAACATCCTTTTAGGACTCCGTCATAAAAGAATCAGTGGAAATTCGCATGACAGACAATCTTATCAACCGTGACAATGGCTACCAGCTAGATAATGCGTGGAACCCCGTCATCTCTAAAATCTGCTCCAGACGAAGACGTCAGAGTACTCCGATGGCCGCGGCAGTTGACAACGCCGAAGACAGCTGAGTTCTGCAGTTCCACCAGCGAGGGCGCTGCTGGCGGGCGGTGTGGTTCGTCTCTCTATATGATTTTGACGCATGCGCGGAATAATCGCTGCACGCTATATATTACAGAACGGAGGGCGTCTTCGTCAGTCTTCGATGGCTCACCTGAGGATGGCTCGCAGTTGTCCAGTCGAAATATCGTGGATGGAAGCTAACGACAAGTGGCTGCAAGCCCGAAATCTTTTTGATTATTCAGTTCGCCGGGAAAATTTTAAATTTCACATAATCACATGCCATTCACAAGCCACTGATGAATTCCACAAGTCTGATTTGTGCCACCATTGAATAGGGGGCTCATACTTTAATTTTTATCGATCCCAAACATTGGAAACTCACAACTCGGACCGTTAACTTGAAGGTTTAAAGACGTGGTCGCCATTCCACGAGCTCTGCAAGGACGTCCAGGAAGACGACTCTGGAAAATTCTAGGGCTTCACTAGCCGTAGCAGCTGATGGATCGTGGAGTGCCTGTGACGAAACTCGAAGCGTTCCTCGGGGATAATGTTACCTTTCACGTGCTGCAACGGTGTCTAGAAATACAGCCTCTGAAACAGCTTTGAGATCACCACTAATAGCCTTATTGGTCAATAGCTCTTGGGAACGACCAGTTCTTAGTCCACCTTTGCTGTGGCCGTTATCGGTATGTTTCCGTTCTTCTGGATAATAACCGAGATGGAATAGGCACTGAAGACAGCTGCTGTGTAGCGGACCTATATTAGATTAGATTAATACTAGTTCCATGGATCATGAATACGATATTTCGTAATGATGTGGAACGAGTCAAATTTTCCAATACATGACATAATTAAGTTAATTTAACAACATAATTAAGTTAATATAACAACTTTATTTTTTTGTTTTTTTAATTTTTTATAATTTTTTGTTTTTTTTCTTTTTTTCTTAATTTATATCTAAAAATTCCTCTATGGAGTAGAAGGAACTGTCATTCAGAAATTCTTTTAATTTCTTCTTAAATACTTGTTGGTTATTAAATACTTGGTTATCTGTCAGAGTTTTGATACTATTTGGTAAGTGACCAAAGACTTTAGTGGCAGTATAATTCAACCCTTTCTGTGTCAAAGTTAGATTTCACCTTTAATAGTGCAGATCATCCTTTCTCCTAGTATTGTAGTTATGGACACTGCTATTACTTTTGAAGTGGGTTTGGTTGTTAATAACAAATTTCATAAGAGAGTATATATACTGAGAAGCTACTGTGAATATCCCTAGATCCTTAAATAAATGTCTGCAGGATGATCTTGGGTGGACTTCAGCTATTATTCTGATTACACGCTTTTGTGCATAAATACTTTATTCCTCAGTGATGAATTACCCCAAAATATGATGCCATATGCAAGCAATGAGTGAAAATAGGCGTAGTAAGCTAATTTACTAAGACGTTTATCACCAAAATTTGCAATGACCCTTATTGCATAAGTAGTTGAACTCAAACGTTTCAGCAGATCATCAGTGTGTTTCTTCCAATTTAATCTCTCATCAATGGACACACCTAAAAATTTTGAAAATTCTACCTTACCTATATGGTTCTGATTAAGGTCTATATTTATTAATGGCGTCACACCATTTACTGTACGGAACTGTATGTACTGTGTCTTATCAAAATTCAGTGAGAGTCCATTTACAAGGAACCACTTAGTAATTTTCTGAAAGACATTATTAACAGTTTCATCAGTTAATTCTTGTTTGTCAGGTGTGATTACTATACTTGTATCATCAGCAAAGAGAACTAACTTTGCCTCTTCATGAATATAGAATGGCAAGTCATTAATATATAGTAAGAACAACAAAGGACTTAAGACCGACCCTTGTGGAACCCCATTCTTGATAGTTCCCCAAAAGGAGGAATGTGCTGATCTTTGCATATTATGAGAACTGCTTATTTAAACTTTCTGCACTCTTCCAGTTAGGTACGAATTAAACCATTTGTGCACGGTCCCACTCATGTCACAATACTTGAGTTTGTCTAGCAGAATTTCATGATTTACACAATCAAAAGCCTTTGTGAGATCATAAAAATCCCAATGGGTGGTGTTCAGTTATTCAGATCATTCAAAATTTCATTGGTGAAAGCATATATGGCATTTTCTGTCGAAAAACCTTTCTGGAAACCAAACTGACATTTTGTTAGTACTTCATTTTTACAGATATGTGAAGCTACTCTTGAATCCATTACTTTCTCAAAAATTTTGGATAAAGCTGTTAGAAGAGAGATTGGATGGTAATTGTTGACATCAGATCTATCCCCTTTTTTATGCAAAGGTGTAACAATAGCATATTTCAGTCTATCAGGGAAAATGCCTTGTTCCAGAGAGCTATTACACAGGTGGCTGAGAATCATACTTATCTGTTGAGAACAAGCTTTTAGTATTTTGCTGGAAATGCCATCAATTCCATGTGAGTTTTGCTTTTAAGCAAGTTTATTATTTTCCAAATTTCAGAGGAAGAGGTGGGTGAGATTTCAATTGTATCAAATTGCATAGGTATGGCCTCTTCCATTAACTACCTAGCATCTTCTAATGATCACCTGGATCCTACTATACCCACAACATTTAGAAAATGATTACTAAAAATATTTTCAACTACTGACTTTTTGTTCGTAAAGTTTTCATTCAATTTGAGGTAATACTGTCTTCCTGTGCTCTTGGTTGATCTGTTTCTCTTTTAATAATATTCCAAATTGTTTTAATTTTATTATCAGAGTTGCTGATTTCAGGCATGATACACATACTTCTGGATTTTTTAATAACTTTTCTTAATATAGCACAGTAGTTTTTATAATGTTTGATAGTTACTGGGTCACTACTCTTTCTTGCTGTCAGATACATTTCCCTTTTCCCGTTACAAGATATTTTTATACCCTTAGTAAGCCATGGTTTGTTACATGGTTTCTTACGAGTATATTTACTATTTTCTTGGGGAAACAGTTTTCAAATGCATTTACAAAAGTGTCATGTAATACATTATATTTTAAATTGGCATCAGGTTCACGTTACACCTCATCCCAGTCTAACTGCTGTAGGCTTTCCCTGAAATTTGCAATTGTCAAATCATTGACTGAACGTACTGCTTTGGAGGACTGTTTAGTACTGCCGAATGGAGCTATGTCATATATTGTAACTAGCTGTGCACCATGATCAGAAAGACCATTCTCAACAGGCTGAGCATTTATCTGGTTAAACTTATCTTGGTCTATAAAGAAGTTATCTATCAGTGAGCTGCTATCCTTTACCAGCCGAGTAGGAAAATCAATAACAGGTGTCAAATTCAAAGAACCGAGTAATACTTCAAGGTCATTTTTCCTATTACCCTCTTTCAGAGAATCGACATCGAAGTCCCCACAAATAATAATTTGCTTCCCCCTGTCTGACAGATAGCACAACAAGGAGTCCAAATTTTTCAGAAATAGATGAAAATTTCCCAATGGGGACCTATATACAGTTACAACTATAAATGTGCCTTTATTTAATTTAAGCTTACAGGCACATGCTTCTATATGTTTCTCTACACAAAACGTTTTTGTTTCTATACTTTTTTCACAATGATAACTTTTGACATATATGGCAATTCCTCCTTTCTCCATATTTTCTCTAATTACATGTGCAGAGAGCTTATATCCACATACATTTACCTTATCCATATCAGTAACACTGTGATGCTCAGACAGGCAAAGTATATCTATTTCATCCTCAGCTTCTAAATCTTCTAAACAAACCAGAATCTCATCTATTTTAATCTTTAAACTCCCAATATTTTGATGAAATATACTTACATTATTTTTAATTATACTTTTATGAGAACCTTTCCTTATTCTAACATTTGCAGTACTCTCCTGTCTGAGTTTCTCATTGTGCTTAGGCCCAGTTCCTATACCAGTGGTCACATGGTGTTCAGAGAGGCAGATTATGTCAACTGGGTTGGGTGACTTTAATTCATCAATGCAATTACCTAGGACTGAGATACAACTTGGTGGAGAT
Source organism: Schistocerca cancellata (assembly GCF_023864275.1). Lineage (NCBI taxonomy): Eukaryota > Metazoa > Arthropoda > Insecta > Orthoptera > Acrididae > Schistocerca > Schistocerca cancellata. The sequence goes on along the minus strand of NC_064630.1, from coordinate 94,742,621 downwards.
AAAATTTCTGCTGATTTGTGAAAATTTATAATTGACAGCTGTGATTGGGGATCCAATGTGCTAGAATTGTGCTGTTTAATTTCTTTCCTAAACTGAAGATTTGTTTCAATCCTGACATCTTTCTGTCTTACCTATCCTAAAAAAGGTGCTGCTCCAGAACCTGTAACCACTGGTATTTTACCATTCATGGCAGTGCCTCCCCCTTAAATTTCCTGCTATTACCCCAGCCAGTTTACCCTTCCCTTTCCTGTTGAGATGTAGGCCGTGCCTGGTATAGTCCCACCTACTGAGAGAATCAACAGGAACCACACCAATATGAGCCCCCGCACCCGACCCAAGCAGCCGTTCCAACTCCAAATTAACTCTCCCAACAGAAGAGTTCAAATGAGGTCGGTCATGGCGTCTCAGGACAGATACAAATTCAACATTGGTGTGTCTCGATGCCGACGCAATCTTTACCAGGTAATATTCTATACTATACCCAGGATCTCTGTCGATACTGTTCCCTGGCCCTCCCACAATAACCACAGTGTCTTCCCTGGTAAATCCTTTACAGAGTGAACCTAAATCCTCTGTCACCTGATCCAGACTAGCACTTGGTTTAAAAAAATTGTGACCTGGTATTCTGGTCCTAATTCCTCCTGCAGAAGTTGGCCTACACCTCTGGCATGGGAACTGCCTAACAACAAAACTTTCTTCCTTTTCGATGACTTTCCTACATTCTTTTTCAATTTCCTATTGAAGGTTTGTTGTGTCCTGTCTACACCTACCTCTGCTTGAGGCTGATCAGAGACAGCTGCTCTAGATCAGGTGGCCAGGTCCTGGTATTTTCCTCTTATTAAGGCAGTGAAGTGAATGTCCCACCTCTCGCTGTCAGTAGGTCTTCGACTAACTGGTCGATGTGAGCGAAATTTGTGCCGAAGACGTCTGAGAGAGCGTGGTCTTGGCATATAGCTCGCTCATATCATCTCTCCCGTTTAGAATTGGTGGTATATTCTGGCGTCTATGGAGAAGAGCCTTCATCATATATAAGGCTTTAATTTTCCGTCCGTGCCATTCAGCAACCGTTTAGTTTCCAGATATCGTGTTAGTTGCCACTTGTCATGAACCAAATTAAGATTTCTTTGACCATATAGGGAAAAACTAAAAACTGGTGAACAGCGCCGATTTTCCAGCAGTTCGTTTCTGAAACGACATAGATTTCTCACTGAGAAAACAGCTGTACAGGTACTATCACACTCAAAAATACCCGAAGGACCTGAGGATCTGTGCTGCGTTCCGCCTGATTTCTTTGTAACCCGCGTAGCATGACAGGTTATTTGAGTATAAAAATGGTTACCAAAAGTAAGCACTAGACAACAATGCTCTCTATGGCAATAGCTCCTGATGTAAACAAATACCACGATATTAGGAAATATCTTATTAGAGATGTGACAGACCTTAACAGTGGTAAACTCAAATTTTATTACAATAAGCGATTTTTCTAAAATGTTACCATTGTCATTAGTATTTGAGAAACTATTTCCCATAACTCTACCAAATAAGTTATTCTGTAATAGTTACTCAAAACTGCATTCATCTGCGAAAAAGATTTTTCAAGAATATCTTAATAAAAATTCATTGTTAGTTTGAAGTATTCTTGCTCTTCAAAAGATTATCCAAATACGTGTTAACTGCTATTTTCCTGATGAGTGGCTTTGTACAAACTGTTTAATGAACTAAGCAGTTAGAAAAACTATGATCAACAGCGACAAGCGATCTATCATTACCATCAGCAATGTATGTGAAGTAATTTCACTGTATCCGTTTGCAGTTTCAAATTCACCTGTCCCCCTCGTTGAATAACGCAAAGTGACATTACAGTTCTACGTTATTCCTGAGACGTTAGTTGTGCATGTGTCTGAACGTTAAAGGAATCGATGAACTTTCAGTTCTAGATCAAAAGCCAGCACTCATAAGCAATGTTAACTAATCAAAGTTTTCTTGCCTAACTGAGAGTCAAACAGAGAACTGATATTCATTGCTTATTAGGATTTTTAGCCAGTATCAGTTAGCAGTTATGACTAAATTTTTTACTGGACGAGGACTCGTATCCAGCAGCTATTGTCCCTTGTAAATAACCACGAAATATGTTCAGTAGGGATTGATTCACAAGTAACTAACTTGAAATGATGTGAAATACAGTTTTGTGTTGGACAGCGTTTCGAACCCAGCATCTAATCGGGTAGTTAACTAAGAGGAATCAACTGTCAGATATCGATTTTTCTCTCCAGTATTGAGATATCCGAAACTGAAATAACGAGACAAATTAATTACCTCTGCCTTCCGAGGATTCGAGGCCACCACATACCGCCGTTGTTTTCCTGCCAGAAATGAACATTAAATGTAAGTTCGTTTCACCAGGATCGAGATGTGCGCATGTTTGAACTAGAAATAACGTGATGTAGATTTCAGTGGTGACTGCGAATCGAACTCCTCACATATCGTCTTTGACTAAACACGAACAGACGTTAATTAGCGAATACTTTTTCACCATTAGCTAGGAGTGGCATATTTGAATTTGAAATGATGTGAAGAAAATTTGTCCATCACTAGCAGTCGAAACCGTCACAGTCGTCTTCAACGAATGGAGAAAAGCTAAAAACGAAAATTTTTTCCACCAGCAGTTAGGTATGCTCATGTTAGAACTTGAAAACACGTGGTGAAATTTTGTGGCGGACGAAGATTCGAACCGAAACACATGCCGTATGTGGAGTCCTTGTGGAGTTTGGAATCTTGAGCAAACGACGAATTGATGGGACAGTATAGTAACGAAGGGATCAAATCCCGCAAATGGAAAGATCCGAGTTCGAATCCCAATCCAGAACCAATGTATTCAACATTACAAGTTCAAATGAAAGATGAAGTAAGTGTTCTGTGATCTCATGTGGCGATTGGTTCATCAACTAAAAATTAATTGATCCGTGAATTTACTTTCAAAATCTTTTCTTAAGGAATTTACTTTATTTACTAGCGATTCATCAAGAACATTAACACATTTAATCACACTATGTGAGCGTGGAAGTAGTTGCCAGTGGGTAGCTGATAAAAACAAATTTCTTTCATCAAATGGAAATTTTATTCCTAAAAACCCTATCTTTAGCCGGCCGCGGTGGCCTCGCGGTTCTAGGCGCGCAGTCCGGAACCGCGCGACTGCTACGGTCGCAGGTTCGAATCCTGCCTCGGGCATGGATGTGTGTGATGCCCTTAGGTTAGTTAGGTTTAAGTAGTTTTAAGTTCTAGGTGACTGATGACCACAGCTGTTAAGTCCCATAGTGCTCAGAGCCATTTGAGCCCTATCTTTTTTTTAAAGAAAAAAAAGATTTAAAAATTATAATCAGAAAGCACCCTCTAAATATCAAGTTACAATTTATTCAGAGGCAGAAATAAATATTTTTTTTTATATAGTATGAGCTTTCAGGCTGAGAAGCTTGCCGCTCCCTTTTAACACGACCGTAGTCACAACCGCTCACAACAACCTCTTGAAAGACTACACTGGTGCAAATCTGCAACACACCACATTACTTAAAACTAAAAATTTTAACAACTCACACAAACACATAAACTATGCACCCCTTAGGAGGGATGGAAATGGTACAAGACACACACATTAAAAAAATTACTTGCCCACAAAAGTGCAACTTGCTTTTAAAGAAAACTCTTACGGTAGAAGGGTGGCAACTTTATATACTAAAAGGACCATTTAAATAAAAACCCATGAAATGCAGTCTTACATAAAATGTACAAACATGCTCTACATTACACATATACCGCCTCTCAAGATGATAGGCAAGATAAAAACATATTTCAGGAATTCGGCCTTTTCACCTTAAGCAAAAAAATTCGTTAACACCGAATCCGACAGACATGACAGAGGCAGCTATTAACGTACGGCAGACCGACCGACAGACAGACAGACACTAATTGCCTAACAAATGCGGATGGGAGTCAGACGAGCAAGCTGGGGAGGAGAGACTGACCAAGAAAACAAGTAGAATTTAACAAGTAAATGAAACAACATATCACGAATCACTTTGCTCCTAATTAACTGAGATGTCTGGCGAAGACCTGGCGCAGCACCCCCAAAACGCTCTCCCGAACCGTCCGCTGCCAGCCGCTTCAACGGACGCAGGAAGGCGCACCCGTCTCACGGTGTCGCAGCTCGCGCCGGCCAGCCCGATGTCGTGGGTTGACTCCTGTTGCTCTCGTGTCGGCCGCGAAGCCACTACCCCTCGCTATACGGCGCGGCTCACTGAAATGACGTGGGGGCCTCACATGCGCCGACGCTCAGGACGGACAAGTCATCTTGTATCCCAGTGCGCGACCGACTAACCGATCCATCCAACCGCCAATGACCATTGCCTGAACAAACTTGAGCAGACTGGCGGCCTAACACATACTAGCACTCCAGACGGCAGACAGACACTGACTGCCCCACACTGACCCGGCTGACCAAGTGAAAAGACCCGCCCCGACTGACCAACCGCCGAGCTCATAGCGCCCCTTAAATGCACGTGAACAGGCAACCTTTCCCCTTTCCCACCAGAGGGAGACACCAAAGCTGCGATAGCCGCAGCAGCACCACTGCCAGAAACGGAGGGCGACTGCTTCACACTACGTGCTGCGGCGCGCTCTTCAAAACAGCAAATTTTACCACGGCTCATTAATACTGTAAAGAAGGCTACTTACTACAAACTTTCTGTAGCCGTCACTTCACCGCTGCCGTGGGCCAACCTAACCGCTGCATGGTAGCAATGAGGACCCACGTTTAATTTGAATTTGGAGTCGCGGTACAGTCACAGGTAAATAGGATTTGTTTGTGCCGCTTAAAAACCGGTACCTAAAGTGGTAATCAAACATAGACATTAGGTATACTATCGAAGCATCAATGTACCAGACCACCAAACACCACTTGTGGTTGGGTCACGATTTTGTCCTAATTTAGGTGTTCCACACTGGATCAGAATTCTTCCAGACTCTCTGGAGTAGATTCCAGCCTATTCAATTCATTCATTTGCTTGTTTGATTGATCGCCATTAACTATCTGCTTTGGCTACCTATTGCGTACGTTCGATTTAATTTTGCAATCACTGAAATAAAATCACATAACGACCAACTACAGAAATTGCCAACTCTGTAGGATGCGAAACAGTATCCATCTGTTGGAAGCTCAGAGATTATTTACTTCATTCTCTAATCCGCCATAATAACGATACCTTGCGGAAACGTTTCCGTGAAAGAGCTTGTGCCTGTCTCTTTTGGTAGGAACAATTTCTGCTCGGCTGGGCTACAGCCGCCTAAGACTGACCAGCATCAGCCCAGCTGATTGCGACGCATTGTGTCTTGAGCCTATAATCGACAGTGGACTCTTTTGTTCTTACATTGGTAAGCACAGGATTGTTTAATATTATTGTTTGGTTTTCAGGGAGATATACACACCTGGAAATTGAAATAAGAACACCGTGAATTCATTGTCCCAGGAAGGGGAAACTTTATTGACACATTCCTGGGGTCAGATACATCACATGATCACACTGACAGAACCACAGGCACATAGACACAGGCAACAGAGCATGCACAATGTCGGCACTAGTACAGTGTATATCTACCTTTCGCAGCAATGCAGGCTGCTATTCTCCCATGGAGACGATCGTAGAGATGCTGGATGTAGTCCTGTGGAACGGCTTGCCATGCCATTTCCACCTGGCGCCTCAGTTGGACCAGCGTTCGTGCTGGACGTGCAGACCGCGTGAGACGACGCTTCATCCAGTCCCAAACATGCTCAATGGGGGACAGATCCGGAGATCTTGCTGGCCAGGGTAGTTGACTTACACCTTCTAGAGCACGTTGGGTGGCACGGGATACATGCGGACGTGCATTGTCCTGTTGGAACAGCAAGTTCCCTTGCCGGTCTAGGAATGGTAGAACGATGGGTTCGATGACGGTTTGGATGTACCGTGCACTATTCAGTGTCCCCTCGACGATCACCAGTGGTGTACGGCCAGTGTAGGAGATCGCTCCCCACACCATGATGCCGGGTGTTGGCCCTGTGTGCCTCGGTCGTATGCAGTCCTGATTGTGGCGCTCACCTGCACGGCGCCAAACACGCATACGACCATCATTGGCACCAAGGCAGAAGCGACTCTCATCGCTGAAGACGACACGTCTCCATTCGTCCCTCCATTCACGCCTGTCGCGACACCACTGGAGGCGGGCTGCACGATGTTGGGGCGTGAGCGGAAGACGGCCTAACGGTGTGCGGGACTGTAGCCCAGCTTCATGGAGACGGTTGCGAATGGTCCTCGCCGATACCCCAGGAGCAACAGTGTCCCTAATTTGCTGGGAAGTGGCGGTGCGGTCCCCTACGGCACTGCGTAGGATCCTACGGTCTTGGCGTGCATCCGTGCGTCGCTGCGGTCCGGTCCCAGGTCGACGGGCACGTGCACCTTCCGCCGACCACTGGCGACAACATCGATGTACTGTGGAGACCTCACGCCCCACGTGTTGAGCAATTCGGCGGTACGTCCACCCGGCCTCATGCCCGCATGCCCACTATACGCCCTCGCTCAAAGTCCGTCAACTGCACATACGGTTCACGTCCACGCTGTCGCGGCATGCTACCAGTGTTAAAGACTGCGATGGAGCTCCGTATGCCACGGCAAACTGGCTGACACTGACGGCGGCGGTGCACAAATGCTGCGCAGCTAGCGCCATTCGACGGCCAACACCGCGGTTCCTGGTGTGTCCGCTGTGCCGTGCGTGTGATCATTGCTTGTACAGCCCTCTCGCAGTGTCCGGAGCAAGTATGGTGGGTCTGACACACCGGTGTCAATGTGTTCTTTTTTCCATTTCCAGGAGTGTACTTGCGGTCGAGAGGGCGTTGGCGGCGTGTTGCTTGTTGGTGTCTCTGGCCTCTCTCGTGACAAGCGCGCTTGATCCAGCGCCTACTATCGATCTTCGCGCTACACTTTGCCGACCGGTGTTCTGGCGCCAGCTTGCGCCAGCGCAAAAATGGTTCAAATGGCTCTGAGCACTATGGGACTTAACTTTTGAAGTCGTCAATCCCCTAGAATGTAGAACTACTTAAACCTAACTAACCTAAGGACATCACACACATGCATGCCCGAGGCAGGACTGGAACCTGCGACCGTAGCGGTCGCGCGGTTCCAGACTGTAGCGCCTAAAACCGCTCAGCCACGCCGGCCGGCTGCGCCAGCCCAACCGGCACAGGAGAGGATTTGTGGCAGGGTGCATCAGACTCATCAGAAGACTGGTGTCTACAACAAAACACAAAAAAGATTCTCACTTCTTAGTTGAGCACTGATGTCGGTTTGAGAAATGGTAAAACGTTAGTTTCCTGCCTGAGAGCACTGAAAATACATCTTATTTTCCAAACTAATTACGCCATGAATTACACTCCACTTCTTAGACTCACTTCGATTTATGCACACTCTGATTTTGCTGAGGCAATCCACGAGGGTGGACATGCACCTCCCCAGAGTTGCACATCCTGACGATTCAAAGAACCAGTTCATGATAAAGGAAGGGGTCTTCCCATACGAATATTTCGATTCGACACAAAGCCTCCACGAATACACATAGGTCGACATGTGCACACTTACCAGTAATCCTAAAGACAATGCCATGATTGATGTGGAATATGGGCATGCAGTGAATGCTTGGAAGGAATTCAACACCTCTAATTTAGTCCATTATGCGCAAATTTATATGAATATCAATGCACACTTGGTTGCGTATATTTCCTAGAAATTCCAGAGTGAACACACGACCACATAGGAGCTGGATCCTGCCTTCTGTTTCACCATGCTTCATTGGGACGTCATGTTGAGTGAGACAAATATCAACATCCAACTATTGACAACGTAGACATACTGCTCTTTGTAAAACGTCGTATTCACAGAGAACTTTTCCAGTGTATGCACAGGGATCCTGAGACTAATAACCAGTGAATCCGTAGGGAGTTCAACGTTTCTAACCGATCTGAATTATATCCTATTCCTCGATGTAAACAACTTACATGGGCATACATGGGCATACCACGTAACAGTTCATTCCAATTGGGGATTTCTCTGGCTGTACAACGAAGAAACCATCGGATTAGTTAAAATGTCGGATTCAGGTGCTAAGTTTGGTGCAAAATATGACGTGGAGGCAGAAATTACGTATTCTGGTAGTTTCCAGGACGCACACAGTGATTTTCTTCTACGTCCAGAGCGCCTAGTTGGATGACACGATTCCCTCCCAAACCTGGTGACGACGCTATGGGGTAAACAGAGATACGTAAGGCACTGTAGAAATCTCCATCGATGTCTCATTTTGGAAATGAAAGTGGTAAGTTACCCAAATTATCTTCTTCAAACAGTCATGCTGGTTGATGGAGTATATTGCTGTTAACTCTGACAAAAGAGCTTTCGCCACATTTGATTCTGAAAAAGATGTTTGTAAACTAATGAACGATGCAGTTTTCGACAAGGCAAAGGAGAATTTGAGAAACCATCGCGACTTCATATAGTTTATCACTGGAAGAGGCGTTATGGCACATTTTAAATTGGCCACGGACTTCAATGAAGAATGTGTCACTCTGGAAATATAGTGTTCACGAAACTTTCCTACGTTATTATGTGTATACTGGACCTATACAAGTTCCTCTTGTTCCAGTTTCAGAACTCACTTGGCAGAACCATAGTTACCTTACAATTAAATGACAAAAATCATGAGATAGCGTTATGCACCTATAGATACGGTGGTGGTATCGGTCCACAAAGGATTGAAGGGCTATGCTGTCAGTTTTACTCAGGTGCCTGATGTGAAAAGGTTTCCAATATGATTGTGGCCACACGACGGGGATTAACAGACTTTAAACGCAGAAAGGTAGTTGCAGCTTGACTCATGGGACATTCCTTTTCGGAAATCCTTAGGGAATTCAATATTTCGAGATCCATAGTGTCAAGGGTGTGCAAAAAATATCAAATTTCAGGCATCACCTCTCACCACGAACGACACAATGGCCGACGTCCGTCACTTAACGACCAAGAGCAGCGGCGTTTTCGTAGAGTTGTCAGTGCTAACAGAAAAGCAACACTGTGTGAAACAACCGCTGAAAGCGATGTGGGACGAACGTTGTACGTATCCTTTGGAACAGGGTGGCGATCTTCGTCGTTAATGGGCTACGGCAGCACACGACCGACGCGATTTCGTTTGCTAACAGCTCGACATCGCCTGCAGCGCCTCTCCTAGCCTCGTGACCATATCGGTTGGACCTCTGACGACTGGAAAACTGTGGCCTGGTAGATTCGTCCCTGTTGTAGTTGATAAGAGTTGATAGAAGGGTTCGAGTGTGGTGCAGATCCCACGAAGCCATGAACCTAGTTTGTGAACACGGCACTGTGCATGCTGGCGATGGCTCCATAATGGTGTGGGCTGTACTTATATGGAATGGACTGTGTCCTTTGGTCAAGCTGACCCGATCATTGACTGGAAGTGGTTAAGTTCAGCTACTTCATTTGCAGCCATTCATGGTCTTCATTTACCGAACATTTACCAGGACATAGTTGTTGGCGATTGGACAATTCGAGCCAATGATTTGGCCTGAGCTGGCCGGAATGGCCGAGCAGTTCTAGGCATTACAGTCTGGAACCGCGCGACCGCTACCGTCGCAGGTTCGAATCCTGCCTCGGACATGGATGTGTGTGATGTCCTTAGGTTAGTTAGGTTTACGTAGTTCTAAGTTCTAGGGGACTGATGAGCTCAGAAATTAAGTCACATAGTGCTCAGAGCCATTTGAACCTTTTTTTTTTATTTGGCGTGACATGAATCACATCGAACATTTGTGGAACACAACCAAGAGGCCAGTTCGTGCACAAAATCCTGCACCATCAACCATTTCGCAATTATAGACAGCTACAGAGGCACCATTGCTCAGTATTTCTGCAGGCGACTTCCAACGACTTTTTCAATCCATTCCATGTCGAGTTGCAGAACTTCGAGGGGCAGAAAGAGATCCGACACGATATTAGGAGGTATCCCATGATATTTGTCAACTCAGTATATATGGCTGTTGATATACTTTCCGGGATGTGAGGTCGTGGTCCAAGAACTTTTCTGCTCCTTACGTTTCGTCCAGGACTGCGCTGGACTTCCTCAGAGGCGCTGCAACGCTGAGTCTTGCCGACTGACTGGTCGGGTGTCTACAAAATTGCTAACAATTTTTATCTTTGATAAGGTGGTAATCGATAGTCAACCTTATCTTTGCTACGGATTATCACTGCTCATCACGTGTCACCTGAACCACGCCCCCCTTTCTCACAATATATAAGTCGCTCTCAGACACCCGACCAGTCAGTCGGCAAGACTCAGCGGAGCAGCGCCTCTGAGGAAGTCCAGCGCAGTTCTGGACGAAACGTAAGGAGCAGAAAAGTTCTTGGACCACGACCTCACATCCCGGAAAGTATATCAACAGCCATGTCACCCGGTCGTGAAAGCCTTCATTCTTCAATCAGTATATATGGATACGCACAGTTTCATCTATTGGGTGAACTGTTGCAATCCATATGAAACGATAGGGTCCCACTGCGACAGATTCTACACGCCCGTATATGCGGCCATTAATACTTGAAGCATAGCTGCTAACAATAATGGTATCGTGCTAATGAAAGACGAAGTGAATGTGTTTGTATACCCCAGTTCAGAAACGTAACCATACTGTGGTATCGAGGGCTACGATGCCGCAGCGTAGGTGGCAAGCTTGTAGGTTGGCACTATGAGAGCGGTCGATCTTCGCCGACGACAGCGCCCTCTGGCCGACGCTGTGCAGCTCTACAAGCACCGCTCCACTTAGTTTGCTATTGAGACTGGGTATCAGTTACTACGGGTCTACGACGTCGCACCTACGTGCTCATCACCTAAGTTATGTAATATGTTTGCATATGTTTATACACTAGTAAAGGTGCTTTAACTGTATTGGCAGTACCGAGTTGCTTTACCTCACCTGCTCCTACTCGCTTCCTTCATTAGGCTTATGTTACAGATATGAGGAGCAGACCCATGACGACATGATCGAGAAAGTGGAGAGAATTGTTTTGGGGGATTGCCGAATGACTGTTGAACAGATCGCCTCCAGAGTTGGCATTTCTGTGGGTTCTGTGCACACAATCCTGCTTGACGACCTGAAAATTCGAAAAGTGTCATCCAGGTGGGTGCCACGAATGCTGACGGACGACCACATGGCTGCCTGTGTGGCATGTTGCCAAGCAATGTTGCCGCGCAACGACAGCACGAATGGGACTTTCTTTTCGTCGGTTGTGACAATGGATGAGACGTGGATGCCATTTTTCAATCCAGAAACAAAGCGCCAGTCAGCCCAATACAAGCACACAGATTCATCGCCACCAAAAAAATTTCGGGTAACCGCCAGTGCTGAAAAAATCATGGTGTCCATGTTCTGGGACAGCGAGGGCGTAATCCTTAACCATTGCGTTCCAAAGGGCACTACGGTAACAGGTGCATCCTACGAAAATGTTTTGAAGAACAAATTCCTTCCTGCACTGCAACAAAAACGTCCGGGAAGGGCTGCGCGTGTGCTTTTTTACCAAGACAACGCACCCGCATATCGTGCTAACGTTACACAACAGTTTCTTCATGATAACAACTTTGAAGTTGTCATGCTCCCTACTCACCTGACCCGGCTCCTAGTGACTTTTGGCTTTTTCCAACAATGAAAGACACTCTCCGTTGCCGCACATTCCCCAGCCGTGCTGCTATTGCCTCAGCGATTTTCCAGTGGTCAAAACAGACTCCTAAAGAAGCCTTCGCCGCTGCCATGGAATCATGGCGTCAGCGTTGTGAAAAATGTGTACGTCTGCAGGGCGATTGCGTCGAGAAGTAACGCCAGTTTCATCGATTTCGGGTGAGTAGTTAATTAGAAAAAAAATCGTAGGTCTCAGAACTTGAATGCACCTCGTATAAACGACAGCGAAAGTGAAAGTGAGTAACGCTGTTACGCTAGGCGCAAACGGCAACGCGCATAACGCGTGTGAAACGGCGATGGGCAGCGCACATCTTTGTACTTAGTGGGCTCAAGTGGGACCACGCAAATTGGGACGCGACGCGATGCTGGCGCGACTCATGCCTGCGCCTGGTCGCGTGGCGTTGCGGTTGTGGCACAGTTGTTCGAGCCAGAATTTTTTCATCGAGTAGTGTTTCTTTTTTCGCCGTTCAAGATCGCGTTTTTTTTCATTGTTACATTACATTATTCAGTTATTTGTATCTTTATAGTTCTGCTCTTTCGTTCCTTCATTGTTTTCTTTTCGTCAAGAACAATGCACAAGTCAGTGACTGGTGAGACATTTGCCACAGGGATAATATCTTCTGCCTAAACGATGTCTTCAGATCGCCAGATGGGACACACCACTCATCGTGAGGGTAGTTGCATAGTAAGGAATATTATAAGATCAAGTGATCAAGCAGCAAGGCAAAAATTTGAAATACACTCTAAAAAATGGAAAACGACGCACCACGAAGGAATTATTCGAATGGGACAGATATCGTTAGATGTTCAGACAAGCAAATGATTACAATTTCAGAAAAATTGGACGATTTGTTCAAGAGAAAGAACTTCACAAAACTGAGCAGGTCAATAACGTGTAGCTCCACCTCTGGTCCTTATGCAGGCAGATATTCGGCTGCGCATATATCGACAGAGTTGTTGGAGTCCTCCTGGGGATATCGTCCTATATTATGTCCAATTGGCGCTTAAAATTGTCAAAATCCCGAGGCGGTTGGAAGGCCCTGCCCATAATGCTCCAAAAATTCCGAATTTGGGAGAGATCCGGTGACGTTGCTGGTCAAGGTAGGGTCTGGCTAGCATGAGGACAGGCAGTAGATATCTCGCCGTGCGTGGACGGGCATTATCTTACTGAAATGTAAGCCCAGGATGGCTTGCCATGAAGAGAAACAAAACGAAGCGTAGAATATCGTCGACGTACCGCTGTGCTGCAAGAGTGCCACAGATGACAAGCAATGGGGTCCTACCATGAAATCAAATGTGACTCAGGGAACACCTGAAGAACCTGCCGCTGTGGCCGAGCGGTTCTAGGAGCTTCAGTCCGGAACCGCGCTATTGCTACGGTCGCAGGTTCGAATCCTGCCTCGCGCATGGATGTGTGTGATGTCCTTAGATTAGTTAGGTTTAAGTAGTTCTAAGTCCAGGGGACTGATGACCTCAGATGTTAAGTCCCGTAGTGCTTAGAGTCATTTCGAACACCTGAAGAAGGAAACGAGTCACGCCGTCGAAATATCGTGCGAGAATAACGCGAAAAGCCGGCAGAAGACCCGATTATTCAACATGTCAACATGTCGCTGGGAAAGCCTGAAGAATTACAAAATAATAACTGCCGAAACACGACGAGAGTTTCTACTGCTTGACCTCATGCTTGCCAAACCCTAACTTGGCCAGCTGCGTCACTGGATAACTCCCTAACTCACAACGTTCGGAGCATGATGGGCAGAGCCCTCCAACCAGTACGGGACTTTTGACTATCTAACACGTCGGTTGTACATAATGTGGCACGGTATCCTTCAGAAGGACATCTAGCAATTCTGTCAATCAGTGCCAAGCCGAATAACTGTTTGCATTAGCGCCAGAAGTGGGCAAATGCGTTATTCACTTGCTCAATTTGTGAAGCTCCTTCTCTTGAATAAATCCCCATTTTTCTGAAATTGCCATCATTTGTTTGTCTAGACATGTACATAACATCTACTGATTTCCATCCCATTCGGGTAATTCCTTCATGGTGTATTATACAGTGAAACAACATTGTCTACTTGCTGCCTGCTATGATGCTAGCGTATCTGTCACAAAAATTCGAAAAGTGGGTATTTCCACAAGTGTGTCCCCTCTGTGCTCCTGGTAAAAAGCGTGCAAGATTTGAAGTATATAAGTTTCACTGTGATTAATTGGATATGGGTGTAATGTGATACATTATGCATACTTACGTATATCACATTGTCACTGCAAACAAGAAACAGTCGTGCAAGCCCCTATGAATGATCGTGTGACCCCCCATAAATGACAATGATTCAATTGGCTCGTAGTGGCGAGAAAAAGCATTTTAGAGTTTAGTGGTTGCATCACTGTATCAGCAGCAATAAATTAATTATACAACAGGCAACACAAATAAAAACTGTGGTCGGCATTATACCGAAAGTATCAATATGATGAAAGAGAGTGGTGATTCGATATATTTGATTTGCTCAAATGTATTTCTGGAAAGGGCAGGCCTTCATTCATGGAAACGTTTCTCGAACAACTTCAACTCTTCCCTTCACAAGACATACAGGCTAACTTCCGCAATCCTGTCGTACGCATTATTCTCAACTGCTGACAGTATACCGACCATCGTATTGTACACGGAATCAACAGTTTATTTTTGTTAGTAATAGCTCGTTTATTCGTGAATCACACATTGTCAGTTTGGCAAGCCGTAGATGAATAACCAGCATCTAGCACGTGCGCATTACTCTGCCCGAGGGACACTTTCGTCATTACTTTCATATTTCTCAGATTAATACCAGGAAGAAAATCCTTTGCTAAGATTCCATTCCAGTCGCTCACTATTAAAAATACGATAGGTTACGGGGATTCCGCCAAACTTTCAACAGAATTGGTGATCTGCTTTTCTGTGAATTGTTAACCTTTTCTCGAAGCCTCGACATTTATGACTAATGGTTACATTTCTCTTGTTGACAGGTTTAAGTGTGGTTCTTTTGCCAAAACAAAGTATAATTTGCACAAAATCACCCTTTTGAAACAGAGTTCTGCAACATAATGTCTCACTAAACAAACAGTCGGCGGCCAGAGAGATCAATAGCCTACAGAAAACCTCACTGTGTCAGTTTGCAGTAACATGAGGGGAAACTTTCATATTTATTTTCGTACGAGGAAATTCTCTTTTCACCAGCTGTCGATGATTCTTAAAAAATTACAGTAATGGATTGAAAAAAATTAAAACTGCAGCTTCTGCTGTATCGCCATAGATCCGAAAATTCTTTGTGCGAACCATTTAACAAAAGTATTCTGCTGCTTGCGTACCATCATTTGCCTAAATCTCGTTTTGATATCTCGACTGGTTTAGGAGATATGAGGGAAGTTACGAATATTTCAGGGTCGTGCACATGTGATCAGAAGTGGATGAATTACATAAAATCCATTTTTTAGAAACTGGAGACAGATAGAAACTCATTCTCAAATCTAAAGAAAAATTCAATATGATAGCTAAATTCCATACGCAGCAACATAAGGTGTGATATATACGAAACGCAAAATCATTCTGGCCTCTATTTTTCATTGCAAACTTTTGGAATTTGACTTAGTGTCTTACCTAAATGCGAATATTTATTTAATAAAATTGCAGCCAAATAGCCATATACAGTTACTTTGCTTAACATTTTACATTTACATTTTACATCTTTGCATATTCATTTATCGATTTCACTCTTTTACTGCACAGTTCTATGTGATATCGTTCACAGGCTTCGTTACACAGTTCACATACACATGTTGCGATTGGGTCGTGATAAGTTTTGTTCTTGCAGATTAGATGATGAAAGCCGTGAATAGAAAGTCTAGTTACGACATGTCGCTGTTCGAAGTTTGGTGCTGTCCATGAGCGGTTCGTCATTGCTTCGGTGCCACAAAACTCCGGCCATATTTTTTCTCGTTTGTCCTCCATGATCTTCAGTTGCTTTCTGGAAGCCCTGGTGTGTGGCATCATATATCGATGTCTGATGTCTTCAATTAGGAATTTCTCTCTCGCTAGCAGGTACACTAGTCTAGATCTTGTTGTCTTTGAGAGACCTAGTGCTCTTTTTAGATATGTCGATTTTACCTTTTCTAGTGTTTCTAGATTTTTTTCTATCAGGTGGTCCCATATAACCTCCATCCCATAGGCCAGGATTGGCAAGATTTTTGTGTTGAATAATTTCATGGCTGTTTCTAGACTGAGTAGGCAGATGTTTCTGACGTCCTGTATTGCTATTATTGCTTGGGCTGCACGTTCTGTTGTATGTTTTGTGAAGCATTTGGCTGTTGGTTGCAATGTCACTCCTAGGTATTTAAAGTCTGATGAGATTTTTATTTTTTGTCCTCTGATACTGATTTCCGCATTCTTGGGTGTTTTGCTTCCTTTTCTGAAAATTACCATTTCTGTCTTTGTTATGTTTATGTGTAGTTTGTGTTCACTGCACCATCTGTCTATTTTCTCAACGATTCTCTGCAGCTTCTGTATATCTGTTAAACCTACGGCTATGTCGTCAGCGTATGCATATACATACACATCTTCTTCATTTTCTCCAATTCGGAGCACTTCTTCAGTGGCAAGAATGTACAACAAAGGGCTCATTGGGTCACCCTGTAAGACTCCGTTCGATTGCAGAATGGGGTTCGAAAAAGAGAGGTTGCCTGATATTGTAATTAAGTTGTATTCGAGGATTGATTTGATTATCCTTGCCTATACGCTATCTTCTCCCATTGTGTTTTCCAGTTTTCGGACTATGAGCTCTCTTTCCAATAGGTCAAAGGCTTTGGTAAAGTCTATGAACACTGTGTAGAACATTTGTTTCTTTTGTAGCGCATCATCGATGTTGTTTAGAAGAAGCCTGACTGCCGTAAATGTTGATCTTCCAGATCTGAAACCCATTAGTCGTTCTGGGAGATGACTGTCCACAGAAGCTTGGATTTTTTGTGTTATTATCTTTGAAAACATCTTGAACTGAGTATTTTCCAGGGCTATGCCTCTGTATTTGTTTGGGTCCATTGGGTCTCCTCTACCTTTGTAGAGAACTTTTATTGTCGAGTGTCTCCATTGTGTCGGAATTCTTCCAAGTTCCAGGCATTTGTTAAACAGTTTGGTCCATATGTGTTGGAGGGCCTCTTTTGCATCTTTTATATGTTCATTATATATATTATCAGGTCCTGCTGCTTTCTTGTTCTTCAGTGCTTTTATTACTTCTTTCACATCATCTTCATTTAGGGGTTCCCATGTATTGTCTTTTTCCTTAGTTTGATGTTTCTCTTTCTTTGGGGGTGTTTTGAGTCCTCGTTTGTTCAGTATCTTACTGAAGTGGTCTTCCCATTCCTTCAGGTCTGTATTTGGTGTATGAGCCATTTTTCTTGGTCTTGCTTCTATGTATGGGTCTTTCTCTGCTTCATCCGCTTCTCTTTTTGCCTCACTTTCTGCGTATTCTTTTTTCTTCTCTTCTATTAGTTTTTTGTAGATTCTCCTCTCTTCTGCGTACAGTTTGTATGTTTCCTCGTCATGCTGGTTTCTTAGTCTGTGGAGGATTCTTAGAACAATGTTCCTTTTGCTGTAGCATTCAGCATCGAACCATCTTTTGGCCGTCCTTGTTTTGGGGATTGTTTGTATCACTGAATTTTTTAGGACGTCTTCTATTTGGTCTGTTGCTTTTTCAAGATCTCCTTCCTCTATGAAAGTTTCTATTTCTGTTAATTGTTCTTGCTCGATTGTTAATTTTTCTATATCAATTTTTCTTTGTGTGATTTGATGGATATATCACAATAAGTAAGACCATTAGAGAGGTGATGAGTGTTTCATCATGAAGCTACGTATCAAGCTACAAGTAACGTAAAGATCAGCTTTTTTACCAAACAGTTTCTGTAAAATCATAATGTCATGTCACTTCACCTGTACTGTAGATGTACCAATTTTTGTTCAGCCTTCAAGGTGTAACTAGTTACGTGCTTCTTGCAGCAATGCAGGACATTGCAACACAATACTGTGGTGTCACCTTTGCCTAAATGTACCTCGCCAACATCACCGTGGCCATCTCCTAGGCCCACTATCATGGGCCACCAAGATGTCAGTAGTCAAAAGGAGCACAGCAGATATCATCTGAACTTTCACGTAAGTGCAAACCACAGAACTGCAGTGCAGGATTTTTAATGTGTTGTAATGCCTTTTTCTTATTTATATTTGTAAAGTGCATTTAGTGTAGGCAGTGTGCTATTTATCATCTATACTGATATAAAAACCACATAGAAATTATACAGATTTGGTGAACATCATTCATACATACAATAGACGTAGTCACTGCCATTAACTCTTGGCAGCATATGAACAGACATTAGATGTTTTCTAGGACACTCACATAACCAGTGGATTGGTAGGTGGCGGTAATCTGTATGTTAATATTTTATTCTTTTGTTTTCTGTTCATGGGGCAGCTGTCAAGTACGGTTTTTCTAGTTTTTATTTTGTTTCAACACTGCTAGATCTTGAATATTTTGAAGTATGATTGTGCGTGAACTGTTTAAAGAAATAATTTGTACTGTGAACTTCTCAAACATTTTGGTGTCAGTAATACTTGTTTGAGACGACCAGTTTACATGTTTAGTGAGTACTGCAATAAAAAGTCAGTTTTCCTCATCCCATTCAGTAATACAGAGTAAGCACAAAGTCTTGCTTTGATTATAACAGTTTATTGTTTGATATAGTAAATTACATTTGTTGCTGTTACATAGGTTAGTGTTACTAGTTTTTTTAAAGACCACTTACATTAGTAAACCTCGTCGTGTGCTCCCTTGGTAGCTCGGAGAATGTCCAGGTGGTATTCCAGTTACCGCCAGGTGTTTCATAACAAGTGTTCTGTCACAGTACCCACAGCAGCTTGTATCCTAGCCTCCAGTTCGTCGACGTCAGCAATTTGTGTGACAATGAAGACCCTGTCCTTGACATATCTCCAGAAAAAAAAGTCAAGGGACGTAATGTCTGCAGAGGGTAGTAATGTCCGGATCGGTAGATTGGAAGCAACGGTCCAACACCCTGTCCATCCCGCTCTCCAGACATCTATCGTAAGTAACTTGTTATACCTTTTTTTCTAAATGTAGAGCGAGTAGCATTAGGTAAATACGAGTAATGCTACACACACTTTAAAACAGTTCCAGTTTTTTTATCGTGAATAGCAACAGAAATAAGCTTGAATATGATGTTAGTAGTGCGAATGCTGAAATTATAGTAGAACAGGCGTCTAGTTGAAAATATCAGTATCTATTGACAGCCAAGTGAAGGTGAAAGATATGCATTCCATCTGTTTCCAGCTGTCCTACAACCAGAGGGTGTGACATTAGCATTGTTACTAATTATTATACAATTAAAGCACATATTTTCATTTTACTGATTATTTCTATTTTTCATTTTGATGGTATTAGTATTTCCATATTGTTGTCCATTCATTACGTTATCATATTTTTCTGCGCTGTTTCAAACGGTGATGTCACCCGGGAGAATGTGCTGAAGGAGAAAATATTAAAAGAGAATATCCACACGATTAGTCGGCAATGTATTCGTAATTTTGATGTAGCAAACTAATAACTAAATGTAGGGATAGTAGACTACAGGCCATTAAAATTGCTACAGCATTGGTGCTCGTATTGGTCGAGATCCAATGACTGTTACCAGAATATTGAATCGGTGGGTTCAGGAGGGTAATACGGGAAGCCGTGCTGGATCCCAACGGCCTCGTATCACTAGCAGTCGAGATGACAGGCATCTTACCCGCATGGCTGTAAAGGATCGTGCAGCCACATCTCGATCCCTGAGTCAACAGATAGGGACGTTTGCAACACAACAACCATCTGCACGAACAGTTCGACGACGTTTGCAGCAGCATGCACTATCAGCCCGGAGACCATGGTTGCGGTTACCCTTGACGCTGCATCACAGACAGGAGCGCCTGCGATGGTGTACTCAACGACGAACCTTGGTGCACGAATGGCTAAACATTTTTGCGGATGAATCCATGTTATGTTTACAGCATCGTGATGGTCCCATCCGTGTATGGCGACATCGCGGTCAACGCACATTGGAAGCGTGTATTCGTCATCGCCATACTGGCATATCACCCGGCGTGATGGTATGTGGTGCCATTGGTTACACGTCTTCGTCACCTTTTGTTCGCGTTGACGGCACTTTGAACAGTGGACGTTACATTTCAGATGTGTTGCGACCCGTGGCTCTACCCTTCATTCGATCCCTGCGAAACGCTACATTTAAGCAGGACCTGTACGGGCCTTTCTGGATACAGAAAATGTTCGACTGTTGCCCTGGCCAGCACATTTTTCCAGATCTCTCACCAACTGCAAAACGTGTGGTCAATGGTGGCCGAGAAACTGGCTCGTCACAATACGCCAGTCGCTACTCTTGATGAACTGCGGTATCGTGTTGAAGCAGCATGGGCAGCTGTACATGTACACGCCACCCAAGCTCTGTTTGACTCAATGGCCAGGCGTATCAAGGCTGTTATTACGGACAGAGGTGATTGTTCTGGGTACTGATTTCTCAGGATCTATGCACCCAAACTGCGTGGAAATGTAATCACATGTCAGTTCTAGTATAATATATTTGTCCAATGAATACCCGTTTATCATCAGCATTTCTTGTTGGTGTAGCTATTTTAATGGCCAATAGTGTAATAGAAATCACGAATTCAGCTCGTGAAGAGTGTTCAATATTAACGGGAAAAATTTAATAGAAATTAGCCTCAGAACCCAGTTGTATTATTTCAATTACACGGAAAAAAGTGCTGGTAGGAGAAAGTGGACTTTTCATTTCAGTCTTGTGGCAGCGGCGCGTGAGGTTACGGTGCAGCGCTGCAGGGAGCGTGCAGACGGCTTACAGCGTGTCGACAGGCGGCCGTGACAGAGGCGCTCGCCCGCCTACCTGCTACTCTGTCGCATCTGCCGTGGAGCACGAGGAGCTGCGGCGGCGGCGGCGCCTGCGGTTAGCTGCGCTTTTCACCGCTGCCGCCCTTCCCCTTCACCTACCGGCCTTGAGTGGAGCCGACACGCCACCGCTTCGCTTTTCCCTTTCTCTCTCGGCGCGCCTCTGTAAACACCGCGGAGTGGCGGCTCCAAGCGGTCTCTTCCGTCCGGCCGCCTTAATAGCGTTGAACTGCACTGTCATTAGCAGCTCGCAGGACTGGTTTAGCGCGTAAAACACTCAGACATTATAACCCAAACGTTCGTTTCGCAGTTGAGTCCCATAGTGCTCAGAGCCATTCGTTTCGCGAGGGATAGGCGCTGCGGATACGGATGCAGCAACTCATGTCACGTCAACACAAGCCACTAGTGTCAGTACGTAAGGAACATTGCTGAATCACACTTACTGTAAGAGGTCTTTCCCTGCAATTTAGTGGTTTTGGGACTTCTCTATGCAGGGTGGACCATTGATAGTGACCGGGCCAAATATCTCACGAAATAAGCATCAAACTAATAAACTACAAAGAAGGAAACTCGTCTAGCTTGAAGGGGGAAACCAGATGGCGCTATGGTTGCCCCGCTAGATGGCGCTGCCATAGGTGCAAAAATGGTTCAAATGGCTCTGAGCACTATGGGAATTAACTTCTGAGGTCATCAGTCCCCTACAACTTAGAACTACTTAAACCTAGCTAACCTAAGGACACCACACACATCCATGCCCGAGACAGGATTCGAACCTACGACCGTAGCGGTCGCGCGTTTCCAGACTGTAGCGCCTAGAACCGCTCGGCTGAATCACACTTACTGCAAGAGGTCTTTCCTTGCAATTTAGTGGTTTTTCAACTTCTCTATACAGGGTGGTCCATTGATACTTACGGGGCCAAATATTTCACGAAATAAGTACCAAACTAATAAACTACAAAGAAGGAAACTCCTCTAGCTTGAAGGGGGAAACCAGATGGCGCTATGGTTGGCCCGCTAGATGGCGCTGCCATAGGTGCAAAAATGGTTCAAATGGTTCTGAGCACTATGGGAATTAACTTCTGAGGTCATCAGTCCCCTACAACTTAGAACTACTTAAACCTAACTAACCTAAGGACACCACACACATCCATGCCCGAGACAGGATTCGAACCTGCGAGCGTAGCGGTCGCGCGGTTCCAGACTGTAGCGCCTAGAACCGCTCGGCCACTCCGGCCGGCGCTGTCATAGGTCAAACGGATATCAAGTGCGTTTTTTAAAATAGGAACCCCCATTTTTTATCACATATTCGTGTAGTACGTAAAGAAATACCAATGTTTTAGTTGGACCACTTTTTTCGCTTTGTGATAGATGGCGCTGTACCAGTCGCAAGCGTATAAGTACGTGGTATCACGTAACATTCCGCCAGTGCGGACAGTATTTGCTTCGTGATACATTACCTGTCTCAAAATGGACCGTTTACCAATTGCAGAAAAAGGTCGATATCGTGTTGATGTATGGCTATTGTGATCAAAATACGCAACGGGCGTGTGCTATGTAAGCTGCTCGGTATCCTGGACGACATCATCCAAGTGTTCGGACCGTTCGCCGGATAGCTACGTTATTTAAGTGTTCAGCCACATGTGAAACGTCAACCACGACCTGCAACAAATGATGATGCCCAAGTAGGTGTTTTAGCTGCTGTCGCGGCTAATCCTTACATCAGTAGCAGACAAATTGCGCGAGAATCGGGAATCTCAAAAACGTCGGTGTTGAGAATGCTACATCAACATCGTTTGCACCCGTACCATACTTCTACGCACCAGGAATTGCATGGTGACGACTTTGAACGTCGTGTACAGTTCTGCCACTGGGCACAAGAGAAATTACGGGATGATGGCAGACTCTTTGCACGCGTTCTATTTAGCAACGAAGCGTCATTCAGCAACAGCGGTTGCGTAAAGCGGCATCATATGCACTATTGGGCAACGGAAAATCCACGATTGCTACGACAAGTGGAACATCAGCGACCTTGGAGGGTTAATGTATGGTGCGGCATTATGGGAGGAAGGATAATTGGCCCCCATTTTATCGATGGCAATCTAAGTGGTGCAATGTATGCTGATTTCCTACGTAATGTTCTACCGATGTTACTACAAGATGTTTCACTGCATGACAATGGCGATGTACTTCCAACATGATGGATGTCCGGCACATAGCTCGCGTGCGGTTGAAGCGGTACTGACGAGCATATTTCATGACAGGTGGATTGGCCGGCGAAGCACCATACCATGGCCCGCACGTTCACCGGATCTGACGTCCCCGGATTTCTTTCTGTGGGGAAAGTTGAAGGATATTTGCTATCGTGATCCACCGACAACGCCTGACAACATGCGTCAGCGCATTGTCAATCCATGTGCGAACATTACGGAAGGCGAACTACTCGCTGTTGAGAGGAATGTCGTTACACGTATTGCCAAATGCATGGAGGTTGACGGACATCATTTTGAGCATTTATTGCATTAATGTGGTATTTACAGGTAATAACGCAGTAACAGCATGTGTTCTCAGAAATGATAAGTTCACAAAGGTACATGTATCACACTGGAACAACCGAAATAAAATGTTCAAACGTACCTATGTTTTGTATTTTAATTTAAAAAACCTACCTGTTACCAACTGTTCGTCTAAAATTGTGAGTCATATGTTTGTGACTATTACAGCACCATCTATTACAAAGCGAAAAAAGTGGTCCAACTAAAACATTCATATTTCTTTACGTACTACACGAATATGTGATAAAAAAAATAGGGATTCCTATTTTAAAAAACGCAGTTGATATCCGTTTGACCTATGGCAGCGCCATCTAGCGTGCCAACCATAGCCCCATCTGGTTTCCGCCATCAAGCTAGACAAGTTTCGTTCTTTGTAGTTTTTTCGTTTGACGCCTATTTCGTGAGATATTTGGTCCGGTCACGATCAATGGATCGCTCTGTATATCCATCAGCATCGCTGCGAACAGCTTTATGGAGTTGCCGACGTTACTCGTTAAGTTGATAATCGTGAATGTAATGCTCCTTTAAGACTCTATGACTGGTCACAAAGTCAATTAAAACACCTAGATCATTTCACTTAATCGCCAACAAACTTTGCTACACTTTCACTTTATTCGTTGTTGAATATCTCCATCAGCAGATCACTAACATCAGTCCAGAAAATCATGTCAAACTGTGCTCTTAAGTCCATACCAAGCACAGTTGGACGAATGCTCTGCGTAGTTGTTAATGACCTGCTAATGGAGACATGCCGAATGGGACAAACCAGAGCCTCTGCTACCATGCATAATAGTGACCAACATATTACCTGTTCTTAAGACGCCTAAATATAAACATCAAATATAGAATCGTTCATAATAAATAATGAAGCTAGTGGGACAACTGCGTGAAACTGGAAGTCTTGAGAGGGGCAGACTAAAATTATAACCGAAAATTCACGATGACAGAAAAATGCATAAAACGACGCAAGAAGAGAAACAAGAAACAATGGTTGCATTCAAAGATGGAATGCGCATAACACTAATGCGAATCAATAGGCACCGAAAAAAAGCGATATCAGTACAAAAAGTAAAAAATCCGACAACAACACACGTAACCAAACATAGTGGCAATCAATGAAGCACGCTGTGGAAATAAAACAAAGTATTAATTAGGTTAACGTCACTACAACGAACAAAATGAACCTTGATCTACAGTAGTAAAGCAAGTAGCATGCCAGGCAAGAATTTTATATTCGAAAGGAAAACATTATTCCTAAATAATTCCAAGTTCATATAAATTATGGTCACTGTTTTCATTCGTTACTAGGACAACTGATGAATGACATCACCCTCCATAGCAGCGCTATGTCATGTCTCAAAGCGGAGGGGTGGCGTTGAAGGCTTAAGTAGATTAATTTGATAAATTTAATACAGTTGATATATGTTATTGCTCGTGAATACAAATGATTTCATTGTACCCAGTACATATGTTATATTGATAATTAAATATTTGACATCAAATACCTAATTATTGATATGACACGCATACACTTTCACGAAGCTGCAGGACACCTAATTGCCCGCATCTCGTGGTCGTGCGGTAGCGTTCTCGCTTCCCATGCCCGGGTTCCCGGGTTCGATTCCCGGCGGGGTCAGGGATTTTCTCTGCCTCGTGATGGCTGGGTGTTGTGTGCTGTCCTTAGGTTAGTTAGGTTTAAGTAGTTCTAAGTTCTAGGGGACTGATGACCATAGATGTTAAGTCCCATAGTGCTCAGAGCCATTTGAACCATTTTTGACACCTAATTTAGATGCTATTTACTGCATAACACAAGATACATCAACAGATGTCACTATACCCCTGTTAAAGACGAAATACTGAGCATTGTTTTCTCCAAGGTTTTCAGTAGAATTCCAAAGCCCTTCAGATCTGTTATATGCATAAAGCGGAGTGCATGTGTATATGTATGTATATGTCTACGTCCAGGATCACCTCCCAAACCCATGGATCAATTTCAGCCAAATTTGGCACAATAAAGGTAGGCATCACAAGTATCACCACTGTGGAGTTTTACCTCTTAGCTCCAATAGCAGTGGAAACATGGGCCAAAACGTTTTCTTTCTAGTCCCTGTCATATATGCTGCCCTGCATAGCAGGTAGATTATGTGGGATTAGTATTGGGCTGCTCTACTGCAATGTTTTAAGGGCAGCCTACATTTCAGTGGTTAGAAACGGTTTTCCAGCATGTAGCATGCCCTCCATGACAGATGTTTTGATTTGGAGTTATCATCCTGCCTTATCGACCTGCTTTGCAGGATAGCCTACTCATAATGGAAAAAAGGCTGCATGACAGGTGTGTTGTGGGTGTAGTGTAGTAGTAGCCTGCTTTATCAACCTGTTTTGCAGGGGCTACAAATGGTTATGCCTGGGGAAAGGTTGATATGGATAGTGAGGACGTGGACAGATAGCAGATGAAAGTGGGAGGATAATGAGGACAGAGAGACAGGCTGAGGAAGAGAAGAACAGGGAGAGGGGGAGGGCAGAGAGATGGGGAGGGTAGGATGGACAGAAGGAGAGAGAGAAGCAGATGGACAAAGAGACAGGGGAGGAGGAGATGTGTGCAACACATGTGTCAAATGTATACAAAAGTAAAGACGGTCACTCTCATACCCAGGTGTTGTGGGTTTGATCTGTGGGCTGGAATGTCAGTACTCAATCAGAGGTCAATGTGGTTGAGGAAAGATAGACAAAGCACTCATAAATATCTTAATTGATACATCCAGCTGATCTACCTACAGCTGCTCAGTGGGACAGTGGTATCAGTCCAGTGGCATCAACCCACAGACTCTTTGTACCCAGGATAGCGGAGGTGGCGGTTCCTGAATCCCTCACGCACCACTGGGAGATGGCACACTCATGAAGCATTGCGGTAGTAGCCAGCTGGTACATACACTGCGAATTTTCAGGCAGGAGAGACAGTGGTTACCACATTTGATGGTGAATTAGCAAAGGCCCATTGCATTCACAGATTTCCATCCGAAACTTGGACCGAGAGTGGTCAACACCTCAGAGGTCGTATGACCCAATAAACACGTCTAGTGGGCTCTTTCGCCGAACTCCTCACTGTTAGTAGGTCATCGAGCCTGCATATTTACATAGAATGACAAAATTCATGGAATAGCGATTTGCTGTTGCTGGATGTACGGAAATTCCCGTTACAAACTCTAGAACTTGTAGAAGGGACTGAGCACATATTATTTTGAGTAAAAAGCCATGTCGGGATGCGTACCGTTTCCATACTACGACGGCTTCAATTGACATGTTTTACTCATCCACTTCCGCTTCAGTAATTGAATTAGCCGTGATATAGTATAATTACTAGGTAACAAACGGCTCTGAGCACTATGGGACTTCTGAGGTCATCAGTCCCCTAGAACGTAGAACTACTTAAACCTAACTAACCTAAGGACATCACACACATCCATGGCCGAGGCAGGATTCGACCCTGCGACCGTAACGGTCGCGCGGGTCCAGACTGTAGCGCCTAGAACCGCTCGGCCACTCCGGCCGGCCACTAGGTAACAATTCGAAAGGAAACATAATGAAACATCCATTTATCACTTAAGGATATTTGCTTTAGAAACGTTTAAACATTATACGTTTATATTGTTCCAAAACAAAAAAGAATCCACCATATTACACATACAGAACAGCACTGATGCGGCAAGGTAGACGTTAAGTGACTTCAGGTGACCGTCTGACTTAGTTCACGCCAGCCCATTTACCCTGTTGCATACCAGGACGAGCAACTCTGAGCCTTTTTTTCTTTCCCTCAGCATATGTGAAAGTATTACACGTCTGAATTGAAACACTCGTAAAAAGGAAACGGTATGTTTCTGGACATAGGTTCGTATTCTAAATATTATGTACTCACTCACTCCACAAGTCCTGGAAGTTTCTAATGAAAGTATCCGAACATCCTGTAGGCACTTATGATTCCTCAATTTCTCCAGGCGTATTTTATGACGAAATAAATCTCGGGTGAACAGCCTGGTATGAGTGTGCATAGGACACAATCTTTCGGCTATCGACCACGTTGCCATCAGCGCACCTGATGATGGCAACGTGGTCGATAGCCGAAAGATTGTGTCCTATGCACACTCAAACTAAGCTGTTCACCCGAGATTAATTTCGTCATCCTGTATGCAGCTGGCAGTTGCATCGTGTACACAAGGTGTAAAAGGGCAGTGCATTGGCGGTGCTGTCATTTGTACTGAGGTGATACATTTGAAAAAGGTTCCGACGTAATTAAGCCTGCACGACAGGACTTAACGAACTTTGAAAACGGCATTGTAGTTGGAGCTAGACGCATGGGATATTCCATTCAGAAAATCGCTAGGAAACTCAATATTCCGAGATTCACATGGTCAAAAGTGTGCAGAGAATATCAGATTTCAGACGTTACCTCTTAGCACGGACAACGCAGTGGACGACGGTCTTCACTTTACGAGGAAGGGCAGCGGCGGTCGCGTAGAGTTGTCGGTGCTAACAGGCGAGCAACGCTGTTTGAAATTAGCAGAGAAATCAACGGGGGACGTACGACGAACGTATCTTTTAGGGCAGTGCGACGAAATTTGGCTTTAATGGGCTATGACAACAGACGACCGACGTGAGTGCCTTTACTAGCACGCGACATCGTCTGCAGCACCTCTCCTGGACCCGTGACCATCGGTTGGACCTTTGACGACTGGAAAACCGTGGGCTGGTCATGTGAGTCGAGATTTTAGCTGGTAACAGCTGATGGTAGGTTTCGAGTGTGGCTCAAACCGCACGAAGCCCTGCACCAAGCTGTCAACAGCGCACTGTGCAAGCTGGTGGATGATGATGACGTTTGGTTTGTTGGGCGCTCAACTGCGCGGTTATCAGCGCCCATACAAGTTCCCAACCTTTGCTCAGCCCAGTCTCGCCACTCTCGTTAATGATGGTGAAGTGATGAAGACGACACAAACATCTAGTTATCTCGAGACGGGAATCGAACCCGGGACCCCATGCTCTCGCAAGCTGGTGGAGGCCCCCTAATTTTATGGGCTGTGTTTTCATGAAACGGACTGAGTAGTTTGGTCCAACTGAACCGATGTCGTATGGTATTACTTTTTGGGGTAATTCTTCTGATTCAGAAAGGGTATTTTTGGCTCAAAAACGGGCTGTTCGAGCTATATGTGGTGTAAGTTCGAGAACCTCTTGTCGACCCCTATTCAAAAATCTGGGAATTCTGACATTGCCCTCACAGTATATATTTTCTTTAATGTCGTTTGTTGTTAGCAATATTAGCCTATTCCCAAGAGTTTGCAGCTTTCACTCAGTTAATACTAGGCATAAATCAAATCTGCATGTAGAATGCACTTCCTTGACTCTTGTGCAGAAAGGAGTGCAGTGTTCTGCTGCATCCATTTTCAATAAGCTACCACAAGAACTAAAAAATCTTAGCAGTAGCCCAAACTCTTTTAAGTCTAAACTGAAGAGTTTCCTCATGGCTCACTCCTTCTATTCTGTCGAGGAGCTCCTGGAAGAGCTAAAAAATTAAGCAAATTCCAATGTTACATTGTTGATTGTCTTCATTTAAACTTACGACTTGTCACCTGAATATGTTTTTTTTTTTTATATTTCATTTATCTCTTTCTAATATCGTGTTATAATTTCATGTATTGACTCGTTCCATGACCATGGAGACTTGTCCTTAATTTGGTCCCACGGAACAATAAATAAATAAATAAATAAATAAAAAACTGATATGGTTATTTTCGGCTACTTGGAGACCTTTTGCACCCATTCATGGACTCTATGTTCCCAAACAACGATGGAATTTTTATGGATGACAATGTGCCATGTCACCCGACCACACTTGTTCGTGACTGGTTTGAAGAACATTCTGAATAGTTCGAGATAATGATTTGGCCACCCAGGTACGAATCCCATCTATCATTCATGAGACGTGAACTCAGATCGGCCACAAAATCCTGCACCGGAAACACTTTCGCAATTATGGACGGCTATGGAGGCAGCATGGCGCGGAATTTCTACATGTGACTCCCTACGACTTGTTGAATCCATGCCACGTCGGTTTTCTGCACTACGCCGGGCAAAAGGAGGTCCGACACCATGTTAAGAGGTATCCTATGACTTTTTTCAACTTATGTATATGTCATCCCTGCGCTGTTTTGCTGCTTGGCAGCAGAGACACGCATGCCACATCAAGACAATGCCATGACAGAAACTTGTTGCAGGAGACATGTTTATGTTGATGTAACATGGTGGATGATTAGCAGTTCGGGGATGTCATCAGCATAGGTTCTGGCAGTGGCATAACGTTGTAGGTGCAGGTGTAATGACCCTACACCTTCTTCTTTGTTCGTATGTACAGCATTCTCTTATTGCCTTTTATTACAAGGATTTGGTCGTGCTCGTAAGATGCATGGCCTAGCTACTACCTAGGCTGCCTTTGGTAACGGACTGGTAAATAAAAGCAATAATATTAATACTTTGAACAGTATTATAGAGTAAACTGAACACGCTGATTAAACTGAACAGCGTTTGTACCCGACTGAATGTTAATTAGGTTATTGCACTTCTGGAAAATTTAGTTGACATACTAAGGTTCGTCGTATCCTGAAACGAACTATAAAATTCACTTCCTACGTTCAATTATCGTTCTGATAATTGATATTTCCCATTGATGAAGAGTGTCAGCATTTACCACTGGGCCAGGAACCAATACTAGCTCACCTTCAGAAGTCTCTTCCTGAAAACCAATAATTGTAATTGCTAATACCGGTCGCCACGTCCTACAAGCACAAATTTTGAAAGTTTGAAACTTAGAACAGTTAAAGGATCTATAATTTAATAAAGTTAATTATTCCATTTTGTTCCAGAATGAAACTAAACAGATTAAATGGCTCCCTTAACGTTACTTTAAGAACTTTGCAAAACAACTATGAAGTTAGTATTTTGTCATTAGAGTGAAGTTACTTAAATTTTGAAACTTTTAGTAAATTAATTTAAACAAACGAAATCTATGAAAGTACTGTTACGCAGCGATCCATCAAAACTATGCATCTCCATTTCCTTATCTCAATAAACCACTCGAGCATTGCATTAAAATGGCTCTGAGAACTATGGGACTTAACATCTATGGTCATCAGTCCCCTAGAACTTAGAACTATTTACAACTAACTAACCTAAGGACATCACACAACACCCAGTTATCACAAGGCAGAGAAAATCCCTGACCTCGCCGGGAATCGAACCCGGGAACCCGGGCGCGGGAAGCGAGAACGTTACCGCACGACCACGAGCTGCGGACATTGCATTAACTTTTGTTTCTTTTCCACTCAGTACATAGTAATTTTAAGATGGGATCTAAGCGAAGTAATGATATGTACTTGAAATAAATTCGTAACACTTGTCAGAATTTACTGTCAGTATATTAGACCAAAAGCACTTTTCATAATAGATTGTTAACGCAAGCCTGGCTTCCTTTACATAAATAGTGAAATTACATATCTGTAGGTTGCCTTGTGAGAAGCAGTGTAGTTGAGAATGTGGTGCAAAAGTACTTCTGCAGATTCTTGATGTCATTTATTAATTAGGTAGACCAAAGACGCTATAATTTCTACCTTTGAGAATCTTTCTTGAAGTAAGGTGGCGTAATTCTTGCAACACTACTTTGGCCTGGGTATATCTTGCATCCAGAGGTACGATTTACGTGAGATGACTTATTGCCTTCTTCCATTAATTATAGCAAAGTTAGTAAAACATGTTTAACATCTTGCCGAGCGCTCGACGCGTGCCCTCACTCAGTCACTGTTAGCTGGCTGCTTACCATAGCTCACTTTGACTCAGGGATACATCGTTCCACATATAAAGGCTTTTACAAAACGAAAACAACAAGGCAGACCTGCGAACCCTGCTTTAGCCTAAGGAGCATTTGCTCTCATAGAAGAGTTGTTCCGGAAACGGAACAATAATGTGAAAGGTTTGGTCGTCGTCAGGCCTATTGGCTTCCTCGTTTCTTTGGCGGAATAGTATTCTCTTCGAAACGACGAAACACGCCATCATCAGGAAGAGCTCAGACTTAACAGATGTAATTGTTGTAAATACTTAAGAACATGACATTCAACTAAATGTGCAGTTACTAATCACAATTTAATTTTACAATGGCTTGTTAATATATCCTTCCCATAAGCGTCTAACACATTTCAGATGGACGGCGGAGTTGGGATCTGAATAATTCTCTATTTGCAGTATCAGCAGACAATGCCTGCTGTGTTTAAGACTAAGAAGATGGCTGATGTGGATGTTCCCATGTGCAGGTACAGAGCCGATGCTGATACTGTTTGTGATATGACTTATATTTCCCACTGTTCCCACGGAAACAGTCCTATATTGTCAGTAGTACTAAAATTTTATTATCTTTACGTTTGGATTTTTCTTTCCATACACACCCGTTCTAGCCAGGTACGCATACCACTACTTGGGTGCACTTATTGCATTACGATAATTCTGAGCTGGATTAGTGGATCCAGAGAGATGAGTAGTTGTGGTTCCAAGGTGCTGTTTAGATGTGTTAAGTTTTGATTTGGCAGATTCTCAGAAGGAAGGTTTGACAAGTAAAGCAGAGAACAGAAGCTTTCAGGGATGTGGTTCCTTTGATGGTCGCAGGTAACTGAAATCAGGTACCAGGTACGTCGCAACAAGTCCTGTTCGTCACTAAACCCTGACCCCACGGTTCTAGGCAGTGTATTCTACTTGGGTGACCCTGGTTGTAGTATGAGGGCATTGCGACCACTGGTTCCGCCAGCAAAAAATGTCACGTGGCACCCTCCTTTGAAAACAGTGGACTTCACTGCCACATCATATTTGGGATATTCTGCGTGAAACTGTCGAACTCTCAAGATCCTCGAGTGGTGTGGACCAGTTTTGTGAAAAGTATAGTGATTTATTCAATTCAGCACTGCAAACAATTCCGAGGCAATAACTAGCACATTGGACTTTCTATCGATGGCGAATACCCTGGACCTGCGAATGTATGAACTCCGTTAGTGCCCCTCATGCTACCAGGTTAGATTGTCTTACATAGTACACAAACCAGCACTCTTTACGTGTCACACATATTTGTGCCCGTACTTGTAGCCAGATTAAAACTAATGTTACATTGACTTAAGCTACTTGGTAGAATTCCTCCAGAGTTAACAGCAACTCCAGAGGCGGCGGTATCCCTCTTGAACTCTCTATAGTCCGTTGAGAAATCTCCATGGTGGCAATTGTGTCAGGGTAGGTGCCAGCGAGTGGCATGAGTGGGCCTTGCAAGCTTGCCCCTATGATGCTGACATTAGTAATAAATATCTGCAAGGGTTCGAAGTAGCCTTGCAATGATCAACCAGGTGTCAATAAGTCTACTCTAAGTCTTCGTCGACTGCAGCTGGTGTCTATTGGATATCCATCACTGACGCTGCAGTCAAAGCACAAAGGTTTCATCTGTTGTTAAATACATCCTTTGTCAGTTTTACCAGTGATGTGGTATGCTGATCTATTATTTGACAATTATCTCCCATTCCTGTATTTAAACTTTCCATGGTAATGGAGCGTAGTTGTATTCTAACTTCAGATTAGCAATATATTTGGCTCTGACTCCACAAATGATATTCAATTCCTTTTTATTGTGTAATCATAACAGATCATATTTGTTTCTTGTTTCACTGAAGATGATTTTTGCAATAAGCGTCTAATTTATTCTTAATCTCAAATCGCGCTTCATTTTGCACTTGTTGCAGAGTTGCATTTACCCTTTTCAGATCCTCTACATCAGTTGCAAAAAAAAAAAAAAGACCACCACTTTTTTCATAATTTCCTCTCCTGTATCTATCCAGCCTCTCTTTTGTCTATGCCATGATTGCAGCACTAGCTGTACAGTCTGCTGGAGTTTTACCTAAAGACTGTTGAAGGAGGGCAGCAGGAACTGGTACTCTTCCAGTGTCTGGTTTGCTTTGAAACATGAGCTGTAATTTCTCAAAGATGTCGACTAGTCGTCATATTTCGTTCCTCTCTGCCAAGGCATTGAAGTTTGGCCTTAACGTCGGTCGATGGTCAGACAACAGCAGCAAGCACAGGATCCAGATCATGGTGATGCCCCTTGTGTTCCCAACTTCCCTCAGTTGATGTTCGGTGGTCTGGTGTCCCTGAAAGCTGGTACCTGGCGTACTTAACAGCTGGTTCCAGGTTGTGCCTGTCATGCAGTTGGAGATCAGGAAGTCTGAATTCAATACGATGGCATATCTTAGAAGTTTAGGGCTTATGTGTTACTTCAGAGGAAATCTGCTCATTCCTCTGGGCCTTACCTTTACTTTCTACCGCTTCTCTACTCCCGATCGAAGATGCTGGCAGTGACAAGGCAAAGCTTCTAGAGCACAAATGAAAGGACGGACGACAGAGGTGCGTGTCACGATCTGTAACATTACACTGATAACTCAAACTCCAGATAGGGCCCCTAGTACTGCGTAATAAATTCCTTACTTTTACTTTTTGAAATTTAAGGACTTGTTAATATTACCGTTGTCCAATAAGGAATTTTTGTTTTTGCTTCCTTTTTTGGGCATTTTCTTGTCTTCTGAGGGCTTTAGTATTTGCCTTCAGTGCTTGGTGCCATTTGTTGGTGACGATTCCCCAGTTACTGTATTAAAGACTTTGAAGAAAATGCCCACACAAGTTTTAAAACCAAAATCGCTTTTGGTCCTTAAGAACATTATCTAATAATATGTCAGGCGTCCTTAGAGGGCACAAGATGTCTGACGTACACCAGTAGATAATCGCCCTGGGGGCTGAAACTGGTGGTTTTAAATAAAAAGGGTAGTGTAACTGGTGCAGACATTTTCTTCAAAACTTTAATCTTTTTGTGAAATCCTGGACAGCTCTCACATCCTCCCCAGGGGTAATTTAATTAACTCAAAATTAGATTTTTTTATACCCATAGAAAAACTTCAAAAGGCATAACCCTTGTATTTTCATGTCCCTGCAAGTTGTATGCTGTTACTATACCAGGAAGCAAAGTGTCCCATTCACTATAATATTGACATAATGACACAACAGTCTACTTACTATCTTGTGCACACGCTCGATTCATCAATTGTCTTTAGGATGCAGTCCACCTGTACGCAACTTTTCTATTCACTGTAACCAGCATAGCTGCTTCATTAACTCTGTGATGAAATTGTTCTGTGATCATTTAGCAAGTTTTCCTGTATTCCAAACCCCAAGATCCAATGATTAACCATGTTTGAGCCAACATTTAGGTTTTATTATTCAGAATGGTTATCCTAACCAAATACAAAATAAGTAATTGACGATAGTTAAGACATACCAATTCCCACTTATGTGTGTATGAAGGGTCTAATAATATCGACACCATTCATTTGAAAAAACCCACTGACATCCAGTAATTTCTGCAATGGTACTGATGGCTAAGTGCCAACATTTTCGTGGAGAGTGCACAGTTCTTTATATATTGTTCCATATCCCACTTCCACATTCACCACCAGTAATTCTGGATGACTCATTGTTCCATAATTCTCTGTCCACCATGACCAGCCAGGATAGAATTGCGAGCCTACTTCGATGCATAAACTTACTGGTACAAGCATGTGCCACCCACAATGGTTCTACTTCAACAGCAGCTGCATCAAGTATTGCCGACAGTCAGGGTCAGTGCTCTGACAATCTGCGTCAGTGTTCCGTTCTGTACAGAACTTCTCTGCAATAGTGTAAACATCTTACCAAGCACACATTTTCTGATGCATGCTGTTTGCTTTGCTGTGTGTTACTTCAAAATTTACTTAGTCGCAATTCCATCAAGTCAGATGGCTAATTGGATCCTTCAGGTTTATAAGCCATTTTGACATAGCATCATCTATTATTAACTTAAAATGTCTTCCGTACAAATAACAATGAAAGAAAGTTATTCTATAAATCAGGCTCATCAACTGTTTTCCTGTAGTGGAGTTGTTCTTCTCAGCCCTGTCTAGTTGCCTGAAAGCAGTAATTATCAGATTTTCCACTCAGTTCATTTTCTGTATCAGCACACACCCTATGTTGGGATTCCTCGGCAATTTCTGCTTTAAAAATATGGAAAGGTTTTTCAGAGATCGCTATGCAACAAATTTTTTCACTTACGCAAATTATTTAATGAAGATTAAATAAATTAAGTAAGCCAACAAAAATTTGTGACTGGAATTGGTCTCTGGAGAACATTTTCATATGTGGATACTAGCATCTCAAGATTACTATAAAGTGTTTTTGCTAGTCTGGGAAGCAAAGACAGAAACAGCAATCAGTAAGTCATTGAATCATCCAGTCTTCAGACTCTGATGTCCAGAGGAATTTTATCCCATTCTTTAAATGGTCTCACTATCTCTATAACTACTAACAAAATTTTGACAACAATGGCCTGACCTATAAAGGAGTGTAGCTTCTTTTCCATCCCAAATGTAGGAAATTATTGTATATTTCAAACAAGCTGATGATCAGTTCACAATCCAGCCTGGTTGATAATGTAGCCAAAATAGCGAACTTTCATTAACATGAACTGACATATTCCTAGGAGCAGGCCTTGCTGCTCTTTAATGACTGAACACATCCCTATAATGAACTATGTCCATGGGGTATCTCATTGGAGATTATCATCTCACTCAAGTACACCATCCACTAATTCGGTTTTAGATCCCACATCACCACATCTAGCAGATACTGGAACACTTTATTCAATCTAATTGTCATTCTCAGGTCTTAGTAATGCCTGGATGCAACGTGAACTGTATGGAACTGATACTCTGGAGCTACATAAGGGTACTGTTTGTACCCACTAAGTACATCCATGTTTGTAAAATAATGACATTTCTCCAGGTTATTCTGCGTTTCTATGACACTTGCCAATGCATACAACTCTTCAGTATGTGCTGATCTAGATATTGAGAATCACAACAAAACTGATACACCTTACTCTAATCCATGTTTTTCTTGGGCATCATAACCACAGGTGCCAACAAGGACTGGTTCTTTGTTTTATAGTCCTATCTCATAGCTGCTGACTTATAATTTACTGTATTACAGGATGTAGGTGATGTGGTGATGTGGAACTTGGTGTGGTTTTTTGCTTTATTCACTGTAGGAATCCTATAATGTTGTACCAGACTTTCTGGTGCTGGTAAAGGTCCAAGTAAATTAAATCCATATATTCAATGAATGGTTCACATTCTATCAGTGGTTGCCCATTTTTTCCCTGTCTTTCTCCTGAAAATGTGACGCTTTCTCCTGCACTGCAGCTATATTGGTAGACTGTACTACATATAATCCTCCAATCCAAACACTATCCAAATTATCTTCCTGTAGCATCTTCACATTGGCTGGCAGCACATTCATGACAACTATACTTCGTCCGACCCAAAATTCACTATTGTGATGGGTATTAAATAAATTCTTCCCCACCTCATATATATATATATATATATATATATATATATATATAAATGCTATGGTGAACCAAACTTTGCACCTTATCCAGTCCCTCATTATATGCTCTACCATACACATATTATTGATAGTGAAGACTACGCCTTTATCCTGACTAGATTCCCTATACCTTGAAGCATTCTATGCCATGAGTCATTTCTGACGGATCATTCACACGTTTCGATGGCTCCTAGCGGCCTAAAAGCATGCCTTTTAGAAATTCGGTTTTTCCAGTGGCATCTCCTAAATAGAATTATATACCATCCACCTCTAATATCGCCATTCCAATCGTCTTAAGTGTGGCACTTAAGGGGAAAATCTAGTCCATGCGTGACTTAGCTATTCCAACATGAAGGAGCATTTCAACAAAAGCATGAAAGCCCTCACACCCAGTCAGATGTTCATGCATACCGATTCGAATGAACACATTGTACCCTTCCACCCTCTTACACACATCAGCCTGTGTCCAAATTCCAAACCTTCATTACCTCTTCACTCGTCACAGATACCTGAGGCTGCGTGTATAGAAATAACAAACTTGCACATTCTGTCCCCTCTTTTAGCTCATTAGTATTCTGACAGCTTTATTGCCCCCCCGCCCCCACTTAATACTACGAGGGTCAGTCAAAAAGTAATGCCTCCTATTTTTTTTCTATGTTTAATTGTCAGGAAATTTAAATGCAATTACATAGGTTGAAAACCACAACATTGAGGATCATTTTGTCATTTTTCAATGTAATCTCTGCCCATCTCTACAGTTTTGGTCCATCTTTGAACAAGGGCATGTATCCCAGCACGGTAAAAATCACAGCTCTGCTTCCTAAGCCATTGACGCACGGATGTTTTGACGGCCTCCTCATCTTCAAAATGAATCCCACGATGAGCTTCTTTTAGTGGCCCGAACAGATGGAAGTCTGATGGTGCCAGGTCAGGGCTGTATGGGGGATGAGGCAAAACTTCCCATCCAATTTTGACAATCTCGTCAGAGGTGTGACGACTGGTGTGTGGTCTTGCATTGTCATGCAAAAGAAGAACATCTGCCATTGATTTTGTTGGGCGAACTCGCTGAAGACGTGCTTTAAGTTTGTTGAGGGTTGTGACGTATTGAACAGAATTTATTGTGCATCCCTGCTCCAAAAAATCAACCAGAATCACACCCTCTGTATCCCAGAAAACTGTTGCCATAACTTCCCCTGCCGATCGCACAGTTTTGAATTTTTTCTTCCTCGGCGAGCTTGTGTGACGCCACTCCATTGACTGCCTCTTTGATTCGGGTTCAAAAAAATGCACCCATGTTTCGTCCCCGGTCACAATTTTTTTCAGAAACTCATCTCCCTCCAAACGGAAGCGCTGCAAGTGTTGGGAGGCTATTGTTTTCCTTGCCTCTTTATTCTGATCGGTTAACATTCTTGGAACCCACCGTGCACAAACTTTTGAGTACCCCAATTGTTTAATAATCGTGATCACACTGCCTTTACTAAGAGAAATAATGCGACACACTTCATCTGCAGTCACCCGACGATCACCACGAATGATGTCATCAACTTGCTGAATGTTGTGTGGAGTCACTGCACTCACCGGCCTGCCGCTCCGCTTTTCGTCAGTCAACGGTGTTTGCCCTTCAGCTTCCTTACAACGACGAACCCATCGTCTAACAGTGCTGACATCCACTGTCACAACACCATACACCTTCTTCAGTCTTTCATGAATGCGTATGGGCGTTTCACCTTCTGCATTCAAGAATTCAATCACACAACGCTGTCTCAAACGAACATCGATGTCGGCCATCTTACAAACTTCTGCTGTGCTGCCACCTGTTGACACAGAAAGTTACTACTGCAGTGGATTGCAGAAGAAGGTTTGAGGAATGGCGCCCAATTCAAATTTTTCACTTAACTTAATTTCTTTAAGTAGAAAAAAAATGGGAGGTATTACTTTTTGACCGACCCTCGTATTATCGGAATTGCAGCTTCGCCAAAGAATACAAATTAACCAAACATCTTCAGTTATTTGCTGGATACATTGCACTCTCACTCTACCTCTTCACAGCTGCTTCAAATATCATGGAAGTTATTCATTGATGTCTTAACACAAGTTTTATCGACTTGTCCCTTCTTCTTTCAGTGTTTTCATGTTCGTCTCGTCACCAGTTCTGTAGAGTACCCCCTCGTTCCTTATCTGATCAGTCCACCGAATTTCAACACCTTTCCATAGTACCATGTCTCAATCGCTTTGATTCTTCTCTTTTCTGGTTTTCCCATAGTTCATGATTCACTTCCATACAATTTTGTGCTCGCATATAGACTCTCAGAAATTTATTTCTCGTACTGTTACTGATAATAGTAGACCTCTTTATGCAAGGAATTCCCATTTATGTGTTACTCTGCTTCATACGTCCTCCTTACTTCGACTGCCATGCGTAATTTTGCTTCCAAGGTAGCAGAATTCATTCTTCGTCTACTTCATAGCCATGAATTTCGGTATTAAGTTCATTACTAATCTCATTTCTACCGGTCTTCATTAACAGTGTCTCACCTTGATTTACACTCAGTCCGTAGTTTGTGCCCAGACTTTCTGTTCGACAGTCCTGGACTACTTCTTCGCCATCACTGAAAATAGCAATATTATCAGTAAACCTTATCCTTGATATCGCCTCACCTTTAATTTTAATGACAGTCCTGAAACTTAATTTTACTTCCGTCATCGCTTCTTCGATGTGAAAATTGAACAGTAAGGGCAAGCGAATGCTTTCATGTTTCACACCATTTTTTTTTTTTTAATCCAGGCACTTCGTTCTTGATTTTCTATTCTTATTTTTCCATTTCTTGTACATGTTGCCTGCCTTTACCCATGCTTGCAGCTGTTTTTCTGAGATGCGCCAATTGATATTGTCGAACAGTTTTTCTAGGCCGACAGAAACTATGAAAATGTCTTGATTCTTTTTAAGTCTTGCTTCCGTTACCAAGCGCAACGTCAGAACTGCGTGGGTGTTGCCTTTGTAAGTAGGCTGTTTAGGTTCTTATATTGGTAACGCCACCGCCACCTAGCGCTCTGTATGAAAATCACTGGCTGTGCTGTGTGCAGTCTGTGGCTGGGTGGCATTGTTGGAATTTGCTATTGTAGTGTTGGGCTGTTAACAGCGCGTAGCGTTGCGTAGTTGGAGGTGAACTGCCAGCAGTGGTGGACGTGGGGAGTGAGATGGCGGAGTTTTGATAGCGGATGATCTGGACAGAGACAGTAAATTTGTAATATTGGATATCATGGGCTGATATAGATATTATGACTTTTGAACACTATTAGGGTAAGTACATTGTTTGCTCTCTATCAAAATCTTTCATTTGCTAACTATGTCTATCAGTAGTTAGTGCCTTCAGTAGTTTGAATCTTTTATTTAGCTGGCAGTAGTGGCGCTCTCTGTATTGCAGTAGTTTGAGTAACGAAGATTTTTGTGAGGTAAGTGATTTGTGAAAGGTGTAGGTTATTGGTAGTCAGGGCCATTCTTTTGTAGGGATTATTAAAAGTCAGATTGCGTTGCGCTAAAAATATTGTGTGTCAGTTTAGTGTTGATCAGAACAGGGAAAGAGCGTAATGTCTGAGTACGTTCAGTTCTGCACAGCTGTTTGAAAATCAAATAATGTAAGAGGTTTATCAACAAAGTAATTCATTAATTTTTCTAAGGGTACGTTTCACCTTTACCATTCCTAAAGCCACACTGATCGCCATTTAACAGCTCTCCAGTTTTATAATCTATTTTTCTGTATACTATACTTGTCAGCAGGTTGAATTCGTGAGCTATGAACCTGATTATACTATAGTTCTCGCACTTGTCTGCCCTTGCTGTCTTCCGGATTGTGTGACTCATATTTTTCTAAAAATGTGATGGTAGGTCTACGCCTGCAGGCTCATAGATTCTAGAAGCCAACTTCAGTATTCGTTTAGTTGCCGCTTCTACCAATGAATTACGAAATTCTGAAGGAATATTATATGTGCAAGTCTTGCAAAACATCCTCAAACTTCGGCTGTAACAATGGATCTCCTATGTCTTTCATACAGAACACCATTTCTTTTTCTATAACTGCCTCAGTTCCTCCGCCTCATTGAGGCCTTCAGTGTACTCTTTCCATCAATCTGCTCTTCCCCTGCGTTTAACTGTGAAATTACTACTGATCTTTTAAAGTTACTACTTAGACTTTTAATTTCAGTGATGGTTGTTTTTCTTTTTCTATTTTCTAAGTCAGTCCTATCTAGTATTTCTTTTTCTGTTGCGTCTTGCTCTCCATTGACTTCCTAATTCTTCCATTCAAAAGTGACTGTGCTGCTCTCCTTTCCTTCCCTGATCATTGTTGTACTTGGTTCTTTCACTGTGCTATTCACTACCATGGTATCAACAGCCTTAAAGAATTTCAAGTACTCGTCATCATTCGTCAGTACTTCTGTATCCGACTCCTTTCTATATTTTTCACCATTCATAAATTGTTGTTTGAGTCTATATCGGGTCCTTGGTACACTTTACAATCCAGTATCTGATTTCTTAATCTCTGCCTTGTCCACTTGTTTCGTGGATGAATTGCATTTCCTTACGATTCTCCCAGTCAATCGCTATCTGACATCTACTTTTCCTACTAGTTCTTTATCATCATTCCACTGTAGGTCTCCCTGCATGATTACTCGTAGATATTTAACGTTAGGTACTGTTTCCAGTGATTAGTCGCCGGTGACACTTGTCTGACCAAAAATTAATCCAGCAGGAATAAATCCATGTTAACAAACTTTTTCCAAGTATATTTCGTCCACTTGCGATTCTTGAATAGTGTATTACTATGTCTAGGTGAAATTTATTACAGAACTCTATCTTTCTCCCTCTTCATACCTATTACTGCGCCCTTATTTTCCCATAACTGTCTCTTCTACTCCTTTCTGTTCTACATCATTACAATCACCGATAATTATTAGGTTTTCATCTCCGTTTACATGGTGAATTACACGTTCAATATCCTCTTATAATTACTCTGTCTCTTCATCATCTGCTTGCGACATTGGCAAGTGCAACTGAACTATTATTGTTGGTGTTGGTTTACTGTCCATTCTGATCAGAGTGAACCTGCCTATAAACTGTTCAGAGTAACTCGCTCTCTGCCTTTCCTGTTTCCGTTACACCTTTTTTCCACTTCTGTTGACAGTAGGCTACATTCGACTGACCAGTAATCATTTTCTTTCCATTTCACTTCACTGACCCCCGCTCTGTTTAGACCCCCGCTCTGTTTAGACTGAGCCTCTGCATTTCCCTTTTCAGGTTTACAAGCTTTCCTACCCCTTACAGGCTTCTGACCTCACACGATCCTGATCGTAGAATGTTACCCTTTCGTTGGTTATTCAATCCCTTCTTTGTGCCCACTTCCCCCTCAGGAGCCCCTGCCAGACATCTGAATGGGTGACTAATCCAGACTTGCGAATGGAGATACCATAATGACACTTTCCCAACTACAGGCCACCTGTCCTATGGATGCCTTATTATTTCTTTGAGATAGTGGTTTCCATTCCCTTTGGTATACTCTTCCAATTGATCATTGATGATTGTCGGGCCTTTTAGCGGCGGTTTTCCATCCCAAGGGCAAAAGATGGCTCAAATCTCTGACCGTGCCAACAGCCTACTTGAAAATGCCATTGGGTGAACGGCGTGACTACTTATTTAGGAAAGCTTCAGCTGTTATTGTAGACGATTTTGTCCAGATTTTAACCACTGTCTGGAATCGAACGCGAGAACAAGGGTGATTTGACTACTAATTAGAGGTGCCACACCTAGATCTCTGTGACCTATACAGCCTGTCAAACAGTAATCTGTCCGCGCAATGGTTTCCTGTGCTTACATTTACTGGAAATGGTCTCACTGACCGCTGCATTGCCGTGTCCATTTAACAGTGCAACAACGAAATTCGCCTTCTAACCATCCGAATTACTTCTGCTGATACAACTTCACTAATTGACCCACTTATTTCCACTTGATACACCAGGGTTCCCTGCTTAAAGTCATCAGGCCAGTCTCTGCCATTCCACTGATAAGTAACATTGTTTCCTTTCTACCACTACTTAGTGGTTATTTTACTGAGAGTACTGGACATGTGGGTTTGGAAGGAAAGCTTTTCGTCTTTCGGGTTGGGAAGGTGTGTTATCAGTGCGGTCTCAGGGTCCAAGGCAATCAGTGAATCTCATTAGGAGAGGGCGAACCTCCCCAGCGAGACAGGCAGCTTTCACTGCAGTGAAGCTGCAACCGGCTTCATGCTTTTGTGGACAGAGCTAGCGCCTGGCCTAGCTGAGGGCAAGAGATGCTGTGCCACTCCTGCCGTCTCCAGATAATAATGGCATTTTTGCCTTTTCTGAATGAACATCAAAGACCAAGAAGACATGGCACAACTTGGCCAGCATGAGAAAGACAGTTGCTTTCGGTCCAAAATTTTTGTCATCCAATCTACATCGATATGGATACTCTGCAAATCACATTTAAGTGCCTGGCAGAGGGTTCATCGAACCACCTTCACATTTCTCTATTATTCCAATCTCGTATAGCGCGCTGAAAGAATGAACACCTAAATCTTTCCGTGCGAGCTCTGATTTCCCGTATTTTATCGTGGTGATCGTTCTTCCCTGTGTAGCTTGGTGTCAACAAATATTTTCGCATTCGGAGGAGATGGATTTTCGTGAGATTGGAATTTCGTGAGAGG
The DNA here is from genome assembly GCF_023864275.1 of Schistocerca cancellata. Classification (NCBI taxonomy): domain Eukaryota; kingdom Metazoa; phylum Arthropoda; class Insecta; order Orthoptera; family Acrididae; genus Schistocerca; species Schistocerca cancellata. The sequence continues at coordinate 94,699,021 of NC_064630.1, read as the reverse complement.
ATTCCGTTGCAACGAAAAACGCCTTTCTTTTAATGATTTCCAGCCCAAATCCTGTACCATTTCTGTGACACTTTCTCCCATATTTCGCGTTAATACAAAACGCGCTGCCTTTCTTTGAACTTTTTCTATGTACTCCGTCAGTCCTATCTGGTAAGGACCCCACACGGCGCAGCAGTATTCTAAAAGAGGACGGACAAGCGTAGTGTAGGCAGTGTCCTTAGTAGGTCTGTTACATTTTCTAAGTGTCCTGCCAATAAAACGCAACCTTTGGTTAGCCTTCCCCACAACATTATCTATGTGTTCCTTCCAATTTAAGTTATTCGTAACTGTAATATCTTGGTATTTAGTTGAATTTACGGCTTTTAGATTAGACTGATTTATCGTGTAACCGAAGTTCAACGACTTTCTTTTAGTACTCATGTGGATGTCCTCACAGTTTTCGTTATTTAAGGTCAACTGCCACTTTTCGCACCATTTAGATAACTTTTTTAAATCGTTTTGTAGTTTTTTTATCTTCTGATGACTTTATTAGTCGATAAACGACAGCGTCATCTGCAAACAACCGAAGACGGCTGCTCAGATTGTCTCCCAAATCGTTTATATAGATAAGGAACAGCAAAGGGCCTATAACACTACCTTAGGGAACGCCAAAAGTCACTTCTGTTTTACTCGATGACTTTCCGTCAAATACTACGAACTGTGACCTCTCTGACGGGAAATCACAAATCCAGTCAGATAACTGAGACGATATTCCATAATCGCGCAATGTCACTACGACCCGCTTGTGTGGTATCGTGTCAAAAGCCTTCCGGAAATCCAGAAGTACTGAATCGAAGTCCCTTGTCAATAGCACTCAACACTTCATGTGAACAAAGAGCTAGTTGTGTTTTACAGGAAGAATGTTTTCTAAACCCATGTTGACTGTTTGTCAATAGACCGTCTTCTTCGAGGTAATTCATAATGATCGAACACAATATATGTTCCAAAATCCTGCCGCATATCGACGTTAACGATATGGGCTTGTAATTTAGTGGATTACTCCTAGTACCTTTCTTGAATATTGGTGTGACCTGTGCAACTTTCCAGTCTTTGGGCACGGATCTTTCGTCATGCAAACGGTTGTATATGATCGTTAAGTATTTAGCTAATGCTTCAGCATAGTCCGAAACGAACCTAATGGGTATACAGTCTGGACCAGAAGACTTGCTTTTATTAAGTGATTTAAGTTGCATCACTACTCCAAGGATATTACTTCTACGTTACAGATGAATGGGCCGGCCAGTGTGGCCGAGCGGTTCTAGGCGCTACAGTCTGGAACCGCGCGACCGCTACGGTTGCAGGTTTGAATCCTGCCTCGGGCATGGATGTATGTGATGTCCTTAGGTTAGTTAGGTTAATTTAGTTCTAAGCTGTAAGTAACTGATGATCTCAGATGTTAAGTGGCATAGTGCTCAGAGTCATTTTTTACACATGTTGGCAGCTGTTTTCGATTCGAATTCTGGAATATTTCCTTCGTCTTCTTTTGTGAAGGCATTTCGGAAGGCTGTGTTTAGTAACTTGTTCGCGGAAGCTTAGCCAGGCGAATAATTCCTGCGAAGACTCGTCCGACTGTCCATGTGGCTAACTAGAATGAAATCCTGCACTCTAAGTGCCCGGTAACTCTTCCAGAAGGTGCGAAAGTTCCTCCTGTTTACGCCACGGCGAAAAGACGTTGCCCAGATCAAGACCAGATGCATGTAATGGAAAAAACTAGTACCAGAATGAAATGTTAGATTAGGTACAAAGAGGTGAGTAACCCACGTCGCTACAAACTACCCATAAACGCTCATGTAATCAGCGCGCAATACCGGTGAAAAGTTGACAAGTACAAACTGAATCGGAAAGTAAATTAAGCAAAGAGTCTCGTACGGAAATTCATTATGCAAATCGGACAAAATGTGAGGCGAAAGGCCCGAAACAGGCCGCCACCGCACAGTTTTTTTGTTCCCTTTGTATTTATTTGCTATTGAGCTTAACATTTTCAATTTAGTTACCATTGCACTGTCAAAGATAACATTTACTCTACGTTTATATCTCACTCTCGAGACGTAAAATCTTTCTCAGTGTTGCACCCTCTTTGACCACGATTATCAAGTTGAATCCTGATGATGGCCTCGCAAACTCAAAACCGGTAAACGAAAAAAATTAATACCGTAGAACACCCACAATACTGCGCATTTCATGTATAACGTAGGGTTGCTTTAGGAGTACTGGTGGTGATGAAGATGCATCCACGACGCTGGAAGTAGTCGCGACAGCAACTCGTCACTGACGTACACCGTCCACAAGCTACTTCTACTAAGAAGTCCACCTCTGGTCGGTAACTCAAGTTATTCTGTGTGAAAACGTCTGTGCCAACGACAGGAGCCACAAACATGTCTTCCAAACAACTACGCTGTGAGGCAGGACGGCGAACTGGCGAGGTTCGCACCTCGCCGCTGCGGACGGGCCCACAGACCTGCGCCGCACTTTGCACGACTCCGGGCCGCGGCGGCAGCTTAGCGATGCGCCGATTTCTCCAGCGGAAAGCCGTGCCCTTTACAGGGTCGTCATTCATTCCCACTCCAGCTCGAGACAGACCAGAAAATTAAAAGCCGCAAGGAGAAACAACGACAAACGGAGAGGAATATTAACAGCGGATTTAGAAAGTAACGTTTAGATAACTTTAGATCGTACTCCGTCGTTTCAAGGAATCATTGTAAGAGTACTATGCACCATTTCACGAGCACTTGTCCATGACTATTTAAACTATTGTAAAGAATAAAAATCTGCATCTATACTGTGTACAGTGTGCGGCGGAGAGATTACTTGTACCACGTCACCCGCTGCTTTCGTAAGGGATCTCGAGAACAACAATTGTCTTTAAGCATCGCTATGAGCTAGGATTTCTCTGACACTTGTCACTGTCGTTTCCTGGTACACTTTGCATGCTGGACTTCCGCAAGGCGTTCGATACAGTTCGCCACAGTCGTTTAATGAACAAAGTAAGAGCATATGGACTATCAGAGAAGTTGTGTGATTGGATTGAAGAGTTCCTAGATAACATAACGCAGCATGTCATTCTCAATGGAGAGAAGTCTTCCGAAGTAAGAGTGATTTCAGGTGTACCGCAGGGGAGTGTCGTAGGACCATTGCTATTCACGATATACATAAATGACCTTATGGATAACATCGGAAGTTCAATGAGGCTTTTTGCGGATGATGCTGTCGTATATCGAGAGGTTGTAACAATGGAAAATTGTATTGAAATGCAGGAGGATCTGCAACTAATTGACGCATGGCGCAGGGAATCGAAACTGAATCTCAATGTAGACAAGTGTAATGTACTGCGAATACATAGAAAGAAAGATCCTTTATCATTTAGCTACAATATAGCAGGTCAGCAACTGGAAGCAGTTAATTCCATAAATTATCTGGGAGTGCATTAGGAGTGATTTAAAATGGAATGATCATATAAAGTTGATCGTCGGTAAAGCAGGTTCCAGACTGAGATTCATTGGAAGAATCCTAAGGAAATGCAATCCGAAAACAGAGGAAGTAGGTTACAGTACACGTGTTCGCCCACTGCTTGAATACTGCTCACCAGTGTGGGATCCGTACCAGATAGGATTGATAGAAGAGATAGAGAAGATCCAACGGAGAGCAGCGCGCTTCGTTACAGGATCGTTTAGCAATCGCGAAAGCGTTACGGAGATGATATATAAACTCCAGTGGAAGACACTGCAGGAGAGACACTCAGTAGCTCGGTATGGCCTTTGTTGAAGTTTCGAGAACATACCTTCACCGAGGAGTCAAGCAATATCTTGCTCCCTCCTACGTATATCTCGCGAAGAGACCACGAGGATAAAATCAGAGAGATTAGAGTCCACACAGAGGCATACCGACAATTTTTCCACAAACAACACGAGACTGGAATAGAAGGGAGAACCGATAGAGGTACTCAAAGTACCCTCCGCCACACACCGTCAGGTGGCTTGAGGGGTATGGATGGAGATGTAGCTGTAGATGTGATGGGACGAAGAAACATGTCACTTGACACTTCTTGCAACGTCTCAGAACTTTAACCGTACCCCTAACCATGATGCACGACACTCACTTGCAGCGTATGTTTCTGGTGTGTGATGAGCATCTACAGCCGCTCTCGCGCTTACTACACGAAGCTGTGACGAAACGTTTCACTTTTCTTTGGATTTTGTCTGTTTCCTCTATCAGTCGTAGCTGGCAAATGCCCCAGGTTGACGAGCAGTACTCAAGTACCGGTAGAACGCTGGTTGTATGGAAAGTAACAACACTCTACTGACAAGTTTCGAGAGATTATAGATCTTGGGAAAAGAATTCAGATTAGTGTACTGCCATGAAATTGACGGCGGCACTCGTTACCTGTAATCCTAGGCTCAGTGTATGAATAAACCGTTTTACAAGCGATATTACAATTTAAGGTATGTTTTCGCTATCGAACTACAGAAATTGTATTTTTCTCTTTTTATGTAACGACTGATTACGGGGAGAATGTGTGCCATCTTCGAAGATGAGTCGCAATGTCGCATATCTGGTCACAGTACGTAATGCGCCAAAGGCTATCATCCATTACAGCAACGATTACATATTGTCCTTGTTTTTCCGTGAGATTTAATCGGAATTTTTGAAACGTAATGTGAATTGAACAGTTTTGAGTTGAGTGTAGTTTTTTACGAGACTAGCGAACTGTCTTATGTACATAACTTATCACATCAACGCATTTGTTTTGAAAATTGAAAGGAGAGGAAATATTTTATTTGGATTAGAGTGTATTTAACTGAATAGAAGAGACGAAAATTAATTTTATCTGATGAATGGGGTGTTTCTGGAACGTGCGACAAGAGGTTAGTAACTTAATTAGACATTTGATGACAAGTTTAAGAGATAAGAATTTGATGTATTACTTTTAAACAGTCCGTGCCATTCAGCTTCCATTTATTAGGAATGCGATGGACAGACAAAATGGTTCAAATGGCTCTGAGCACTATGGGACTTAACATCTATGGTCATCAGTCCGCTAGGACTTAGAACTACTTAAACCTAACTAATCTAAGGACAGCACACAACACCCAGTCATCACGAGGCAGAGAAAATCCCTGACCCCGCCGGGAATCGAACCCGGGAACCCGGGCGTGGGAATCGAGAACGCTACCGCACGACCACGAGCTGCGGACGATGGACAGACAGATTTGAAGTTTATCACAGTCGTCGTTCCTGCTCTACGTATGCCGTTATCTTTTACTTCTCACGCTGCGTAAAACCGAAACTGCAAAGCTAAAAATTGAAATTCATAGACGTAAATACCCAGAGCCGTAACCCATTTCGTTTTCTCCAGCCGCCGTCAAACACACCGCTCAACCGCCCGTCACTTCGAAGGCGAGGTCACGCTCGGAGTCCACCTTAGGGCACTTTCGTCTATCATCAGAAAACGAAGAATTTTGGTACACAGCAGAGAACACAGAACTTGGATAGAGATTCCCTGCTGTCTTCATTGCAACGTGATGTTAGACATACATGGAGTAGATAAAGTATAGGAAGTAAAAACTGCCGGCCGCGGTGGTCTAGCGGTTCTAGCGCTGCAGTCCGGAACCGCGGGACTGCTAAGGTCGCAGGTTCGAATCCTGCCCCGGGCATGGGTGGATGTGATGTCCTTAGGTTGGTTAGGTTTAAGTAGTTCTAAGTCCTAGGGGACTTATGACCTAAGATGTTGAGTCCCATAGTGCTCAGAGCCATTTTTTGAAGTAAAAACTGTTACTATCAGTCAACGAAGCAAATCCACAGTAGCGTGTCATCCCTGGAATCACAATCCAAAGCTTCTACGGAGCGCTGTAGCTAGAGAGGGAAACGTCAGCCGCTAGGCAGCCTATTCGGCAGCAAGAGTGACTTTTGACGCTGGCAGACCGCAGGTCGAACTGTTCAGTATGTCAGATGGCGTCCGTGCCCATCACTACACTATAGACGCGGCTGGGACCAGTGACGGTGGAGCGAACTGTAGTTACCCTGTGCAAATCTCATCATTACTGCATAAACTAACTAGGAGACCTGTATCAAACCAGTCCTGGAACTGCACGCTACAAAGAGATGGTGACGTTGTGTAATGCGTAATACTCCAAATTTACTTATATTACTAGTGCTCTGCTACACCTTGCACCAAGCGCCGATTCTTTGCAAGTCTTCCTACGTTTCGCTAAAATTTCTGACCTTGCGACTTCCATGTACCGGATGACACTTTTACGCATCGTGAGTCACAGTTTCTGTGCCGTTTCATAAGATACGTACAATTTCGTTGTTGTGTAGATCGACTGAGCCTAATTAAATATTGCTTACAGTTTCTTTCATACGACGTCCAGCGTCGGCAGGAAAGGTAAGACTGTGTTGCAGCCGGCATACGAGACAGCGTAAATAGCAAAAAGAAGACATGGCGGACAAATGTTCAGTAATTTTCAGAGTGTATTGCGTTCTTTTGGCTGTGATAGAACTACAGGCGTCTAAAAATAAGTTGCATTAAAATTTTTCTGTGCTTACAGAAACCTATTACTGAGCAAACGACTAGAGATTATATGACAGTTATGTCTCTGCACTTTATCCTTCGTTCTGGCAGCTACCGTAAAATGGTGCAAGATGTTCGAAATTCTGAGAAAAACATGGGTAAGCTAAGGACGAGGCATATTCTGAAATTAAGGTTCGATTGGTCGCGAAATGGAAACCACAGGGAAAATCAAAGGAGTTTTATTTGCAAATGGTTCAAATGGCTCTGAGCACTATGGGACTTAACATCAGTCCCCTAGAACTTATAACTACTTAAACCTAACTAACCTAAGGACATCACACAACACCCAGTCATCACGAGGCTGAGAAAATGCCTGACCGCGCCGGGAATCGAACCCGGGAAGCCGGGCGTGGGGAGTGAGAACGCTACCGCACGACCACGAGCTGCGGACTTCTATTTGCAGTAGTTAGTCACACCTTCCGGTAACGTCTCTGAATAGTCGCCGCTCCACCTGACATATTTGTCGTAGTGTTGTACCAACTTTCCAATACCCTCGTCATATAACACAGCTGCCTGCACTTTTCGTCGATCCTCTACGCTCATCTGCAGTTCGTTGTCTGAGTGAAAACGTTGACTTCACAGCCAGCGGTTCATGTCAGCAGAGATGAAAACCAGACGGAGCAAAGTCCGGGTTGTATGAAGAGCGATCAAACACTTTCCTTGGAAAAGACAGCAGGGGCATTCTCATTGACCCTGCAGAGTGCGGCCGAGAACTGTCATGAAGAAGGAAATGCACGACAGTTATGCTGTGTGGGCTGCATGAAATCAGGCGAAATTTCTCACGAGCACTCATACTTGGCAGGAGACACTATTTTCTAGGCATCTTTATGTGCTCACTGTGCGCTCAGAACTGAAAAGACAGACGTGACGTGATCCATGGGCATACTAGAGGCACTGTCCAACAGACCTATGCAACGCTTTATCTGATTTTCACTGTGGTTTCCATTTCGCGACCGCTCGGACCTCACTTTCGACATATGCCTCGTACAATATGTACAAGAACGAAGTGTTTCGATTAAAAAGGGCGTAAGGCAGGGATGTAGTCTTTCGCCCTAGTGTTCAGTCTGTACATCGAAGAAGGAATAATGGAAATTAAAGAAAGGTTCAGGAGTGGGGTTATAATTCAGGGTGAAAGGATATCAACGATACGATTCGCTGATCACATTGCAATCCTGAGTGAAAGTGAAGAAGAGTTGCATGATCTGCTGAATGGAATGAACAATCTAATGAGTATAGAATATGGACTGAGAGTAAATCGAAGAAAGACGAAAGAAGTAGAAAAGTAGCAGAAAAAAAAGAATAGCGAGAAACTTAACATCAATATTGATGGTCACGGAGTAGACGAAGTTAAGGAATTCAGCTACCAAGGCAACAAAATAACCCATGATGGACAGAGCAAGGACGACATCAAAAGAAGACTAGCACTGGCAAAAAGGGCTTTCCTGGCCAAGAGAATTCAACTAGTATGAAACATAGGCCTTAATTTGAGGAAGAAATTTCTGAGAACGTACCTCTGGAGCACAGCATTGTACGATAGCGAAACACGGATTGTGGAAAAACAGGAAAAGAAGAGAATCGAAGCATTTGAGATGTGGTGCTATTGGTGAATGCCTAAATTACGTGGACTGATAAGATAAGGAATGAGGAGGTTCTGTGCAGAATCGGAGAGGAAAGGAAAACACTGACAAGGAGAAGGGATAGAATGATAGGACATCTGTTAAAACATCATGGAATGCCTTCCATGGTAGGGAGCAAAAACTGTAGAGGAAGACAGAGATAGGAATATATCCAGGAAACAATTGAGGGCATAGGGTGCAAGATGAAGATGATGAGTCTGGCACAGGAGACAAATTCGTGGCTGGCCGCATCCAGCCAGTCAGAAGACTGATGACTCAAAAAAAAAAAATGGAGGTATCCCGGAGCCACTGGAAGACTATTGCATGAAGTTCGTCATTGGTGGTGAACTTCTTACCCCGCATGACCATATATTGCGTCGAATAGGGCATAGTCGCTAGGAGCCAGATACGGCGACTTTGGAGGAATGTGGCAGCACAGTAAACCGTAGTTCACGCACTGTGGCAATGGTCTGGCGACTGGCATGTGACCGCACGCTATCGCGTTGGAGCAGAACGCCACGCCCCCGATTTACGATGGGGCGTTGTTGAATGCAACGCGGAGTTGGTGCTGTGAACTGCAGTACCGATCACTGTTGACGATCATATTGGCGGGGGGGGGGGGGGGGGGGGGGGAGGCGGTGCGGGAGAGAGCCAATCCAACAGCAATATCTCTTCCTGGTCCCAGGGCACATTCGCCATTAGTTTCTGCACAAACAATCCCGACCGTCATCCTCGAATCCTAATGGATGATGGTGTGAAGGATTCTCCGTGATAAGCTTGTTGCTTTCTGTAGTTTAACATCGCCTTTGGCCCATTATCAAGTCACTGGCACGCTGGGTATGGTTTGGTTGCTGGGCGCCCCGTGCTTTCGTGTTTCTCAGCACAGTCCCTGCTGTCAATGAACTCTAATACCCAACGAAACACGGATCTGTGACTTGGTGCTGTGTCCCCCATATATGCCTTATAACCTCCTGGGGATGTCCGCAGTAGTCACTCCTTCCCTGCAGAGAAACCACACTGTCCACCGTTGCCGATGCTTGTGTCATTTCATGTTGTCTTATCGATGTCCACTAAGACAGTCGCTAGCCGGAACAAGTGTGCAGCAACACCATCTGGTGGCGGTAAGAGTACTGTAGTTTATCCTCACACATACATCGACACACAATTCAAACTGCTAATTTGCAGAAGTAACAATAAATATTGAACGAACTAAAAATGGCCGAGAACCAGCAAAGTAGGACAAGTACTACTATAGCCTGGCAGAGAATCACGTTTAAGCCATTTACGTAGAACTGCATGGTGGTTCACTTTCCATAATCCTATGCTAAAGTATGCAGACGAGTAAATCACCAGTAGCTAACTAAGTTTAACAGTCAAACCAAGACGAACTTCTAATTGTAAGTCCCTAACCATAGCTGGCTACATTAAAAGCAACTCCTCTGTGACGATTACAACGTAAAGCTTAACCATTGAATTACTTTTTTTTATTTGTTGAGTCTTCTGACATCTGGTTGGTTTGATGCAGCCCACTGCGAAATCTTTTCTTGTGTACAGACTTACACTACATCTTACGTCCTCAGTTATTTGTCAGAGGTATTCCAGTAGTCTTTTCCCACATTTTTGCCCCTACAGCTCCCTCTAGTACCATGGTAGATATTTCATGATGTTTTAACACTTGTCTCGCTGATACTGCGGAAAACCACAAAATTCCTTATTTTATGAATACAGCTAATTTTTAGCGTCTTTCTATACCATCACATACGAACACCGCAAGCCACCGTATGATGTATGGCGCAGGGTACCTTGTACCGCTACCAACCATTCCCTTTCATGTTCCATTCGCAAATAGAGCGACACAAAACGATCTACTACACGCATCCGTAGGACCACTAATTTCTCTTGTCTTTACTTTCCTTACGCGAAATTTTCTTTGGCGGCATCAGAATTCTTCTGCAGCCAGCTGCAATTACGGATTATCTAAACTTTCTAAAAAGCATCTGACATCTCAAACACATCGAGTCTCTTTCTCCGGTTTTCTCAAAATTCATGATTCAATACCAAACAATTCTCTACTCGAAACGTACATTTTCATAAATTTCTTCAAATTGACGCCTACGTGAGATACTGTTAGACTTTTTTCGTCGGAATCCGTCTCTGCTTGTACTAATCATCTTAATATGAGGGTTGGAACTTAAATAGTGGCAACTATTTATTCACAACCGATGTAAAAGAGTTACATGTTTGCACCTGTTACTGTCCTTCAGAGTAGTCACCAGCGTTGTGTAGAACCCGTTGCCAGCGATGTGGAAGGCGTAGTATACCGTTAGCAGAGCCTGTTCTGTTGATGGTGTGAATGGAGCGGTCTACTACCTGTCGAATCTCTGGAACAGTTCTGAAGCGGATGCTTTATGTGGTTCCTTCATCTTCGGAATCAAATCAAAGTCACAAGGACTTAAGTCCGGGGAGTATGGTGGATGGTACAGTACTTCCCAGTCCCATCGACCGAACAGAGCGGCCACAGCTAGCGCTGTATACGTCCGCGCATTGTCGTGCAAATTGATGGGTGGGTTGCGCAGAAAGTGTCGTCGCTTCTTTCGCAAAGCTGGTCGCAGGTGACGCTCCAAAAACGAACACAATACTGTGCATTGACGGTCTGCCGTGGAGGAACGTAATGCGTTAGGCTAACACCATCACAGTCGTAGACGAGAATCACCATCGCTCCATTCGCACCATCAACAGAACAGCCTCTGCTAACGGTATACTACGTCATCCAAATCGCTGGCAACGGGTTCTATACAACGTTGATGACTACTGTGTAGGACAGTGACAGGTGCAAACATGTAACTCTTTTGTATCGGTTGTGAATAAATAGTTGCCACTATTTAAGTTCCAACACTCGTAAGTCCTGCTTGCGTAGTCCGTCATGTGTTACTTTGCTTCCAAGGCAACAGATTTTATTCACTCTTAATGACTACTTATGTCTTGACGATACTTTTTTCATCAACCTTACGCGTTTCGACTTCCGGTCATTTTCCAAAGCACTCCTATGTCAGTCATATAAAAACCTTAGACACATTGTATCACGTCAACATTCTCAAGCACGAGACAAGTGCTGACTCTAGTGTAAACTCTAATGCTTTTATATGACTGACATAGCAGTGCCTTTGAAAATGAGGGATAGTCGAAAAGCGCAAGGTTGATGAAAAAATGTGGTCAACGCATAAATAAAGCTATTAAAAGTGCATCCTGAAGGATTCGGCGTCTCATATCATTTTAATGCAAATTGCAGGTTTCATTCACTTCGTCTGGTTCATGGTCGCCAGCTAATCTCATTTCTACTGCCTGTCAATACCTGTGAGTTAATTTGGTTCACTCTCTGTCTGTAGTCCGTATTCATTAGACTGTTCATTCCATTCAACACACCCTGTGATTCTGATTCACTTTCACTGGTTATGGCAATATCATCAGCAAATCTTATCATTAATATCCTTTCACCAGCAATTTAAATTACAATTTTAAACTTTCCTTTTAATTACGTCATTGCTTCTTCGACGTATAGATTGAACAGTAAAGGCGAAAGATTACAGCGTCGTCTTGTACCTTTTTCAGTCAGAGCATTTCGTTCTTATTCTCTCATGGATCTTGCAGATATTCTATATTAACCGTCTTTCTCCAAATGTTATTCCTAATTTCCTCATAATTTAGAACACTTTGTACTATTTTACATTGTTGCAAGGTTTTTCCAAGTCTACAGGCCACATTCATTTTTCTTTGTTCTTGCTTCTATTATTCAACCCAACGTCAGAACGCCTTTCTGGTATCTTTATCTTCCCCAAAACCTCACGTGTAAAAACTATTTTCTGTAACTATATTTACTTGTGAATTTTGTCAGTAATTAGTGTTTATGAAAATGTTAGGTATGCTTGAAGAACAAGTAGGAAATAATTATCTCAAATCATTGTAATAATCTCGCTGGCAATGTCAGGGAAATTTGTATTGTACGTTGCACAAAGAATATCTTTCACGCAACAATAACACCGTTGGTGCGAGAGCGCTCAGTCGTAGACGTGAGGGCGGAGCATTGAGGTAAAAAAAGAAGGGAGTTGGCACTACATACTTACACTGTACGTTGTTTTGAAGCCAAAGTGGGTGGAGCCTGCCGCCATTTTAAGTAGCCCACAGTATCAGCAGACTACTCTTTACGTATGCCTCTTGTTCATTATTCCTGTCGTGTGCGCTCAACAATTGTTTTAAATACTAAGCATTAAAGAGCTTACATGAATAACAGTGTCAGGAACCCAGTTTCGAACTTTTTATGTTCTTGAACGCGTTTTTTCTCTAATAATACCACACATTTAGCTTCGTTAGCGTAACCTGATTCTTTTTACTATATTTCTGGTAACCACAAATAGGAGGAAGTGATGTGAAAAGAATGTTTTCGTAATCAATTTAATTCCATTTTTCTTGTATTTGTATCGATAGAAAATGAAACTGGAACTCCGAAACCATGCAGAATAGAGTTCTTGTTTTATTAGGTTGTCAATACATTAGTCTCACTGTAGTTCATCCATCTTCTCACTTTGAAATCGTACCTATGATGTGTCGTGGCAAATAATAGCAACCTAAAAAAAGATATAATTTTTGAACATCTTCCAGCATTTTGGAATGGTATAAATGTGACTAAGGGAATGGTCTCAAACGCCTAAGACCCTTAAAATGGATATTTTGCTTTAACATGTATGTGAGCAACTTTTTAGTAATGATAGCCTGTAACTCTGTCAGTTTTTCAGAAATGATCAAACATAGCACAATTGGAATGTATATCAACATTAATCATCTGCTTGAGTCTACTTTTTACATTCATTTTGAGGTTTTCAAAGTATATAAGTCTATACCACGCTTTGTGATATAGCAATAGTTAATTACTTAGTTTCATGTTCCATGTATCCTTTGCTCGATAAATTTAATGATACGGAACAAGTCATTATACATTGACATCAATTTTTTGTTAATATGTGTCCATGCAGATCATTTATTGATTTTTACGTTTTTTAAATGAAGTCAGACAGATGTTAGTCAATAATACCTAACAATCACAATTTACACATTACAGTAATAGATAATCTTCTGCTGAATAGGAGTTATCTGTTAAAGAGAAACATTTTCAGTTTAGTTTGAAATTTTATTTTTCTGTATGTCAGGCACTTTATATCAATGGGTAAGTAATCAAAACATTTGGTTGCAGCATTGTGAACCCGTTTGTGCTACAGACAACCTTAATGTGGCGTAATAAACATTTTTTCTTTATGGCATTGTAGCTATGTACATCATCGCTCCTGTTGCATGTGCAGTGGATTATTTTACAATAAACTTCATAAGGAGATAACTTTACTGTGAAACGGATAGATTACAACTCAGATGCCGAGCCCAAGGCAGGTACGACGAAAAGAGTGTTCACACAAATTTTCAGCCAAAGCCTTCTTCAGAAAGGAAGCGCAGCACACATTCACGTTCATACAATCACACACACAAAACTCACGCACACATGACCACTGCTGTCTCCGGCTGTTCTGAACAATGAATAATAAATATCGGAGAGGGAAATTTAGGCTATCAGAAGATGCCCCAACAATCAGCGCAGTTACGTAGCCGTGTGTTGTGCGGGGATGAGAACGTTGATACAGTGTGAGGCTCTTATTTCGGGGCGTTTACGACTTGGAAGGCAATGAAAAACACAGGAAGGAATAGGAAGAACGGACACTGAGTAACGTAAGCCAAGTCGAAAGTCAAATGACAGAAATAAATCCATTAGAATAAAAGTAAATAGTGCAACAATAATCATGTATACAAAAGAGAATATTGCTTGAATTGCTCCACTTACGAATGAAATGTGGTTCCTTTAGACTTTAGATTACGACTGTATCGATTATAACACCCGTAAACAACGCAAGCTGGCATTGTTGACGAAACAAGTGCATCTCTACATAATCAAAGCACCCAACACGGTCGAAACTGGGCATGGGCTTGACAGAGTGACGTCATGGGGAAGGGTCACCGCGGTGAACTGTAGGGATATAAATGCGGCGAACCTAAACGTTTAGAATTAGTTAAGAAGGCGGACATCGGCTTCAAGTTTGTGAGGTAATGACACCTCCCCTCTTTTCTTTTTATCGCAGAGAATATTTGTGAAGCATCTGCGGTGTGGTACAGTCGCCTGTGTTGGCGCGCAAATGCCAAACGGAGATAGTGACGGAAATGGAGTTACAATATGTATATGTGAGCCAACACGTGTATGGGCACAGTACAAGGTCGCAAGAAGCTTTTGGAATTAATATAGAATACTGTGTTGCTAAAAATTTTTTCAAGCTGCTCGCGAATCAAGAATAGGCTATTGCCAATGATGAATTTCATAATAAGCAATACAAGCAACTCATCGTAATCTAAGTTCCAGCCACTGTTTTGGTAGCTGTGTAACAGACATGCCAGTGGTTAATAACATTTTTGGAACGAGTGTCTTTAGTTAAAGCACAAACTTTGCGAGTGAAACTTTCTTGAGCCAAGTAATTAGCAGCAGGGTCCTATCCTCCTCACCATAACTTTCGAGAAATGAAAATATAGTCAGACAAATTTAGAACTGCTTTTCAAACAAGCAGTCGTTGTAACAAAATGCAGTAGTAACTACAGTTGTACATATGGTGTTTCGCTACTACTACAGACATTCAGCTCAAACTAAAAGTGATTGAAATACAATTCATATTTTAATGACAAAAGAATGCTGGCTCTCTTGCATTTAGAGTGATTTTATAATTTCATGGTGTTTTGTGTAAATGCTCTTATGTGCGTATATCTTTGCAACATTAGTATAGAGAAACAGTTGCTGCCATGAATCAATGTTTCTCCGGCAGCGCTTGAAAAAGATAATTAGTAAAGAACAGAAATGAATTTGGTAACGGTTATGCAAACACCCCAACAGACAGCGTTACCGTGAGTTACGTCATACAGCACAGATTCCATGAAGTGTTGCTAGTCACTGAACGTTATTGGTGGTAGTAATATTATAATTAACGTCACTGCATTCCATATTAACTTCTTAAGTGTTCATGTTACACTTGTTAGATCTGAGCTCGCGCGAGTGCATTTCGTTCACTTGCTGCATTATCATTCTTGCCCTGTGTTTTTGTAATTTCAAAGTTATTCCAGTCATTTGCCAAAATTTAACTTTTGCTCATTTTGGAGTTATCTCCCGTGTTTATTCCGCAATCTAAATTCATTCAAACAATTTTTGGTGCACAAAATTACGGCTAACTAAAATGTATGTTCAACTTAGTATTATTTTTTTACGTTTCTATCGTTGTTGTACATAGTAAACACTCGTGTGATAACAATGAGGTTGTAACTATCTCTGTTCTCTTGGTAAGCATTGATCTTCGGATTCGATGCCTTGTATCCTTTAATTACTAAACATTACGTACACGTGCCACAAAAACCTTTTATACACCGGAGTGTATAGGTATTTTATAGACTGATCGTTATTCAGGAGATCCCCAATTTTCTATTCCATTCTTCTGTATATTATTCTTATTAGGAACTTGGATCCATGAACCTTGAAGTTAATTATGCTATATTTCTCGTATTATTTGCCATTGCTGTCTTCGTGGTCGTGTGGCTGATAATTTGTGTAGTTAATTCGTTGCTAATAATTTGTGTTGTTAATTCGTTGCAACTTCCACCAACGATTTCGCAAATGTTGGTGGAATGCTATCTATGTCTTCTGCCTTATTTGACCGTAAGTCTTCAAAACTTCTGTTGAACTCCGTTCCTAATACTGGACCCCCTATGTTTATGACAATGACTCCCATTACTTCTTCTGTCACCTCAGAGATGCCATCCCCTTTGTAGAGGCATTCAGTGTACTCTTTCCATCTTCCTGCCCTCTCCTCTGCGTTTAGCATTGCATTCTTAATTTCTTTAAGTTCACCGAAGATTGTGTTAACTTTTCTGTATGTTGAGTCTGTCCTTCCGACCTTCCTATCCTTTTTCTCTTTCTTCACAGTTTCCCTGTAGCCATTTCGTCTTGGCTTCCCTTTAATTGATATTTATTTCGTTTTCAGTTATATATATTACTATATTTCTGATTATACCTGAACAATTTTCTACTTCCTTCTTTCTTCGATCACTTGAAGTATTTCCTCTGTTAATCATGGCATCTTCGTAGTTACCTTCCGTGGCAGGTCGTTAGTTTTAACTAAATAGTGGACTGGTCTTATGTCTTCCCTTACAGTGCAATATGCGATATCCGAAGTTTCTCGCTGTTCTGATTTCTGCTACTTCTCATTACTTTCGTATTCCTTCGCTTTATTCTCAGTCCATATTCTGTACCCATTAGAGGATACTAGATACTACTGAAATTTATAACAGTACTCTCATTCTTTCCATCATTATACTGCCTTCTGTTCCTTCCCTTACTACCGCATTCCAAACTATATTATTACATTATCATCACCCTTTGCGTACTGTGTTACGCGTTCAGTGCTTTCATATGCTCCCTCCCGCTCTCCGCCTCTATCTTTCTCTCTCTCTCTTTATTTGTGCTTGCGATGTCGAGATGTTTATCTGAGTTATTGTTGTCGATGTTGGTTTGCCGTCGACTGTGATGAGAAATATCCTTTCACTGAATTTTCAAAGTAACTCACTCTCTGACCCACCTTCCTATTCTCAAAAAATCCTACTCTCATTTTACCATTTTCAGTGCTGTTGACACTCTTATCCCCTCTCCATTTCACTTCACCTGCCCCTCCCCCATCCCTCACATACAAATATTATTTCTATATTACGCTTTTGCATTTTGTTTTTAGATTTTCTAGTTTCCCTAACACATTCATACGTGTGACATTCCGCACTATGACTCACAGTATTCGTATGTTACCCTTTCACTGAGTAATCACTCTTTTGTCTCATCGTTATCTCGTTCTTAGCTGTTCCGTCCTTGAGACCCGAATTAAGGAGTAATCCGAAATCTTTTACCATCATAACGCTGTTTCAGTTACAGGCCAACTGACGTGTGGATACACTTGGTGCATCGTTAATGTAGGCAGTTTCCATTGCTTTCTACGTACTGATGGCATACCGTTGACGATTGTTAATTCTTGCTGCCTCAAAGACGAGGAGTTTCCTTGAAATTGTCTGCGTCCCTCAGATCTTTTTAACAAGGCCGTTGGCAAAACGTGGACGAACTCTTATACGAGAAGTATTCGGCCGCCTTTGCTGATGATTTTTATTCTGTATTTAAGCGGTTATCGGTATCGAATCCGGTACTATAGTGCTTAGATTACTAGTCAAAGACACTACCTCTACGCAAGAATCGACCTACGTTAGGAAAATATCCACCGAAACGTCAAAAATGCAGTTAACAGTATACTAAAGTTGCACTTCTGGACATGTCCAAAACAATCCGTTAATTTTTATCGTCCTCGATTATTTGATGGATGTATTCCAACACGTCTTCCCCTATTGTTTATGACGTCTACTGCTCCGTCTAGTACCATAGAAACTATTCCTGATGTTCTAGCCTCTGTTCTCCATGTATTTATTTTTGCCAAGGACCTCCTCACTTATCCGGTTTTCCACAGACCATGATTAAGTTCCACAAAATCCTGTTGTCCAGACGTCAATCCTAAGAGTTTTTTCTATGATTTAAGATCAATGTTTGGTACTAGAACACTTTTTAGTAGAAAATGATCTCTTTGTCTGTGTTTGACGATGGAAGGAGGAAATAAGAAACCGGCTATCAAGTTTTAGTTTGCTACCAAGATAGTAGAACCCCTTCCCTTCGCCTAATTCGTAGTGTTGATTTATCGCTGACCTCATTTCAGCTCTCGCTCTCTCTCACTCTCTCTCTCTCTCTCTCTCTCTCTCTCTCTCTCTCTCTCTCTCTCTATTCGTTTAGTCGATTCCGGCTTTGCGTGACCGCATGAACTAAAGAGCGCCAATTTCTTCTGTCCTACAATTTCTCCCGCAGGCTTTCTAGGTTGGAATCGATTAGTTGTGTGATGCCATCGACCTATCGCATCCATCTCAGCTACTCTCCATTGATTTCTTCTCTCTGTGGTGTAGCCTCAGTCCATACTCTTGTTAAGTAGACTATTCATCTTATACAGCATGTCCTGTAATTCTGTTTTCCACTGAGGACAGCAGTGTTATCAGCGGATCTTACTGTTCATATCCTGTCATTCAGAATTTTAATACCACTCTTGAATCGTTATTTGACTCCTGTTGATTCTTCGACGTACAGATTATACTCACTAACGTGAACGGTGGTTTGGTGACCACCACTTCCAAGTCTTTACTTGCCCGTAAAATTTTATGCATCCTTGTCAGACTGCCATTTTATGGTCGTGGTTTCATAACTGTACATTTCTTGTACGGCCACATGACAGTTTATTTATCGCTCAACGTTTCCTACATAGTCTGACTGGACTCATCTCCTACATCAACTAGTATCAGACTTTCTCTACGAAATACATACACTATGAATCAGCAGTTCATCTCAAATACACTGGTAGGCTAACCGTTAGGACGAAACTAACTTTCGCATAATCTGTCACTGCCAAGTAACACAGCTCGATGTAACGTGGACCATACATAGAAAGAATTGCTCCAATACAGCACAAAAGATAACTGAAAGCAATACGCAATGACACCAACAGAAATGACACTTCTATTTAAAGACATTAATTATGCTGAAGTAACCGCGATTTATGACAGATTCCTGGACTTCACAAACGGCGAGATATGGTTCTTAATGTGTCATCGCATAGCAATGAATTCTCTGCAGCATTCTCCCAAGCTGGCGGCATGGTTGTTAAGGAGTTCTTGTGGTAGGACGTTCCATTCATCCACCAGTGTGGTTCACAAATGCTGGGTGGTCATCGCTGCATGCGGACAGGCTGCAAAGTGTCCCCACAACGCAGCCCACACGCGTTCGATGCAATGAATGTTGGGAGAGTGGGTAGGCCAGTCCTTACGCCAGATATTCTCTCGTTCCAAGAGCTGCTCCACCTTCTCTGTTAGATGTGGTCACGCATTGTTATCTATAAATAGGAAGTCGGGGTCGAGTGCACCATTGAAAAGACGCCCATGGGGAAGGACTACAGCATCACAACAACGTTGCCCGGTGAATGTACCACGTTCGGAGATCTGGAGGTCAGCGAGCTCATATAAAATTGAGCCTTACCACACCATAACTCCTGAACCACCAAAATATTTATAGTCGACTACGGTTCCTTGGTGCATTACCAGTTCCCAACTGTCGCCACACGAGGTTATGTACAATATTGTCGAACACGATGCCAGATATTTTTTCTTTTTCTTTCTTTCTTTCAGCGCTATGGAATTTAGAATTGTTACCGATTATAAGTAAGACTTTGTTTGAGACCTTTATTCCGTGTCGTCTCGTTGCCACTGTCGAGCCTTTTACCACGGGAAGCTAGGAGAGGATGTTGTTTGGTGGCTCGTAACCTCTATCTACACTCCTGGAAATTGAAATAAGAACACCGTGAATTCATTGTCCCAGGAAGGGGAAACTTTATTGACACATTCCTGGGGTCAGATACATCACATGATCACACTGACAGAACCACAGGAACATAGACACAGGCAACAGAGCATGCACAATGTCGGCACTAGTACAGTGTATATCCACCTTTCGCAGCAATGCAGGCTGCTATTCTCCCATGGAGACGATCGTAGAGATGCTGGATGTAGTCCTGTGGAACGGCTTGCCATGCCATTTCCACCTGGCGCCTCAGTTGGACCAGCGTTCGTGCTGGACGTGCAGACCGCGTGAGACGACGCTTCATCCAGTCCCAAACATGCTCAATGGGGGACAGATCCGGAGATCTTGCTGGCCAGGGTAGTTGACTTACACCTTCTAGAGCACGCTGGGTGGCACGGGATACATGCGGACGTGCATTGTCCTGTTGGAACAGCAAGTTCCCTTGCCGGTCTAGGAATGGTAGAACGATGGCTTCGATGACGGTTTGGATGTACCGTGCACTATTCAGTGTCCCCTCGACGATCACCAGTGGTATACGGCCAGTGTAGGAGATCGCTCCCCACACCATGATGCCGGGTGTTGGCCCTGTGTGCCTCGGTCGTATGCAGTCCTGATTGTGGCGCTCACCTGCACGGCGCCAAACACACATACGACCATCATTGGCACCAAGGTAGAAGCGACTCTCATCGCTGAAGACGACACGTCTCCATTCGTCCCTCCATTCACGCCTGTCGCGACACCACTGGAGGCGGGCTGCACGATGTTGGGGCGTGAGCGGAAGACGGCCTAACGGTGTGCGGGACCGTAGCCCAGCTTCATGGAGATGGTTGCGAATGGTCCTCGCCGATACCCCAGGAGCAACAGTGTCCCTAATTTGCTGGGAAGTGGCGGTGCGGTCCCCTACGGCACTGCATAGGATCCTACGGTCTTGGCGTGCATCCGTGCGTCGCTGCGGTCCGGTCCCAGGTCGACGGGCACGTGCACCTTCCGCCGACCACTGGCGACAACATCGATGTACTGTGGAGACCTCACGCCCCACGTGTTGAGCAATTCGGCGGTACGTCCACCCGGCCTCCCGCATGCCCACTATACGCCCTCGCTCAAAGTCCGTCAACTGCACATACGGTTCACGTCCACGCTGTCGCGGCATGCTACCAGTGTTAAAGACTGCGATGGAGCTCCGTATGCCACGGCAAACTGGCTGACACTGATGGCGGCGGTGCATTAATGCTGCGCAGCTAGCGCCATTCGACGGCCAACACCGCGGTTCCTGGTGTGTCCGCTGTGCCGTGCGTGTGATCATTGCTTGTACAGCCCTCTCGCAGTGTCCGGAGCAAGTATGGTGGGTCTGACACACCGTTGTCAATGTGTTCTTTTTTCCATTTCCAGGAGTGTATAACACAACTGCAAACATGTATTAACAGGGTTCTTTATTCGTAAGAACAAGAAGCTACTTATCTTTAAGCAAGTTGTTGTGGTACAAGCTCTTCCATAATAGTCCACGTTACCCTCACTGCTGGTGATGGACAAGTCCCGCTATAAACACTACAC
This sequence comes from Schistocerca cancellata, assembly GCF_023864275.1. Lineage (NCBI taxonomy): Eukaryota > Metazoa > Arthropoda > Insecta > Orthoptera > Acrididae > Schistocerca > Schistocerca cancellata. Next base: position 94,677,693 of record NC_064630.1, on the reverse strand, counting down.
TCTCGTAGCCGGTAATGTAAATTGACAGACGCCTACTAGAATAGTGACTGACGACTCTTTGACAGCGACTGGCTTGGGCTGTGTCTGCGACTGACTGGGCTGACTGAATGACTGACTGGGCCCTCCGGTCCGCGGAGGCCATCTAAATAGTGGCAGTCGAGAGAACGTTGGTAGCACATTGCATGCGTGTCCGTCTTTGGCCTCTCTCCTGATAGGAGCACTTGATTCAGCGCCTATTATCGATCCTCTTGCAATCTCTTTACCGACTGGTGTGCTGGTGATAGCTCACGCTAGCACACTTTCCATAGACGGCCCTACAGTTAAGTCAGACTATACTAACATTTTTCTCCGACCTGCCTTGCTGACTGCTGCTCTCTTTAATTTATGGACATAGCATTCCTCCCTGTCTGCAGTCAGGACGTATGTTATCGGGTCTGTGGAGGGATATAAGTGGCCTAAATAATACACATGTGTACACCAAACACACTCTGCTACCCTAGTGTCCACTTCCGGTATGCGGTACAAGCCTGATCTATATAAATCTCTACATCTACATCTACATTTATACTCCGAAATCCACCCAACGGTATGTGGCGGAGGGCACTTTACGTGCCACTCTCATTACCTCCCTTTCCTGTTCCAATCGCGTATGGTTCACGGGAAGAACGACTGTCTGAAAGCCTCCGTGCGCGCTCTAATCTCTCTAATTTTACATTCGTGATCTCCTCGGGAGGTATAAGTATGGGGAAGCTTTATATTCGATACCTCATCCAGAAACACACCCTCTCGAAACCTGGCGAGCAAGCTACACTGCGATGCAGAGCGCCTCTCTTGCAGAGTCTGCCACTTGAGTTTGTTAAACATCTCCTTAACGCTATCACGGTTACCAAATATCCCTGTGACGAAACGCGCCGCTCTTCTTTGGATCTTCTCTATCTCCTCCGTCAACCCGATCTGGTACGGATCCCACACTGATGAGCAATACTCAAGTATAGGTCGAACGAGTGTTTTGTAAGCCACCTCCTTTGTTGATGGACTACATTTTCTAAGGACTCTCCCAATGAATCTCAACCTGATACCCGCCTTACCAACAATTAATTTTATATGATCATTCCACTTCAAATCGTTCCGCACGCATACTCCCAGATATTTTACAGAAGTAACTGCTACCAGTGTTTGTTCCGCTATCATATAATCATACAATAAAGGATCCTTCTTTCTATGTATTCGCAATACATTACATTTGTCTATGTTAAGGGTCAGTTGCCACTCCCTGCACCAAGTGCCTATCCGCTGCAGATCTTCCTGCATTTCGCTACAATTTTCTAGTGCTGCAACTTCTCTGTATACTACAGCATCATCCGCGAAAAGCCGCATGGAACTTCCGACACTATCTACTAGGTCATTTATATATATTGTGAAAAGCAACGGTCCCATAACACTCCCCTGTGGCACGCCAGAGGTTACTTTAACGTCTGTAGACGCCTCTCCATTGATAACAACATGCTGTGTTCTGTTTGCTAAAAGCTCTTCAATCCAGCCACACAGCTGGTCTGATATTCCGTAGGCTCTTACTTTGTTTATGAGGCGACAGTGCGGAATTGTATCGAACGCCTTCCGGAAGTCAAGAAAAATAGCATCTACCTGGAAGCCTGTATCTAATATTTTCTGGGTCTCATGAACAAATAAAGCGAGTTGGGTCTCACACGATCGCTGTTTCCGGCATCCATGTTGATTCCTACATAGTAGATTCTGGGTTTCCAAAAACGTCATGATACTCGAGCAAAAAACATGTTCTAAAATTCTACAACAGATCGACGTCAGAGATATAGGTCTATAGTTTTGCGCATCTGCTCGACGAACCTTCTTGAAGACTGGGACTACCTGTGCTCTTTTCCAATCATTTGGAACCTTCCGTTCCTCTAGAGACTTGCGGTACACGGCTGTTAGAAGGGGGGCAAGTTCTTTCGCGAACTCTGTGTAGAATCGAATTGGTATCCCGTCAGGTCCAGTGGACTTTACTCTGTTGAGTGATTCCAGTTGCTTTTCCTACGTTTCTTCCCTTGTAGTGGACGTCGTGAAAGTCACATCCAAGACCGCCACAGAATTGTCTGATTCTCTTGTTTAAGCGTTACTCTTGGCTCCAGACAAGTGAACCGCTTTCAGTTCTGCGAACGATGCTCCAAAACACTGATTCTGCTTTCACTCCGCATGCATGACTCTCTGTCTTCACCAAAGCAGCAAACCTCCTTTAGTAACTGATGACGGCTGCTGAAACTACGAGGCAGGAACCATACATCCCAACATGAGCCACGAATTGCAGCTGGGTGCAGCTAGCGAGCTCAGTCGCTGCCTGACTTACTCGCTATTTCCTATTTCCCATCACTCCTCTAACTCTGCTTCACACTTAGTGGCGTTATTTTGAAACCAGCTACAAAGTGAAAACGCCTTAATATGACTGTGTTAGCCTTGTTTTTATACGATTCGCTCTACGAATAGATAACGACGCTTGGAATTTGTAACGTGGCTTCCCTGGAAAATATATAACATGTAATGACTAATGCCCGAACGCAGTACACTGTTACCCACAGAGACAAAATTTAAAAAAATCATTTGAATCATGTCCTCCAGTTAATAACAGAATTGTAGTAAAATGATTCATGAAGTAAAACCTTAAACTGATCGATTTCGTACCTTCTGGACCTTCACAATAGCATATGTATTTGCGTACTCAGTGAAGTTCCTTTATTTAGTATTAACTTTCTTACATTGTCTGTACAAGAGATTCAGCTCTATCAGAGGATATTGTGGTTTCATCGTTCGAATGAAAGCTGTTTTTTTATTGAACCTGATATCGATACCATTTTCTTGTTTTTTGGTACTTTACTGTAAGCCTACATAGCTACCGTGGAGGTATCAGTCAGTCTGTCATAGCACAAACGTTTTTAAGGCCGACGATATATAATCAACTGAATAACTGAATTAGTACCATTTTTGTAATACGCAGAATATTTGGAAGGATGCAAGGACATCACACTGTCACATCAACAAAGTTGATTTACAGTTGCTCATACTTTACGTCCTCAATAGTTCTTATTCATCTCTCAGATCGTTTTACATATATATTATTGAGGAGAAAGTGCATGATGGAAAGCTGTATACTACTGATTACTTAGAGAGAGAGAAAGAGAGGGGGGGGAGAGGAAGAGAGGGAGGGAGGAAAGGAGAGAGGGAGGGAGAAAGAGAGAGAGCAGTTTGATATATTTTTTATTAATTTATTTGTTAAATCTGATCTGGGTCATCATGTCCTCTCTTACATCGGACTACACGTACAGTAGCAATTAGTTCATAGTTACCTTACAAATAATAATTTCAATATGACAACTAGTATTGAAGTAATTTGAGTGTCTGACATGGCAGTGTAAGTTGTACTATCTATTAACTAGCAACGTTAATACTGGCATTACTTGTAATAATACAGCTGCTGCCACTATTAATGATAATAATTATAATAATAATAGTGACAATAATTGTGACCTTAATAATAGTAGTAAGAGAGGCACATATAAGACGAATTTATAGGTGTACAGGATAGATGTTTGCTGACACAGTGAGTTCTGAGAAAAAAGAAATTTAAGGAGTGTGGTGTACGTACTGTAATACCTTCAGTACACACACCATCAGATTATTTCACTTGTCGCTCTAACAAAGTAGGCGAGTGTCAGTAATATGTCTCGTGCTCTTATTGTGGCGTGTTTATTTTCTGCCGTTAGGTCATACGATAGAAATGCTACTTGCACGCTTAGAGTAGCAGATTGACGGTGACCAACTTTAAACAGAACTTGATAATTTTCACACACGTTATTAAGATAATAACAAGCATAAAAATTACTTAAGTTGGTTCTGGATGCTATTTATAATTGACAATCTGAAGTTCCTATGGTATTGGTACGTTAATCTTATTCTCACGTATATCTCTGATACTTGACAAATGTGTCTATACATTTATCTTCATGGCTATGTACAGGAATATGGTAATCTTATTGGGCGCAGACTGAAACTTGACTATATACTGGTACAGACAAATGTAGATCTCGTACAGACTGTTGCAGACAAATGCAGACTGACTAATCGGTGGTCTGTACACACGTTATAATACCTCACGCGTTCATGTATCACTGCGCGAGTGTGATCCGCGAGGGGAAAAGGTTCTACATTAGCAGCAATCTCATTGGCTGCGTTACATATTAATACGCGGATCGGCAGAAGCAGAATTTGGTCCGTCTCTATGGCAGCGCCGTCTCGTAGTGCAGAGACGCATGAGCGCTGCGCCTGCGCTGTTGAGCTTAGCGGGGCGCGCTCTAGTGGGAAAGTTGTGTACGCGCTGACTACACAGAACTGTGTACACAACAAGGAGACTGCATCTGCTAACAAGGGAACCTCCCCATCGCACCCCCCTCAGATTTAGTTATAAGTTGGCACAGTGGATAGGCCTTGAAAAACTGAACAAAGATCAATTGAGAAAACAGGAAGAAGTTGTGTGGAACTATGAAAAAATAAGCAAAATATACAAACTGAGTAGTCCATGGGCAACATAGGCAACTTGAGGGAGACCATAAGCGCAATATCGCCGTGGTCCTGTGGTTAGCGTGAGCAGATATGAAGCGAGAGCTCCTTGGTGCAAGCCTTCCCTCGAGTGAAAAATTTACTTTCTTTATTTTCGCAAAGTTATGATCTGTCCGTTCGTTCATTGACGTCACTGTTCACTGTAATAAGCTTAGTGTCTGTGTTTTGCGACCGCACCGCAAAACCGTGCGATTAGTAGACGAAAGGACGTGCCTCTCCAATGGGAACCGGAAACATTTGATCGCAAGGTCATAGGTCAGCCGATTCCTCCACAAAAAAACACGTCTGATGTATCTATACGACACTGGTGATGGCATGTGCGTCACATGACAGGAATTTGGTGTCGACCCACCTAACTTGTACACTTGGCTAATGGATAAAAAGATTCTTCTACCTTGCCCGATTTAGGTTTTCTTGTGGATGTGATAATCACTCCCAAAAAACTGATGAAAACATAATAGTTTGTCACATAAACTGAAAATAAAAGATTAGACTTTTCACTCACGGGAAGGCTTCAAGGAAGGACTTCTTGTCCCGCAGCTGCTGACGCTAACCGCAAGACCATGGCGCTGCTGAGCTGAACTATCCTTGATGTGACATATGTTGCGCATGGACTACTCAGTTTATATATTTTGCTCATTTTGTCATAGTTCCACACAACTTCTTCCTGTTTTCTCGACTGATGTGTGTTCAGTTTTTCAAGGCCTATCCACTGCGCCAATTTATAACTAAATCTGAAGGGGGTACGATGGGGAGGTTCCCTTGTAAGAATACTGACAAGGGGAAAGCCTCAGACACGGCCAACCGATTCGGCTCAAATTTGGCAGGTCGCTTGTGTACAATCTAAAACAAAGGAATCTAAGATATTTTGGGTCAACACCGCCGCGTTTTTGAGAAAATCACCCCTAAAGGTTACGTCGAGCAATCGACACAAAATTGTCGAGATACTTTTCCCGAAATCGAGGTAAGAAACTTTTACAACTGCCGCTTCTGTACCCACATGGTACACCCCGTTCACCGACAGCACCGATAGCTTAACGACAGCCAGCACGGTAGCTCAGCGTGTTCGGTTAGAGGGTTAGCTGCCCTCTGTAATAAAAAAACTGAGTTCACCGATCAACAACGAAGTAAAACGGGTGTCTTACGACGTCCGCCCCGATCAGATGAAGCGAACAGAATGAGATTTAATAAAACAAAAAAAAAAAAAAAAAAGAGAGAGGGAGAGAGAGGCCAAGGTAACTGGCTGGGAATTGGAGAACTGGGGTTCGAATCTCTAAGAAACTAGCGGATGTTCTTTTCGTTTGTATTTTTCCATATCTCAATTGGTAGGGATAGGAGGGTTAATAAGGTAAGTATCAATAAGGAATGATAATAATAAGGTAGGCAAATAAATTTCTCAAACCTCTTGGGATAGTAAACAACTAAAATGTTACTCCAGGTCCCTTTACAATGGCTCTTCCAGTCACTGTTACGTGTCCTCACTTTTCTTCGAACAACTAGATGGATGGTACTTGTCATATAAACATTCGATACAAATATACTCACGGCACCAAGAACATACAATGAATGCACAGCTACACTGTTCCTTCCGAATAGTCGGCGGAAAACAAACTTGGTTTACATTTAAAAATATGTCTTTTTCGGGAATTAATTTTGATGCGCACCAAGCATGCGATATTATTGCCTGAAAAATCGGTGCTCAAAGTTGGTTATGAATTATGCTGTGAATAGTTATTGCATCCGTGCGGTTGTGCCATCCCCGCTGGGTTTCCAGAAGCACACTGCAACCCTGAAGCCTGGAAATAAAGTTTTTAACCTGGCGGTAGAAATAAACATCACACAGCTGGCACACAAGTGTGCAGTTTGGCGATATTACTTTTACTGTGCACGTCGGCTGACCCTCGTTATACACTCCTGGAAATTGAAATAAGAACACCGTGAATTCATTGTCCCAGGAAGGGGAAACTTTATTGACACATTCCTGGGGTCAGATACATCACATGATCACACTGACAGAACCACGGGCACATAGACACAGGCAACAGAGCATGCACAATGTCGGCACTAGTACAGTGTATATCCACCTTTCGCAGCAATGCAGGCTGCTATTCTCCCATGGAGACAATCGTAGAGATGCTGGATGTAGTCCTGTGGAACAGCTTGCCATGCCATTTCCACCTGGCGCCTCAGTTGGACCAGCGTTCGTGCTGGACGTGCAGACCGCGTGAGACGACGCTTCATCCAGTCCCAAACATGCTCAGTGGGGGACAGATCCGGAGATCTTGCTGGCCAGGGTAGTTGACTTACACCTTCTAGAGCACGTTGGGTGGCACGGGATACATGCGGACGTGCATTGTCCTGTTGGAACAGCAAGTTCCCTTGCCGGTCTAGGAATGGTAGAACGATGGGTTCGATGACGGTTTGGATGTACCGTGCACTATTCAGTGTGCCCTCGACGATCACCAGTGGTGTACGGCCAGTGTAGGAGATCGCACCCCACACCATGATGCCGGGTGTTGGCCCTGTGTGCCTCGGTCGTATGCAGTCCTGATTGTGGCGCTCACCTGCACGGCGCCAAACACGCATACGACCATCATTGGCACCAAGGCAGAAGCGACTCTCATCGCTGAAGACGACACGTCTCCATTCGTCCCTCCATTCACGCCTGTCGCGACACCACTGGAGGCGGGCTGCACGATGTTGGGGCGTGAGCGGAAGACGGCCTAACGGTGTGCGGGACCGTAGCCCAGCTTCATGGAGACGGTTGCGAATGGTCCTCGCCGATACCCCAGGAGCAACAGTGTCCCTAATTTGCTGGGAAGTGGCGGTGCGGTCCCCTACGGCACTGCGTAGGATCCTACGGTCTTGGCGTGCATCCGTGCGTCGCTGCGGTCCGGTCCCAGGTCGACGGGCACGTGCACCTTCCACCGACCACTGGCGACAACATCGATGTACTGTGGAGACCTCACGCCCCACGTGTTGAGCAATTCGGCGGTACGTCCACCCGGCCTCCCGCATGCCCACTATACGCCCTCGCTCAAAGTCCGTCAACTGCACATACGGTTCACGTCCACGCTGTCGCGGCATGCTACCAGTGTTAAAGACTACGATGGAGCTCCGTATGCCACGGCAAACTGGCTGACACTGACGGCGGCGGTGCACAAATGCTGCGCAGCTAGCGCCATTCGACGGCCAACACCGCGGTTCCTGGTGTGTCCGCTGTGCCGTGCGTGTGATCATTGCTTGTACAGCCCTCTCGCAGTGTCCGGAGCAAGTATGGTGGGTCTGACACACCGGTGTCAATGTGTTCTTTTTTCCATTTCCAGGAGTGTATGTTACTTACGGAAGAACACTGTATTCATTCAAAAACGTATTTCATTCGGCGCATTAGCGGTGGAAAAATCACTACATCTGTCCGAGAGGTTGGCGGCAGCCTAATGACGGAAAACAACTCTTTCAGATTGACTTCTATAAGGTTCGTGCTGGACACCTTCACTCTTGCAGGTTCACAACTACGATATGACGAAGAGGCAACAGGGACAACATAACTCTCCCGCCGGCCGCGGTGGTCTCGCGGTTCTAGGCGCGCAGTCCGGAACCGCGCGACTGCTACGGTCGCAGGTTCGAATCCTGCCTCGGGCATGGATGTGTGTGATGTCCTTAGGTTAGTTAGGTTTAAGTAGTTTTCTGGGGGACTGATGACCTCAGATGTTAAGTCCCATAGTGCTCAGAGCCATAACTCTCCCACGTGTATTTTGTACCGTGCCTCGCTGTAAACAAGCGTCGCGCGGTTGGCTATCTGTAATCCCTCGTGAGGAATTCGTAGCACTCGGAGTTGTTTTCATATGACAAGGCTTAAAAGTTTAATACTTTACTAACTCACGGCGTTTGGGAAATTAGTTTGCCTACCTTATTATTATCATTCCTTATTGATTTACTTACGTTATTAACCCTCCTATCCCTATCAATTGACATATCGAAAAGTACAAACGAAAAGAATAACACGCGCTAGGCTTCTGCGAGATTCGAACCCGTGTTTTCCGATTCCCGGGCAGTTACCTTAGCCGTTGCGCTACGGGCGCTGTCGGCGAAAAGTGTATACCATGTGGATACAGAAGCGGAAGTCGTAAAAGTTTCTTACCTCGATTTCTGGAAAAGTTTGCGTTTGCGGATCCCATACCTGACGATGAAAAATGCTCTATTTACTATTATCTATCGATCCCTCCAATTTTAAGTCGATTACTCGTCATAACCTTTAGGGGTGTTTTTCTCAAGATTGCGGGGGTGTTGACCCAAAATATCTTAGATTCCTTCGCTTTAGGTTGTACTCAAGCGACCTGCCAATTTTGAGCCGAATCGGTTGGCCGTGTCTGAGGCCTTCCACTTGTGAGAAATGAGGAAGATCAGGTTGGAAAGAGTGATGTAAAGGAAAATCCGTACAGGGATAATGGTAATCCTTATTGTTTCTTTGATAGATATGTCAGTACCTGTTATTCGAATCTGGAGACGTTACTTAGTTCTGTAATATAATGCAGGAGATTTTTCCAGAGCCAGGTTCCTGCTACTGAGGAGGACTTCGAGAAGGTGGCTGAAATATGGAGTGGAACAGAAAGGATCTTACTCTGATGGGACCGGGTGTTTCTGCAGTGCTGTTCAGACAAGAGCGCTAAGATTGAGGGAAGTGAGGGAAAGTGTTCATTAATAAGATGGTACAGAAGACAGAGGGTATGGAAATCTCTGCGCTTGTCTGCACGCACCCAGATAGCTGTGTGCTTGATGCTAACATGTCATAAAAGAGTCGAATATCACAGATATCACAAAAACAGGCAATCATAACCAGTTCCAGGCGCCTTGTGCTTTCCTGAGAAAGGCCTTACAGGATAACATCGCTTTGTATCAAATTTTAATTGTTGGAAACGTTTGAGAAAGCTGATACGAAAAGGAGAGAGATCTTCTGGAAATGAGTCCGCCAGGTGATTCAGCTTGAGTACGCTAATTACCGTAACCAGCCACAATTTTGGGAATAGCAGAGCTAAGCAGAGTTAATTAGGTTTTAGTTCTTAATGACGAGCGCTGGACGAAGTTGTTAAAGCAGTCTCGCGTGAACACAGTTTTTCTCAGCAAGTCAATGAGATTATGTTTCTCGCACAGTCACCTTACTGAAACAGGCTGCAACCAAGTGTGTAAATAGTAAATTTTTCCCTGGGAGTGCTGCTCCAGTAAGGTGTGATGAAAAGCTTCTAAGGTGTGTTAAAATTCGGAGATTGTACGGATATCGGCTGGATAAAAATCAAGTGATTTTTGTCATGCATGAACTCGAGAAAGATGCATCGGCTTTTTGGGAAAGAAAGATTGCGCCTTTCCGCTGACTGAAGCAGGTATGGTGGATTTCATAGCTGAATATCTTTAAATACCGTAAGGAAACCTCATTAAATCGGATTTCTTACGAAAACAGGTCTACAAGTGGAATAAAAATACTTGGTGTTTATAGTTAGTCTTTGACTACTTGATAGGGCCCCCATGATGAGTGATTGCAAGACATTGAAACTATGTAAAAATATTTCTAAGGACATGCAGAAGCGAAATAACGAGTAAACCATTGAAGGAAACCCATTTCAGTTTCTCTATAAAGGGTATCTGATGTTGGTTGCGTACCACGTTTATGTTGCCGGTTACAAACGTTGTTCGATGTGACGACCATTTCCATCCACGGCAGCCTGGAATGGCACTAGGGATACCATTTCGCAATTGTTCGCAGCACTTTTCGAACGGTGGACCAAGCAACGTTCGGCTATTGTGACACAGATCGTCCGCTGCTTGACGATCTCACATCGCGTCGAGCATTCTCAGCCATGGAAACAGTAGCTTGTTCAAACATTTGCGGCGCAATTAGCGGTCGCCCTCTCCCAGCATCAATTCCCAAGTCGTCAGTTAATTCTAACTTCCGAATCATGTTCTTCAACTACGGTGCGGCAAAAGAACCTCTCCATATTTCTTTAATGCGTCGATACTCGAGAAGAGCAGAAGCACTTTTTACTGTTATACTAATAAAGTAACTTTACCGTTAAAGCAGTGCTCACCTTGCCCAGACCAGTGTTGGCTGTATTATCAGTTTCAGCTACATGTATTTGTGACCGTGTTAGAATTAATCTTAAAACTGAAACCTAATAGGCTCACTGAAAATATCAAAATATCTTACTTGCATGCTACACAAAATCTAAAGTAAGGGTATGGTTGAAATGGCTCTGAGCACTATGGGACTTAACATCTATGGTCATCAGTCCCCTAGAACTTAGAACTACTTAAACCTAAAGCTGGGTTTACACTAGCAAGTCGCTTGCAGAAGTTATTGCTGGAAGTTATTGCTAGCCGCTTGCATCTGTGTTTACACAGCAGCGCAAAAATTAAGCAAGTTTCTTCCGCAAGTTCTTTGGCAAGAAACTTGCGTCAACAATTTGCTGATACTGTTTACATATGCTTTCAGTACCACTACGAGTGTCAGTCGAAGTGTAAAATGACAAGTAGGCGGGTGACGTATGCTGCAGCTCTTGTAATTGTAATGCAAAACGTGAAAAAGAAAAAGAGAAGCATTTTGGTTAGAGAGTAGATAATGAGAAGATGGCAAAATAGTGCCTGTAATAACCTTTTGCAAGAACTTAGTATCGAGAGCATGGATACTTTTGCAGAATGTCCTCAAATGATCCTCAGTATTTGTTGATGTTAATAGCGCCCGTCATATCAATACGAGACACAAACTTCGGTACTGCTATTTTAGCAAAGGAACGTTTGCTAGTCACTCTATGATTTATAGCTACCGGTGAGCTACGAATAAAATACGCATTTCATTTATTTATGTGAAACATACCACCAAAAAAGTTTGAATTTTGAAATCTTTTCTTTGTAAGGGACTCATACAAGTCCCTAATGTACTTGTTTCATATTCCCGTCTGCACGATTTCTCTGATCGTACCCGATGTACGTAGAGCCTTTTTTAACGTCTTGAAAAGGGAAAATTATTTGAAGGTATGTGAAAACACAACAATGAAATTAAATTTTTATTGAAATAAACTGCATTTTACAGAATGATATGCTTATAAAAATGTTTTTTTTTCTAATGCTCATAAAATGGAAAGTGAAAATCTAAGTAAATAGAACATGTAATAATTACACATCGTCTTAGACTCCTAAAACAACAAGCGAGTGGATGCAGGTGGCAAAGGGGTTGTATCTTCAAGTTATGCTACTTCCTATCTACTTCTTTTATAGATGTGTCGAATATCGACGAGATTTCATTTAAAGCGCTCATCTTCCTCACTCTGTCCTTAAAGTCTCGGTTATGCACGTTCCGTATTTCGGGGTAGCTCTCCACGGCTTCAATAAAATGTTCTGTATCCTGCTTCATCCATTCCCGTTTCTCCTCCATTTCTGAAATTTGTTTGCATATAAAACGTAAGATGGTTGCATAAAAATCAGTCACCACATTAAGTAAAATGTTAAATATGAATGTTATGCAGACAACATACTTACTATAACTTGCGCTTTCTACTTGCAGGAAATAGAAATAAATCCTAAAAGCTGCAAGTTACTTGCAGATACTTCTTGCGTGATGTTCACACTGGAAGCGGAAAACGTGCAACAAGTCACTTCCGCAATAAATTGCTACAGTCGCAAGTCGACTTGGCGATATGTTTACACTCGCAAATGGCGCGGCGAGTTCCTCCGCGCAAGTAAATTGCTGCAATAACTTGCTAGTATAAACCGAGCATAACTAACCTAAGGACAGCACACAACACCCAGCCATCACGAGGCAGAGAAAATCCCTGACCCCGCCGGGAATCGAACCCGGGAACCCGGGCGTGGGAAGCGAGAACGCTACCGCACGATCACGAGATGCGGGCCAAAGGAAGGGTATGACTCGCGATTACTACCAATTAGCAAAACTACCAACACAACACTACAGCTGTTTATAAAATTAATGACAAATGACACATACACACAGAATATGATGTCAGACATTCGTAAATAATTTGCAGAGAGGTTCTAAAATCATAGTTTCTCTTCATTTACGCTATTGAGTACCGTCAGCATAAGATTCCCGTCCTATTTCCTATGATTCCTTTACCAAGGGAAATCGCCAAACAGCAGTATGCTTTGAGGAGTTATTTTGTTTAGACAACCAGTTTCAGCACCTGATTAAAGCCACCTTCAGCGCCCTATGCACTCCATGTATAGACAGTCAGATGTATCGATAATTGTAAAGTTTCAGCCATCAATATCTGGATTCCATGTATTCGCGTTCGGAGTCTTTACTTCGAAGATTTGTCAACAAATCTTCTCATTTATTTATGATAAATAGTTCGACTGGACGGGGGTTGAGTTAGACATGCTCTGAAAATATGGAAGTTTAGATGGATCAATAATACTGCTTTGATTCCATACACTGACTTCATTTCCTCCTTTCTAACCTTATTTTAATACACTCCTGGAAATTGAAATAAGAACACCGTGAATTCATTGTCCCAGGAAGGGGAAACTTTATTGACACATTCCTGGGGTCAGATACATCACATGATCACACTGACAGAACCACAGGCACATAGACACAGGCAATAGAGCATGCACAATGTCGGCACTAGTACAGTGTATATCCACCTTTCGCAGCAATGCAGGCTGCTATTCTCCCATGGAGACGATCGTAGAGATGCTGGATGTAGTCCTGTGGAACGGCTTGCCATGCCATTTCCACCTGGCGCCTCAGTTGGACCAGCGTTCGTGCTGGACGTGCAGACCGCGTGAGACGACGCTTCATCCAGTCCCAAACATGCTCAATGGGGGACAGATCCGGAGATCTTGCTGGCCAGGGTAGTTGACTTACACCTTCTAGAGCACGTTGGGTGGCACGGGATACATGCGGACGTGCATTGTCCTGTTGGAACAGCAAGTTCCCTTGCCGGTCTAGGAATGGTAGAACGTTGGGTTCGATGACGGTTTGGATGTACCGTGCACTATTCAGTGTGCCCTCGACGATCACCAGTTGTGTACGGCCAGTGTAGGAGATCGCTCCCCACACCATGATGCCGGGTGTTGGCCCTGTGTGCCTCGGTCGTATGCAGTCCTGATTGTGGCGCTCACCTGCACGGCGCCAAACACGCATACGACCATCATTCGCACCAAGGCAGAAGCGACTCTCATCGCTGAAGACGACACGTCTCCATTCGTCCCTCCATTCACGCCTGTCGCGACACCACTGGAGGTGGGCTGCACGATGTTGGGGCGTGAGCGGAAGACGGCCTAACGGTGTGCGGGACCGTAGCCCAGCTTCATGGAGACGGTTGCGAATGGTCCTCGCCGATACCCCAGGAGCAACAGTGTCCCTAATTTGCTGGGAAGTGGCGGTGCGGTCCCCTACGGCACTGCGTAGGATCCTACGGTCTTGGCGTGCATCCGTGCGTCGCTGCGGTCCGGTCCCAGGTCGACGGGCACGTGCACCTTCCGCCGACCACTGGCGACAACATCGATGTACTGTGGAGACCTCACGCCCCACGTGTTGAGCAATTCGGCGGTACGTCCACCCGGCCTCCCGCATGCCCACCATATGCTCTAGCTCAAAGTCCGTCAACTGCACATACGGTTCACGTCCACGCTGTCGCGGCATGCTACCAGCGTTAAAGACTGCGCTGGAGCTCCGTATGCCACGGCAAACTGGCTGACACTGACGGCGGCGGTGCACAAATGCTGCGCAGCTAGCGCCATTCGACGGCCAACACCGCGGTTCCTGGTGTGTCCGCTGTGCCGTGCGTGTGATCATTGCTTGTACAGCCCTCTCGCAGTGTCCGGAGCAAGTATGGTGGGTCTGACACACCGGTGTCAATGTGTTCTTTTTTCCATTTCCAGGAGTGTATATACTGCATTTGTGGGTGTGCAGTAGAATTGAGGTGCGCTGCAGATACAGGACAATAGTCACAAGAGTCACGGCACAAGCAGCCCGCTGTGGACTGAGGTAAAACGACCTATGCAGAACTACAAGCAGGGGATTGAAACGTATAAGAAGTTCTCTTTGTGTTGTCTTTGGAAAGTCGCCTCAGCTAGTGTCATACTGATGCTTGGCCTATTGCGCAGTTTATTTCACATGCCCACTTGGGACGGCAGAGCTGAATTATTCATTCCGGATGGTGGAACTCTGCCTGTAGAAGGTAAGTGTTTGGACCACGTTAGGAAAAGCTGATGAACATCTCCTGGCTTTCCAAAAAAAAAAAATATGGAAAATCAGCTCTGACATACTACAGGTTCAGAAGACATCAAAGAGTTGGCAGCTAGCCTCAGGCAGGGCCGTGATGCGAGGCTAGCTGCTGCTTGGGAAGGCACAGATTGGTGAAACTGATGTGACATTAGGAGGACACAACAGACAGTCCAAAGTTGTTCTTAGAAAATGGAGAGGAAACTGAGATTATTTACTTATTTATTTATTCACATTTCGGCTCTTCTTGGAGGGATATTTTATTAAGGAAACCATTACGCCTTTGATTGGCCAAATACGTATCCATGTAGATGTAGATGTATACAAGGGCCGGAGGTGGACCAATGCGATATTGGCTTGCTCAGCTTGTTACACATATATCAATTACCGTAGCATTCGAATAATTCCTTCATGGCTCCTCGTTAAATACAAGTGTACGTTGCAAAAATGAGAGAATAAATAAGTTAAAGAAAATTAATGGTAACTCAATTGAAACAAATGAAGAAACGTAGGCAGCACGTTGGTGAAGTGCAATTTGAATCCTACATATTTCACTGAAACACAAAACGTATATTGACTTGGATTTGCACATTTACATAAGAGCTAAGTACAGTTAAGATTGTGTGAATAGCGAATACGTTTAGCCAGCATTCCAATTAAATAAGCTACTGGGAAAGCAGAGCCATCATCAAGATAATCCCTATGATTAATGTTAAATTTCATCAGTGATGATGCTTCGTTATGCAAAAGTTCATCGCGAAACAGAGCTCTCACTCACACAATGTGAAAGTCTTCAGTCACGATAACTTACCGCCCGCATCTCGTGGTCGTGCGGTAGCGTTCTCGCTTCCCACGTCCGGGTTCCCGGGTTCGATTCCCGGCGGGGTCGGGGATTTTCTCTGCCTCGTGATGGCTGGGTGTTGTGTGATGTCCTTAGGTTGGTTAGGTTTAAGTAGTTCTAAGTTCTAGGGGACTGATGACCATAGATGTTAAGTCCCATAGTGCTCAGAGCCACTTGAACCATTTTTTTTTTGATAACTTAGAAAGGTTGAAACTAACATCAATGTGTCAATCACCTGTGAAATTTTAAAGCTAGGCGGGACTAAGGCTTCCAACCAGTCAGTCTGGTTTGCCAGTAGAAGATACAAAATGAAGGCTGGAGTTTTAAATTTCACGTTTAAGAAGAGGAAATCACATGCTGATGTCATGATACCTGTAACTGAGGAGTGCTTTTAAATCTGGTTGATTGCGGGGATTTAATCAAAGTGTCAGTATTCTCGATTCATTTAAGTTGCAGTTAAACTACGTCAGTAAGTGTTCAGTGTACAGTTCAGCTACTGTTTGACAAAATGTTCATGATTTTAGCAGTTTTGGTTTACTAGTAGCGTAACAAAAAACACTCACTGGAGATCTCCCGGAAAATTTTGAAAGGAAACAAAAATACACTACTGGCCATTAAAATTGCTACACCAAGAAGAAATGCAAATGATGAATGGGTATTCATTGGACAAATATATTATACTAGAACTGACATGTGATAACATTTTCACGCAATTTGGGTGCACAGATCCTGAGAAATCGGTACCCAGAACAACCACCTCTGGTCGTAATAACGGCCTTGATACGCCTGGGCATTGAGTCAAACAGAGCTTGGATGGCGTGTACAGGTACAGCTGCCCATGCAGTTTCAACACAATACCACAGTTCATCTAGAGTATAGTGACTAGCGTATTTTGACCAGCCAGTTGTTCGGCCACCATTGACCAGACGTTTTCAATTGGTGAGAGATCTGGAGAATGTGCTGGCCAGGGCAGCAGTAGAACATTTTATGTATCCAGAAAGGACCGTACAGGACCTGCAACATGCGGTCGTGCATTATCCTGCTGAAATGTAGGGTTTCGCAGGGATAGAATGAAGGGTAGAGCCACGGGTCGTAACACATCTGAAATGTAACGTCCACTGTTCAAAGTGCCGTCAATGCGAACAAGAGGAGACCGAGACGTGTAACCAATGGCACCCCATACCATCACGCCGGGTGATATGCCAGTATGGCGATGACGAATACACGCTTCCAATGTGCGTTCACCGCGATGTCGCCAAACACGGATGCGACCATCTTGATGCTGTAAACAGAACCTGGATTCATCCGAAAAAATGACGTTTTGCCATTCGAGCACCCAGGTTCGTCGTTGAGTACACCATCGCAGGCGCTCCTGTCTGTGATGCAGCGTCAAGGGTAACCGCAGCGATGGTCTCCGAGCTGATAGTCCATGCTGCTGCAAACGTCGACGAACTGTTCGTGCATATGGTTGTTGTGTTGCAAACGTCCCCATCTGCTGACTCAGGGATCGAGACGTGGCTGCACGATCCGTTACAGCCATGCGGATAAGATGCCTGTCATCTCGACTGCTAGTGATACAAGGACGATGGGATCCAGCATGGCGTTCCGTATTACCCTCCTGAACCCACCGATTCCATATTCTGCTAACAATCATTGGCTCTCGACCAACGCGAGCAGCAATGTCGCGATACGATAAACCGCAATCGCGATAGGCTACAATCCGACCTTTATCAAAGTCGGAAACGTGATGGTACGCATTTCTCCTCCTTACACTAGGCATCACAACAACGTTTCACCAGGCAACGCCGGTCAACTGCTGTTTGTGTATGAGAAATCGGTTGGAAACTTTCCTCATGTCAGCACGTTGTAGGTGTCGCCACCGGCGCCAACCTTATGTGAATGCTCTGGAAAGATAATCATTTGCATATCACAGTATCGTCTCCCTGTCGGTTAAATTTCGCGTTTGTAGCACGTCATCTTCGTGGTGTAGCGATTTTAATGGCCAGTAGTGTACGTGAAATAGTACCACTACAGTTGTACCTTGAGAATGTCTTTATTGTCTCACACGACTAGTTTCGGTGCCTTATTACCATCATCCACAGGCCCCACCACTGCCAAAATAGTATTAGAATTCCTTGGCGCATTTATTGTGCAGTCCTTGTTAATAGTATATGTGGGCTAACTTTCTTCGGCAGACTCTCCTCGACACCATGTTGTCTCCAATCAATGCCGTAACGAAATTTCTACGAGACGAATCGGGGAAATACAGAAATTTGAATGCCGTACAAATTGGAAATTTTTGGTAAGTTCCTATGGGACTAAACTGTTGAGGTCATCGGTCTCTAGGCTTACACACAACTTAATCTAACTTAAGCTAACTTATGCTAAGGACGACACACACACAGACACACACACACATGCCCGAGGGAGGCCTCGAACCGCCGACGGGGGCAAACCGCGGGAACTGCAGCAAGGCGACCCTAGACCACGCGTCTACCCCGCGCGGGCGTGCGGTACAGAGGTTATAAAATCTCAAAACTGAAATGCAAACGTTCAATCTAGATACTCGCATAGCGGGGTCAGTGAATCTAAATGGGAAGAATACAAGAATTTCTGGTCAGAGGAAAATGGATGTACGCGTGTATGTACGTATATTCCACATCTCC
The DNA here is from genome assembly GCF_023864275.1 of Schistocerca cancellata. NCBI lineage: Eukaryota > Metazoa > Arthropoda > Insecta > Orthoptera > Acrididae > Schistocerca > Schistocerca cancellata. The sequence continues at coordinate 94,659,323 of NC_064630.1, read as the reverse complement.
TCCTGAATCAGTGGACCGGTTTCAGTCAAACTTGGTACACATGCAGCAAATTTTAAACATAATTTCAAACCTTTACGAAACTTTTCCCGCTGAAAACACCCACAAAATGATTAAAGGAAAAACGTTTATCGCTTACTACATTTAGGCTGTTCATTTAGTAAAAATGCCGCATGAAGTATGACTTTCATTAGTGCTTTACTAATAAGTGTATTCGCGAGATATTTTTCAGAAAATATTCACATATATCGCTCAAAGTACACGAAAAACTGTCATTGTACGGCATATAATTCAGGAGCTATGACATCATAAACAATGAGATGCGTAAAAACTGCAACTTCGTGCGTGACGTTTGAATTGATTGCTTCTTTGCTACTAACTCCTAATTATATTCGCCATTAATTTTTCAGACAGTATTCACATATACCACTGAATGAACCAGACAAATTTTAACACTATACGACACATAGTTCAGGAGGTATCACTTCACAAACAGTGAGGAGCGTGAAGAACTGCCGCATCATGCGTAATGTTTAAATTTATTACTTCTTTGCTACTGACACCTAATTGTATTCGCCACACATTTTGTAGACAGTATTCACATATACTACGGGATGTAGGTGCAAAAGTATATCGCTGTAATATGCATAGTTCGGGAGATACAGTGTTATGAACATTGAGCTGCATGAAAATGAAACTGCAGGGTGAAATTCTAGAGGCAGCGGTAAAATATGTCTACAAATTCGCGTGAAACATTTCAAATATATACGTCAAATATGTTTGAACATGCGCGTACAATGTCAATCAAATTTGGTACAGATATTAGTTACGATCTAGAAAGAAATACCAGCCTCCTACTGGGACAGGGTGATAATGTTAAAAGAGAAAGGGAGGGAGGGGGATATGGACATAGAGGGGGGAAAGAGGAGATGGGCACAGATAGGGTGGAGAAGGAGATGGAGATAGAGACAGGGAGTGAGAAGCAGACAGGGAGAGAGGATAGGAGGAGAGGAAGAAGAAGGATGGCTACTGGGAGTGAGGACGGACAGAAAGAGGGAGGGAGGAAATGGGAGGGAGAAAGGGAAGAGGAGAAGACGGACAGAAAAACTACAGGAAATGGACAAACAGAGAAGGGAGGAGGAAATGAACAGCGAGAGGGGGTGGAGGGGAGGAGATGGACCAGAAGACGGGGAAAAGTAGATGGAAATAAAGGAGGGAGGAGGAGATGCACAGAGAGGGGGAAGGAGGAGAAGATAGACAGAGAGAGAGGGGAAGGAGGAGAAGATAGACAAGAGAGGGGGGAAGAAGGAGAAGGTCCAGTACAAGAATGGAATAGATATATATCTGGGTAACACCAGGTACTCGAATAATATATTACAAGTAGCAGAAAATGATACGACGGGAGCAGGAATTGGAAATTAGGCCAGAGATTGGGTTACTTCGAACAGTTCAGTGTTAAGAGTATTCTCAACAGAATAGAAATAAACCAAAGCCTATTGCTATATGCCTGCTCGTTGGTTGTATGCTGGTTCCTTATATATTTTTAATTTATATTGAACATTTGTGACCATCTCCTCGCGTCACCTTAGAGAATTATACTCGACTTTGCGTCCTGGCTGCTAATATACCAGGCCCATAAGAAATGGTGTCTATATTGTGACCCTTATTTGATTAACTTGCTAAACAAATTAATTATTTTAGAAATGTACGCAACGGAAAGTGGTGCCAGTTTCTCTAAGATAACACATTATGGGGTGGTTGAACTCAAAGCCGTCACTATAGCAGCTGGTAGCCTATCTAAATTCAAATTGCAGATTATTTCTATCTTTCATTAACTTTAGAAGATCGAACTGAAAAGTCTTGCCAGGTTTAATTGAACTGAATAAGATACATCCTATCCATTTCATGTATCAGGTGACTGGGGGAATATTTCTTAATTGAAATGCTGACTCTCATTTAATAGATTCATTTTCTACTCTGATGAAAATATTTTAGAAGACGACACATTAGAATTTTTCTTTAGTTACAAAACTTATGTCTGAATGAGCGTTAAACCTCTCATGGGTAAGACTATGACAAAACGAAGACACTACACGAATAATTTCATCATGGTCTCATTACACAAAAAATACATAAGAGGTCCACGCCGTGTTTAGCGGGATAATCGTCATTCATTCCTTAAAACTCACGTTTCATCATGCATGAATTGCACAACAGAAATTTAAGGTCAGTCATTGCTGAAGGTAGAAAAACCTCAGCCAAAGAAAATATTCTGGGATAAATGTTACTAAAAATTTTGTAGATTTTACAATAATTTATACGCCGCTGTCTGTTTCAATTGAAAGCACTATGCAATGAACACAGGTAACTTCAGTTTTAGCATGGCAAGGGAGGGTACCTATTGTTCTATGCCTGCTACTGGCCATCTGGTCGAACATCAACTACAGTAAAAAATGCTAAAAAATACGCTCACTTTTCAATCAAAAATTCATATTAAGGCAAAATCACCTTTAAAATGTATCAGCAAGATTTCATGCAAGCAGAAACGCCATTATCAGGCAGATGCACGGTACTGGTTATGAACTGGATTCACCTTCCAACAACGCGAAAGTAAGTACGAATTAGAATTTTATTCTGCCTTGAGCACCGAATGCAGTTAGGTGAACTGATTAATTTGCTTTCAATGCTGAAAATATCACTGTAGCAACGACTATTGGGCTCTAAAGCATGTGCTACGCTGAAGGCGCAAACATGACGTCGGTCATATGAGATCAAAAAAACTACATAAAATTCATAAAATATTTAGGTAAAAGCACAGTAGCACAGTAATAGTTAAATATGTCACTGAAAACAATTTTTAGCCATATTACCTCATTTTTATCTCACCAACTTTGCGAGGAGCTCCCGCGTCCGGTCCGTCTCATGGCTGGCCCCACAGTGCCCTCCACGCGCCAAAATCCGACCAACGTTCCTATTCAAATGCGGTGGTGGGGAAACTCACCTCACCCCCGCACCAACTTTGTAACCTACCCTCGTGCCTGTTTTCATCTTTGCTTGCTACTACATCTACATCTACATTTATACTCCGCAAGCCACCCAACGGTGTATGGCGGAGGGCACTTTACGCGCCACTGTCATTACCTCCCTTTCCTGTTCCAGTCGCGTATGGTTCGCGGGAAGAACGACTGTCTGAAAGCCTCCGTTTGCGCTCTAATCTCTCTAATTTTACATTCGTGATCTCCTCGGGAGGTATAAGTAGGGGGGAAGCAATATATTCGATACCTCATCCAGAAACGCACCCTCTCGAAACCTGGCGAGCAAGCTACACCGCGATGCAGAGCGCCTCTCTTGCAGAGTCTGCCACTTGAGTTTGTTAAACATCTCCGTAACGCTATCACGGTTACCAAATAACCCTGTGACGACACGCGCCGCTCTTCTTTGGATCTTCTCTATCTCCTCCGTCATCCCGATCTGGTACGGATCACACACTGATGCGCAATACTCAAGTATAGGTCGAACGAGTGTTTTGTAAGCCACCTCCTTTGTTGATGGACTACGTTTTCTAAGGACTCTCCCAATGAATCTCAACCTGGTACCCGCCTTACCAACAATTAATTTTATATGATCATTCCACTTCAAATCGTCCCACACGCATACTCCCAGATATTTTACAGAAGTAACTGCTACCAGTGTTTGTTCCGCTATCATATAATCATACAATAAAGGATCCTTCTTTCTATGTATTCGCAATACATTACATTTGTCTATGCTAAGGGTCAGTTGCCACTCCCTGCACCAAGTGCCTATCCGCTGCAGATCTTCCTGCATTTCGCTACAATTTTCTAATGCTGCAACTTCTCTGTATATTACAGCATCATCCGCGAAAAGCCGCATGGAACTTCCGACACTATCTACTAGGTCATTTATATATATTGTGAAAAGCAATGGTCCCATAACACTCCCCTGTGGCACGCCAGAGGTTACTTTAACGTCTGTAGACGTCTCTCCATTGATAACAACATGCTGTGTTCTGTTTGCTAAAAACTCTTCAATCCAGCCACACAGATGGTCTGATATTCCGTAGGCTCTTACTTTGTTTATCAGGCGACAGTGCGGAACTGTATCGAACGCCTTCCGGAAGTCAAGGAAAATAGCATCTACCTGGGAGCCTGTATCTAATATTTTCTGGGTCTCATGAACAAATAAAGCGAGTTGGGTCTCACACGATTGCTGTTTCCGGAATCCATGTTGATTCCTACATAGTAGATTCTGGGTTTCCGAAAACCTGCCGTTATTCTTGTAATGTAGGCAATGACTGCTATCCCCTTAAACTGTTCCCTTTGGTCCATGCTCCCGCTACATTTCACTTCCATTCATACCCATGCACACTCATACCGGATGGAACAAGGAGTATACATATAAACGGCGTGTGACCTCTTTGTGAAATGATGAAAAGAAATAAACAAATGCATCAAATATTCCTTTCACCCAGCGAAGTACTGAAGCTGCTAGCAATCAAAGAAAAATTTATATCTCGATATAGAAAACATAATTACTTTCTTCTGTAACCTGAGGCAAAACGAAAGTAACGCCTCATTATAATAATAATTCAGATATACATACCGACACTGCTAGCAAAAAATAACGATAGAGGAAAATATATATATATATATATATATATATATATATATATATATATATATATAATGTGATGGCACTGCACGGGTAAGTCAGAATGTAAAGGGAGATGATAATGCAATAAACATGGAGAACTGTAATGTTGCCTAAGGGGAAGAAGTTGACAGTGGTGTTATGCGAGGATATGGCATTGGTACTAGGAATGAGAGAGGAGAAAGACTAGTAACGTTCCGTACTAAACTTCACCTAATAATAGCGGATACACCAAACATCACAAGAGGAGAATACACACTTGAAAAAAACCTGGAAATATGAGAAACTGCTGGCTCGCTTACAGAGGTTCCGAAGTCAGTTACTGAACTTTACTCAGGAACAGATATAACTCACATCGTAGATTGGCAGAGTAGGAATAATCCAAGGCGGAAAGAAGTGGTGTGCTGAAATACTATCGAATGATGAGGTTCATTTGAAGTTCTCTAAGGCTTTAGATACTGCGGTAATGAATACCAGAGTAGCCACGTTGCGCATGATAACAGTAACAAGGCTTAAGAAAAGTCAGAACATGTTCACAGGACTTGTGGACCGAGGAAAGGCGTTTGACAATGTAAAATGATGCACCATATTAGAAATTCTGAGGATGATAGATGTGAGCTACGTAGAAAGATGGTTAATACACAATATCTACAACAACCACGGAGAAACAATAGGTACGGAATGCCGAGCACGAACTGCTCGGATTATAAAGGGAGTAAGACAAGAACGTAGTCTTACTCCCTTACTGTTCGGCTGCGCATCGAACAAGCAATGGTGGAAATAGAAATGCTTCAGAAGAGGAAGTAAAATTCGGGGTCAAAGTATATCAGTGGTAGTATTCGCTGGTGAGATTGATATCCTCAGTAAAAGTGAGAAACAATTAAGGACATACTGAATGGAATTAACAGTCTACTGAGCATGGAATGTGGACTGAGAGTAAACCGCACAGAAATGACAATTACGATGTGTAGCATATACAGTTTGAGTTTCAACAATAACACCTATGCAATTACGACGTATACTCCGTCCGACCACAAAGTTCTTAGGCTGGTTTTTATCGCGGCGTATAAGTGACGTCAGCACAGTAATTACGGTGTCAACTTGAACTAACAAGTATAAACAACACATATTCCACCAGTCAGCCGCGAGCAGGCAGTGCGACGTAGGGGACGTGCTGTTGTAGTGTGTCGATGTTGTTGTTCCACTAATCACAGTGCATCGATGAAGTGTTCAAGAATGTTTTGAAAAAAAATAAGTGAGCAAAGTTGTATTGCACACATGGACTCCTGAAGAAAAACAACGAAGCGTGGATGTATACCGAGACTTCGTTGAAATGCAAACCAAGAACACTTTTGCACTGCGGAACATTATCACAGGTGACGAGACTTCGTGTTATCAATAAAAACCTACTACAAAGTGCAGAAGAAATTTATATGGAAGGTCAACGTTTTGACGAGTTAACTGACACTCTATGAACGTTCTGTGCGTTATACTCAGTTTGGTGGCAGGGAAAGCGTGGTGTTGGGGATTCGGGTGGAGGGTGGGGGGGGGGGGGCGGAGGGTTTGCAGACTAGGTAGAACACCTGAAGCGTTAAAACCAGCGTCTTAACGCTTCTCTATTTTTTTCTTAACTCTGTCTCACAAGGGGAGGCCGCCAATTGTGAAATTCAGATTCGATTCATACTACGCATAATAACAGCTCATGGCCAGAGGTGTAATGTGGCAAAGCACCAAGATGCACTTCTCAGCCGTTGTCGAGAAAATAGACAGTTAAAAGATAAAAGAAACCGTTGCGGTGAAATACTCTCTACGATTAATAATTTCCTACAGCATCGTGGCGCAGCGGTAAGCGCTCGGGTTTGTAATCCGAAGGTCGCTGGATCGAATCTCGCGGCATGCAAATGTTTTCATTATTTTTTTTGGTAATTCAAATGTGTACACACACACACACACACACACACACACATATATATATATATATATATATATATATATAATTCCCAGCAATCAGTTGCAACAATTATGCATAATATAAGTTGTTGAAAGTCGTTTGTCGTGGAAAAATAATACTTGAAATAAAACACAACATCATCATCATCATCATTTAAGACTGATTATGCCTTTCAGCGTTCAGTCTGGAGCATAGCCCCCCTTATACAGTTCCTCCATGATCCCCTATTCAGTGCTAACATTGGTGCCTCTTCTGATGTTAAACCTATTACTTCAAAATCATTCTTAACCCAATCCAGGTACCTTCTCCTCGGTCTGCCCCGACTCCTCCTACCCTCTACTGCTGAATCCATGAGTCTCTTGGGTAACCTTGCTTCTCCCATGCTTGTAACATGACCCCACCATCTAAGCCTGTTCGCCCTGACTGCTACATCTATAGAGTTCATTCCCAGTTTTTCTTTGATTTCCTCATTGTGGACACCCTCCTGCCATTGTTCCCATCTACTAGTACCTGCAATCATCCTAGCTACTTTCATATCCGTAACCTCAACCTTGTTGATAAGGTAACCTGAATCCACCCAGCTTTCGCTCCCATACAACAAAGTTGGTCGAAAGACTGAACGGTGCACAGATAACTTAGTCTTAGTACTGACTTCCTTCTTGCAGAAGAGAGTAGATCGTAGCTGAGCGCTCACTACATTAGCTTTGCTACACCTCGCTTCCAGTTCTTTCACTATGTTGCCATCCTGTGAGAATATGCATCCTAAGTACTTGAAACCGTCCACCTGTTCTAACTTTGTTCCTCCTATTTGGCACTCAATCTGTTTATATTTCTTTCCCACTGACATTACTTTCGTTTTGGAGATGCTAATCTTCATACCATAGTCCTTACATTTCTGATCTAGCTCTGAAATATTACTTTGCAAACTTTCAATCGAATCTGCCATCACAACTAAGTCATCCGCATATGCAAGACTGCTTATTTTGTGTTCACATATCTTAATCTCACCCAGCCAGTCTATTGTTTTCAACATATGATCCATGAATAATATGAACAACAGTGGAGACAGGTTGCAGCCTTGTCTTACCCCTGAAACTACTCTGAACCATGAACTCAAATTACCGTCAACTGTAACTGCTGCCTGACTATCCATGTAAAGACATTTAATTGCTTGCAAAAGTTTGCCTCGTATTCCATAATCTTGTAGAGCAGACAATAACTTCCTCCTAGGAACCCGGTCATATGCCTTTTCTAGATCTATAAAGCATAGATACAATTCCCTGTGAAACGTCCTCTTAGAACAAATTATACATGACTGTGCTTAAACTGACACACAATATTTTCTTAGCGCAACGCAATCTGACTTTCAAAAATCCCTACAAAAGAATGGCCCTGACTAACATTAACCTATACCTTTCACAAATCACTTACCTCACCAAAAATCTTCGTTACTCGAACTACTGCAATACAACGAGCGCCACTACTGCCAGCTAAATAAAAGATCCAAACTACGGAAGTCACTAACTACTGATAGGGATAGTTAGCAAATGAAAGATTTTAATAGAGAACAAACAATGTATTTACCTTAATAGTCATAATATATATAGCAGTTCATGACCTCCAGTCTAATAAATTTCAAAACTCCGCCATCTCTCTCCCCACATCCACCACTGCTGGCGGCTCACCTCCAACTGCGCAACGCTACGCACATCCAGCTGCCGCTGCCCAACACTACAATGGCAGACAACAATGCAAACTAGCACACAGAGCGCTACGTAACGTTGCCAATAAGAAAACATAAACAGCCTACTTACACCTGTTCCACTCATAACACTTCTCCATTATTTGCCGTAAGCTAAAGATCTGGTCCTGACAACCTCTAAGAGGCCTAAACCCACACTGATTTTCATCCAATTGGTCCTCAACTAATACTCACACTTTCCTTTCAACAATACCTGAGAATATTTTACCCACAACGCTGATTAAAGAAACAATCAGAGCATAAAATACAATATCACAAATAATATTCAAGTGGATACAATTTATTGAAAAGTTCGGTACACACTCGCACATAATTAACAATTAGTGACCAGAAGTAGCTGGAGTATCGCACGAACCAGAGTGATAGTAACATGGAAAGCAGAAAACAGCACGTCATCGAGCACATCTGATAAACGATGCGTTTTTACAAGAACAATTGTTTTTTAAATCTGTTGGGAAACACACCTGATTGATATTCTGAAAAATTGTTCCATCGTTCGTCAGGTTTGATGCATATCACGCGTATCGTATCATATCGTCAAAAATCGGAGAAGACAATTGGTGGTGGACGATGAATTGGATTTTTATACAATCGTCTCTGGAGTTGATGTCACGGTTTCGCTCGATTAAAAAAGCACAATTTTGAAGGCGCTTGATCAAATTTTTTACCTGCCGGTAAAAATACACGTCACACGGTTGGACGAGAGGAGTGCACTTTGGAAAAATGACTTTTATAGCGCACGTTGGTAACTTCTTATCGTCCTGGAACGTCTCATCGTATAATGCCGGGTTCGTTTGCCCACCCCAAGAGTCGATCAGAAGGAGAAATTCTTTCTTTTGTACGTATGGTTGCAAAGCATTACGCAAGAAGTCCATGAACAAACCCGTTGTTAGTTTACCGGATTTGGAGGATGTAATAACAACGTTGGTATGCATCTTGACGTACTCGTCGACTGTCTTCTGTACTCTGGGTCCAAACGTACCTGTGGACTCTTGGAGGCATACGAAAACAAGAGGCAAGACTCGTCCAGACATCGTGATTGAAGATTGTGCCTTATACGAATGCGTCACCTTGTTCATGTCGTGTCGGGTTACCAGGACAGCCTTTTTTTTTTGTGTGTGTGTGTGTGTGTGTGTACATTTGTATTACAAAAAACAAATAATAAAAAAAAGTTGGATGGTGCGAGATTAGATCCAGCGACCTTCGGATTACGAACCCGAGCGCTTACCGCTGCGTCACGACGTTATAGGAAATTATTAATCGTAGAGAGTATTTCACCGCAACGGTTTCTTTTAACTGTCTATTTTCTCGACAACGGCTGAGAAGTGCATCTTGGTGCTTTGCCACATTACACCTCTGGCCGTGAGCTGTTATTATGCGCAGTATGAATCGAATCTGAATTTCACAATTGGCGGCCTCCCCTTGTCAGTACTTATGGATTGACTGGATATATACACAGAACAATAAGAATCTGAATAACAACAGTATTACTTGTGTAGTACACTCTCTATTACTGCTTCATCTAATAAAATATGAAATATAAGGAAAATTGAAGAAATTTTTAGTGTAACGTTTATGTTAAAATTGTTTTTGTGCCCAGACATTTCTCTAGTTATTTTAGTAACAATATTTTACAACTATGGAATATCAAATGTTTTTTATTCCAGTCTTTGATCACAATATCAATTCCTTTGGCGATGGCCGGTTTCAGTCAGTAATGGCCATCTTCAGATCTGTTCAACACCATGTCCTAATGTACTCACTGACTGACTGAAACCGGTCATCGTCAAAGGAATTGATATTGTGATCAAAGACTGGAATAAAACAACATTTGACAGTACTGGATTACTGTTCATATTTGCGACTATGTCGCAGCTGGTGGAGCTATGGAATACTCCGCTGCTACTTAGGGGAACATGACATATTAAACACTGAAATACAAAGTACTCATGTTCCACAATAACATTTATTTTTTAATTTTGTTTATTGTGAACCTTTCTAGGCTATCGTTAGACAACCAAAAACTGAACAGAGTGTCCACACATCATGACAGAGATTTTAGTTGTACAAAGACTGTTACTTCCAAAAATCATGTATCTATAAAGACATCACAAAACTGTAGTGTATGCACAACAAGAAATTTTGTGTAATAATGTATTAAATATCTTAGATTATAAGTATATAAGTGTAAATCCATAAACCAAGTGTTTGACTGACCTAAATATAATGAACTACACCAATTAAAAGATATTCCAGAAATTCTCTAAACTACACACAAATTGATATTTAAAAATATATCAAGAAGGCATTACCTATAAACATGACATTGCATTGTACTAAAAAATTACATGTAGGTATAATGTAAAAGGAAAAACACTACGCAAAGCGAGTACTATCCTTGACTACTGTGGTACATCGACAAAAATCTGCAAGTTGGTGTATGTTATGAACTCGAAAACATCGGGATTGATGGCGAAGAGGAGGCGGGTAGCAGAGAGAAGGAAGGCAACAATGTCATGAGTGAGAACTGTTACATAATTTACAACATGCATATCGTCTTAGAGTGAGAATACTGCTAATTAGCTGCTGCTGTACCATTGACATGAAGGGCTTATTTCAATAGTGGTATAAGTCCATTACCTCCAATTTTCTGCATATAATGCTTCTGAAATGAATGATCCAAACAAACAGAAAGAAAGGTTCATCTCTAGCAAGAAGCCATATGCTTGAATATTTCTGGTATCTCAAATGCAGATTTTTCAGCGTTCATTTAACTTTAGGACTCTGTATCTTAATATGAACAAAAATGGACTTGAACCACTATTGAAATAAGACCTTCATATATTGTGCTGTCTAGCCACAGAGCACGTGCGTGCACAGGAACAGGTAGTCCAGCTCTTTGCAAAAGGGAGAGAGCGCGAAACTTTATTAACACTTTTGATTACAATTTCAAATTTGTCATTAAATTATGAATCGATTGATTTAAGTCACGGATTAATCAGCCCAATAGTTTAAAAGTTGAATAATTAAATACCAATTAAACCACCTCAAGCCGGCCGCTGTGACCGAGCGGTTCTAGGAGCTTCAGTCTGGAACCGAGTGACTGCTACGACCGCAGGTTCGAATCCTGCCTCGGGCGTGGATGTGTGTGATGTCCTTAGGTTAGTTAGGTTTAAGTAGTTCTAAGTTCTAGGGGACTGATGACCTCAGATGTTAAGTCCCATAGTGCTCAGAGCCATTTCGAAATCACCTGCCGGCCGGAGTGGCCGAGCGGTTCTAGGCGCTACAGCCTGGAACCACGCGACCGCTGCGGTCGCAGGTTCGAATCCTGCCTCGGGCATGGATGTGTTCATGCCCTTTTGTTAGTGAGGTTTAAGTAGTTCTAAGTTCTAGGGGACTGATGACCACAGCAGTTAAGTCCCATAGTGCTCAGAGTCAATTGAACCATTTTTGAAATCACCTCAAATGAATTTTCTCAGGCAATTAGGGACATCTGTAGACTTGCCTAACCTCAGAGAAAATAATTTTCTGAAGCCTGGTTTAGTTAGTTAATTAATATGGCGTATTTAGGGAAGGCCAAAGTAGCTGTTAGTTTGCCGTTCGTCACCAGCAGCGGAGAGGCACACACCGCCCACAGTTTTTGCAGAAGACCCAGGTCTCCCAACCCATGGGCCGCAGGCATTCCTTCATGGGCCACAACAAATTCTCAAGAGGCACACTTGTTGGGTTGGTCACGGGGCTCCTATTAGTGCCTGCGGAGGTATACACAAAACTGACGAGAGCCCCCACCAACGCCCCACTTAGTCATTTCTTAGTTGCATCGCCAGCGAGTTTCCGCCACTATGCACGTATGTGCATGCTTGTCACATCGACAGAGGCCATTCATTACACGACTCGCCACAGTACGGTCAGTAATTAGTTTTCTCATGCTAACCGGTAATTATTCCGACGTGATGAAATAGTGTGCATACCGAACAGTAGGAGCAGTAACTGCATCATCTTTCCGGAATAGCAATCTAAATGTCCCCTTCCCCTTGCCGGGCTCCCCAATTCTCGTGACTATTAGCTTTCAGTTATCTGTCGGTGCACTCTATCTTAATTCAGAGGCTATACTACGAAAAACAATGTCCATAATTGTCTCCCGTTCAGTTGTTCTTGTGTCTTGACCTGCAGCAAGATTAGTTTTCTCCAGTTTCTTAGCTTAATTTGTATGTAGTGACATATTCACTTGTAACAGGCTACCTCTCATTTAGTGCGTTCTTCTGAGACAATATATGCAACTTTTTACCAGCTCTGTCAGTTTTTTTTCTTGGACTGTGTTTTCTCCCCTGTTGTCCCCTTTTATTACCAACTAAATAGTGAAACTGTAACTAGACGTGATGGAGCCTGATGCCGGCCTTGGTCGGAATAACAGCAGAACCGCAGGTAGGTTTACATCGCCATTTCGTTATGGAAAAAAGGAAACTCGTAGCCACTTTAATCACTGATAATATATTTCTAATTAATCTCATCATTCCATGCCATCCCAAAAAGTATTGCAGCCACAGCCGGCTGGAGTGGCCGAGCGGTTAAAGGCGCTACAGTCTGGAACCGCACGACCGCTACGGTCGCAGGTTCGAATCCTGCCTCAGGCATGGATGTGTGTGATGTCCTTAGGTTAGTTAGGTTTAAGTAGTTCTAAGTTCTAGGGGACGTATGACCACAGCAGTTGGGTCCCATAATGCTCAGAGCCATTTGAACCATTGCAGCCACACTGTTACTTCAACAAGGGCGAATCATGGAACTCAATTTGATCATTAAGGGTGTCTCGAATATCTGGATTCTGTGACTGATGTTTCATTCAGAGCATGCTCAGCAAATGTGGAATCATTCTTTTCTTTGTCTCGAACTCCTATCTGTACGCAGTCCAATTTCTTAAGGAGGAACGACAGGGCGATGGTCGAAAAAGCTCGACGTTTTTATTACGGAATTCGAATGAGTATACATTGAAGAATTATTCCTGAAAATATTATGTGCGAACTCCAAAAAGTAAACATTCTTTGAGCGTTTGAAGCCGAGCATGCATGGCACACCTCGGCGCTAGCGAAACGGTGGTCACAAGTCGTTATCGTTAGTCCGCCGCTCGTGGTCTCGCGGTAGCGTTCTCGCTTCCCGAGCACGGGGTCCCGGGTTCGATTCCCGGCGGGGTCAGGGATTTTCACCTGCCTCGAGATGACTGGGTGTTTGTGTTGTTCTCATCATTTCATCATCATCCAGGAAAGTGGCGAAATTGGACTGAGCAAAGACTGGATAATTGTACGGGCGCTGATAACCACGCAGTTGAGCGCCCCACAAACCAAACATCATCATCATCATCAAGTCGTTATCGATGCCATCATCCCTGTTTATACCGATTTGAGTAAACGTGATTTGCTGGAGCGCTGTTTAAGAGGCTTTACTCAAAATGTGAACGAACGTTTCAATAGTCTCATTTGAAGATATGCTCCGAAAATAACATCCAGCCAAACGGAAATTACCAAAATTGCTTCAAATTTGGTCGCATGTCTATTCAATTGAAGTCATACGGCATTAAAGTACGTGACAAATGCACTTCCAAACAAAATCAGCGATGAAATGCACCGATTCTGTGAAGACAGGCCGGCCGCGGTGGTCTAGCGGTTCTGGCGCTGCAGTCCGGAACCGCGGGACTGCTGCGGTCGCAGGTTCGAATCCTGCCTCGGGCATGGGTGTGTGTGGTGTCCTTGGGTTGGTTAGGCTTAAGTAGTTCTAAGTTCTAGGGGACTTATGACCTAAGATGTTGAGTCCCATAGTGCTCAGAGCCATTTGAACCATTTGTGAAGACAGAGGCGCCAGCGGCGGTGCCCTCGGCGACGAAAAGGGCTTTGAGAACGAAAATGAGGGCTTATCAGGTCAAAGTAGCAGAAAGCGGCCATCCACTCGCCGGAACGATAGTTACTATACTTATCAAACTTTAAACGCGTTTTCTACAAAACCATATTTTTCAGCATGCTTGTCATCGCCCAAGCTATAATTTTTATCCAATTTTAATGATTTTTGATCTCCCTTGAAGCAAATTGAATTCTCTTCACTTCATAGCAGCAGACTTTATGTTGTCATTTAGTATTTTTTTCGCCCAAAAAATGAGGGGTCCATAAAATGGTCTTTTTTCTGCAAATATCTATGATTTCGCCATTTTTTTTTTTTTTTTTTACAAATCGCTACGATGAACTAAAATTAGATCTGTAAGGATCAGGATTATAGGTTAATTTCGTGTTTCAGATAAACACAACCGTAGTTACAGTGACAACCGTCAATCGACTTCCTTTCAGCGCAAGGGGAATCCCAATTACTCAGTGAATATATCAATATTTTTCAATAAAAAACACCAATAAAAACTTAGATGTAGGCTTTATTCATTGCTGTAAGCCTCATTTGTCTTATATATTCCAGTACAGAGAAAAAAACCTGAATTTGAGCAATATTTTCGTCCGTCACCCTATCGTTCCCTTAATTTCAGCTTGTTGCTGATTCTACAACACATCTGAGTATTTTTTAGTTTCTCTTCCTTTAGCCATTCTGCAATCATACTTCACCTAAAACTTATGTCTATAGTGCATATTGCGAGAACGACACACAGAGACTCCGCTGAAGTGGTTCGAAATGCTCCAGTTTGTCTCACAAGCACGAAACTCTGCTCTCGGCTCACAGCGGTTCTGTGTCGCTCGCTGCGAGTCGGTATATACAGGGTGTTTCAAAAATGACCGGTATATTTGAAACGGCAATAAAAACTAAACGAGCAGCGATAGAAATACACCGTTTGTTGCAA
Source organism: Schistocerca cancellata (assembly GCF_023864275.1). Taxonomy (NCBI): domain Eukaryota; kingdom Metazoa; phylum Arthropoda; class Insecta; order Orthoptera; family Acrididae; genus Schistocerca; species Schistocerca cancellata. Next base: position 94,644,116 of record NC_064630.1, on the reverse strand, counting down.
TATGCTTGGGACAACAGTACATTTTCAGGCAGACAAACTTTCGAAATTACAGTAGTTACAATTGTCAACAACAGATGGCGCTGCGGTCTGGGAAACTCTATAGTACGATATTTTCCACATATCCACCATGCGTAGCAATAATATGGCGTAGTCTCTGAATGAAATTACCCGAAACCTTTGACAACGTGTCTGGCGGAATGGCTTCACATGCAGACGAGATGTACTGCTTCAGCTGTTCAATTGTTTCTGGATTCTGGCGGTACACCTGGTCTTTCAAGTGTCCCCACAGAAAGAAGTCACTGGGGTTCATGTCTGGCGAATAGGGAGGCCAATCCACGCCGCCTCCTGTATGTTTCGGATAGCCCAAAGCAATCACACGATCATCGAAATATTCATTCAGGAAATTAAAGACGTCGGCCGTGCGATGTGGCCGGGCACCATCTTGCATAAACCACGAGGTGTTCGCAGTGTCGTCTAAGGCAGTTTGTACGCCACAAATTCACGAAGAATGTCCAGATAGCGTGATGCAGTAATCGTTTAGGATCTGAAAAATGGGCCAATGATTCCTTTGGAAGAAATGGCGGCCCAGACCAGTACTTTTTGAGGATACAGGGACGATAGGACTGCAACATGGGGCTTTTCGGTTCCCCATATGCGCCAGTTCTGTTTATTGACGAAGCCGTCCAGGTAAAAATAAGCTTCGTCAGTAAACCAAATGCTGCCCACATGCATATCGCCGTCATCAATCCTCTGCACTATATCGTTAGCGAATGTCTCTCGTGCAGCAATGGTAGCGGCGCTGAGGGGTTGCCGCGTTTGAAATTTGTATGGATAGAGGTGTAAACTCTGGCGCATGAGACGATACGTGGACGTTGGCGTCATTTGGACCGCAGCTGCAACACGGCGAACGGAAACCCAAGGCCGCTGTTGGATCACCTGCTGCACTAGCCGCGCGTTGCCCTCTGTGGTTGCCGTATGCGGTCGCCCTACCTTTCCAGCACGTTCATCCGTCACGGTCCCAGTCCGTTGAAATTTTTCAAACAGATCCTTTAGTGTATCGCTTTTCGGTCCTTTGGTTACATTAAACCTCTGTTGAAAACTTCGTCTTGTTGCAACAACACTGTGTTCCAGGCGGTGGAATTCCAAGACCAGAAAAATCCTCTGTTCTAAGGAATAAACTATGTTGTCTACAACACACTTGCACGTTGTGAACAGCACACGCTTACAGCAGAAAGACGACGTACAGAATGGCGCACCCACAGACTGCGTTGTCTTCTATATCGTTCATATCACTTCCAGCGCCATCTGTTGTTGAAAATTGTAACTACTGTAATTTCGAAAGTTTGTCCGCCTGAAAATGTACTGTTGTCCCAAGCATATTGCAACAAACGGTGTATTTCTATCGCTGCTCGTTTAGTTTTTATTGCCGTTTCAAATATACCGGTCATTTTTGAAACACCCTGTATATACAGGGTGTTACAAAGAGGTACGGCCAAACTTTCAGGAAACATCCCTCACACACAAATAAAGAAAAGATGTTATGTGGAAATGTTAGAGCTCATTTTAGTTTCGTCAGTATGTACTGTACTTCCTCGATTCACCGCCAGTTGGCCCAATTGAAGGAAGGTAATGTTGACTTTGGTGCTTGTGTTGACATGCGACTCATTGCTCTACAGTACTAGCATCAAGCACATCAGTACGTAGCATCAACAGGTTAGTGTTCATCACGAACGTGGTTTTGCAGTCAGTGCAATGTTTACAAATGCGGAGTTGGCAGATTCCCATTTGATGTATGGATTAGGACGGGGCAATAGCCGTGGCGCAGTACGTTTGTATCGAGACAGATTTACAGAACGAAGGTGTCCCGACAGGAAGATGTTCGAAGCAATTGGTCGGCGTCTTAGGGAGCACGGAACATTCCAGCCTATGACTCGCGACTGGGGAAGACCTAGAACGACGACACCTGCAATGGACGAGGCAATTCTTCGTGCCGTTGACGATAACCCTAATGTCAGCGTCAGAGAAGTTGCTACTGTACAAGGTACGTTGACCACGTCACTGTATGGAGAGTGCTACGGGAGAACCAGTTGTTTCCGTACAATGTACAGCGTGTGCAGGCACTATCAGCAGCTGATTGGCCTCCACGGGTACACTTCTGCGAATGGTTCATCCAACAATGTGTCAATCCTCATTTCAGTGCAAATGTTCTCTTTACGGATAAGGCTTCATTCCAACGTGATCAAATTGTAAATTTTCACAATCAACATGTGTGGGCTGACGAGAATCCGCACGCAATTGTGCAATCACGTCATCAACACAGATTTTCTGTGAACCTTTGGGCAGGCATTGTTGGTGATGTCTTGATTGGGCCCCATTTTCTTCCACCTACGCTCAATGGAGCACGTTATCATGATTTCATACGCGATACTCTACCTGTGCTGCTAAACATGTGCCTTTACAAGTACGTGACAACGTGTGGTTCATGCACGATGGAGCTCCTGCACATTTCAGTCGAAGTGTTCGTACGCTTCTCAACAACAGTTTCGGTGACCGATGGATTGGTAGAGGCGGACCAATTCCATGGCCTCCACGCTCTCCTGACCTCAACCCTCTTGACTTTCATTCATGGGGGCATTTGAACGCTCTTGTCTACGCAAACCCGGTATCAAATGTAGAGACTCTTCGTGCTCGTATTGTGGACGGCTGTGATAAAATACGCCATTCTCCAGGGCTGCATCAGCGCATCAGGCATTCCATGCCTCGGAGGGTGGATGCATGTATCCTCGCTAACGTAGGACATTTTGAACATTTCCTGTAAGAAAGTGTTTGAAGTCACGCTGGTACGTTGTGTTGCTGTGTGTTTCCATTCCATGATTAATGTGATTTGAAGAGAAGTAATAAAATGAGCTCTAACATGGAAAGTAAGCGTTTCCGGACACATGTCCACATAACATATTTTCTTTCTTTGTGTGTGAGGAATGTTTCCTGAAAGTTTGGCCGTACCTTTTTGTAACGCCCTGTATACACTTATTTGCCTGGCGTACGTTTGGGCCAGCCTTTGGAAACCATTACTTCCACCTCCGAATTCACAAACGTGCATTGTGAACGTAATGGCACGCCATCCGGAGAGAAGTGGAAAGCGCGAGCCGTCAGCTATCAGTCCTTCCGGCTGGAACCCCAGGAGACCAGGACGGGATGCGGCCCCGGTGAAAGTAAATGTTTATGTGCCGGTGCTGATTAACGAGTCGGCAGGAAGGAACCTGGAGAGACGTGGAAAGGGAAGGAAGGAAAGAAGATTGCGCGAAGGACACAACACTCTCGTTTTCGACCTGACTCAGCATTTGCGCCTCACTTTCGCTCACACGAAACACGCAACACATATGTACCCACACTGCTTCACGAGGTGTGCAGACGGAAGATGAAACGCGGTATCAAATGTACAACACACTACTGTACTACTAAAGACGGCCATCGAAATACCATAGATAACATGAGTCAGGATATTTTTCGTCATCCGAGTTCAGCCGCAGTCAGTATCCCTTGGTATACACGCCTGTAAAAGTGAGCTAAGCGCGCACCAATCCCCCTTTCAATTATCGAACAAAAGAAAGGAAGGCTCCATAGTGTTTAGTGTATCTGGAATTGTAGAACAGTTAAGATCCTCAGACGCCAGAAAGGCATCTAGCCCAGACGGTATCACCGTAAGATTTTATGTCGACTATGCTACAAACATAGCACCATTCTTATCCATCATCTATCAGAGATCATTGTAACAGCGGAAAGTTCCGCGGGACTGGAAAAAGGCCCAGGTCATAGCAATCTATAAAAAGGGTAGAAAATCAGATGCACATAATTACCGGCCAATTTCACTGACATCGATTTGTTGTAGAATCATGGAACATATTTTGTGTTCAGACAGAATTACCTTTCTAGACTCTGAGAAGCTCATCTGCAGAAACCAGCACGGTTTTAGGAAACAGCGGTCATGTGAGACATAGCTGGCCCTCTTTTTGCATGATATACAACAGGCTCTAGGTACCGGCTCCCAGGTTGATGGCATATTTCTCGACTTTCGAAAGGAGTTCTACTCCGTTCCGCACTGTCGCTTGCTGCAAAAAGTGCGCGATTACAGTCTATCCGATGACATATGCGGTTGGATAGAAAGTTTTCTAACAGACAGGGAGCAGTATGTCGTCCTGAACGGATTGACTTCAACAGAAACAAGCGTAACTTCAGGTGTGCCCCAGGGCAGCGTAATAATTGTTCAAATGGCTCTGAACACTGTAGGACTTAACATCTGAGGTCATCAGTCCCCTATAACTTAGAACTACTTAAACCTAACTAACCGAAGGACATCACACACATCCATGCCCGAGGCAGGATTCGAACCTGCGACCGTAGCGGTCGCGCCGTTCCAGACCGAAGCGCCTAGAACCGCTCGGCCACTTCAGCCGGCCAGCGTAATAGGTCCTCTGCTTTTTACGATTTACATAAGCGATCTGGTTGATGGTATTGACAGCGGCCTGGGACTGTTTGCCGCTGTAGTCTACAGGGAAGTAGTATCACACGAAAGTTGTGAACAAATCAATGAGGATTTGCAGAAAATAAACACTTGCTGTAATGACTGGCAGTTATCTCTCAATAATAGTATGTGTAACCTACTGCGAATAACAAGGCGAAAATCCCCATTAATGTAAGAGTACAAAATAAATGCCCAGTCTTTGGAAGCGGTAACATCCGTCAAGTATCTGGGTATGACTATTCGAAATGATCTCAAATGGAATGATCAGATTACACAAGTAATGGGTAAGGCGAACTCTAGATTGCGGTTTATTGGTAGAATCCCGAAGCGATGCAGTCCTTCAACAAAGGAAATAGCTTACAATACGTTAGTTCGTCCAGTCTTAGAGTATCGTTCGTCTGTATTGGGCCGTTATGAGTTGGGTCTGATTCAAGAGATTGAGAAGGTCCAAACAAGAGCGGCAGGATTCGTGGCTGGTACATTTAGCCATTGCAAGAGCGCTACAGATCTCATAGAAAGGTTGAAGTGGGATGCACTTTCAGACAGACGGCGCGCCAAACAGAAGGAGCTGCTCACTAAATTCCGAAATCCGATCTTCACCGAGGATGTAGAGCATATATTATTACTACCAACTTTCAAATCGCGCAATGATCACTATTCAAAGATAAGGGAGGTAAGAGCTCGTACTGAGGAGTTCAGACAGTGGTTTTTCCCTTTCGCGATTCGCGAGTGGAGCAGAGGGAGGGAAATATGACTTGGGCGCGAGTTGTGCCCTCCGCCACACACCGCTTGGTGGCTAGTGGAGTATATATGCAGATGTAGTTGCAAAAGTGTGCTCTCTGCTATTCTGCCAAATGAATCGTTGTGGCTAGCTTAAAGTCTTACACAAATACTGTGCGAAGCTTACGACCGATGGTAACTATCGTTTGATGCTATTGCACTTCTTATCGCTATAACCGTTATAGTTCTGGGTGGAGATTTTAATTTGCCGGATATAGACTGGGAGACTCAAACGTTCATAACGGGTGGCAGGGACAAAGAATCCAGTGCATTATCTGAAAACTACCTTGAGCAGTTAAACAGAGAACCGACTCGTGGCGATAACATATTAGACCTTCTGGTGACAAACAGACCCGAACTATTTGAAACAGTTAACGCAGAACAGGGAACCAGCGATCATAAAGCGGTTACTGCCGTAAATAGAAATATTTAAAAAGGTAGGAAGATTTTTCTGTTTAGCAAAAGTGACAAAAAGCAGATTTCAGAGTACATGACGGCTCAACACAACAGTTTTATCTCAAGTACAGATAGTGTTGAGGATCAGTGGACAAAGTTCAAAACCATCGTACAAGATGCGTTAGATGAGTATGTGCCAAGCAAGATCGTAAGAGATAGAAAAGAGCCACCGTGGTACAACAACCGAGTTAGAAAACTGCTGCGGAAGCAAAGGGAACTTCACAGCAATCATAAACATAGCCAAAGCCTTGCAGACAAACAAAAATTACGCGAAGCGGAACGTAGTGTGAGGAAGGCTATGCGTGATGCTTTCAATGAATTCGAAAGTAAAGTTCTATGTACTGACTTGGCAGAAAATCCTAAGAAATTTTGGTATTATGTCAAAGCGGTAGGTGGATCAAAACAAAATGTCCAAACACTCTGCGACCAAAATGGTAATGAAACAGAGGATGACAGACTAAAGGCCGAAATACTAAATGTCTTTTTCCAAAGCTGTTTCACAGAGGAAGACTGCACTGTAGTTCCTTCTCTAGATTGTTGCACAGATGACAAAATGGTAGATATCGAAATAGACGACAGAGGGATAGAGAAACAATTAAAATCGCTCAAAAGAGGAAAGGCCGCTGGACCTGATGGGATATCAGTTCGATTTTACACAGAGTACGCGAAGGAACTTACCCCCCTTCTTGCAGCGGTGTACCGTAGGTCTCTAGAAGAGCGTTGCGTTCCAAAGGATTGGAAAAGGGCACAGGTCATCCCCGTTTTCAAGAAGGGACGTCGAACAGATGTACAGAACTATAGACCTATATCTCTAACGTCGATCAGTTGTAGAATTTTGGAACACGTATTATGTTCGAGTATAATGACTTTTCTGGAGACTAGAAATCTACTCTGTAGGAATCAGCATGGGTTTCGAAAAAGACGGTCGTGTGAAACCCAGCTCGCGCTATTCGGCCACGAGACTCAGAGGGCCATAGACACGGGTTCACAGGTAGATGCCGTGTTTCTTGACTTCCGCAAGGTGTTCGATACAGTTCCCCGCAGTCGTTTAATGAACAAAGTAAGAGCATATGGGCTATCACACCAATTGTGTGATTCGATTGAAGAGCTCCTAGATAAGAGACCGCAGCATGTCATTCTCAATGGAGAGAAGTCTTCCGAAGTAAGAGTGATTTCAGGTGTGCCGCAGGGGAGTGTCGTAGGATCATTGCTATTCACAATATACATAAATGATCTTGTGGATAACATCGGAAGTTAATGAGGCTTTTTGCGGATGAAGCTGTGGTATATAGAGAGGTTGTAACAATGGAAAGTTGTTCTGAAATGCAGGAGGATCTGCAGCGAATTGACGCATGGTGCAGAGAATGGCAATTGAATCTCAATGTAGACAAGTGTAATGTGCTGCGAATACATAGAAAGAAAGATCCTGGTCAGCAACTGGAATTAGTTAATGCTATAAATTATCTGGGAGTACGCATTACGGTGACAGATGACAGATTCATTTGGAAGAATACTAAGGAAATGCAATCCGAAAAGAAAGGAAGTAGGTTACACTGCTTGAATACTGCTCAGCAGTGTGGGATCCGTACCAGGTAGGGTTGATAGAAGAGATAGAGAAGATCCAACGGAGAACAGCGCGCTTCGTTACAGGATCATTTTGTAATCGCGAAAGCGTTACGGAGTTGATAGATAAACTCCAGTGGAAGACTCTGCAGGAGAGACGCCCAGTGGCTCGGTACGGGCTTTTGTTGAAGTTTCGAGAACATACCTTCACCGAAGAGTCAAGCAGTATATTGCTCCCTCCTACATATATCTCGCGAAGAGACCATGAGGATAAAATCAGAGAGATTAGAGCCCACACAGAGGCATATCGATAATCCTTCTTTCCACGAACAATACGAGACTGGAATAGAAGGGAGAACCGATAGAGGTACTCAAGGTACCCTCCACCACACACCGTCAGGTGGCTTGCGGAGTATGGATGTAGATGTAGATGTAGATGTAGAAAACACTGCCAAGAAGAAGGGAGAGGATGATAAGAAGCCGGCCGGAGTGGCCGAGCGGTTAAAGGCTCTACAGTCTGGAACCGCACGACCGCTACGGTCGCAGGTTCGAATCCTGCCTCGGGCATGGATGTGTGTGATGTCCTTAGGTTAGTTAGGTTTAAGTAGTTCTAAGTTCTAGGGGACTTATGACCACAGCAGTTGAGTCCCATAGTGCTCAGAGCCATTTGAACCATTTTTGATGATAAGAAATCTAGTGAGACATCAGGGAATAACTTCCGTGATGTAATAGAGGGAGCTGTAGACGATAAAAATTGTAGGGAAAGACAGATTGGAAGCGATGTAAGGAAGGAAAGGAGGAAGGAAGGAAGGAAAGAAGGAAGCAAGGATGTTAGTGGTTAACGTCCCGTCGACAGCGCAGTCATTAGAGACGGAGTACAAACTCAAATTATAGAAAGATGGGGAAGGAAATCGGCCGTGCCCTCATCAAATGCCGGCCTGAGTGGCCGTGCGGTTCTAGGCGCTACAGTCTGGAGCCGAGCCACCGCTACGGTCGCAGGTTCGAATCCCGCCTCAGGCATGATGTCCTTAGGTTAGTTAGGTTTAATTAGTTCTAAGTTCTAGGTGACTGATGACCTGAGAAGTTAAGTCGGATAGTGCTCAGAGCCATTTTGAACCTTATCAAAGGAAGCATATCGGCATTTTCCTGGAGCGATTTAGGGAAATCACAGGAAACCTAAATCTGGATATCCGGACGCGGATTTGAACCGTCGTTCTCCCGAAAGGGAGTCCAGTGTGCTAACCAATGCGCCACAGAGACTGGCATGAGCATCAGCAATGAAGAATGGTATGACAACACAGACGGCAATAAAGAACATACTGTGTTTCCATGGGAAATGTGGCTTGCAAGTGAAAAGTAAGTCACGTGATACCTCCATTGACAAAAGATTCCAGATTAGTCACCCATTCAGATTTTCAGGAAGGTATTGACAACGGAGAGGTGATAGAAAAATTGGAAAAAAAGGGAAAGGGAACCTTCCTACGATTTGTGGCGAGAAACGTCAGAAGTCTAAATGTAATAGGAAACCTAAAACATGCGGAAAGGGGAATTGCGACTCTTGGAGCTCGATAAGGTATGTTTCAGGGAAATAATTGGAAAGGAAATGGAGATGAAATATTAACAGCACCGTGAAATTGTACTGAGTGAGCAAGATACGCTTTGAATAGTAATGTAGGACAAAGTTTGAGTTGCTGCGAACAGCAATAACATTCTCGTCAGAATCGAAACCAAACCAAGTTATCAAACGTAATTCTGGAGTTTGTGTAAAAGTCACAAGCTGAAGACGGGGAGTTAGAATATATGAGGGTATTATTCGTTTACCCCTTAAGCAAATGAAGATGAGAATCTCAATCAAGGCAAACAGAAACGCTATGGTAGAGAAAGGCAGAATCGTAGGAGAATACGGCGTCGATGACATGAACGAGAGAGGAAAAGAGTCCATGAGTCGAGCATGAATTGCCGTTAATAATAGTATGCTGTTTAAAACATCACAAGAGGAGGAGGAATTCATGGGAAAGGCCAGGAAGAACAGGTATGTGTCAGGTGCAGTGCATCTTAATTAGGCACAGACTCGTAACTTAGATATTGGATTGTCCGATGTGCCGGGAGGAGATACAGATTGTGAACATAGCCCAGTAATGAAAATAAGCGTAGGCTAGAGCTTAAGAAAATCGTCACGAAGACTTAACGCATAAGGAAGTGGAATACTGAACTGTCGAAGCACAATGATTTTCATTCGAGTTTCTCCGAGGGAGTAGACACTGCGATAGTGTTTAGTGGAACAGATAGTTCAGGGGACACTTCTAGAAAAGATACACAGAAGATGAGCAAAATACATCTCTAAGAAAACTGCGAGATAATAGTGGGTATCAGAAGATCGATGAAAAAAAAACAATATAAAAATGTCCAGGGAAAGGAAAAAATAAAGAAAATAGGAACCCAGAGGGAAGCGTCAGAACACAAAGAAAAGTAAGATAACATACCGAATGAAACATAATTTCATTAATGCTCTGTAACAAGCCACCGGAAATCGAGGGCCCCTTACGCTAAAATGCTCAGAGAGAATTGCCTGAAAAACCAATACGTTGCCAACAGAGTTCGGGTACCCCGCGTACATAAATATTTGAGAACGTTGGTTATACGTTTTATTCTGCGAGGAAGAGATTCGTACAGAGAGGAAATTGTGAAGTGCTGCATCAAACCAGTCAGAAAGATAATGCAACCCCTAGTCCTAGATAAGGGAAGTGCAGAGTGATACTTTTATAAGTGAATTTTTTATTTGGAAGGACGGAAGCGTTTTTTGAAACTTGTGCTACATGCCAAGGATCTACTTGTCCCTCATTCTTTAGAATTCCTTTTCTGCAAAGAAGCTCAGTAGGGAGTGTGGAATGCCACATGTAGTTTTCGATTGCTTTCTTTCTTTCTTTCTTCCTTTCTTTCGCATAGAAACAACTGCATAAGTTTCTCTTCAAATGAGTGCTCAGCACAATGCCCCGCTCTCTCCCGTACACACATTCTTCGCTTGACCGGGATAGGGAAGTGGATTCTCAGCGAAGGAAAACAAAGGAGATTATGAGCGTCAGCTGCACCCGTGAGACCACTACACGGCGGAAGTTCGTTCTCCCGGAATTCCCGACCCGTAGCCGAGAATGAGGATCATTAACCAGAACCTCAGCAGATCTGCCCCACGACTCGGTAGCTGGAATAAGGAAACGAGGGTACAAAGACGTACATACCACGCACTGCTTGATCCACGAATGTCTGCATCGGATGATACCGCCCCAGATGGAGGAAGAATCTGCGCAGTACAATACTACTTTGTGTAATCAGCGCGAGAACTCCACAGAAATGTTGTAAGACTCGTATCGATGAAGTCGTTTTACATCGCGAGCAGATTTGCTGTTTAAAATCCGAAAAGAGACGTTCCTGGAGGAATCAGAGAATATACATTGTATAACACACACGTCTTTTTAAGACTACATAAATTTTAGGAAATGTTGTATATGAAAGAGGCCAATATTTACTAACGTCTTCGCTGTTTTCTTCCTCTGAATTTATTAAATGTATACAGCGAGTCTCAGAATGACTTTTTAACACCTAAATGAGTAACACACAGCGTTAAACAGCAACAATTATCTGTTACACTCATGTAACCTAATACGAGGGCTATCCACAGAGTACATTACGTTTTGGAATTAAAAATAAATAAAGTATTGGAAAAATTTTTTGTTATATACAGATGAAAGCCACACTTAAGTACTACTTTTCTACATAGTTGCCATTTAAATTAAGGCACTTATCGTAGCGATGGACGAGCTTGGAAATTCCTTCGTCGTAAAATTCGGTCGCCTGCGCCTTCAACCACGTGGTTACCTCTTCTTGAAGCTGTGCGTCGTCATCAAAACGCTGCATAGCCAACCACTTCTTCATTCCTGGCAATAAGTGGAAGTCGCTCGGTGCCAAGTCGGGACTGTACGGCGGATGAGGAAACAACTCCCACCTAAAAGATTCGAGAACTTCACGAGTGGCATTTGTCGTGTGGGCCCGGGCGTTGTCGTGAATCAGCAAGATCTTTGAGCCCAACTTTCCCCTGCGCTTGTTTTGTATTGCTCTTCTGAGGTTGTGCAGAGTTTGACAATACCTTTGAGAGTTTATTGTAGTGCCTCTTTCCAGGAATTCCACAAAAATCACACCTTTTCTGTCCCAAAAGACAGTCGCCACGTGGTTGAAGGCGCAGGCGGTCGAATTTTACGACGAAGGAATTTCCAAGCTCGTCCAACGCTACGATAAGTGCCTTAATTTAAATGGCAACTACGGAGAAAAGTAGTATTTAAGTGTGGCTTTCATTTGTATATAATAAAAAAATTTCCAATACTTTATTTATTTTTAATTCGAAAACGTAATGTACTTTGTGGATAGCCGTCGTAGTAAGTCTATGGCTGAAGAAAATTATAATCCGTTCTTGAATCTGAAACGAGAATTAATAGCACAAATCATCCATTTAATATATTATAACATAAAAAATGTCGAAACAAGGCCCTGGGAGTAGACAACATTCCATTAGAACTACTGATAGCCTTGGGAGAGCAAGCCATGACAAAACTCTGCCATCTGGTGAGCAAGAATTTTGAGACAGGCGACATAGCCTCAGACTTCAAGAAGAATATAATAATTCTGAGCCGGCACGTCTCGATATTTATTTATTTATTTATTTTTGTTTTCGCCGCGATGTCAGTATCGATATCTGACTGGAGTCTCTGGTGGCCGCATATCTTCGGCGAGTTGGCTTCCCGCGCGCCGCGAGGCGACTCAACGAGGAAGAAGGGGGTTGCTAGGACTCAGCTCTGGACAGTGCGTGCGGAGCGACGTCGGTGTCGGAGGGCAAGGCCGCTTGGTCCCTGGGCCCCGCGAAAGCAGTCGGTTGTGGACGCAACGCCGTGGGCTCGAAGATCCTAGTGTGGAGGGCCGGTGTCCCGATGGCGATCGTGTGGTCATTAAAGGGCTGACAAGTGATTTATTCAAAATGGTTCAAATGGCTCTGGGCACTATGGGACTTACAAAATTGTTAAGCCTTTCGTGGCCACTTGCAGGCTTCTGTCTCGGGTTCTTCGCCCGACGTTCGTCTGATGATTTTTCTGACGTTTCGCCAGCACGAGTGCCTGACATTGTCAAAGCTTCACCCTCCATTGCCGGTGCTGAATTGGAACCGAGCTCGCGGCCGCAGATTATACAGGGTGTTACAAAAAGGTACGGCCAAACTCTCAGGAAACATTCCTCACACACAAAGAAAGAAAATATGTTATAAGGACATGTGTCCGGAAACGCTTACTTTCCATGTTAGAGCTCATTTTATTACTTCTCTTCAAATCACATTAATCATGGAATGGAAACACACAGCAACAGAACGTACCAGCGTGACTTCAAACACCTTGTTAGAGGAAATGTTCAAAATGTCCTCCGTTAGCGAGGATACATGCATCCACCCTCCGTCGCATGGAATCCCTGATGCGCTGATGCAGCCCTGGAGAATGGCGTATTGTATCACAGCCGTCCACAATACGAGCACGAAGAGTCTCTACATTTGGTACCGGGGTTGCGTAGACAAGAGCTTTCAAATGCCCCCATAAATGAAAGTCAAGAGGGTTGAGGTCAGGAGAGCGTGGAGGCCACGGAATTGGCCCGCCTCTACCAATCCGTCGGTCACCGAATCTGTTGTTGAGAAGCATACGAACGACTGAAATGTACAGGAGCTCCATCGTGCATGTACCACACGTTGTGACGTACTTGTAAAGGCACATGTTCTAGCAGCACAGGTAGAGTATCCCGTATGAAAATCATGATAACGTGCTCCATTGAGCGTAGGTGGAAGAACATGGGGCCCAATCAAGACATCACCAGCAATACCTGCCCAAAGGTTAACAGAAAATCTGTGTTGATGACGTGATTGCACAATTGCGTGCGCATTCTCGTCAGCCCACACATGTCGATTGTGAATCGAGGAAGTACAGTACATACTGACGAAACTAAAATGAGCTCTAACATGGAAAGTAAGCGTTTCCGGACACATGTCCACATAACATCTTTTCTTTCTTTGTGTGTGAGGAATGTTTCCTGAAAGTTTGGCCGTACCTTTTTGTAACACCCTGTATAATCTGCTATTTTGCTATTTTGCTATTTGGGGGGCAAAATAATTGATGATGGTCTCAGTATAGAGGATATAAAATGTAGACTGGCTATGGGAAGAAAAGCCTTTCTGAAAAAGAGAATTTTTTTTTAACATCGAGTATAGATTGAAGAGTCAGGAACTCTTTCCTGAAAGTTTTCGTGTGGAGTATAGTCACGTATGGAAGTGAAGCATGGTCGATAAATGGTTTAGACAAGAATGATATAGATTTCGAAATGTGGTGCTGCAGAAGAATGCTGAAGATTAGATGGGTAGATCACGTTGCTAATGAGGAGGTACTGAATAGAACTGGAAAGAAGAAGAATCTGTGGCACAACTTGACTAGAAGACACGTTCTGAGGCATCAAGGGATCACGAATTTAGTACTTCGTACTGGAGGGAAGCGTGGAGGGTAAAAATGGTAGAGGGAGACCAAGAGATGACTGCACTAAGCAGATTGGTGAAAACATCCCTTTCCCTGTATGAAGAGGTTGAAAAAACCAGCCAACCAGTTTCAGACCAAAGGTTTATATAGCCCTTGACCTAGGTTTCGACATTTAGAAAAAATATCTTCTTCAGGCGGAGTGGGCCTTGTTACATCGCATGGTGGTAAGTTACGTTAGCTTAAGCCGAGCGTAACGTAATTTACCATCGTGTGTCGTAACAATTACTACTCCTTCTGAAGATATTTTTATATATATCTAAAGCTACGTCAAGGACTAAATAAGCCTTTGATTTGTTACTGGTAGATTGATTTCTTAAATCTCTTCGAATTTATACAGTTGCTGCATCGTAGCCATGTTTAAGACTTGTCCTGTATTCTTATTTCTCTGGACTATAAATTCGTACAAGCGTTTATGCACTTTTGTGTCTTTTGTCCCTAAAAGAGTTTGAACCTTCGTTGGTAATGCATTACCAGACGACATCAGACACTGCATTAGAATCTTCTGATGTCTACTGTCGCAGCCGAAGAAAATGTGATTAACATCCCCCTCCCTGCCGCACATTCAGTTGAAGGTGAGAACATCACGAGGCGGCAGAGATGTCTCTCGTGATTAAATCGAATTCGCGTCGTTGCCACTAAATTTTCTGCCTTATTATAACCTTTTGTTTGTTCTACCTGGCCATACTGTTTCAGTTTACCATATAAATTTTAATTTGGACGTACTAGTGTCCATAAAATAATTACTAGGCTATTGCAGCCAAGCACTGTCAAAACGAACAGTTCACAAACCTTTCTTACACACATCACATTATTACAACTGAAATATATTACAAGCATACCAGGTGTATAAAACTGTAATCTCATTACCTCAACCTGTCAACCCCTTCTATTTGCATTTAAGATTTTATTAGACAGAAATCTCCTTAAGGTTCAGAAGCGCATGAAGTGAGGCCCATCTCTTATTTTTGTTTTTCGAGATTTGATTTAAGTGGAGTCGACAGAAGCGATTTATTGATCTCCATGACAATTCAGTTAACAGCTCTTTCTAACTCCTTTGAAATATACACTGATCATCCAGAACATTAAGACTATCTCCCTAGTAACCGGTGTGTCCACCTTTGACATGTATACCAACGGCGAAGCGTCGAGGCATGGAAGCAGTGAGGCCTTGGTAGATCGCTGGAAGGAGTTGGCGTCACATCTGCACACACAAGTCACTCAAATCTCGTAAATTCCTGGGAGGGGAGTGATGAGCTCTGATACCAGGGTAAATCACATCCCAGATGTGTTCGATCGGGATCATCTTTGACGAGATGGGGAACCAGCACATCAAATAGAACTCGCCAGTGTGTTCCTCGAATCACTCCATCATACTCTTGGCCTTGTGACATTGCGCATTATCCTGCTGAAAAATGCCACTGCCGTCGGGAAACATGATCGTCATGAAGGGGTGTACGTGGACTGAAAGCAGTGTACGACATTTCTTGACCGTCATGGTACCTTGCACGAGCTCCATTGGATTCATCGATACCCACGTGAATGTTCCTCAAAGCATAATGGAGCAGTCGCCATTTTGTCTCCTTCCCACAGTACAGATGTCAAGGTGCTGTTCCTCTGGGATACGAAGGATTCCTGCTCTCCCATCGGCATGATGAAAAAGGTATCTGGATTCGTCAAACCATGCAAAGCTCTACCATTGTGCCAACGTCCAGTGCCGATGATCCGTGCAAATATAAGTCGTAGTTGCTGATGTCATAATGTCAACATTGGCACATCCGTGGGATGTCGGTTGCGGAGGCCGACCGTTAGGAGTGTTCGGTGCACTGTGTGTCCCAGCATTAATGTCTGATGTTAGTTCCGCCACAGTTCGCCGCTCGTCCTGTTTTACATGTCTGCCCAGCCAACGACGTACGACATCTGTAATGAGGGGTGGTTGCCCATCCCCACGATGTCTGGACATTGTTTCACTTTGGTTTCACCACGTGTTGAAGGCACTCACCACAGCACTCCTAGAAGACACAACAAGTCGTACAGTTTCCGAAATACTTGTGCTGAGCATCGGGGCCATCACAATCTGCTCACGGTCAAACTCAGATTTCTTGACTTCCCCATTCTATACACGGACAGCACGCTCGCGCCGTGGGTGTGTCTGACTAGCCGTCATTCCCCACTAGGTGGCGCTGCTATCGCCTGTACGGGTTTGTATCGATCGAAGGTTGGTGCTCATAACATTCTGGCTGATCAGTGTACATACAGAACAGTTAATATTCCTATTGAAACGTCACTAACAAGAAAAAAGTGTCAGCCAAGGAAATTTCATTAACAGCCCGTTCTAAATGTATAATTGTTCTACTTTAGTTTGTAATGTTCATATAATCCACAAAAAAAATTATCATCTGGTAATTCTACTGTTGAAACGTCTCTAATACACTCAAGAAAAATGCAAAATTCCTAAAATGAAACGTTGGAAGACACCATCTGTGCTTACTTCTCATGTGATGAAGAGTAGTGGCTTAATACAAGACCCTTTCTGATTGAGACCTTCTGTTTCCTGTTAGATGTAATTTGAATCAATGCCTTCTCTGCGAGACAGCAATGGACATACTATCGAAGACAGTGCTGCCAAAGCAGACTTACTAAACACAGCCTTCCGAAATGTCTTCACAAAAGAAGACGAAGTAAATATTCCAGAATTCGAATCGAGAACAGCTGACAACATGAGTAACGTAGAAGTAAATATCCTCGGACTACTGAAGTAACTTAAATCACTTAATGAAAGCAAGTCTTCTGGTCCAGATCGTATACCAATTAGGTTCCTTTCGGAGTATGCTGATGCATTAGCTCCGTACCTAATCATATGTAACCCTTCGCTCGACGAAAGATCCGTACCCAAAGACTGGAAAGTTGCACAGGACACACCAATATTCAAGAAAGGTAGTAGGAGTAATCCACTAAGTTACAGGCCCATATGTTTAACGTCGATATGCAGCAGGATTTTGGAACATATAGTGTCTTCGAACATCGTTCCTGTGAAACACAACTAGCTCTTTATTCACATGAAGTGTTGAGTGCTACTGACAAGGGATTTCAGATCGATTCCGTATTTTTGGATTTCCGGAAGGCTTTGGATTTCCGGAAGGCTTTTGACACTGTACCACACAAGCGGCTCGTAGTGAAATTGCGTGCTTATGGAATATCGTCTCAGTTATGTGACTGCATTTGTGATTTCCTGTCAGAGAGGTCACAGTTCGCAGTAACTGGCGGAAAGTCATCGAGAAAAACAGAAGTGATTTCTGGCGTTCCCCAAGGTAGTGTTATAGGCCCTATGCTGTTCCTTATCTATATAAACAATTTGGGAGACAATCTGAGCAGCCGTCTTCGGTTGTTTGCTGATAACGCAGTCGTTTATCGACTAATAAAGTCATCAGAAGATCAAAACAAACCGCAAAACGGTTTAAAAAAGATATCTGAATGGTGCGAAAAGTGGCAGTTGACCCTAAATGAAAAGTGTGAGGTCATCCACATGAGTGCTAAAAGGAACTCAAACTTCGCTTACACGATAAATCAGTCTAATCTAAAAGCCGTAAATTCAACTAAATACCTAGGTATTACAATTACGAACAACTTAAATTGGAAGAAACACACATAAAATGCAGTGGGAAAAGCTAACCAAAGACTGCGTTTTATTGGCAGGACATTTAGAAAATGTAACAGACCTACTAAGGAGACAGCCTACACTATGCTTGTTCGTACTCACTGACGGAGTACATCGAAAAATTTCAAAGAAAGGCAGCACGTTTTGTAATATGGGAGAGAGTTTCACAGAAATGATACAGGATTTGGGTTGGACATCATTAAAAGAAAGGCTTTTTTCGTTGCGACGGAATCTTCTCACGAAATTCCAATCACCAACCTTCTCCTCCGAATGCTAAAATATTTTGTTGACACCGACCTACATAGGGAGGAACTCACCATGATAAAATAAGGGAAATCAGAGCTCGTACGGAAAGATATAGGTGTTCATTCTTTCCGCGGTACGAAATTGGAATAATAGAGAATTGTGAAGGTGGTTCGATGAACCCTCAGCCAGGCACTTAGATGTGATTTGCAGAGTACCCATGTAGATATAGATGTAGATTAACCATTTCGCAGAATTTCCTGTGGTTCCATAATCTGATTTACTAGTGATTTATGCAGTGAAATAATTTTGACAAATCACACAGTTTTCTAACAATATGTTGTTTATCGTGTCTAATTAAATTAGTGCATTTCCACTGTCTGTATTAATAGCTTTCACAATATCAAAACACTTCAGAACTTTAAATTATGACCTTATCATTACATTATTTGTAGTTATATGCTTATACAATAACCTGTCTAAAGTTGTCGAAAATTCAGGGAAAAATTAATTCGACCTGAAGTTTGATGCAATTAATTTATATATTTTGTTATATTTTTCACTAATAACATCATACTTCATGTCTCATTGCTAATTAATTGGTTTCACAAATGAATTAAGATGTTACAGTCTTGGAGCAGCACTTTTTAATTTACTTTATTGGTATTTTACCATAACCATCAGAATTTTTAAGTTTAAACATTTTATGACAATCATTATTTCATCAAGGGACGTGAGGGTCAAGTCCTTGTTACTAGAGTTACTAATGAAGGATGGTCAGAGGGGTTATAGTGCAACATTTAATGCGCTTGACAATTACGTCCTGTAAGTCATAAATATAAAACGCCTGCTGAGGAGTTTTGCTATGCTAGACACCCCTGTTGAAGTAGTCTTAACCCTATCTATTCCACTTCATCATTAGTACTGCCAGTCTACTTTTTCACTATATTCCACATTGCCTTTATTTGATTACTTAATGTGGTAATCTGCTTCGTATAGTAGATTTCCTTCTTATCTGGGTTACTTTCTTCGGTATTCTATAAAATTTCTTGTAGTAAACAACAGCAAGGTTTCTTGTAATGAGCTGCAATACAAACATCTGGCCTAGCGAAGTTGCATTTGTGTCTTACAGGTTAACAGCTTAATTCCTTCTACAGCTATGGCTTTTAGTAGAATTTGGTATAGCCGGTTAGTTTGGAGGAAAATTTTCAAAGAAGGGAGGGTATAATTAATAAGTAAAGGTGCTATACTTTGTTTTTCTAGGCACTGTAAACACATCTCAAATTCTAATCCTTAAACAGTTCCTAAAAATACTCAATCTTTGGTCTATTTTCTATCCTCATGAACTCAAATTTAGGAGATTTTTCATCCTCCTCAGCTTTGATACTTGGTATTAGTACTTGAATGTCATTGTCTAGGCCACAAACACATATTTTGTAATACAATTTTGTTCACTATACTCATCTACAAAGATCTTATCTTATCATCGGCTGTTTTGGAGAAGTTAGCTACCCTAGTTATTGTCCTACTTTATAAGCAAAATTATATTACGGAACTCATGTGTTTTCTTGTTCACTTTGCAGAGTTCGCTTGATAATGGCTTAGTGCAGATATTGATCTATCGTAGGCATAAAGTAGTTCAAGAAATTCGTCATTACGAGGTGCATTCAAGTTCTAAGGCCTCCGATTTTTTTCTCCGGACTGGAAAGAGATAGAAACATGCGCATTGTTTTAAAATGAGGCCGCGTTCATTGTCAATACGTCCTAGAGATGGCAGCACCGTGCGGCAGATGGAATTTTACCGCCAGCGGCGAGAATGAGAACTGTTTTAAATACTTAAAATGGCGACGTTTTCCTTACTTGAACAGTGTGCAATCATTCGTTTTCTGAATTTGCGTGGTGTGAAACCAATTGAAATTCGACAGTTGAAGGAGGCATGTGGTGATGGAGTTATGGATGTGTCGAAAGTGCGTTCGTGGGTGCAACAGTTTAATGAAGGCAGAACATCGTGTGACAACAAACCGAAACAACCTCAGGCTCGCACAAGCCGGTCTGACGACATGATCGAGAAAGTGGAGAGAATTGTTTTGGGGGATCGCCGAATGACTGTTGAACAGATCGCCTCCAGAGTTGGCATTTCTGTGGGTTCTGTGCACACAATCCTGCATGACGACCTGAAAATGCGAAAAGTGTCATCCAGGTGGGTGCCACGAATGCTGACGGACGACCACATGGCTGCCCGTGTGGCATGTTGCTAAGCAATGTTGACGCACAACGACAGCATGAATGGGACTTTCTTTTCGTCGGTTGTGACAATGGATGAGACGTGGATGCCATTTTTCAATCCAGAAACAAAGCGCCAGTCAGCTCAATGGACGCACACAGATTCACCGCCACCAAAAAAATTTCGGGTAACCGCCAGTGCTGAAAAAATGATGGTGTCCCATGTTCTAGGACAGCGAGGGCGTAATCCTTACCCATTGCGTTCCAAAGGGCACTCCGGTAACAAGTGCATCCTACGAAAATGTTTTGAAGAACAAATTCCTTCCTGCACTGAAACAAAAACGTCCGGGAAGGGCTGCACGTGTGCTGTTTCACCAATGCAACGCACCCGCACATCGAGCTAACGTTGCGCAACAGTTTCTTCGTGATAACAACTTTGAAGTGATTCCTCATGCTCCCTACTCACCTGACCTGGCTCCTAGTGACTTTTGGCTTTTTCCAACAATGAAAGATACTCTCCGTGGCGGCACATTCACCAGCCGTGCTGCTATTGCCTCAGCGATTTTTCAGTGGTCGAAACAGACTCCTAAAGAAGCCTTCGCCGCTGCCATGGAATCATGGCGTCAGCATTGTGAAAAATGTGTACTTCTGCAGGGCGATTACGTCGAGAAGTAACGCCAGTTTCATCGATTTTGGGTGAGTAGTTAATTAGAAAAAAAGTCGGAGGCTTTAGAACTTGAATGCACCTCGTATTGTGACATCAAACAGAGAGAAAACGTGTCTTAATAAACTATGTGCTCAAATGCATAAATACCACGTTCAGTGTCTGTGATGTGAACGAGCACTTTCTTAATGAAACGGATTTTTTTGTTTATGGACATAATTTGTGAGAAACATGACCTAAGTCTAACTAGTTAAATCAATGGTATCCATGTACAAAATAATGCGATAACCTCCTTTCCAGTTAATTTTGGTACTGGTTACTACAACGACATATTAAGACTTTCGGATATTGCTAAGGTTCGGTAGTTAGTAGAACCAGTTCCCTTGTAACTTTTACTGAAATAACAGGCCAGAAAGGTATATTGGTATATCGGTGTAAGAGTACATTTTTTTACGAACATCAAGCGTGCTGGAATGGCTGTGGACCAGCAACTTCTGTTAATCATCAACCATCAAGAAGAAAACAATGTCTTCTTGATGGTTGGATAACATTTTAATAAATACGAAAGGTTTCTTATATCCTGCT